>NC_138991.1:54936156-55592614 GCF_964341445.2 Mesoplodon mirus
GTTTAATAGTTTTATCAAAAAGTT
This sequence comes from Mesoplodon mirus, assembly GCF_964341445.2. NCBI lineage: Eukaryota > Metazoa > Chordata > Mammalia > Artiodactyla > Ziphiidae > Mesoplodon > Mesoplodon mirus. The sequence goes on from NC_138991.1 coordinate 54,936,181, forward strand.
TCTGAGTTCTTGGCAATAAATTACAAGAGGCATGTATGTATCATCACCCCCTCTGTGCCCTGGATATATTCAGGAATTGGAGCTGTCTGCCTTCTGAGAGTCAGGAGACCTCAGTTACACCTCCCTGCAATTTCGAAGAAATTATGCAACTGGCGTTGCCAGAGACACAGGCAGAAACCCCAACTCGAGAAGCTTCCTGCATGTCCGTCCACCCCTTGGCCAGTGACGCACCTGAGTGGGCACCATTGTGAAGGCAGAGATTACAAGACTGTGGTACCCAGATCCCAACCTCAGAGCAGCTCAGCATAGGCACCATTTACATGAATAAGCAGGATAAAACTGCTTAAGTAAGATGTTCATCCCTTCTACACTGTTGGTGGGAATGTAAATTGATACAGCCATTATGGAGAACAGTATGGAGGTTCCTTAAAAAACAAAAAATAGAACTACCAAACAACCCAGCAATCCCACTACTGGGCATATACCCTGAGAAAACCATAATTCAGAAAGAGTCACGTACCAAAATGTTCATTGCAGCTCTATTTACAATAGCCAGGACATGGAAGCAACCTAAGTGTCCATCGACAGATGAATGGATAAAGAAGATGTGGCACATATATACAATGGAATATTACTCAGCCATAAAAAGAAACAAAATTGAGTTATTTGTAGTGAGGTGGATGGACCTAGAGTCTGTCATACAGAGTGAAGTAAGTCAGAAAGAGAAAAACAAATACTGTATGCTAACACATATATATGGAATCTAAGAAAAAGATAAAAATTTTTTTAAAAAAGGTCATGAAGAACCTAGGGGTAAGACAGGAATAAAGACACAGACCTACTAGAGCATGGACTTGAGGATAAGGGGAGGGGGGAGGGTAAGCTATGACAAAGTGAGAGAGTGGCATGGACATATATACACTACCAAACGTAAAATAGATAGCTAGTGGGAAATAGCCCCATAGCACAGGGAGATCAGCTAGGTCGTTTGTGACCACCTAGAGGGGTGGGATAGGGAGGGTGGGAGGGAGGGAGATGCAAGAGGGAAGAGACATGGGAACATATGTATATGTATAACTGATTCACTTTGTTATAAAGCAGAAACTAACACACCATTGTAAAGCAATTATATTCCAATAAAGATGTAAAAAAAAAAAAAAAAGAAAAGAAAAGAGACATTGGCCCAAAAGATCTTATCCACTCCTGTGACTTTGAGTATTGTTCACATGCCAGTTGAAAAAAAATTGTGTCTTTATCCCAAGAACTCTCTTGTGAGCCCAAGACACATAAGACCATCTATAGACTTGATATCTCTACTTGGGCACCTTACAGGTATCTCAAATTCCCAAGAACAAAACTGAACTTTTGATCTTCTTAATCTTAGTAAATGGCACCTCTATTCATCCAGCTGCTTATGCCAGAAATGTGGGAATCACCCCTGACACTGCTCTTTTCCTCACCCATGACATCGTATCCCTGACCATGATCCAATGATCATACCAGTTCTACCTCTGGAAGGGTCAGGTTTTGCTGCAGTAACAAATAACTCCAAAATCTTAGTGGTTGAAGACCACAGTGAGTCAGCTAGAGCTCTGCCTGAGTCTGCTGAGCTTCTTCTCAGGATGCAGGTCAAGTTCAAATCTACAACACGTGTCTCCTCATTCCAAAATCAGGGTGATGGGACACCACCACCACTACTGAGCTGGGGCTTGCCATTCTCATGGCAAATGACAGGAGCACAAGAGGCTGGTAGATACATACAAGTCCTCTTAAAGCCTCTTCTCTGACTGTACTCTGTTGGCTCCGCCCATCTTCCATTGCCAAAGCATGCCACGTGACCAAACGCAAAATCAGCAGAGTGAGGAAGTACTTTCTTCTGATGGTAGAGCAGAAAGTGAATATTTGCAAAACGATGATATGGTCCTCCATGATGTCCAATATACCCCAGATCCATCCACTTCTCTCCATTACCATGGCTCCCACCCTGGTCCAAGTCACCATCATCTCTCAGCTGGATGTCCACACAGCCTACCAACTATCTGCCTGCCTTCCGTGGCTCCTCCAATCTGTTCTCCACAAAGGAGCTAGAATGATTTGTTTATAGTGTTGATCCACTGCGCTCAGGAAAACTCCAAGGTCTGTATCCTGACCACTAAGGCCCTACCAAAGCTGTTCCCAGACTATCTCTCTAGCCCAGCGATATTGAGCCTGGAGTAAACAGAACCCCACCCCCGCAATGGGAAATCTACCTTCATTTCCTCTGCTCTCTGCTCTCACTCATGCTGGAACCACACTGGTCTTCCTTCAGGTGCTCCTAATTCACCACCCACTTTTCTGTCCCCCAGTCATTCCCTCCACCTAGCTGCCACTCTAGATGCCCTTCCCTCCACCTGGAATGCCCTTCCCATTCTCCTTGCTACCTGGGCTTCCTCCCACTCACCTTGCAGATCTCAGCTTATAATACCTTGCTCAGAAAGGCAAGGGATCGCCCAGTCTAAATAGTCTCTTCATATAGTTTCTTAAACAACCTGTATTTATTACAAATTGGAATTATAAGTGGGCAGTTACCAGCTTGATGTCTGCCTCTCTGCCACACAGTAAACTCCACATGGGCAGGTGCTGGGTCTATCTTGCCCACCACCAAGTCACCAGCATCAGACACACTGTACAGAGTAGATGCTTGATAACTGGCTGTTGAATGAATACCAAACTATGTTCAATTGAGCACCTACGTACTTTCTATATTGTTTCATTTCATCCTCATGCCTGATCTAGGTATATCAATCCAAGGAAACTGAAGCTCAGAAAAGTAGAGTAATGTGCCTGAAGTCACAATGTTAGGAAAAATCAGAGCCCAGATACAAATCCAGATGTGTCCATTTCTGGGGTCTACACAATTAACTGTTGTACCATGTCGCTTCCTCAGAAGAAACGCAAAAATAGTTTCTCAGGATGTGAGATGACCCGTCCTGCCTGTTTCTCTGCAATCTAAGTCAACCTCAAAGACAAGGAGAAAGTCAATTCCTTCCTCCTGCAGAAAAAAACCTACCTGAGGGTCAGCACAGGGGGGCTCGCAGAGGGACTGAGCTGTCCCATTCTCCTCTCCACCCAACCTCCACCATGAAATGAGTAATCTCTTTTAGAGAAGGAGATAGAAACAAAAACAAAGATGAATTGAAAGAATCCAAGATGGAGACAAAGAGTATACCACAGGCCATGTGTGCATCAGAGCCAGAGAGATTGTACAGAAAATGCTACCCTAGAAGTGGGACGTCATATTTCTGTGCCTCAGTTTTCCCAGTTGTGAAATGGGGTGATAAGGTGCATCTCTACCTCCTAGAAATGTGGAAAGGAAGTGCTCGGTTTTGCCTAGAACATCGCGAGTATTCAGTGACTACCCCTTTGCAAAATGCAAGTCACCCCTTGTCAATTTCCAAAGCAAAAATGACAGAGTGAGCCCTGTAGATACTACAGTTACAACAGTGAAGAAGGGAATTCCACGATAAAATTGCTGGAAACAGCCTTTTATTATGGCTAAAAGAGCACAGGTGTCTGAGACAGAAAAACTGGGATCTAGAGCAGATTCTAGATCTGACTCTGTGACCTTAGGCAACATTTTCCCTTCCATGAGGATTAGTTTTTTTGTCTGCAGTCAAGGATATTAATAGCACTGTTTCTCAAACTTTTCATTCTCCTACCACTTTCATAGTTTTTACTGGGCTGTATCTTCATACCATTCATAACATTACTTATTTAATATTTCTTATTTATATCCATTCATTCAACAAATATTCGTCAAGCACCTACAATATGCCAGACAATCCTCTAGGTACTGAGACACTGTTCTAGGTGACTTTTTTTTTTACTTAATATCTAGTTACTCCCATCCTAAGCAATAATATCCATGAACTCATGGGATTGATAAGCTAACTATAGGTATTTTTTCTAGTGTATATTAAAATCAATGTAAAAATAACAAGGTCCTACTGTATAGCACAGGGAACTATATACAATATCCTGTGATAAACCATAAATGGAAAAGAAAATGAAAAAGAATATATATATGTGTAACCGAATCACTTTGCTGTACAGCAGAAATTAACACAACATTGTAAATCAACTATACTTCAATAACATTTTTTTTAATCAATGTAAAAATAGCAAAAGGAAATGTATCCTTTAACATTCACCTTAATCTTAGGTGCTCCCAGTGATAAAAGGTGGGTGCTTTTGGACACCTGGGCCTGGATAATAGCTAGGATTCCTGGTAACTCTCAAAATTGTACTGTTCTGGATTCCTCTAGAGAGACTGACAAAGTTTATCTTCCTCTCTTCCAACCCACTCTGCTAGAGCCATGAAGAGAGTGACGTTAATTAAGTAATTATTCAGCAATTAGGAGAACTTTTTTTCTGAGCCAGAGACTAGGGCTCTGTCAGTTTGAGAACATGCTTGAACTTCCTGGCTCTCCATTTCCAATTCACACCCCAAACTTCAGGCACTTTCATTTCCTTCCCTTCAGTCACAGAGGACGCTGCTTTACACCTAGGTGTTGTTTTCATCTTCAAAGAATATTATCAGCTTTCAATGACGTCTCTATATCTGACACAGGAAAGGCTCCAAAAACCCATAATCGCCCTACTAGACAACTCTTCCCAAACAATATTTAATAAGTTATACATAATGAGTCCAAACTGTATGCTCTGAGTTGCCTTTGAAATCCAAAAAAAAAAAAAAAAAGGTTTGCAAAGGAAAACTTTCCCACCAATCAATTAAAAACCCCTAAAACTTCAGTAGAAAAGTGGGCTAAGGACAGTAGCTGATAATTCACAGGAGAAGAAATACAAACAACTAATAAGCATATGAAAAGGTACTCAGCTCCTTAATAATCAAAGGAAATGCAAATTAAAACAACAAGAGAGCGGTTTTTTTTCCGGTTTCAAATTAACAAAGGGTTATAGCATAATCATTTTCCATGCTAGCTAGAGTGGGGTTTAATAGGTACTGGTGTTAGAAGAATGATATTTCTACCTTGCTGGAAAGCAATTTGATATTGTGTTTCAGGATCCTTCAAAGAGTTTCTAATCTTTGACTCAGTAATTCCCATTCTAGGAATCAACCATATAAAACCAGAGATCTGTCTGTCAGACATGTTTGGTTTAATGGACAAGGGTGTCTATCATGATGGTATTTCTAAGATCAGGGTTTCTCAGTCACAGCACTCTTGACATTTAGGGTCGGACGACTAATTCTCTGTTGTAAGGGCTGTCCTGGGCATTGTAGATGTTTGGCAGCATCCATGTACTCTACGCACTAGAGGTCAAGAGTACACACACCAACCCCTAATTACGACAGTCAAAATTGTCTCCAAGGGTGGGGGAAGGATTGGATTGGGAGTTTGGGATTAGCAGTCGCAAACTACAACAAGGTCCTACTGTAGAGCACAGGGAACTACATTCAGTATCCTGTAATAAACCATAATGGAGAGGAATATGAAAAAGAATATATATATGTATAATTGAATCACTTTGCCATACAGCAGAAATTAACACAACATTGTAAATCAACTATACCGAAATAAAATTAATTTTTTAAAAAACTGTCTCCATACATTGCCAAATGTTCCCTGGGGTGACAAAATCCGCATTAAGAACCACTGATCTAAGAATAAAAACTTGTAAATGACTTAAATGTCCAAGTATAATAAAATGGTCAAATGAGTTATGGTCTGTTCAGATGATGGAATATTATATGTATTCCCTTAAAATGAATGACATGGCAATCTAATCATAATAAAATGGTATATGAAAAAAAGCAAAGAAGAAAATACTTAATTAGCCATTAATTAGCCACCGATCATTTAGTCAGTCATGTTTTTCTTAGAAAAACAGACTGAATGGAAATAAAGCAAACTCCCACTGCAATTATCTTTAGGTAGTAGATTAAAAAACAGTTTTCATTTCCTTTTTCAAAACATCTATTTGGCTCCATAAGCTCAGAGAATGGATTTCTATTCTGAAGAACCCAGCTTTAAATCCAGCCCTGCCACTGTCTAGTTATTATTGACTCTTACCACCTCTCAACATCCAACTCACTGTGACTTCACCTGCAAAACGGGGATTACCATGTACCTACTGCAAAGAGCGGCAAAGAGTAAACAAGTTAATGCATAGAAAATGCTAAGCAAGGTGCCTGGTGGGTCACAGGTATTCAGTTAAAGGTGAGTGCTCATTAACAGGGACTACCTTTTTAATTAAAATCTTTTTCTTAAAAAGAAAACGGGGCTTCTCTGGTGGCGCAGTGGTTGAGAGTCCGCCTGCCGATGCAGGGGACACGGGTTCGTGCCCCGGTCCGGGAAGATCCCACATGCCACAGAGCGGCTGGGCCCGTGAGCCATGGCCGCTGGGCCTGCGCGTCCGGAGCCGGTGCTCCGCAACGGGAGAGGCCACAGCAGTGAGAGAGCTGCGTACCATAAAAAAAGAAAAAAAAAAAGAAAAAAAAAAAAAAAGAAAACGAACATACAACACCAAGCCAGAGGGAGCTTGTCTAATTTCTCTGGGGAGAGACACAACCTGAGAATGAGAGATCACCGGTGCTTGGGGATCTGATATTGGGTGAAACTCTATTAGTGGTGGAATGAAAACAGGGATGAAGAATCCATCTGGCAGAGGAGACTGCCTGCCAGGAAACGTTATTTAAATTGGACAGGATGGACAGACAGCTTCAAGTCAAGAGTACCGAAGTGTCAAGAGCCATAAAGAGTTTAACTGCCTAACACTTTAGACGACCACTCTAGGGCCTTACAAAGAAGCATTGAGAATTGGATCTGGAAATGTTCCTGAAGCCTGGAGAGCCAGGAGTCCCAAGTCATTGGAGGAGAGGCCTGGAGGACTGTGGGTACCACCACTGGGACGGACTGAAAGAATCTGGAGATTTGACTTCAAGATCTTGCTGTCTTGTCCTGCAAGTTCCTTTTCTTCTTCGAGTCTCTGACTATTGATGTATTCAGACAAGCAGACTAGCTTAGTTTATAAGAACAGGAAAACCAGAGACCAACTACCTAGAGGTGACTCCTGGGCCCACCACATCCTAGCTACTGTAACTCTGGGTAAGTTGCTTACTTCATGGATCTAAGCCTTCATTTTTGCATCTACAAGAGATGGGTGATGCTATCTACCCCGTGTAAGAGGTTTAGCATGGAGCCAGGTAGCACCCAGCAAGGACTTGATAAAATGGCAGCTCTAATTGCTTTTTTAGAAGTTACTCCATACACACACCTACTGTATATAAAATAGATAATCAACAAGGATCTACTGTAGAGCACAAAGAACTCTACTCAATATTCTGCAATAACCTGTATGGGAAAAGAATCTGAAAAAGAATATATATATATTGATATATATATATATACAATATATCTATATATATAGATATATTGTATATGTATAACTGAATCACTTTGCTGTACACCTGAGACTAACGCAGCACTGTAAATCAACTATATTCTAATATAAAATAAAAATTAAATTTAAAAAATAATAATAAAATAAAAATTACGCCAAACATAGAACTTGAATCTCCCTCAAAGTGGAATTCGTTCTCTTGAAACTTTGAACGTGGGGTAGATCAGTGGGCAGATGTACAAAGGATGAATAGCAACCTGGAGTTTTTTTCCAGGTGTTTCAGGGTTTATCACAATGCTTCTGACCTGTACCAGATCCTGGGTAGGCAATGGGGCTACTGTGATGGCCAAGAAACAGTCCCTTGGCCTCAAGTTGCTCAGAATCCAGTGCAGAAGACAGACATGGAAGGCACAGGTACACTTCATTCAGGTAGTGAGAAGAGGAAGTAATATCAGGTCATGGTAGCACTCAGGCCCTGGGGCCATACTCCCTGTTTTTATTGGTTTTATCTCCAGATCTTGGAGCCATGTGAACCTGGACAGGTTACTTCATCTCTTCAAGCCTCAGTATTTTCATCTGTAAAATGGGGAGAATAAGAGTAGTGCTTCTCCCTCATAGGGTTGTGGCAGGACAAAATAAGGGGAAGCCCTTAGAACCATGGCCAGCCCACAGGGTTTAATAAACATTAGCTGTTACCACTATTAACATCTTGGTGACTAGACGTATAGACCCTGGAAAGACAGTCTGATTCTCTGACCTGCAGAGCGGGGAGATCCTCCCAGGGGGATTCAGCCCAACCCCTCCAATATCCAGTCTGGGTAGACCTCAGGGGCCAAGATCGCACCACACCTGAATTCTCCCTCATCATCACCACACAGATCTAGAGAAAACTTTCTTGGGAATCAAGATATACAATTTTATTGTTTTAACCTCCTCCCCCAAAACCCACAAAAGACTTGTGGCTGTAAAGAGTAATTCACCCCAGGAGGGAGACGCAAGAGAGAGAAGATATGGGGATATATGTGTATGTATAGCTGATTCACTTTGTTATAAAGCAGAAACTAACACACCATTGTAAAGCAATTATACTCCAATAAAGATGTTAAAGAAAAAGAGTAATTCACCCATTTAGAAAATGGAAAGGAGACTCCAAATCACTTCTAAAAGCAATATCCTGCTCTCCCCATCTCTCCCGCCACACACACACACACACACACACACACACACACACACACACACACACACCAGAGTGAGGAGGGGGGAGGGAGGGAGGAAGTGAAGAAGGAAGTCCTTTAACAGGAGCAGGAAAGGGTGATGAGGATATAACTGTGGGCAAGGCAGGACTGCCTGAGGATGAGCAGGGGCCAGACACCTGCGCACACTCTCCTGCTTCACCTGACAGAGCAGACAGGCGACAGGTGTCTCCTCTGTGACTATTCCACCTGAACACCTGCTTGCCTGGCAGCCTCCTCGGGTCACTCTGGGTGATCCTCGGACTGAATGGACTCCTGGTCTCATGTTGATTTCCAACAGAAGCCAATTCTTCCTTTTCCCCGGCAGAGTCTGGGCATTTGGGCAGACAAAGTGCTTGAGGGTTTTGTTAAACAAGGAAGGCATTGTGACGTCTGGGAGAAACACCACCACCAAATGATAAATTTGGACCAGCCTGCCTGCCATTCTTGATTACACACACACACACACACACACACACACACGCACACACACGCACACGCACACACACACACACACACTTCCGAGTAATCCCATGTGTGCCTACTTAACAGGTTGACAGACAAAATTTTAACAACCCTGACAGTGTATCTACTAACCAATCAGAATGGACAATGACCCTAACTTTGGAGAAGGTTCTGGAAGTCTCCTGCTGTTATCCTTTTATTTTAAAAATCTTGGAAGGTTTAGGGGATACAATTGAAGGGCCGGGGTGGCAGGCAGGCACTTGGGGCACCAGGGCAGTGGCTGTTTCCCAACTGGCATGGAAGTATTTCAAATTTTAATGCCTACCACAGGCACACTTGTACATACCAGCCAGACTGAACCTAGACTCTGAGATGAGGATTTGTACGTGGGTGATTTATTAAGAAGCTGTTCCCAGGGGGGAAAAAAACAAAAAAACAGTAAGAAAGCAAGTGAAGCAGAACAAAGAAGGGAGGAAAGCCCAACCAGGCTGAGGACTTGAATCAAAGCCACGCAGATAGTGACCTCAACCTGATTCCACAGGGGAGTCTGGAGCATAAATCAGCCCCACAGTCGGCCTGATCTAAGGCAAGAGAGCCCAGCTTTCATATTCATGCATCCAGAAGTCAGGAGTAAAGGGCTGTCCTGGGAGTAGGATACAGAGCAAAGCAAAGCACCTCCAGGAGCTGCCCAGGAAGTCCTCCGAACAAGAGCCACTGGTGCCGCCTGGAGGCAAAAGCACAGGAAGGTCAAAGGTTGGACACCATTAATCTGAGGAGAAGAAAGGAACTTTAGTGGATCTGGGTGGAGTGCCAGCATTGTCCATAACACCATCTGAATGTCAGCCCAAATCCTTAGACAAGGAAGGAACACATTCAAATTATGGCTATAGTGCATAGAGTAGGATGGGGGACCAGCTCAGGGGTTCAACGTTTCTCTTATTAGGTAATTCCTGTCTGAATGAACTCTTTGTCTCCAGTCTCAACCAGTTCAATCCCAAAGAGTAATAAGAGCTAAAATGTATACAGCACCCACAATGGGCAGGGGATCACACAGATGACATGCCCAACCTCCAACAACTTCTCAAGGTGGGTCATACTCTTTCCACTTTACAGATGAGCAAACTGAGGCTCGGAGAGTTTAAGAATCTTCTAAAATTTTTCACAACATATAACAGAGAAATTCCAATCTATCTCAAGTCTGTGGGACTCAGAGCTTCTGTTCTTTTCAACTGCTACCCACTCAACAACACCTCCTTTGGATGCAAACATGACCCAGAAGCAGACCCCGAGGTGAAGATTCATGTGCAATTCAGGTAATGCCACACATCACGCAGGAAGAGCTTGCAGGCGAAACTGGTAAGGGAGTAGGGGAGGCAGGTCACGGAAGGGGAAGAAGTTGGTCATTTGGTGATTTCAGGGAACCTCCCAACCTCAGCCCGATCCCAGCTGGAACTCTGGAGTGTACATCAGGCTTCAGAGTTAGTTCCAACTTGAGGCAAGAGAACTGGGCTTTCATATGCCTGCACCACTTATGCACCCAGGGTATGTAGCCTCCCCGGTAGAGTGGCTCCGGTAACCCAGAGAGAGGCACGTGAGCAGACCATGAGAGCAAAGCCTACAGAAGCATGCCCAAGGAACCAGAGGAGATCTGGACACCACCCTGGCATCCATCATTCTTATCCAAGCCTAGCAGTCCTTTCCTGAATGCTTGGCTTTAAACCCCAAGAACCTATTTCCCTATTGCCTAGGGAAACAGTCTCCCTTCCTGATAGTCTAAAGATCATCTCAAAGACCATTTTCAAGAGCTGATTACCTAAGCCTGGCTCTAATCTAAGGAAAGTATCCCACCTTCCACCGCTATAGAGAAAGAAACATAATCAAGTAACTTGTCCCTGGATCTTCAGCTTTATTCATACAGATACCAGTAAATAAAAGAAAATTTGACTGTTCACAGAATTTCAGCAAATTGAGCTCATATTTGGGGGTAAAATAAAAGGTCGCTGAGATTTAATATGAAATCCTTTTACAAGGAAGATGATTGAATACATTACAGGGGCTTCAATTTTTACCATGGCAGATATTGAATGTGTCTTTCATTTCTTTCTGCTGCTCAGTACCTCTGCTCATTTCCTTGATGCTTGAGGCTCTGATATTAAGGAAGCTTAAAGAAATGGGAATCAGTGTATTGGCAACTGAGTGACAAGGGCAAATTGGTAGGAAGGCCAAGGGCTCTGGGCTGGAAAAGCTGGGATGACATGAAGGAGGTCTCATGTGGGGAGTCCAAGATGGACTTCAGCTTCAAAATCAATGTTAAATTCCAAGTATTTAAATAAAAAACACCAACTGCAGCGTACAGTGGGTGCCAATACAGGAGTAGTGAACAGGAGCTAATGCCAAAAGCCAACAGGCAATCATTATCCTAATCATGTACCATTTGGTTGTAAGAAACAGAAACCCACTCAAACCAGCTTGAGATGAAGGAGACTTTAATTGGAAGAATCAGGGGTAGAGTACATATCTCAAAAGGGTGAATAAACAAGAGAATTAAAAACCAAAACCACTTTCTCCTCTCTGACACCACAAAAAAACATAATGTTGACTGAGGTCCTGCTATGTGTCAGGCACTGCTCTCAATGTTTTACCTGCCTTATCTCACAGTTTACCTACACAGGAAACTCTCTGAGATACAAACATTCCCATTTTTCAGATGGGAAAACTGAGCCTCCGAGAGGTTAAAGAAAGTTCCCAAGGTTGCACAGCTGGAAAGCAGCAGAATTAGAATTCACACCCTGTCCTCAAAATGACTGCCCTCTACCACCGGCCACATGAGCACCTCAGCTTCTTCTCTCTAGGTGTACTATATTTGGAATGCTCCTCTCTGCGGGCTGGCTCTTCCTGTCTCAACAAGCTTGTGAAATGGCAAAATGGCCAGCCCAAATCTGGTTCTGACACCCAGGGGAAAGTACCAGGATGGGAGACTTGAGCCCACCCATATCAACAGTTACATGCCGTGGTACCCAAAACCACCTGATGAGAGTGTCTGTGTTTTTGGCTCAAATTCTCAAAGTGAAGAGTCTGATTGGCTTCTCATCCCTTCAGCTATGTTGATGGGATGGGCAAGATATCACCCTATAAAACCAGGGCAGCTAGTGGTGAGGTGGCAATTTCTCTATGAAGTGGTGTGTGAGTAGGGAAAATAGAAGATACATATAATGCCCTCATTTCGTATGCAACACTTCTTGAGTAAGCATCTCACTCTCCCCAGTTACTACTAGGTACCACAGTTTCCGAGATTAAGAAGTTATCATACCTGCCCTTAGGAGGCTAACAATGTCTAGAATAGAGACATAACTAAACCATTGCCATCCAGTGGGATAAATGTTGTGGTTGGGAGAGACAAGGAGTACTGCCATCTTGCAGACAAGGTACACCTGGTCTGGCCCATCAAATCAGGGAAAAGGTCCTGAAGATGGTAGCGCATGAACCCAGTCTGAATGGATAAGTAGGTGTGACAAAAGTATAGTGTGTGCCTGAAAGGCATGCCTTGCTGGGGAACTCTGGGGAATTGGGTACAACGAAAAGGTAGAGAGAGTGAAGGAGTACCAGCAAATGAGGTTAAAAGGGTAGACCAGGGCCAGTCCATGAGTCACTTTCTGTACTAAGAAAAGAAATGTAATCATTTTCTCAAGAGGCAATATAGTCTAATGCAGTGCTGTCCAAGAGAACTTTTCGCAATGATGGAAATGTTCTAAATCTGCAATGTTTGGCCCTCAGGGCTCCCCTATCATTTCCCAGGTGCACACAGCACCTGCCCCCACAGGCCAACTCAGACCTCTCGTCCAGATGCCATCAAAAATAAAATCAGGGCAGGGTAAAAGCTCTGTGCTTGTGAGGTGCTGAGAAAAAGGGGACTAAATAACCTCAAGGGAGTTGCTTCCTCAAGGAGGTGAGGACTTAACCCCTTCATACCTCCAAAGTGGTATGTGTGAGTAGGGAAAATGGAAAAGCTACATTAGGAGGAGCCTCCCTTCAGGGCAAAAATGATGTCTGAAAAGCTGTTTGAATGGTGAGCATCATTGTGGGTTTCTTCTGTCTGGAGCTCACCATTCTAGGGCTCATCCCCTCCCTACCCCCTGAGCTCATCAGAGGTGACATGGGGGTCTGGCCTCCAGCCATCCACATTGCCCATCAGAGTAATTGCCCAATACCTCCAGGGTAAAATGAGCTCACAATCCAAAATAACAAGATTTGAGGATTAGAACCATTTCAAAAGGAAAACAACCCACTGGGCTTCAGATTCCAACAGAAGTAAGAATATTAGAACAGTTGGACTTTGAATATCAAATTAGCCTTTTATTAAGCATATTAAAGAGAAAAAAAGAAAAGAGTAACAATATAAACCAAAACAAGAACAAAAGAATATTTTTTAAAAAGCCAAGCTGAAATATCAGACATAAAAAATGTAATGGTTGAAATAACCAAGACAGGAATAAAGACACAGACCTACTAGAGAATGGACTTGAGGATATGGGGAGGGGGAAGGGTAAGCTGTGACAAAGTGAAAGAGCGGCATGGACATATGTACACTACCAAACGTAAGGTAGATAGCTAGTGGGAAGCAGCCGCATAGCACAGGGAGATCAGCTCGGTGCTTTGTGACCGCCTGGAGGGGTGGCATAGGGAGGGTGGGAGGGAGACGCAAAAGGGAGGAGATATGGGAACATATGTATATGTATAACTAATTAAATTTGTTATAAAGCAAAAAATAAAAAATAAAAAAATAATAATAATTAAAAAAAAGTGCAATTTTCCCTTAGGCAAAAAATACGAGATTTCAGAAAAAAAAAAAAAAAAAAGCCAAGCTGAAATATCAGACATAAAAAATGTAATGGTTGAAATAACACAATGGATGGCAGAATAAATACAGTTGAAGAATGAATTAATCAACTGGAAGACAAGATTGAGGAAATCTTCTAGAAGGAAGAGGAAGAGACAAAAAATGTTTTTATTGAAGTACAGTTGATTTACAATGTTGTGTTAGTTTCAGGTGTACAGCAAAGTGAGTCAGTTATGTATATGTGTGTGTGTGTGTGTGTGTGTGTGTGTGTATATCCTTTTTTCAGATTCTATTCCATTATAGGTTATTACAAGATAGTGAATATAGTTCCCTGTGCTATACAGTAGGACCTTGTTGTTTATTTATTTTAGATATAGTAGTGTGTATATGTTAATCCCGAGCTCCTAATTTATCCCTCCCCACCCTTTCCCCTTTGGTAACCCTAAGTTTGTTTTCTATGTCTGTGAGTCTATTTCTGTTTTGTAAATAAGTTCATCTGTATCCTTTTTTAAGATTCCACGTATAAGTGATACCATATGATACTTGTCTTTCTCTTTCTGACTTACTTCACTAATATGATAATCTCTAGGTCCATCCATGTTGCTGCAAATGGCATTATTTCATTCTTTTTATGGCTGAGTAGTATTCCATTGTATATATATGTACCACATCTTCTTTATCCATTCATCTATCGATGGACATTTGGGTTGCTTCTATGTCTTGTCTAGTGTAAACAGTGTTGCTATGAATATTGGGGTGCATGTATCTTTTCGAATTAGAGTTTTTGTCTTTTCTGGATATACACCCAGGAGTAGGATTGCTAGATCATATGCTAACTCTATTTTTAGTTTTTTAAGGAGACAAAAAAATTTTTTAAGCTAAGTGATATGGAGGATAGAAGAGAATCACTAACATCAAAATAAGAAGATTCCAGGGGGAGGGACAAATTGGGAGATAGGGAGTGACATATACACACTATTATATATAAAATAGATTACTAATAAGGACCTACTGTATAGCACAGGGAACTCTACTCAATACTCTGTAATGGCCTATATGGGAAAAGAATCTAAAAAAGAGTGGAACCATGTGTAAAATAGATAGCTAGTGGGAAGCTGCTGCATAGCACAGGGATCTCAGCTCAGTGCTCTGTGATGGCCTAGAGGGGTGGGATGGGGGTGTGGGAGGGAGGCTCACGCTGGGACGGGGTGGGGGGGATATATGCATACATATAGCTGATTCACTTTGTTGTACAGCAGAAACTAACACAACATTGTAAAGCAACTGTATTACAATAAAAAAGTTTTTAAAAATAGGAAGACTAGGGGCTTTCCTGGTGGCGCAGTGCTTGAGAGTCTGCCTGCCGATGCAGGGGACACGGGTTTGTGCCCCGGTCCGGGAAGATCCCACATGCGGCGGAGCAGCTGGGCCCGTGAGCCACGGCCGCTGAGCCTGCGCTCTGCAATGGGAGAGGCCACAAGAGTGAGACGCACGTGTACTGCAAAAAAAAAAAAAAAAAAAAAAAGGAAGACTCCCAGAAAAAGAGAGAAATAAAAGTGGAAAGGAGTAAACATTTGAAAAAATGTTAGATACGAATTTCTCAGAATTTTTTTTTAAGTTTTGTAACATCCCAAAGAAGAAAAATGAGGAAAAAACCACACCTAGACACATTATAGTTAAAGTTAAGAAGGTATCAAAAGCAAAGAGGAAATTCTAAAAAGCTTCCAAGGAGAAAGAGATCACTTTTTTAAAAAGAATCAAATTGACATCAGAATTTTTCTCATCAGCAATACCGAATGCAAGAATACATGAAGTAATATTTTCAATGAATTAAATGAAAAAAATAGAACTCAAAATATTATATCCAATTAAGAAGTCATTCAAATATGAAGGTACAATAAAAATATTTCAGGCATAGAAGACCTCAAAGATTAGCCCCACAAAGCCCCACATTGAACACAATTTTGGATGAACTACCTAAATAAGAGGAAAGACATATCCCGGAGTTGGTACCAGGTAGATAGATACAGGTGATCAAATGCCTTGATGCTGTCTTTAAAAAATAGCTAAGACCAAATAAAAAGAGAAATTATATCCAGAAAGTAGAGAATTACAAGTCTCCAGATCCTACTCAAATTGTGGTCCCTGGACCAGTAGCAAGAGCATCACCTGGGCTTGTTAAAAATGCAGGAACTGACATCCCACTCACAACTTACTAAGACAGACTCTGCATTTTAATAAGATCCCCAAGCGATCTGAATGCACTTTAAAATTGAGAAGCTTTAGTCCAGATAACGTCAAAGTAGTAGATGTAGTGGTGGGGAGGAAAGAAACCAAGGGATGGGGAAGTATGTTAAGTTCCTCTCTTATTAAAGGGGAGACACAGATATATCCATTTTTGAAAAGAAAGCAAGGATTAAACATAAAAGAGTGGCACAGACTGAAATAAATTAAAATGGATAAACTGCAGTCAGAACAAATGAACGACAGCAACACACAACATTATGGATGAATCTTAGTAAGTGGAGGAAAAAAATGGAAGTTCCAAAAAATTATATAGAGTGTGCTACACGTTTTACAAAATTAAAAGCAATCAAAATAAGAATATAAACATTTAGGAATATAAACAGAAGCAATAAATATATCAAAAGGAAAGCAAGCAAATGATGCATCAGGACTGAGAATGGTAGTTGACTTGGATGGAGGAAGGCAGGGAGAAGGGTGGAGGCAGGGGCTGATAGGGAACCATAAGGTTAGATGCACATTATTGTCAATATTCCAGATTTTGTTTGGGGCATGAGTTCAGAGGTGCCTATTCCATCATTAAAAATAATGAACTCTAACTATTAAACATAATTAACTAAACAAAAGCAAGTCCTGTGTGAAATGATGGGAGTGTGTTATAAACAGGATTATCCTCCAACCAGTTCTGTGTACCTAAGGTCCAATCACTTGGCACAGTGTCTTGCAGATGGCAGATACTCAAAAGGTGCTTAATGAATAAATAGAGCACTTTGACAACAGAGTGAAGCATCAATCAGAAAGGGAGCAGATAAAGACCAGCAGAGAAGGGATGGCTGTATAACCCAGGCAAGATCTGATGCAGGCAGGAGTCATGGGAACAGGTAAGGAAAGGATGGTATCTGCAGATTGAAGGCAATGTAGAATCCACAGGACTTGGTGACCGATTAGATAAGGAGATTGAGAGGGGAGAGGAATCAAGGTCAGTAACCAAGTTCTGGGATCCCAAAAGAGATCACAAACCATCCCATAATTCAAAGTCACTGTGTCTCACTGTTTCATTCCCTCAACCTTTTATTACAGAAACTTTCCAAACTACAGAAAATTTGAGAGAACTGTATGGTGAATACATACACCTACATACTCTACTCACTCACACTTAAGATTCTACAATTAATACTTGGGAATAGTTTCTTTCACATACATTTATCCTTTTATCTATTTCTCCAGTCACCTATCAACCTGTCTTTTTTTTTTTTTTTTTTTTTTTAAGGAGAAGGTTCTAGTACAGGTTCTGTCATGTCGCAGTGGAAAGAAAACAAATTTAAAAGAAAATGTTTCAACGCCTTAAACATAGAAACCAAATGTTCTGCGATGATCTCAAACATCGCCAACCTCCTCCCGCCCAAGGTAGCTGCACTCCTTTGGGGCTGTTTATAACATAATTTGAATTAGATATTAAATAGATTACTCTGAAAACAAATACTGTTTTCCTTAATTGTTCTTTATGGGAGTTTTATGGAGGTGGCAATTTGCATCATTGGCATTTGGTCTGGGGTTTGGAAACACACTCATTGCCTACCATTTCAAATTATTTGCCATCTACATGGAGCATAATTAAATTCTGAGCACTTCAAATAATACTCAGACGTCAGTTATAATCGAAAGCCACTCCTTGGGTTACACAATGGCTCTTCCTTCTCTATAAAAATCGGCAATCGTAATTGGATGAAATAGGGCTGCACTTATGAAAATGCTTCCCCAGGGGGGATTGAAGTCATGCTTGTTTCTTCCACAATAAACAGTGAGCAGTCTGATTCTCCTATACCAAGTAGGTGTTGCTGTTTTAGTTCATGAAAGTAGGACCTAGATGTGGACCAAATTCAGGCTTCCATTTTATTTTCTGGAGAACAACATCCTCTCGCTGTGTCATCTGCCCATTTCCAAGCACTCTTTCTCTCTCTTCTCTGTCTCTGCACCACCTACACCCTGTACAAGGCTCCTCTCTACTCCCCACTCTTATTCATGAAAGGTGAATATCTCCCTCTCAGGTGTCACAACTTTGCTCTGGTCCCAGTTTCCAAGAAGCCTTACCTGATTCCCTCAAGTAGGACTGTGTTCTCCACAGCACCATATGCTTCTCTTCATCAAGGGTTCCCTGAGGGCGTGGGCCACTTCCTTCATTTATGTGTCCAGCGCCTGCTGTAGGATTATCCAACATGGTATCTTTCCTTCCTCATTCATTCACCAGATATTTGTTGAGGATCTACCAAGAACTCTTCTAAGCACATGGGACACAATGGTAAACAAGACAGGAAATGCCCTGCCCTCAAGAAGCTTACAGTCTAGTGGGAACATCTCTCTCTCTCTTTCTCTCTCTCTCTCTCTCTCTCTCTCTCTCTCTCTCTCTCTCTCTCTCTCTCACACACACACACACACACACACACACACACGACAGGAGCTGTTCCTATAAGGGCCCCATCTCCCTTTCACCTGGAAAGATAGAGCCTGAGATTTGATGCAAGAGGAACCTGGGTTCATGTCATGAATCTAAAACTTACTCAACATGCAGCCTCAGACAAATTTAGGTTAGCCTTTTGGGACCTTGGTTTCTTCAAACATTAAATGAGCAGGACAAAAATCTACCATACATGGTAGGTTGTGAAGACTCAGTTTCTAATGCATGTAAATCATTAGCCAGTGCCTAGAATGTAGTATGTGCAGCATGATTTGTAGCTATAATTATAATAATCATGTCACCCCAGCATAAAAGGATCATGTAAGGATACAAATCCAAATGATTCCAAACCAATGTTACAGCACTCTTTGTAGTCATTTCTTCTGTCCACTGATATTCCCCATTCTTCTCCTTCCAGGTAGGATTGGACTTTACAACCCACCCTGGAGTTTTAGGACTAGCCACGTCACTTGCTTTTGTCAGTGACATGTGAGTGGAAACCTTCAAGAGCCACTGCATGACTTGCCGCACTCTCTTCGCCCTGTCTTGGATACTGGCAACGTTCCAGACAGTGGAGGCCCTGATAAGCTGGGTTCCTGAGTAGGTAGACCTTGGAGCAGAGACGACCCGCAATAACTTGTAGTATGAGTAATATAAACCTTTTTGTTTTAAACCACTGAGGTTCAAGGGTTATTTGTTACTGCCCAGACTACTGTGACTAATACACAACAATTCTACCAAGCCCCAATCCCCAGAAATATGTTCAATTTGCCCTCTGCTCACACTACTCCCTCTTTCCCATATCACTCAAGCTCACAATGTTCTCCTCCTCCAGATAACCCACAATCCTAGATGGTTCTTTGATTCATCTTAAGTGCCAACTCTTTCTAAAAGCCTTCACTGGCTTACCTTCAGCCGTTCTCCTCTGAGATCCCTGTTACATCTGCCATTTCTACCATCCAATTTCATTTTCTCTGCCTGGAGTGATATTCTAGGTAAAGCCAAGGCTGGAATCAAGGTAGTCTGACTCTCAGCCACAAGAACTTACTGCTTCCCTCTGTAAAATGCACTTGCCTAAAAACCACTTATTATTTAAACCCCAAAAAGGCACTTTGCAGTAGAAAGCCTTAGCCACACCTTAGCACACCTGGAATGACTCAGAGAGATTCTGAGAATAAGGAAAATATCTTTGGTTCAAGCATACAGGAAAACTGAATTTTGAAGGAAGTAAGCATCCTTTCAAATCTCTGTGATTCAGTTGAGATGGTAGCAGAATAAGAATAATTCAGCAGGGGATGCTGAATCTCAAAGCTTTCAAGCCAAGAGATGATGCACACATGGCCAGGACCACAAAGGGACAGAGGAAAATCCAAAGGACCACACTCTTCAAAAATTAACGTGTTTCCTTTCCTAGAGCAATCAGTGGGGAAGGCAACTCATGATTTGAAGGCAACCCATGACTGGAGGTAAGAATGCCATCCTTACCTCTATGAGTCTTAATATAAAATTTTTGAAATACTTCTTAGGGACCTATCATTAACAGGTAGAGTGGTTATGAAAATTCAGTGTTACTTATACATAAGTTGTATTTCTCATATGTACTAAAAAAAAAAAAGGGAGCAACTATCATTAACATCTGCAGATTTTAAGTGCATTTTGTCTACAGCAGGAAAGAAAAGTGATAGGGTGAATTAGTCTTATCTTGCTCAGTGGCCTGACAACTCTCTGCTCTGAAATCAAGATGGTTTCAGAGTAAGTAAGTAGTAAGTCAGAAAGAGAAAACAAAATATCATATATTAACACATATATGTGGTATCTAGAAAAATGGTACAGATGAACCGGTTTGCAAGGCAGAAACAGAGACACAGATGTAGGAACAAACGTATTGACACCAAGGGGGGAAAGCAGGGGCGAGGGATGAACTGGGAGATTGGGATTGACATATATACACTAATATGTATAACACAGATAACTAATAAGAACCTGCTGTATAGCACAGGGAACTCCACTTTGCTGTACAGTAGAAACTAACACAATATTGTAAAACAACTATACACCAATTGAAAAAAATAAAATAAAAAAAGATGGTTTCACTTGCCCAATGAGTGCCCAGTGGTTAACAAGCTTAGTCTGTAGCCCATATCTTTATGGGAGTCAGGAATCTCTTCCACTAGAATCAAGCTGTCCCTCCAAACACAACACACACTCCCTGTGACTTTCTATTTTCCAAAAGAATCAGCTCAGTCCTGAGCCCATACTATTCCAGAAAAGCTGACAGCGTTTGAAAAGGAAAAGAAGGACAAGTGGAAACCTTTCTTTGAATGTTGGACTCAGCTGCCAGGCTCCTCATAGAAAGTGAATGGAATACAACAGCCTCCGAAATGGGCCCCTGCTTCTCCTCTTGCCCTAAAAATCCATTCTCTAGAAAAATATTACCTAATCATACCATTCCAGGGACCAAAACCACTCACTGGTTCCTAGATCACTTGTAACTGCCCTCCAGCATGGTAGCCAATAGCTACCCACAGCTATTCCAATTGAATTTGGAATTAATTAAAATTAGCAAAAATTAATAATTCAGTAACTCAGTAGCACTAGCCACATGTCAACTGCCCGACAGTCACAAATGCTTAGTGGCTACCATATTGAACAGAGCGGATATAGGACGCACCTGTCATCACAGAAAGTTCTACTGGACAGTGCTGACTGAGAAGAAAGACTTACTGGGCTCTAAAAGATTCTATATAACTTCACAACTTCCAATATTTCTAACCCCATTATGCGTCACCTTTCTTCTTGCTCACTTCCAATTACACTGGACTCTGTTTTTTTTTTTTTAACACCTTTACTGGTGTGTAATTGCTTTACAATGGTGTGTTAGTTTCTGCTGTTTCACAAAATGAATCACCTATACTTATACATATATCCCCATATCCCCTCCCTCTTGTGTCTTCCTCCCACCCTCCCTATCCCACTCCTCTGGGTGGTCACAAAGCACCAAGGTGATCTCCCTGTGCTATGTGGCTGCATCCCACTAGCTATCTATTTTACATTTGGTAGTGTATATATGTCCATGCCACTCTCTCACTTTGTCCCATCTTACCCTTCTCCCTCCTCGTGTCCTCAAGTCCATTCTCTACGTCTGTGTCTTTATTCTTGTCCTGCCGCTAGGTTCTTCAGAACCTTTTTTTTTTTTTAGATTCCATTTATATGTGTTAGCATATGATACTTGTTTTTCTCTTTCTGACTTACTTCACTCTATATGACAGACTCTAGGTCCATCCACTTCACTACAAAAAAACTCAATTTCATTTCTTTTTATGGCTGAGTAATATTCCATTGTATATATGTGCCACATCTTCTTTATCCATTCATCTGTCGATGGACACTTAGGTTGCTTCCACATCCTGGCTATTGTAAACAGTGCTGCAATGAACACTGTGGTACATGACTCTTTTTGAATGATGGTTTTCTCAGGGTATATGCCCAGTAGTGGGATTGCTGGGTCGTATGGTAGTTCTATTTGTAGTTTTTTAAGGAACATCCATACTGTTCTCCATAGTGGCTGTATCAATTTACATTCACACAAACAGTGCAAGAGTGTTCCCTTTTCTCCACACCCTCTCCAGCATTTATTGTTTGTAGATATTTTGATGATGGCCATTCTGACTGGTGTGAGGTGATACCTCATTGTAGTTTTGATTTTCATTTCTCTAATGATTAGTGATGTTGAGCATCCTTTCATGTGTTTGTTGGCAATCTGTATATATGCTCTGGAGAAATGTCTATTTAGGTCTTTTGCCCATTTTTGGATTGGGTTGTTTGTTGTTTTGATATTGAGCTGCATGAGCTGCTTGTATATTTTGGAGATTAATCCTTTGTCAGTTGCTTCATTTGCAAATATTGTCTCCCATTCTGAGGGTTGTCTTTTCATCTTGTTTATGGTTTCCTTTGCTGTGCAAAAACTTTTAAGTTTCATTAGGTCCCATTTGTTTATTTTTGTTTTAATTTCCATATCTCTAGGAGGTGGGTCAAGAAGGATCTTGCTGTGATTTATGTCATAGAGTGTTCTGCCTATGTTTTCCTCTAAGAGTTTGATAGTGTCTGGCCTTACATTTAGGTCTTTAATCCATTTTGAGTTTATTTTTGTGTATGGTGTTAGGGAGTGTTCTAATTTCATTCTTTTACATGTAGCTGTCCAGTTTTCCCAGCACCACTTATTGAAGAGGCTGTCTTTTCTCCATTGTATATTCTTGCCTCCTTTATCAAAGATAAGGTGACCATATGTGCGTGGGTTTATCTCTGGGCTTTCTATACTGTTCCAATGATCTGTATTTCTGTTTTTGTGCCAGTACCATACTGTCTTGATTACTGTAGCTTTGTAGTATAGTCTGAAGTCTGGAAGCCTGATTCCTCCAGCTCCATTTTTCTTTCTCAAGATTGCTTTGGCTAGTCGGGGTCTTTTGTGTTTCCATACAAATTGTGAAATTTTTTGTTCTAGGTCTGTGAAAAATGCCATTGGTAGCTTGATAGAGATTGCACTGAATCTGTAGATTGCTTTGGGTGGTAGAGTCATTTTCACAATGTTGATTGTTCCAGTCCAAGAACATGGTATATCTCTCCATCTGTTTGTATCATCTTTAATTTCATTCATCAGTGTCTTATAGTTTTCTGCATACAGGTCTTTTGTCTCCTTAGGTAGGTTTATTCCTAGGTATTTTATTCTTTTTGTTGCAATGGTAAATGGGAGTGTTTCCTTAATTTCTCTTTCAGATTTTTCATCATTAGTGTATAGGAATGCCAGAGATTTCTGTGCATTAATTTTGTATCCTGCTACTTTACCAAATTCACTGATAGCTCTAGGAGTTTTCTGGTAGCATCTTTAGGATTCTCTATGTGTAGTGTCATGTCATCTGCAAACAGTGACTGATTTACTTCTTCTTTTCCGATTTGGATTCCTTTTATTTCTTTTTCGTCTCTGATTGCTGTGGCTAAAACTTCCAAAACTATGTTGAATAATAGTGGTGAGAGTGGGCAGCCTTGTCTTGTTCCTCATCTTAGTGGAAATGGTTTCAGTTTTTCACCATTGAGAATGATGTTGGCTGTGGGTTTGTCATATATGGCCTTTATTATGTTGAGGTATGTTCGCTCTATGCCTACTTTCTGGTGAGTTTTTATCATAAATGGGTGTTGAATTAGGTCAAAAGTTTTTTCTGCATCTATTGAGATGATCATATGGTTTGTGTGGGTTTTTTTGTTTGTTTGTTTGTTTTGCGGTACGCAGGCCTCTCACTGTTGTGGCCTCTCCCATTGCGGAGCACAGGCTCCAGACACGCAGGCTCAGCGGCCATGGCTCATGGGCCCAGCCACTCCGTGGCATGTGGGGTCTTCCCAAACCGGGGCACGAACCCGTGTCCCCTGCAATGGCAGGCAGACTCTCAACCACTGTGCCACCAGGGAAGCCCGATTATATGGTTTTTATCCTTCAGTTTGTTAATACAGTGTATCACATTGATTGATTTGCATATATTGAAGAATCGTTGCATTCCTGGGATAAATCCCACTTGATCATGGTGTATGATCCTTTTAATGTGCTGTTGGATTCTGTTTGCTAGTATTTTGTTGAGGATTTTTGCATCTATGTTCATCAGTGATATTGGCCTGTAGTTTTCTTTTTTTGTGATATCTTTATATGGTTTTGGTATCAGGGTGATGGTGGCCTCGTAGAATGAGTTCAGGAGTGTTCCTCCCTCTGCTGTGTTTTGGAAGAGTTTGAGAAGGATAGGTGTTGGCTCTTCTCTAAATGTTTGATAGAATTCACCTGTGAAGCCATCTGGTCCTGGGCTTTTGTTTGTTGGAAGATTTTTAATCACAGTTTCAATTTCAGTGCTTGTGATTGGTCTGTTTATATTTTCTATTTCTTCCTGGTTCAGTCTCGGAAGTTGTTTGGTTTTAAACCTCACCAAACTTTGTCCTGCCCGAGGACCTTTGCACCTGTGGTTCTCTTTGGCTGGAACACGCTTCCTCTTTGCCCTACTTTTCTTCTTATCTTTCAGGTCCTAAATCAAATATTTGCTTTCCAGAGAGCCCTCCCTGACCACCCTAGCTAATGTGTGCCCCTACAATTTTAATACTAGTGCTCACAACTACTGGCAATGTTCATATTTATTTTAATTTTAATTGTTAAAATTGTTTAATTTTAATTGTTTCTCCCCCACATCCCCACTCATATCCACACACATGTGCTAGCATGTGAACTCCAACACAGCAGCGATTTTGCCTAATTTATGTACAGCCACATGCTTGGTGTCTAGAAGGTGCCTAGCATAGAGTAAGGGTTCAAGAGAAAATTTTGTGGAATACATAGGCTAAATATAATGCAAAGACAGGCCAGGATCCAAGGGGCAATCCTGTAAAGAGAAAGGTAATATGAATAACTCCATGGGTACCTCTAAACTTGAGCTGAACACTGGGCTAAAAAGGAGCTAGGAAAGTCTGCCAAATACCGGCTTTCTCCATTTTTACAGGATTTTCTTTACTTTGGCTGCTTTGATTAATTGCCTCACAGATCCACCCCAAGACCAACGAGGATGGCATTAATAATAATGGCGATCATAAAAATAATCAGGTTCAGTGCCTGGCTCTCAGGGCTCATCCTCCTAAACAGAGATGACCCCACAACAGCACAGGGTGAGTAAGGAGATTCATGAATTTTTTAAAGGACAGCATCCCCAGAGCACAGGGAGGATGCTCGCCTCCCCAGTCATGTACCAAATTAGGCCACAGTTTCCCCCACCTCCTCCCCAACCTTCAGAGGCTGACTCATGCTTCATGGGAAGACCTTTTTCCCATTCAAGACCAGGCAGCCAGCCAAGAGACAAGTGGTTTTCTGCCTGCCTCTCCAACATGGCCGGGCACAGCCTCCGTCTCCCCCATCACCACTTTCCCCATCGGTGATCTGAGCTCCCTGGCTCCTGACAAAGGCTTCAGGATTCACTAGACAGCCTCGAAAAGCAGCCAAGCTGAGGGGTCCCCACAGCCTTTCCTGCACAAACTCAGGATGTGGAGTGGGGGGCAAGGTCAGGAGCAGTCATCTTTTAAATGTTTGCTCCAAGGTTCTGCTCTTGCCATTTAGGCTGGAACGTTAGTAGCTTTGAAGACTGGGCAAAAGGGGAGCCCTGGCCAAGCCCATCTTACTGCCCAGGTCTTAGTTGTCTTTACAGAGTCCCTGGTTCGCCTTCTCGCCAAATTCCCATGACACCTCCAAAATGTATTCTTCAGTCAGTCTGTAACTGTCTCATGTGATGAGCATTTCATTCATTCATTCATTTATTCAACAAATATTTGGGGAGTGTCTACTATGTATCAGGCCCTATTCTAGGCAATGGAGAGAAATAAAAGAATGAAATAGATAATAAACCACTGTCCTCCTGGGCTCACATGCTTCTGAATTTTAAAACATATGCCGCTGAAAAGGAAGGATATTATCTGCTGCTCTTCTTGCTCTTAGTATTGAATATTTGAACACATAAAAAGAAAGGATAACATGATAAAGCCCACTTATTCATCACTCAGCTCAAGAAATTAAAAGTTACAACTATACAAAAAGCCCCTGGTGGACCCCTCCCCATCCCATTTTCCTCCCCCCTCCCACACCGAGGTATCCACCACCCTGAATTTGGTGGTTACTGTTCCCCTGAATGTCTTCTCAATCTTAATCTAGTGCATGGTCCCTAAACAGTTTATTACATCGTTTTGTCTATTTTACATTCTGTATGTATCTTCCAAAACTCACCTTTTTTGCACATTATGATTTAGTGCATATCATTTCAGTTCATTTGTTTATTTGCGGCTTCTAATGCAAACTTAACATTGAAGAATAACATCACATAGAAAAGTGTACACATCGTAAGTGTACAGAATAATGAATTGCCACAAAATAAACACAGCAGCATAATCAGCAGCCAAATGAAAGAGAAAAGATCATTTCTTGAGCCCCAGAAGCTGCCTTTCTCATCCCTACCCTCCACGTGGGGTGAACAAGTCTCGTGGTAGTTTCACCATAGATATATGTTGCTCGATCTAGAATAGGGATAGGCAAACTGTGGCAAACTACAAATGGTGAGCCAAAGCCAGCCCGCCACCTGCTTTTTTTTTTAATATATCTTTATTGGAGTATAATTGCTTCACAATACCATGTTACTTTCTGTTGCACAACAAAGCGAATCAGCCATATGCATACACATGTCCCCATATCCCTCCCTCTTGAGCCTCCTTCCCACCCTCCCTATCCCACCCCTCTAGGTCATCGCAAAGCACCGAGCCGACCCCCCTGTGCTATGCTGCTGCTTCCCACTAGCCAACTATTTTACATTCGCCACCTGGTTTTATAAATAAAGTTTTATAGGAACACACTCGTTTCCACATCACGCATGGCTGCTTTTGTACAACAATGGCGGAGCTGCTTAGCAACAGAGACAGTATCGAACACAAGCCTAAAGAATTTACTGTCTGTCCCTTTGCAGAAAGGTTTGCTGACTCCCCCTGTTATAGAACATCACATACTTGGAATCATACAGTCTGTACACCTCTGGGCCTGGCTTCTTTTACCCAACAGTCTGTGAGACTCACACATGTAACTATAGTTTCTTCATTCTCACTGATGTGTAATATTCCCTTCTATAATCACACCACGATTTATTTATCCATTCTACTGTGGATGGATGTTTGGGTTGTTTCCATTTGGGGGCTATTATGAATAGTGCTGCTATAAACATTATTTTTTAATTTTTTTACTGAAGTACAGTTGATTTACAATGTTATATTAGTTTCTGGTGTACAGCAAAGTGATTCAGTTTTACATATATATATATATATTCTGTTTCATATTCTTTTCCATTATAATTTATTACAAGATATTGAATATAGTTCCCTGTGCCATACAGTAGGACCTTGTTGTTGTTTGTCTATTTTAGATATAGTAGCTTGTTAATCCCAATCTCTTAATTTATCCCTCCCCTAGCCCCTTTCCCCTTTGGCAACCATAAGTGTGTTTTCCATGTTTGTGAGTCTGCTATTATTTTGTAAATAAGTTCATTTGTATCATTTTTTTTAGATTCCACATATAAGTGATATCATTTGATATTTGTCTTTCTCTGACTTATTTCACTTATTATGATAATCTCTAGATCCATCCATGTTGCTGCAAATGGCAGTATTTCATTCTTTTTTATGGCTGAGTAGTATTGCATTGTGTATATATACACCACATCTTCTTTATCCATTCATCTGTGGATGGACACTTAGGTTGCTTCCACATCTTGGCTACTGTAAACAGTGCTGCTGCTATAAACATCCTTGTATATGTCTTTTGGGGTAGTTCATTTGTTATAATTACAGCAAGGTAATCCATTATATAATCATTTATGCGTTCAGCTGATAATGGTCATTTAGATCAGTGGTTCCCAAAGGAGTGTACACACTGGGATTACCTAAGAGCCTCCAAACATAGTGACAGCTGTGTCCCACCCCTAGAGATTGTGATTTACTTGATATGGGATGTAGACTGAATTTTTAAATGATCTCTGGTTGATTCTGACATGCAGACATGTTTGGGAACCACTGAATCAGGCTGTTTCCAATTTTTTCACTATTACCAACAACACTGCAATAACTATTCTTTGCAGGTTCTGCTGTGCCCATGACCAACAGTTCCTTTAGAATCTCCACCTGGGAGACAAATTGCTAGTTCAGAGGGTATGAACATCTTTCACTTTCCCAGAAGTTTCCAAACTGGTCTCCAAAATATTTCTACCAACAAGACCATGTCTTTTTCACTTCTAGACCCCTAGAGATTATCACAAATCCTAGCACACAGGAGGCACTCGGGAAATTTCTGCTGAATGACTAGAATCAGGCAAAAATTCAGGAGGTAATGTGGACCACAGCCTTCCTTCTGGAAGGTGAATATTTAACCATCCTGGATAGATCTGAGTCTTTCCCAAGTTCAAAGACTTGGTAACCACACCTGGCAGCCTCCTCTAAGACTTCTTCTTTTCATTTATTTATTCAACAAATATTTCTTAGCACTTACTATGTGCCAGGCACTGTGCTGGAAATGAAGGAGATTGTGGATTCTCAGTGTTCAAAGGAACTAAGTGATGTATACAGATCACTCCACTGCAGAGGAGAAAGGGGTTGTCCCAAAGACTGGTGGGGGGGTGGGAGAAGCAGCAGAAACTCTAAGGCGCACAGAGGTCCTGGCTCTGCCACTTTCCAGCTACGTCACCTTGAACACGTTACACAGCTTTTCCTAGCCTTGGCTTCCTAACCTGTAAATGAGAGTAACGATGCCTTCCCCATGGAATTATTATGAGGATTGTAAAGCACAGACCTGGTGGATAGTTGGCACTCGCTATCATACAAGACACAGAGATAAAGCGCTTTAGAGATTTGAGATGAGGAAGCTCTTTCAACAGGGAAGACACAGGAAGGAGGTGGCATTGGAGCTTGGCCTTGAAGGCCAGCCGTGGAATTTGGACATGAAGCTGGGGAAGTGGAAGTCCCTGAGGTGAGCAGAGCTGTAGATGCAGGAAAGCAAAGCATTCTTCAAAGGACACTTGAGTATTCAGTTTTGATCAGTGGTGCCCAAGTAGGGGCTATTTTGCCCTCCCAGGGGACATTTAGCAATGTCCAGAGACAATTTTGGAAAACTGTCTTGGAACAATTTGGAAAATGCTGATGGCATCCAGCAGATAGAGTCAGGGATGCTGCTAAACATCCTAAAATAGACAGGAAGCCTCCATAAGGGAGGATTATTCAGCCCAAGATGGTAACAGTGCCAAAGTCAGACCCCAGTTTCAGTGGAGTGGTTGGTAAGAAAATTTTCCCCATCCTTCAATTCCTGAGATAAGAACCACGCTTTACTACAATTTTTTTCAATAAACACCATTTCTTTCTCATCATTCATTTCAAGCATAATACTGTTACCTTTTATTGACCACTTATATGTGCTAGATGCCGTGCTAAGCCCTTTACACGCCTCATCTCATTTTACCCTCTGAACAACCCTCAGAGGTGGGTGGCATTTTAGAGACAAGAAAACAGAGGCTCAAGGAGACCAAGGCCCCATGACTGCCAAGTTGTGGCAGAGAGAGTAAATTCCGCTGCACCCTACACTGCCCCTCCCTGCAAAAGCAGTCCCCCCATAGGTGACAATGACGGTGAGACAGTTCCATTCATTTTTTGCTGGAGTAATTTACAGTTTGTTCACCTGATTCCAAATCAGTTGGGAGAATTTTCTTATTATCATAGTTCCAGCACCTGGTAGAGTGCCTTGCACACAGTAGGTGCTCAAGAAAAGAGAGAGAGAAAGGAGATTAATGTCTGCCAGGGGCTGGGGTGAGGGGAAATGGCAATGACTGCTAATGAGTATGGGGTTTCTTTTTGAGGTGATGAAAACGTTCTGTGAATTTTCACAGTTTATTCAATGTACCAACAACCACTGAATTATACACCTGAAAAACTTGAAATTTTATGGTATGTAAATTATCTCTCAAATATATATATATATATATATATATACACATAAATGTCCTAGGGGCTTAGCTTTCAAGACAAAGACAATAATTTGTTGGCATTGCTGGATCAAACTTTTCCTGAAGGAGATATATATATATATATATATATATATATATATATATATATATATATATACAAATGAATGTATAAATGACTGAATCAGCCTAAGCACCTACTAGAAGAAATTGCCATGATCAATAACCCATTATTCCCCATGATCACTAATTACAGTTGCTCATTTGTGTAGAATTCTAATGGATATATTTTCTTAATTGAGCTTTTTGACAACCCCAAGCACTAAAACAGAGCAGAAATGACTACTCAGGTTTATTCCAGGGAAAAAGGCTCAGAGAGATTTAAGCAACTTTTCTGAGGTTAACACAGCTAGGAACTCCCTCCATTCTCTGTCATGTTCTTGAATTCAGTTGATCTGCTACTCTATACTTCACAAAAGCTTGGCAATCTGGTGAATTCTTTCCATCTCAAGCCAGATTGTATGTCTATAAAATATTACCCTTGACCAAACCACAATACCATACTTCAAACAGAGGTGTAGTATAAACACATCCTGTCTTGAATTTCCCAGAGGCTGAGCTTTCACAACAAAAAAAAATAATTTTGTGACACTGGCATTGCTGGAGCGAACCTTTCCTGAAGGCCAGTATACCTTGGGACATTTTAGTTACGTAGCCAACTAATTCTATTACTTAAGTCAGTTTGAATTTCTGTTGCATAAAAAAGCAGAAAACCCCAAGGTCTTGACTGATACACCATCGCCCCTTTGGTTCATGTTATACCTATGATGCACCATAGAATTAATTACCTTTCAATCATTTGTATTTGTTCAGGCAACAGATATTTGATTTGTTAAGTACCTGCCAGGGGCCTGGGGCCTGGGCTTGAGGTCAAGAAACACACTCTTTCTTCCTTCGAGATCAGCTCTGACTGTATCTTGGCTCAAAAGTCTTTTCAAACACAGCACCTCAGGCCAGATCTGGAAATGGACTGATTCTTAACACATCCAGGGCAGACCTGGGACCTGGCCCAACTTCAGCAGGAATTTGTTCTAATGAAAACTATGATTTGTCAGTGTTATTAGTCTGCAAGCAGCAGCCCTTTGAAGATTCCTTGTTTGCAGGGAGCTTTTCATTTAGTTAATTATGAGGCTGTGACTTGAAGGGCTCCAGAAGCCCCCTCAGTGAGGACTGGAGGGAAAGGATTACATGAATGATTTTCTCTCAGCTACAACATCCAGAACACGTTAAAAAGCTTGTTTTAATGCCTTCTGCCTGAGGTGAGTATTATCGGACTGGTATAAATTTTCTCAGCCTGCCTTTCACAAGGCGACTCCAAAGTCTCTACCCCGTGATACCTTGGGAGACCATGGGCTGGGGAACCACAAGGGGAGGATTTAAGTGCCACCCAACAATTTCCCAGTCCTTAATTCTGGGCCACTTATATAACTTCTATGTGCCTCAGTCTCCCCATCTGGAAAGTGGGAGAAATTATAGTAGCTACCTCCTAGGGTTATTATAAAGATTAAATGACATAAACATATAAAACATTAAGTAAGGCATCTGGCACATAATAAAGGTTCAATAAATGCTACCTATTATCATTGTTACTGTTATTATTATCAATTATCCCGCACAAAGAATAATCTTTTTCTCCTCTGAATCCCCACCACCCATCCAGACTTCATGCCCTTATCCCCTGCACCCTGATATGGTTATTTATGCCCCTGTCAATATCTCTCCTGCTACACTGAGTCTCTGAAGGCCAAGGCCATGATGCATGCACCTATGACACCAACCCCCCTTGCCGGTCATGCTGAAGGAGTGGGTCCAGACTGTCTGCCTGCTGCCCCCCATCCTACATCCTGCAGAGACGTCCTCCACGTCTCTCACCTTTCCCACTCAACTTGCTCATCACACGCACACATTTTCTCATGACACACTTTCAGCTGACAATTAAAAACAAATAGTATTTGGTGCACACGAAGTTTCAGTTATGGAAGGAGAAAACGTCCTAGTGATCTGCTGTACAACATTGCACCTTAGTTCACAATAACGTTTTGTGCGCTTAGAAATGTGTTAAGAGGGTAGAGCTCACGTTCTGTGTTTTGTTTTAACCACAATTTTTTAAAAAGCAATGAAGTACTGATACTTGCTACAACGTGGATAAGCCTTGAAAAACGCTGTAAGTTTAAGAAGCCAGAACATGGGAATTCCCTGGCGGTCCAGTGGTTAGGACTCCACGCTTTCACTGCTGAGGGCACGGGTTCAATCTCTGGTCAGGGAAGGAACTAAGACCTGGCAAGCCTTGCAGCACGGCCAAAAAAAAAAAGCCAGAACAAAAAGGCCACATATTGTGTGTGTGTGGTTTTCTTTATATGAAATGTCCATAATAGGCAAATCCATGGGGTAGAAAGTAAATTAGTAATTTCCAGGGCTGAGGGGATAAGTGCTCATGAGTATGGGTTTCTTTTTGGGGTGGCGAAAATATCCTAATATGTGACAGTGGTAATGGATACACAGCTCCGTGAACACTCCAAAGGCAATGAACTGCACACTTTAAAAGGGTAATTATGGACTTCCCTGGTG
The DNA here is from genome assembly GCF_964341445.2 of Mesoplodon mirus. Classification (NCBI taxonomy): domain Eukaryota; kingdom Metazoa; phylum Chordata; class Mammalia; order Artiodactyla; family Ziphiidae; genus Mesoplodon; species Mesoplodon mirus. Next base: position 54,968,998 of record NC_138991.1, read on the forward strand.
GCGCAGTGGTTGAGAGTCCACCTGCCGATGCAGGGGACATGGGTTCGTGCCCCGGTCCGGGAAGATCCCACATGCCGCGGAGCAGCTGGGCCCGTGAGCCATGGCCGCTGAGCCTGCGCTCCGCAACGGGAGAGGCCACAACAGTGAGAGGCCCGCGTACCGAAAAAAAAAAAAAAAGGGTAATTTTATTGGTATGTAAATTATGCATCAATAAAAAAGCTGTTTTAAAACAAAAAACAAAGGGAAATGGCACTGAGAGTACCGAGAACCAGGCTACGCCTGTCTTCGGGAACCTCTGACTACAAGCAACAGAAATGATGGTGGGGAACTCAAGCAGAAAGGGACGTGATTGGATGGACCTGAATAGCAGCTTGTGCAGTGGATGGGAAGGCTGAGGACCGGAAGTAGGGTTGGGATCAGGCGACAGGAGCCACGGACCCTCCCTGTCTCCCCGAGGACCCCGTGGGCGGAATATGCTGGAACTGTGAGACTCTGTGCAGAGGCCAGGCCTGGAGAAAATAATTCTGATTGGCCTGGTGTGGTCACATGACCACCATGGTTCAGTCGCAACAAGATGCAGCTAGTGAGGGGAACATAATTCTCCAAAGGGAAATTGGGGTGCTTTAAGGAAGGGTGGTTGAGGAAGGTTGTCTTAGCTCAGGCTGCCATAACAAAACCGCAGACTGAGTGGCTTAAATAAGAGACATCTACTTCTCACAGTTCTGGAGGCTGAGAAGTCCAAGGTTAAGGTGCTGGGTGATTCAGTTCACCCTGAGGGCTTCCTGGCTTGCAGATGGCCACCTTCTCACTGTGTCCTCACATGGCAGGGAGAGCTCTGGTGTCTCTTCTTCTCCTTCGAAGGACACTAATCCCATCATGGGGGATCCACCCTCATGACTTCATCTAAACCTAATCACCTCCCAAAAGCCCCACTTCCTAATACCATCACATTGGGGTTAGGGCTTCAACATAGGAATTTTGGGAGGATGGAAACATTTAGTCCATAACAGAAGTGAACATGGCAAGTGTCATTCTCACAACCGGGGGACTGAAAAGTAATGGTGAGGGAGGTCAGAAAACCCTGAATCTAGTGGCCCCAGGATCTGCGGTTGCTTCCTGACCTTGGCTCCCACTGTCCGCGCGCAGGTCCTTGAGCCTCTCTGGGCTTCAGATTCCACTTCCTGCCTCCTAGGGCTATCGTCTTGAGAATCCAAGGTCATGTGCATGAAGTGCCAACGGCATAGCTCTGGCACATGATGGCTGGGAAACAGAGGGTGTTTCCTTCCTGTCCGGTGGGCGTGAGCCTGGCCAGGGCGGGCAAGGCGGGCCAGGCACCAGTCCGCAGGAAGCAAGTCCGCCATGGCCAGAGGCCTCCACGCTGGGAGCACTGATGTCAATATTGCCATGGGAACCACTGATCCCATTTTAATTACTCTGACCAGGCCTGAAGTGCTGGTCCCTGGGTTCTCAGTCTCAGTCAAGTTGGAAGCTGTAACTCCCCAGCAGAGAAATGCCAGCTCTGGCAGGTACGTGTGATCACACCTGACAGCCACTCCACGTGCAGGGCTCAGCCGAAACCTGACTTGTTGAGTTCGCTTGCTGCTCCCCGGAGGAGAGTTCTAGTGCAATGTGCCCCAGACTGCTTTACAGGTTGCTCTGGTTTTATGAGCTTTTTAGAACATGAGGATGTTACCGTTCTTCCCCTTCTTTCTCCTTCTTCCTCCCTCGTGAAAACACCCTATTAGGCCTTTTGAGCTTGGTTCCCAGGGCCTCTATTATCTCTTCAGTTTTATTTCTGGCCTCTTCACTGTCCCCACATATACACTTGATTGCATCATACCTCTGGGCCTTTGTCCCTGCCGTCCCCTCTACTCTGAGGCCACACCAGCTCATCCTCACCCCCACAACGACTCCTCCTCATCCACTAAAACTTACCTCAAGGATCACCTCCTCCAAGAAGCCCTCTCTGACCACCTCTTGTCTCCAATTACACGTCCCCTCTCTGGGCTGCCTTGTACAATATAATGCCACTTATCAAATGTCGTTTTGAATCAATTTGTCCATTTCCATGCCTGATTCATCCATGACACCACCACATCGTTTTTGCCATTGAACTCCCAGCTGGGAGACTGACACATAGCAACTGCTTAGCTAAGCTAGGAATGAATCTTGGGAGTTAATTACAGACATATCATAAAGGCAAAGGGACATACTGCTAGCAGGGAAAGGCACATATCAGAAGTGGGTTGGTGGGACTTCCCTAGCGGCGCAGTGGTTAAGAATCCACCTGCCAATGCAGGGGACTCGGATTCGATCCCTGGTCCAGGAAGATCCCACATGCTGATGAGCAACTAAGCCCGTGTGCCACAACTACTGAGCCTGAGCTCTGGAGCCCACGGGCCACAACTACTGAGCCCGCGCCTAGAGCCCGTGCTCTGCAACAAGAGGAGCCACTGCCATGAGAAGCCTGTGCACCACAACAAAGAGTAGCCCCTGCTCGCTGCAATTAGAGAAAGCCCGCGTGCAGCAACGAAGACCCAACGCAGCCCTAGATAGATAGATAGACAGATAGATAGATAGATAGATAGATAAATAAATAAATAAACTCAGAAGTGGGTTGGCTGCGGGCTTCCCTGGTGGTGCAGTGGTTGAGAGCCCGCCTGCCGATGCAGGGGACAGGGGTTCGTGCCCTGGTCCGGGAAGATCCCACATGCCGCGGAGCGGCTGGGCCCCTGAGCCATGGCCGCTGAGCCCGTGCGTCTGGAGCCTGTACTCCGCAACGGGAGAGGTCACAACAGTGAGAGGCCCGCGTACCGCAAAAGAAAAAAAGAAGTGAGTTGGCTGGAGGAAAATGGCATGAACCCCACCCACAGTATCAAGGCCCCCACCCAGCTCCTCTCCCATGGAGATTCCAGAGTACTCATATTTCTACCCTCATGATCCACCACTTTCCGCCTCCAGGCCTCTGCACATGCTTGCTGTTTCCTCTCCCTGGAATGCCCTCCCCTCAAAATGCCCTGCAGGCTCCACATGCTTGTCAAACTCCTATACATAACACAGGAGTTACTTATAACTAAAGCATTTTCTCTTCTTCCAGGAAGCCTTCCCTGATTCCCTTCTCCCGTTTCTTTGGGCCTTGCACATACCCAGCTGAAAGCCTCTGTCACACTATATAACAGTTACACGTGGAAGTTCTGTCAGGCCCTTTGGATAGTGTGATCTGTGAGAGCAAACCCTGCCTCTTATTCATCAGGATATTTCTAGCACCTACTCCAGTGCCCAGCACATAGCTGGCACCCAGCAAACAGTCATTAAATTAATCAATGCTCCACTTACCCTCCACAGGCTGACCTCCAAGGGTGGCCCTGAACAAATCACCTCACGTTTCCATGTCTCAGTTTGCATGTGCAAAAAAACGTGGTGAGAGGTTGTGAAAATGAAATGCGACAATCCAGGTAGAGTACTTTGCATCTGGCATGATGTACATGCTCAGTACAACTTAGATACGATTACCCTCCAGCTGGGGCAACTCTGTAACAATTGTTAAAGGTAAGATGTTGATGAAATCTTGTTATTAAAAGAGTCTGGTTAGAGGAGCAAGTATGAGATCAAGGGGTTGTTTATTCAATAAATGATTAAAGCATCAATATCAGATACAGAAAAGAAAATCTCCTGAAAGGAGAGTGACACTGATTGAGAATTTCCCATCACGGATCAATAGCTCACATCCCATTCCCCTCACCCCACCTCCAAAGGCACAACCACTGCTGTTAGAGCCCAGCTCAGCTCATTTTTATTCAGTTTTTTAATAATCATTTAATAATATGGCTCAAAAGTCAAAGCAGTATAAAAAGGCACACATGCTACAAATGCTGGAGAGGGTGTGGAGAGAGGGGAACCCTCCTACCCTGTTGGTGGGAATGTAAACTGGTACAGCCACTATGGAAAACACTGTGGAGGTTCCTTAAAAAACTAAAAATAGAGTTGCCATATGCAACTCTACTCCTGCAATCACACTCCTGGGCATTTATCCAGAGAAAACTCTAATTCAAAAAGCTACATGCACCCCAATGTTCATTGCAGCCCTATTCACAACAGCCAAGACATGGAAGCAACCTAAGTGTCCGTCTACAGTTGAATGGATAAAGAAGATGTGGTACATATACACAATGGAATACTACTCAGCCACAAAAAATAATTAAATATGTCATTTGCAGCAACATGGATGGACCTAGAGATTATCATGCTAAGTGAAGTAAATCAGACAGAGAAAGACAAATACCATATGATATCACTTATATGTGGAATCTAAAATATGATACAAACGAACTTATTTACAAGACAGAAACAGACTCACAGAAGTAGAAAACAAACTTATGGTTACCAAAGGGGAAGTGGGGGGAGGGATAAATTAGTAGTCTGGGATTAGCAGGTACACACTACTATATATAAAAGAGAAAAACAACAAGGACCTACTGTATGGTACAGGGAAGTATATTCGATATCTAGAATAAATTATAATGGAAAAGAATACAAAAACAATTTATGTATAACAATCACTTCACTGTACACCAGAAACTAACACGACATTGTAAATCAACTATACATAAATTAAAAAAAAATTTTTTTTAAAGGCACACGTGGGGAAGTCTGTGGCTCCCACACCTGTCCCCATCCATCTTTGCCCCCCACACCTGTCCCCATCCATCTTGCCCACACACCTGTCCCCATCCATCTTGCCCACACACACAATAAATGTACAGCCACTTGGGGTGCTTCTTTCTTCATCCTTCCAGTGTTTCCTTAATCAAATACACATAAATCCAAATACATAGTGCAATCCTCCTCTCTTTCTGACACTGTTCTGCACCTTGTTCTTTGTCATTTAACATATCATTCTGGGGACCTTCTCTATCAGGATACAGAGTGTGCCATTGGGGGGATTCCCTCACCCCCATCGGTGGAGCTGCCTACCCCTCTGGCCTAAAGTGACCTTCCAGAAATGAATTCCAACTGTGTTTTTCTTCTGCTTAAAAACCCCTTCCACGGATTTCCATTGCTCTCAAGAAAAACGTCAACACCTCCCGCGTGGCCCCTGAGACCTTGCCTGACCTATGTGCTGACCTCTCCACGTCCCCCTCCACTTTCTCTGCTCTGGCCACACAGGTCTCCTGTCCATTCCTCCAAAGACCCAGGCCGCTCCCCACCTCAAGGCTTTCCCCGAACCATGCAGTTCCCTCGGCCTGATCGCAGTCCCACCCTCTCCCTTCCTTTGGCTGCGCTCTCCTACTCATCCTCCACTCGAGCAAGCATTCCTCAGGAAAGTGTTCCCTGACCCCTGACCAAATGCCCCCCAACCCTTCCACATTGCCATTCTTCACTCCATGTGGTCCAAAGGGAATTTTATACGTGATCCCACTTCTAGCTGTGTAATGTCAGGTCTCCCCAGGTAGACTCCGTGAGAGAAGAAACCTGTTCACCTTACTCATCACTGAATCCCCAATGCCTGTAAAGGGCTTGGCACTGATTTACAGTAGAAATGTTTGTGGAAGGAAAGGAGGAAAGTGGTGAGAAAGAGAGGGAAGGAGGGAGGGGGAAGGGAGGAAGCCGGAGTCAGGAGGGCTTGGGAGGGAAGAGGGAGAAGAAACAGAGAGGGGGAGGGACGGAGAGATGGAGGAAGGAGGTTGGGAGGAGGGGAGGGAAGGAGGGGATGGAGGGGGTGGGAGATGAAATGGATTTATTAAGCTAACTCCCTGTACCTGGCACTACGCTAACAGATAAATAGAAAAACAAAAAACAAAAAACAGCCTGTTTGCAGTCTAGCTGGAGATGATTCATTTACACAAGAAAATGCAACTAGAGTTCAAGGCTACATAAGATCGGGGCCCAGTGCCAAATGAGCACACCCAGCAAATAAACACATGAGGACTGTGTGGCCTGTTTTGACCTATTTATAAAGCATTTCTTCAAAGATTCCATAAACATGTAGCCCAAGTACTGTATAATTAGAAATCCTAATTCCTATCCTAAACCTTTGCACTTTACCATTTCACTTTAAATGTAAGCTATCTTTCTGGAGTTGGCTTTTAATCAAAAAAGCATCTTAATTCAAAATAACCACCATTATTTTCTTCCCCCGAACTCGTATATACAGTGTCTAAACTGTTCGTTTAAAAGTGAGTGTTCAGGGCAGCATGAAGCAAAGAGCCCCAGGAGCAGTAGCTAGGGGTTTAGGGTCTCCGGGGCTGTGAGCTAACTTGCTAGGTCATCCTGAGCAATCAGTCCCTCTCCCCTTCTCCAAGGGCCTCAGTTTCCTCTTTCACACAAGAAGCTGAATGAAGTGATGAATAAAGGATGCTCCAGCCCTAAAAATGACTGTCTCCCTCTGCCCTGGTTATTCGACCCCAAAAGAGAGGACCTTGTCTCTCAAAAGTGTGAGCCCCTTTTATTCACCAGCTGCCCTGAGATTCCCCTCCTCAGAAGAAAAGAAGGATGGGGCCATCATTTCATCTGAGATCTCTAGAGCATTTGCAAATTCACAGTCTTCCCTCTGCTGGTGTAGACACCCCAAAGGACGCACCCTGCAAATGTTCTCCAAATTAGTGAAATGAATGAATAAATGAACAAACTGACTAATGAATGGATCTTCCCCAGAGAAGCCAACCAGCTTACCAACTCCCTGCACAGAGTGGGACTGTACCCAGTTCCTCAGGTCTTGCACTGCGTTGCTTTCCCTGGGAACCAGATTCATTATTAATCCAATAAAATATTTATGGAGCATCTGTTATGAACACAGCACTGAAAATCTAACATTGAGGGCTTCCCTGGTGGTGCAGTGGTTGAGAGTCCGCCTGCGATGCAGGGGACACGGGTTCGTGCCCCGGTCCGGGAAAATCCCACATGCCGCGGAGCGGCTGGGCCCGTGAGCCATGGCCGTTGAGCCTGCGCGTCCGGAGCCTGTGCTCCACAACAGGGGAGGCCACAACAGTGAGAGGCCGGTGTACCGCAAAAAAAAAAAAAAAAAAAATCTAACATTGAACAAACAAGTCCAAATTAATCTTTCAAAACATAAATCGGATCACATCACTCTCCTACATAAAATCCTTCAATAGCTTCCCGTTGCAGTAAATATAAGATTCACACCCCCCACCCTGGCCTTTAAGGTCATGGTCAAGTCTTCCTCTATAACATTATCTGTTGTCACTATTCCCTTTGTCTCCTGTGCCCAGCTACAACGGCTCAGCTGAGATCAGCCAAACCACAGCCAACCCTCAGACCCAACTGTCATGGGAGGATGAAAAAATAACTGTTCGTGTAAGGTCCTGAGATTTTTTTTGGAGGGGAGAGAGTTATTTGTTACGCAGCATTATTGCAGTAATAGCTGACTAATACAGAGTGCCACCACTTACTAGATGTGTAATCTTAGGAAAGTCACTTAACCTCTTGGAACCTCAGTATGTTTTAAATTTTTTAAAGATGTATTTGTCTCTTCTCCATTTACTTCCTGGAGTGACTGTGGCACAACAGATGAAAAGGGCTTTGAAAACTGTAAAAGGCTGTTGCAAATATAAGATAGCATCCTCAGCAGCAGTCTTGCCTGCCCAGACTCAGGGGAAAGTCTGTCGCTGTCCTGACAACAGAACATGACTCACCAGGCCAACACCAACCGTCTGTTATGAAGACATATTACGTCTAGCACATACACACTCTGAACAAAGGCCCACACCCCTGGCCTGCCAAACAAAGATTAGGGCTTCAGAGGGAAATTTCCACAAGCCAGCAATCAAAAGACATTTTTACTTCTAAGACAATCTGAGGGAAACGATCATGGGTACACACAAGATTGGAAATACAAAGATGCCCATCATAATTTTGTTCATAATGCAAAGCGGAAAGCAAGCTAGATGTCCAACAACAGGGAGCCAGATACATCCATATGATGAAATACAATACAACCATTTAAAATAATGCCAGATGAAGAAATTTTTTTGCAAACACTGCTCCTTGAAAAACTAGATCCACAGATTTGATTCAGGAGTCAATCTGAGCAAAAAACCAAAGCAACTAGGCAGAATTTCCATTCCTGTACTTATGCTTCAATCAAAGAAGCTCTGCTTTCATTTGTTATGGACTGGATGTTCGTGTCCCCCCTAACTTTATTTATTGAAGCCCTAACCCCCAATGTGATAATATTAGGAGGCGGGGCTTTGGGAGGTGATTAGGTTTAGATGAAGTTATGAAGAGTGGAGACCCCATGGTGGGTTCATGCCCCTATATGAAGAGGAGAGACACCAGGGTTCTCTCTGTCCCTGCCATGTGAGGACACAGAAAGAAGGTGGCCATCTGCAAATCAGGAAGCAGCTGTCTCAGGAACCAAACAGGTGGGCACCTTGATTTTGGACTTTTCAGGCTCCAGAACTGTGAGAAATAAATATCTGTTGTTTAATCCACCCAGTCTATGGTTTTCACTATAGCAGCCCAAGCTGATTAAGGCAATCTGTCTAATAAATTTCATTTCCAGTGATGGTCCTTGCAGAAAGGGTTCAGAAGCTGCTAAAACAAATTTGAAAACCATCATTAGAGAAGAACATCAAGGTGCCTCTGCTGACTTGTGAAAGGGAAATGACCAATTCGAAACAGCATGTATAGTATGATTTTACTTTGTAATAAGAAGGAGAGAGAGAGAGAGAGAGGGAGAGGGAGGGAGAGGGAGGGACGGAGGGAGAGAGGGAGAGAGGGAGAGAGGGAGGGGGAGAGAGAGAGAGAGAGAGAGAGAGAAACACACAAACCAGATACTCTCCAATATATTAGCAGTGTTTATCACTCGGAGGTAAGATTAAAGGTTTCTTTTGATTCCTCCTTTTTGCTTATTGAAACATTCTAAATGTTTGGTGATGAATGTAACTTTAGGGAGAAGAAGCAATACAGAAATATACATTTTTTGTGTGTCTATCATAAATCAGTCATGCCATCACGAGGAAAAGTGAACTCAGGGTCTTTGGGATCCAGGAATTAGTCTCTGCGAATGCAATCCCTGCTCCCCTCCCCAGCACCCCAGTGGGAACAGACACTCAGAGATACACATCAGCCCAGAGCCTGGAGGGGCTGGTTATTCTCATAGGTGTGATGAGCACTGGAGAGAAGGCTGCTGATGGAAGGGGTCACCTGGCAAGGAAACCAGGAAGCAATGACCACTAAGTGAACCACTTCTAATGTGGCCATTGGCTAGTGCTTGCTGGGGAGAGTGTGGGCAATCCCACAGGAAGGAGACGTAGTTAAAGATGCAGGAGACTGAGGAGGCAGCTTACGAAGCCCTCAGGGAGAAACCAGTGGAAACACCAGGCAGGGAAAAAAGCCAGCAACCCACACCTCCTGGATTCAGTTTTCTCATCTGTTAAAAGGGGTTACACTGCATCAGGCTATTGTAAAGAAATAGCATCAGTAATATGCGCAGGACTTCCCCGGTGGTGCAGTGGTTAAGAATCCGCCTGCCAATGCAGGGGACATGGGTTTGATCCCTGGTCTGGGAAGATCCCACATGCCGCAGAGCAACTAAGCCCGTGCACCACAACTACTGAGCCCATGAGCTGCACTACTGAAGCCCGCAGGCTCTAGGGCCCACATGCTGCAACTACTAAAGCCAGTGCGCCTAGAGCCTGTGCTCTGCAACAGGAGAAGCCACTGCAATGAGAAGCCCACACACCACAACAACCAGTAGCCCCCACTCGCCGCAACAAGAGAAAGCCAGCGTGTAGCAACAAAGACCCAACGCAGCCATAAATAAATAAAAATAATATGCGCAGAGCTGTCCACCTTCATCTAGTGCATAGTAGGCACTCAATACGTGTCTTCATTCATTCCCTGCCCTCTGGGTATGAAAATAAGGCAAGTGCAGTTGACAAAATGAGTTGATGAAAGCATTGTGCTTTATACTGTGGCCTCTGGAATTATAATCTCTGGGCTGTCATTCCTGCTTCCCCAGTGAATGGTTGTGTCATTTGAGATCCGCCATTTAACCTCTATGACCCTTGGTTTCTTCATCTGTAAAATGGACTCAGTGATATCTATTACATAAAATGTTTTTTAAGAATTATATAAGGTAAAAAAAAAATGTGAAGTACTCAGCATAGAATCTACTCAGCCCCTAGTATGTGCCCAATAAGAATTAGCTACTATTACTATTCATTAACAAAAATAATAATTAAGGAGAAAATTCTATTTCCTCTGGGCTGATGGGAAGGTGTCAAGAAGAACCAAGTGGGTAACACGTCCCCCATCAAACCACCGCTGCACACACACACTGCTACCCGTGCTACCAGTTCTAACAACACAGATCCATCCACCTCGCCCCTTACTTAGAATCATGCAATGGCTCCCCATTGCCCTCAGGATAAAACCCAGGTTCCTTAAGCAATCCGAATTCTGCCCACATTTCCTGTCTCATGAGCTGTTATTTCCCCAGGTGGACGCTATGCTGTCTTTAAGGACTTTTACCTCCCTAAGCATGCCCTGACTCTGCGCCTCTGCACAGTCTGGTCCGTCTGCCTGCCATGCCCTTCCCGACCCCTGCTTTCCCACTCTCTACATTTCCAGTCCAACGATGCCTTCCTAAAAACTCATCCTTCAAGTCTCAATTCATCTTGTCACTTCTTCTGAATGGTCTTCCATGCTCATCCCTCCACTACCCCAGGCTGAGACCAGATCACGTGCTTATCACTGCAATAACAGTTCTCAGCAAGCCTAAGCCCCGAAGCTGTCTCTACCGTGAGACAATAAGAGAGGAATAGGTCTTACTTATGTCTACTTGGCGCAGATTAGTCCTCTATGAGTGAGAGGTGAGAATAGATCAGTGAATCAAATATTCAATAAATCAATGTCCTAATGCCTCCTGATGGCTAAGAGCACTTGGAGCCAGGGGCCTGGGTTCAAACCCCATCTAAGCACTGATGAACTTGGCATCCTTGGGCCAATGACGTCATCCTTCTATACGTCAGGTTCTCATCTATCAAGTGGGTCTCATTGTAGTTCTACCTCATTGCGCTGTCATGAAGATTAATCAGTCAATGTTTGAGAAGCACTCCAAACTGTGCCTAGCACAGAGTAGGCACCATATAAGCACTGGCTGTTTTAACTCTAATTTGTTGGCCTTCTTTCAAATGCCACCTTTTCAAAAATACCTCTCCTGCCCACCCTATCTGACATACCCCACGCACACCATCACTCTCCATTCTTTCACCCTTTTTAACTTTTTTCACAAACCTTATCACTTGGCAAAGTTGTATTATTTACTTTGTTATTTAAAAATTGATAATCCTCCTACACTGCTGGTGGGAATGTAAACTGGTGCAGCCACTATGGAGAACAGTATGGAGGTTTGTTTAAAAAAAAACTAAAAATAGGGCTTCCCTGGTGGCGCAGTGGTTGAGAGTCCGCCTGCCGATGCAGGGGACAGGGGTTCGTGCCCCGGTCCGGGAAGATTCCACATGCCGCGGGGCGGCTGGGCCCATGGGCCACGGCCGCTGGGCCTGCACGTCCGGAGCCTGTGCTCCGCAACGGGAGAGGCCACAGCAGTGAGAGGCCCACGTACCGCAAAAAAAAAATTTTTTTAAAACACTAAAAATAGAGCTACCATATGATCCAGCAATCCCACTCCTGGGCATATATCTGGAGAAAAACATGGTTCGAAAGGATACATGCACCACTCTGTTCATTGCAGCACTGTTTACAATAGCCAAGGCATGGAAGTAACCTAAATGTCCATCAGCAGATGAATGGGTAAAGAAGATGTGGTACATATATACAGTGGAATACTACTCAGCCATAAAAACAAGAATGAAATCATGCCATTTACAGCAACATGTATGGACCTGGAGATTATCATACTAAGTGAAGTAAGTCAGACAGAGAAAGACAAATATCACATGATATCGCTTATATGCGGAGTCTAAAAAAAAATGATACATGGGCTTCCCTGGTGGCGCAGTGGTTGGGAGTCCGCCTGCCGATGCAGGGGACGCGGGTTCGTGCCCCGATCCCGGAGGATCCCGCGTGCCGCGGAGCGGCTGGGCCCGCGAGCCATGGCCGCGGAGCCTGTGTGTCCGGAGCCTGTGCTCCGCAACGGGAGAGGCCGCAGCAGTGAGAGGCCCGCGTACAGCGAAAAATAAAAATAAAAAAAAAATAAAAAAAAATGATACAAATGAACTTATTTACAAAACAGAAACAGACTCACAGACTTAGAGAAAGAATTTATGGTTCCCAAGGGAGAAGCGAGTTTGGGATTGACATGTACACACTGCTATAGTTAAGAAAAAATGCCTTTCCATGAAAACAACAACAACAACAAAATAAATAAATAAATAAATTGATTATTAGCCTTCCCCACTAGGATACTAAGCCTGACAATACACGGTGCCTAAAACAGGCTTGGCAAACAATAGATGTTCAGTAAACATTTGCCAAAGGAAAAGAGGACAGAAAGGAGGAAGATTTCAATCCTGCCTTGAAGGAATAGGATTCTGACTAGAGGAGACTGAAGACTGGGGAGACCACCCCAATACGTCAATGGGTAAAGACAATTGGGAAGAATCAACTGCAAACCAGCTGAACGGGGCTTTAGAAGATTCTCAGCATTTACAAGGAGGGGCAGGGCCATGGGGCTGCCAGAGGAAATGCATAGAACCTGTGGAGACATTTGAGTCCAGCCTAAACAGGTCACAGGAAGTTCTCTGGAGGCCAAAGAATCATTTTAATTGAGCAATTCTACCTTGGGAAAGCATGAGTTGCAGAGCTGTCATTTCCCCAGAATTCTGTATTGATTATTTCCTGGCCTAAGGCATTCTATGTTAATTGGTCTCAATCGGAAAATTTCATGTTTATGTCTGTGTTGGCAAAAGCTGGGGGGCAGAGAGATGTGTCATTTTAAAAAATTACTTAAATCCTCAAGATGACACTGCCCCCACCTTCCAGGGTAGACCAGTTGTACAGACCTTCAGAATACCAAGTAGCATCTTCAAATGCCATATTGACATGCATATGTTCCTCTCCTCCTATTCCGAGTAGGAAATAAATGTTTGGTCTTGTTTTCCTTCCTTCTGCATATTTCTCCATCTTTAGCCTCACAGTCCAAGCTCCCTGAAATAAAGTTTCCCCCCAAAGCTTCCTCCTTTAGAGACGAAGTATCTAGAGGTCAGTAGTAAAGCCTGGGGGAAATCATTTGGAAAAAGAATTATTTCCTAACCAGGAGAAAAATAGGCGTATAGACTGATACACCCTTCCACCACCACCATCCCAAGCTGGTATGAGCACTGACTGCTAACAGTTCACAGCTGATTTTTTTTCTCTAGAGCAGGGATCAGAAAACTATAGCCCATGGGCCAGCTCACCACTTGTTTTTATCAATAACTTTTTATTGGGACAGAGCCATGCCCATTCATCATTTCTGTTTTGTCTACGGTTGCCTCCCCTACAAGTGCAGAACTGAGTAGTTGCAATGGAGATTGTGTGGCCCACAAAGCCTAAAATATTTATTCTCTGGTCTTTTACAGAAAAAGTCTGCCAACCCCTACTCCACAGCAACATTGTCCAATAGAAATATAATATGAAGCAGTTGCAAACTATTATACATAGAATCAATAAACAAGGTCCTACTGTATAGCACAGGGAACTATATTCAATATCCTGTGATAAACCATGACGGAAAAGAATATGAAAAAGAATGTATATATATGTATAACTGAATCACTTTGCTGTACAGCACAAATGAACACAACATTATGGGACTTCCCTGCTGGCGCAGTGGTTAAGAATCCGCCTTCCAATGCAGGCAATGCAGGTTCGATCCCCAGTCGGGAACTAAGATCCCACATGCCGTGGGGCAAAGAAGTCCGTGCGCCACAATGAAGAGCCCACATGCTGCAACTAGAGAGAAGCCCACACGCTGCAACTACTGAGCCTGCGTGCTCTGGAGCCCGCGCGCCACAATCAGAGAACCTGCTCACAGCAACTACTGAGCCCACACACTCTGGAGCCCACGCGCCACAACTAGAGAAGCCCACGCACCGCAACAAAGAGCCCACGCAACGCAACGAAGATCCAGTGCAGCTAAGATAAAATAAAAATAAATAAATAAATACCTTTAATAAAATAATTAATTAGCACAACATTGTAAATCAACTATACTTCAATAAAATAAATATAATCCAAATGCAATAAAAAATTTTTTTAAAGAAATAATGTGAGCCACATATGTAATTTCAAATTTTCTAAAGATCACATTAAAAAATAAATTTAAAAAAATAAATGAAATTAATTTTAATAATATATTTTTATTTAACCCGGTATATTAAAAATGTTATCATTTCAACATATCATCCATTTTACAATTATTAATAATGTAGACATCTGTTTCTGCATACTAAGTCTTCAAAATCTGATGTGTATTTCATACTTACAACACATCACAGTTAAGACTAGCCACATTTGAAGTGCTTAATAGCCACATATGGCTTGGGGCTACCATATTGGAAAGGACTACTCAAGAAAGTCTCCTTTGGTTGACTAGGAGAGGTTTTACTCTGAAGTTTTACACCTGTGAAATAACAGAAAATACATATATTGGTCTCTGTCCCTGGTTCCTGGCACAGAACTCCTGAAACCCTTGTAATTTCCTAAGCAATAAGAGCACCAGGAGCATCTGGGGTTTTTTTCTTTTTCATATTCTTTTCCATTATGGTTTGTTACAGGATATTGAATACAGTTTCCTGTGCTATACAGTAGGACCTTGTCGTTGATCCATTCTATATATAATAGTCTGCATCTGCTAATCCGAAACTCCTAATCCATCCCTCCCCACCCCCTGGCCCTTGACAACCACAAGTCTGTTCCTGTTTTGTAGATAGGTTCATTTGTGTCACATTTTAGATTCCACATATAAATGATATCATATGTATTTGTCTTTCTCTGTCTGACTTCACTCAGTATGACATCTCTAGGTCCATCCATGTTGCTGCAAATGGCATTATTTCATTCTTTTTTATGTGGCTGAGTAGTACTTCATTGTACATATGTACCACATCTTCTTTATCCACTTATCTGTCAATGGACATTTCGGTTGCTTCTAGGTCTTGGCCACTGTAACTAGTGCTGCTGTGAACATAGGAGTGCAGGAGCATCTTCTGTTCTAATATTTGGTCTGTGACCCCAGGTCCTGACACAGAGTTCCTAAATCCTTTGGAACTTCCCTGGTGAGAGGAAAGTCTTTTGTTCCAATGAGGCAATGCTTGATGGGCTCCAGGATGGGGGCTGGTCACCAGAAAGACCAAACCATGATTAGAAGCTTGGAAGTTTCAGCCCCATTCCCTATCCTCCAGGAAGGGAAAAGGGCTGAAAACTGACTTAAGGATCCACCATGCTTATGTGACGAAGCCTCCATAAAACTCCCAATGGTATGGGGTTCAGAGAGCTTCCAGGTTGCTGAACACACGGAGGAGCTGGAAGCTCCGTACCCCTCCCCCTGTACTTTGCCCCATGTATCTTGTCCATCTAGATGTTCATCTGTATCTCATCATATCCTGTTATAGTAAACTGGTAAATGTAAGGAAGTGTTTCCCTGAGTCCTTTACGTCACTCCAGCAAATTGTTGAACACAAGCAGCGGGTCATGGGAAGCCTGATTTATAACCGGTCAGTCAGAAGTACAGGTGAAACCCTGGGACGTGAGATTGGCATCAGAAATGGGTGTGATCTGCACTTCCTCCCGTTAGTGTCAGAATTGAATTGAACTGTAGGACGACCATCTGGTGTCACAGAGAATCGTTTGGTGTGGGAAAAATAACCCCACACATCTCACGTGAGAAGTGGTGTGAGTGTGGTTGTAAAGGAGACCCACACAGGAGGAAGAGTAGGTTTTTCTACACAACACCCCAGCCAATGACCACTAACATGGAGACGTAAACGGTCGACCCCACAGCCTCAAGGTGGGACCGACCTGTGGTGCTAGTCATGCTGCAGAGCTCCCCGTGGATCAGGGTGTAGCCGGGCTCCGAAGGAGATGTGCTCTTTCCTTGCTCTCCTGCCCCCTCCTGCCACCGTCACTCCCTTCCAGATCTTTCTTGAGAGCACCCCCTCAAAAAATGTGACCTGTGCAAGAATCCCCATCTCGGGCTCTGATTCTAGGAAACCTGTCCAAACGTGGGAGAAAAGAATGCAAATATTTACTGAGTACCTCTCATGTGTCAGACACTTAATAACTGTTATCTCATCTCACCACAAAGCTATGAGGTAGGAAATACTAGCCACACTTCAAAGATAAGGAAACTTACAAAGACAGGTATATTCAGCCACACAATAACATATTATGGAGTTATTTTAAATTATACTTGTGGAGGTATGTGATAACATTTAAACACTTATGGTATAATGTTGATTTGGAAAAACAAAACCAAAATGTACTATGTGTATACATGTGTTTTTAAAATATGAACATTTTTTAAAAGCCTGAAAGGATATCCACCACAATGTGGTCAATAACTTACTTTGCGCAGTCAGAATGAATGGCTGTTTACTTTTATTAATGGCTGTTTATTCTAAAACCAAACAGGACCCTGCAGGAACTCACCAGTATCAGACCTCCCGAGTCTTCCACTTCTTGTCTGTAAAAAAAAGCCTCAGGCTCCTAGGCCTTTCCCCAGTTCCAAGGAGCTGACTCAAGCAGTTAATAATTAGAGAAGTACAAAAACAGAAACAAAAAGAAAATAGGCAAGCAAAGAAATGTAATAATAACTTAGTAAGTCAGCCATTAAAAAGAGTCACAGGGGGGCTTCCCTTGTGGCACAGTGGTTGAGAGTCCGCCTGCCGATGCAGGGGACACGGGTTCATGCCCCGGTCCGGGAAGATCCCACATGCCGCGGAGCGGCTGGGCCCGTGAGCCATGGCCGCTGAGCCTGTGCGTCCGGAGCCTGTGCTCCGCAACGGGAGAGGCCACAACAGTGAGAGGCCCGCATACCGCAAAAAAAAAAAAGAGTCACAGGACCCCAAGTTCCTCCTCAAAGGACGTAGATAACAGGCTGACTCATGTCCTTGAGCTCTTTTTCAAAAACCAGGACCCCACCAGACAGAACACATAGATGAAACTAGAGGGTTGATGATTGAGATTCCCCCAAAATATCACCCTGTTACCTCGGCACCAAACAATCAGAAAAAAGTCCATGAGCTGATCATGTACCCTATGACCTTCGTCCCTAATGTTGCCTTTAAAAACACTTCCCTAAAAGCTATCGAGGAGTTTGGGTCTTCAGAGCACTAACCTCTGGTGCTCTTTGCTTGACACCCTTCAATAAATGCTTCACTTTCCTTCACCACAACCTGGTGTCAGTAGATCAGCTTTGCTCCACGTTGGGCGAACAGACCCAAGTTTGGTTCGGTAACACTTCCTACCATTCTGTGTTTCCCAGTTTTTCCAAGGTGAGAAAAGTCTCCATTTTTGATGAGGTTTAGTTTGCCTTGAGTATAGTGTAGCACAATACTTAAAGAGCTTGGTTTGGTTTGGAAATAGGGTTCAAATCCCAGCTCCACCACTCTGAAGTTCTATGACCTCGGACAAAACAGTTAACATCTCTAAACCTCAATTTTCACGTCTGTAAAAGGAGGATAATGACATATCTCATGGGGTCATTGTGAGGGTTAAATGAGTGTTTGCATTTAAAGTGCTCAGTACGTTGCCTGGCACATAGTAGGCTCTCAGTATATGGTAGATCCATAAATGGAGGTTGTCTGGCCCCAAGAGTCATGGTCTTTACCCTACTTCATGCTTCCTAAATGTAATCCCCAGATCCCCATCATGATCTTCCAAATCCTCTCACTCCAGGCTGCCCCAGGCTCTGCAGCAGAACCCATGACTGGCAATTTTTGAGTCAAGGGACAGTCCCTATGCAGGGGGATCACTCTGGCTCCCGTCTCTACATAACTATGCCACTTGAGTTCCATTTCCCAGCCTCCATTTCACAGCTATACACTAATAGCTTCAAGGGGCAGGGAGCTCTTTCCCTTTCTCCTGTATGTGATTAATGAGACTTTAATTGGCCCAGTGATAGATGAGTTATCCTAAAGGCATCGAATATTTAAAACTGAATTCTCCTTTGACAAAAATAGTTCATGAGTTTCAAGAGCTGCTGTCCCGATGTCCCTGTTAGCGAGCACATGATGTCTGCCAGGGCTGAATGAATTCCTGCTAAGCATTCACCAATATCAAGGACAGAGATACCCTTTTCTCCTTTTGCTGTTCCTGTGAAGGCAAAGTGTGTGCTTTACATCTTTATCTTAAGTGACCAGACTTATTTATAGCTGCTCCAAATAATTACATCGGAATGCACTGGGTATAGCACACCCCAGACCACGCACTCCTCTGATTAAAGGTTTCTAAATGGAATTCTTCCCTGGAAATGAGGCTTAAGTGGATTTCTTCCTTAAACAAACCACTGTCCCAGATATCCACGTGGTCTTTGGAGAGAAGTTTCTTTACCATGTCACGCTCCCTTGTCACAGCCTTCCATCTTTTTCTGGGTGTATTTGCTTTCCCTGTGCCCACATTAACCTGCTTATCCTTGAACTTCTTCTGGTTTCCTCGCCACTAACCCAAGTCCAGAGAAAAGGGACCTCCACCATGGGGCCACTCTGGATTACTGTGAAGTCCTCTCTCTTCTCTGAACCCCTGGACTGGTTGCTGGGAATCGTAAATATTTTAGCTTTGAAAGTCATATGGTCTCCATCACAACTACTCAACTCTGCCCTTATAGCACAAACACCTATAGACAATACATGAACAAATGAGCGTAGCTGCGTCCTAATAAAACTTTATTTGCAAAGTCAGCAGCAAGCAGGATTTGGCCCGTGGGCTGTAGTTTGCTGACTCCTGCCCCAGAGACCTGTAGTGGCCATTCTCAGTGTCCTGCTCAGATCCCCTTTACCAGCTGCTGATGGTTCATAGCTGACCCCCTCTCCACCTCAGCCAGCAGAGCTTTCTCTCCTAGAAAGTTACTTTGCACCTACATCCATCCAGGGGGCAGCCAGAGCTAGTGAATGGGTGACTGATGGGGAAGTACAAAAGGTCCTACCTTAAGGCAGGACCAACTCTGTGGTGCAATTCAGGCTCCAGAGTTCCCTCTGGGATCAGGCTGAAGTCAGTCTCCAATTAAGACCAACGCTGGCTTAGCTTTGTTCCTCTGTTCCATCCTGCTTCCTAACCCTCCTGCCCCTAAGATCCTCCCTCAGTAAATTAAATGTTCCCAAATCCCTGTCTCAGGCTTTGCTTCTAGGAAACCCAGCCTGAGATGAGACATTAAAACCCATCCTAGGTCCCTACCGGTATCGTCTTTTTCTCTTGGCTGTATTATGCTTCCCAGTTGTACCTTTCCCAATACGACTATGAAATTCTTGGAGGATGGGGAGTGAAATAGAGGATGTGTCTTCAGCGCAGTGGTATAGGACAAAGAACACAGGCTTTTTATTTTAACAGGCCTGGGTTAAAATTCTGGTTCTGTCACTGACTCGGTTTGTGACTTAATGAAAATAAGAATAACAGTAACAATAGCAGTAATAGGGACTTCCCTGGTGGCGCAGTGGTTAAGAATTCGCCTGCCAATGCAGGGGACACGGGTTCGAGCCCTGGTCTGGGAGCATCCCACATGCCGCAGAGCAACTAAGCCCGTGCGCCACAACTACTGAGCCCACGTGCCACAACTATTTGAAGCCCACGCACCTAGAGCCCGTGCTCCGCAACAAGAAGCCACCGCAATAAGAACCCCGTGCAACACAACGAAGAGTAGCCCCCACTCGCCACAACTAGAGAAAGCCAGCACACAGCAACGAAGACCCAATGCAGCCAAAAAAAAAAAAATAGCGGTAATAGTGGTGACAGCAGGTACCACATCTTGGGCAGTACATTGTGTGGCAGGCACTATGCTAAACCCTTCTTGCTAGTTGTGTCAGCATCCTCACAGCACCAGTAAAAGGACTCCTAGGCTCAGGGACTGCCCAGGTCACTCATTTACAGAAGAGAGCAAGTATGTCTACCTTGAAGAGTTGCTATGGTTACTAACACAAAGGTCTAAGTGCCCAGCAACCAGCAGATGCTCCCAAAATATTTCATTTTATTATCGGGTCCTATTATTAGTAGACTGGTATCCACACAGAAGGCATTCCTTTTACTTGATTTGATCCTTTTTCCAGCACCTTGCTATGTACATTTGTGCCTCAAGCCCCCTCTCAGATTTTCGCTTTTAATGGGACAAAAAACTTTAAGATAAGAAAATCAAGTTTTGTCATGAGGTTCAACGCAGTTCTAGCCCCTGACTCAGACCCCTTCCTACGGACCAAAGATTCTTGCCCCCAGAAACAATCTGAATATCCTGCAACAGGAGGAGCACTGCATGATATCTACTCATTTATTTATTCAACAGATATTTAGTGAGTACCCAAAAACTTGCCAGGCAAGTGTAGCAGCCAGCCTCCAAGACGGCCTCCAGTGATTCTCATGCCCTGAAATTCACACTATCCCCAAGACTGTGCCATCTAGAAAGTGGATCCTCCCGACCCAATCAAACCTTCAGATGATGGCAGTCCCAGCCAACATCTTGACCGCAACCTCACGACAGACCTAAGCCAGAAACACCAGACTAAGCCGCTCCCAAATTCCTGATCCAAAGAAACTGTGTGAGATAATAAAGTTTATTGTTCTTTCAAGCCACTAAGTGGGGTAATTTGTTATGCAGCTTTAAATTACTAATATAGCACTCAATGGAATATTACACAATGGTTTAAAAGAATGTTTATGAAGGAATTCACTGACAGTCCAGTGGTTAGGACTCTGTGCTTCCACTGCACAGGGCACAGGTTCGATCCCTGATTGGGGAACTAAGATCCCGCATGCCATATGGTGCAGCCAAAATAAAAAAAAACAACAGAATGCTTATGAAAAGGTTTAGGTCCATAAGAACAGGCCATTGAAATACAGACATCCCTTAGTATTCGTTCCAGGAACCCCTGAAGATACCAAGATCCAAGGATGCTCAGGTCCCTTACAGTCAGTCATCCATATCTGCCGGTTTCACATCAACCAACAAGATAAAAAATACTGTATTCTTAGGTTGGTTGAATCTGAGGATGCAAATCCCATGGCTTCGGAGGGCTGAGTGTATTTCTAAATAAAACACACCAAAAAAACAGAACAGGACACATGAAAAGATTGTATAAAGAATTGTAATTCACACAGACACACTAATAATATTATTCTCATTTTTAAAAGAAGATACTTGCATACACCACATCTAATGAGTGCTTACTACAAGCAAAGTACTCAACATACATGATCTCATTTAATTCTCAAAACAACCAATAAGATATTATTATTCCCACTTTTCAGCTGGGGAAACTAAGGCTCAGAAAGGTTAACTAAATTTTTCATGGCCACCTAGCTAGTAAGTGGTGGAGCTTGATATGATGCCAGGACTATCCAACTTTCAACTCAATTTTTCTAACCACTACTTACACTGCCTATAGACAGAATAAAAAATGCACCAAATTGCATGTTTTTCAGGGATATTTTTCTTGCACTTTTCGCATTTGCTACAAAGAGCACCTGTTCCATTTATAACTAGGAAAATAAGTTATTGTTTTTACAAATAAAAATAAAACAGAAAGTGTTCTCTCTTCTAGGAATCCAAAGGAGAAAGGAAATATCCATTCTTGTGTTTCATGTTTCTCAACGGGGTGTCTATTGACACTCAGGGTAGGATAATTCTTCCTGGTGAGTGTGTGCCTTGTGTGCTGTAGGATGTTAAGTACCACTGCCCCTGTCTACCAAACGTGCCTCCCATGGCAGGGCCCTGCCAATATCCATTCGGCATGCACCTCTCCACCCAGCGCTGCCAGGTGCAAACACCTCTGACTCTCTCTCTGATAACTTTTGCTCTGGCTGGAAAACACACATGGTTTCCCAGTTGCCCAGGTGATAACTGGGCGGAAAATATACCTTTTATTGCTTACACTCACCTAACAGCGTTTTCTGGGTTTTACCTCCCAAAACATAACTTGCCCTCAAATCTTGTCTCAAGGTCGGTTTCTGGGGGAAATCAAGCCAAGACAGCTCCCCAGGCACCCTGACACTGAAAATGTTCCTACACCTTTCCAAACACCCATACTGAAGTGTGGAGGGTGAGGACTTCCTATTCCTGCATAAGAAAATGTTTAAGTTCCACAGCAGCTTTCTAGCTAGAGCTCTGGCTATAAGAGTAGCGCATGGCAAGGTCATCTCACAGAGAACTACCCCTAAAAGTCCTTCGATTGCACCCTCTGTGCCTGTTCTGCTCTCTCCCTCTCCAGTTATTTCCATCCAGTTCCTCCCTGCGGTTCAAGAAACAGCAATGATTTTTAGGACAAAATAAGCACATGGCTTTGGGCTTAGCACTATTCCAGGAAGGAAATAATCATAATAATAGAAACGCCAGGAGCAAACATTTCTTGAATGTTTGTCATGTACCTGAAAGGTGAAACTTTACACAAATTAGTTATTTTAGTTCTCCTAACAAGAAGAAATGTGGCTACTTGGAGGCCAAGAGTACCTAGAAGTAAGTTCAAAGTGGGCCAAGTTCATTTAGTCAACAACGAGTTATTGGGAAAACAAGATTTCTTGAGCATCTACTGAGTTCCAGACAACGTGCTAGGCAGAGGAATTAAACAGGGACCGAGTCATACAAGGTCCCTCGTCTCTCAGAAGCCACATTCGAATAGAGCAGTGATTTTTCAACCAGGACAATTTCCCCCCAGGAGTCATTTGGCAACATCTGGAGACATTTTTGGTTGTCACAACTGGAGGGCACTGGCATCTAGTGAGTAGAGGCCAAGGATGCTACAGAACACCTTACAATGTATAGGACAGCCCTCGCAACAGAGAATTACCTGGCCCAAGACGTCTAAAGTGTCAAGGCTGAGAAACCCTGTAGTAAAGGAAGAAGACAGAATAACAAACAAACAAACAAACAAAAAAGGAATTTCAAATTTGAGCCCTAAGCTAGGGTTAGGAACTTGTGAAATGCTATTTACATTATATGGGCGCCTCATCAGTATCTACAAACGGACGCAGGGTCGTTTGTAACAGGCATAACAGCATGGAAGTCTTGGCCATACACAGGTGGGCAATCAGAAACAAGTGTTCCACCTCCATCACGTTCCAGAGCTCAATGTGGGGCTGAGTTTGCTGACTGTTATCTCTCATCAACCCCTCCCTCCTTTTGTAAAGAGAGATGCATAGATGTGTCTATTCAATTAGTTTACACATCTTAGTTGTTTATTCTGCCTCATTTCACAAGGGGTTTCAGGCAGCGAAGCAAAATATAAACAATCATACTTCAAAACCAGGGACAATATAAATTAGAGTAAGGGGTGTGCGGAGTTTTTTGTTACGGTTGTTGTCTGTTTGGAATCTCTTGTCTGAAGAACTCTCCCTGAAATATGCCACGTGTACACTCACACTCACTACTCCATAACGATCGTGCACAGTCTGTGAGTTTTGGATGGAATTGACTCCACCCATGCCCAACAGTGAACACATGATCCCAGACTAACCAATCAGAGCACCACTACCCTTGTTCAACATGACTGGTCGAGAGATGGTCATGTGACCTACCAGAGACCAATCACAGATGCGCCAAGTTTTTTTCCTAAGTTGTACAGAAATACGCTCTCTCCTTCTCTGAGGGTCTGGAGGTTAAGGACAACATCAGATTAGGGCTGCTGGAAGCCATCTTGCCACCCCAGGGAAAAAGCCTGTCTGAAAATTAAGAGGAAGGAGACACACAAAATCTAGAGATGGAGAGATAGAGCCCTGAGAACATTTGTTGAGTCCTAGCTATGCCCGAAGGTCATGGACCACTAAATTCCTCTTTCTATTTGCATTAGGTTTCTGTCACTTGAATCTAAAAGGTCGTGACACATTACAGGGATATGCCAAGAAGAGAGTGAAATGGAAACCAGGGAGCAGGAAATGAGGGTGACACCGGTTCGAATTTGGCTGTGTACTTCTGAGTAGATGAGATGAAAAGGGAAAGCTGGTCAGTTACATCGTTCTTATGAATGCAATGAGAACATTCAAGCTCCTTAGGAGAAGCGTCGCTTTTTCCTAGCACTGGCTTCTCAAAGCATCATGGGAAAGGAAATACTGAGATATGGAGGATGGTGTCCTCTTTTGATTGACACTCTCTGCCAGTGCAGTAATGGGACTGGTAAACTGCTTTTTACACATTCTATTACGGATGCTGAGGGAACTCACCCTTAACATGGTTGGTCGACTTGATTCTGTGGGATTGTGGGATTGGGAGGGAGGCAGTGTGCTCCGAGGATGCACGTTGCTGTAGGTTCTCTCCACGTGTGAACCTGCCTAGAACTGGTTCCAGGACGTTTTAGCCGCTACTAATTCTCAGCCCGTTTCTGCCCTTTCCTTCTCAGAAATAAGCTCATTTATGCCAACTTCTGAAGGTTCCACTCTCTCCTACCAAAGAGGGAAGTTCAAAAGAATTAGAGCCTCCTGCCCTCCAGCCCTAAGGAAGATTGCACCAAGGTAGCTGCAGAGGTCAGGGGCTGTCCCCGAGAGCTTCCCTCTTCTTCACCTCCTTTAATTTAGGCCTTTGGGATCTCATGTTACCATCAGGCTGTCACTCCACTGAGGATTTCAAATGGCTCCAGCCCAAGTAACAGATTGTCCCAGGCTCTCTGACCTTACAAGCAGAAAAAAAAAAAAAAAAGCCACTGTGCCCCCAAACTTGTCTTGGAGAGGTAATGCTTTGGTGAGGCATATTCTAACGATGTGCCTCACTCAAGGAGCATAAATAAATGCAGGTTTGTAGCAAAGTACAATGTTATAACTGTAACAATAAAGACAACAAGATTTGGTTGTCTTGTTTGCCTGTTTGTTTGTTTGTTTTCAGTAACCTAGAAACTGTGCCAAGGGTTTTATGTGCATTATTTAATTTCATCTTCACAGTGATCCAAGGAACGAGATAGTAACACCATTTCCCAGGAGAGGAGGAAGAGGTTATGTGCTTTGCCCAAGCTCACACTGTTAGGAAGAGACAGAACCCATGAATTTGAAGGACCCCTGAGCCCATGCTCTAGACTCTGCCTCAGACCCAGGAAGGTGGGCACCATGGAACCACAAATGGGCAGGAAAATCCCTTGCTCCTGAGGTTCATCCAACCAAAAATGCCTTCCTTCCCATCAGGGCTGTTAAATATGAATTACACCGTTAAAATATGATATCTGGGAGGAGTCAACCTTTCAGTGTCTGCCACCTACACCAGAGTACAAATTAGTTGACTGGATAATTAGGACTCTTAGGCAGTATTTCTCAAAATATGACCCAGGACCATCTACATCAGAATCACCTGGGAGGAGGGTAAGGCTGTTAAATAGGCATATATCCACTGTCATGGACTGAATGTTCATGTCCCTTGCAAATGCATATGTTAAAGCTCCAACCCCCAAGGTGACTGTATTTGGAGATGATAAAGGTTAAACGAGAGGGTGGGGCCCTAATCCAATAGGGATGGTGCCCTTTTACAAAGAGTTAGAGACACCAGAGATATCTCTCTCTCTCTCTCTCTCTCCACGAGGTGAGGATGCAGGGAGAAGGCAGCCTTCTGCAAGCCAGGGTGAGAGTTCTCACTAGGAACCGAACTGACCAGCACCTTGATCTTGGACTTCCCAGCCTCCAGAACAGCGAGAAAATAAGTTTCTCTTGTTTAAGCAACATAGTCTATGGTATTTTATTATGGTAGCCTGAGCAGACAAAAACATCTACTGGTAAGTGAAAAAAACAAGGTGCAAAAGTATTTATAAATGTTAATAAATATCTTTGGTAGAACAGACAATAAGTTTATCACAGTGGTTACTTCTAAGGAGGAGAACTGGGGCCTTGAGGATAGGAGACACCTAGTGTTTATACCCTTTTGTACCACTTAGTTATTTTTCTCCATGTACATGTTGACCTATTCAGGTAGATGAATACATTAATATTTTTTTAAAATACTCTACGTAAATGGCAAGAGACACTGCCCAGAGGCTGGGTAAGCTGTCCTTCTGAGGAAATCCCTAGCTCCACCAACCACCTAAAAATCAACCCCTAAAAGTCCAGCAAATATGCAACGCTAGACTTATAGATACAGAAAACAAACAGGTGGTTGCCAAAGGGGAAGTGGGGGCCGAGGGGAAAGATATAAGTGAGGGAGATTAAGAGGCACAAAATTCCAGTTGCAGAATAAAAGAGTCACGGTAATGAAATGTACAGTGTAGGGAATATACTCCATAACTATGTATTATTTTTGTATGGTGACAGATCATAACTAGACTTATCACAGTGATCATCTTGAAATGTGTAGAAATATCGTATCACTATGCTGTGTAACAGGAACTAACACAGTGTTGTAGGTCAATTACACTTGAAGAACAAACAAACAAACTCATAGAAAAAGACAGGTTTGTGGTTACCAGAGGTAGGGGTGGAGGAGAATTAGATGAAGGCAGTCAAAAGGTACAAACTTCCAGTTATAAGATAAATAAGTACTAGGGATGTAATGTACACATAATAAATCTAATTAACACTACTGTATGTTATTTATGAACTTTGTTAAGAGAGTAAACCCAAGAGTTCTCATCAAAGGAAAACTTCTCTATTTCTTTAATTTTGTATCTATATGACATGATGGATGTTCACTACACTTATTGTGATAATCATTTCATGATGCATGTAAGTCAAATCATTATGCTGTACACAAACTTATACAGTACTATATGTCAATTATATCTCAGTAAAACTGGAAGAAAAAAAAAGTACGACAAATAAATGGCAAGAGACACTGCCCAGAGGCCTGGGTAAGCCGTCTTTCTGGGAAATGCCCAGCTCCACTACCTAAAAGTCAATCCTTAAAACTCCAACAAGGGACTTCCCTGGTGGTGCAGTGGTTAAGAATCCACCTGCCAATGCAAGGGACACGGGTTCAATCCCTGGTCCAGGAAGATCCCACATGCCGCGGAACAGCTAAGCCCACGCGCCACAACTACCGAAGCCTGCGCACCTAGAGCCCATGCTCCGCAACAAGAGAAGCCACCACAATGAGAAGCCCGCGCACCGCAAGGAAGAGTAGCCCCCGCTCGCCGCAACTAGAGAAAGCCCACGTGCAGCAATGAAGACCCAACGCAGCCAAAAATAAATACATTAAATTAATAAATTAATAAATTAAAAAAAAAAAAACTCCAACAAATACGCAATGCTAGGGCCAGGATGGGCTTGCATAACCCAGGGGGCAGGGCAGTGGTTCTTGGGAGGACCAGCTAATTGTATGAGGGTACCTGGTGGTATTTTCTGCTCCAGGTTATAACGCTACCTCAGCAGAGACATCACTGGGGTAAGGAACAAATAAATAAGCCCCACTACCCTCCAGCCAGTCCACACTATACCAAGGGGTGGGTGAGTAGGTGAGCCCAGTTATATGGGATTATCCATGGCCACCAAGTAGGGATTTCACGAACTGTTCATTGGAGTCCCGTCTTGTGCAGGAATCTAAGGCCAGAGGGAGCAGCTAAAATCATGTTCAGCCAAAATTACCCACAATGGCTGTTTCTCTGGTTGAGCACCAGATGAAGTAACTGGCTTGTGTTTAGGGGCCAAGTTATATGAAAAATGCATATCTTTAAATGCTAGAATCACACTCAGGAGAAGCTCGTGGGAAGTGAGTCTGTCTGCAGCAAAAGCAGACTCATGTCTCCCGTCTCACTCCGAGCATATGCTCGTTGCGTGGAAGGGTGAGCAGAAATACTCACGTTATTTATGTTGCTCTCTCCCTCTCACACCCCCTCTCCCATTTGCTTCTTCCCATCCCTGACCCCGAGATCACAGAATAGAATTCACATATCTTAAAGGCACTTCTGCCTCACTCTACTCCATTGTAAGGTAAGAAAATACGGCATTGGACTGACCTGGCTCTTCCTCCCACCATGGAAACTTAGAGAATTATTATCATCAGATCCCAACTGTTCAAGTATCCCCAGTTTCCTAGCAACCCTCAAAACACTTTGGTGAATGGTTAGAACAAGGACTTCACGGGTAAGGTAGTGGCAGCTGCGTCTGAGATGGCGAGGGAGTTTCCCCAAATTGTCTTAAACGGCCTTTCTCGCCCATCATCCCAACAAGACACCTGTTAGAGAAGGGATGTAAGGCAGCACATCTGCTCAAAACTCCCAGAGGCTCGGGTCTGAATTCCTTAACCTGGACTTGGAGGCCTTCTGTTCATCAGTTTCATCACTCTTCACCTCCAGTGGCAGCCCCTCTGCCCCAGCAAAGGCTACTTCCTCTCCACCTGCCTCAGCAGCCTTCTGTGAGCGTGCTCCTCCATACGCTCATGTTTCTGCCCACATCTCCCTCCTTACCAACCACATCCCCTCTCCCCATCCCACATCTCACACTGCCCTTCTGAGGGCCTGATTTCCCTCCCCCGTGAATGATCTCCCCGTGATCACTTACGTCAACTTTTGCTGGAGACATTATATAGGTTGCATTATTATGCCTAATTAGAGACACAGGGCCAACACATCCCATAAGAGCTCAGCCACAGGGAAGGAAAACAATGCGGGAAAGATGGCCAGGCAGCATCTGGATGTTGATAGAACAGAGTGGTATGGAAGGGACTAGGACAGACATCAGGGCATATGTAAATCCAGAAGAGAGATCAGCCAGAAGATGGGATTTGTTTGAACCTTGGTTTCTCTGTTTGAATACTCAGTCTCCATTCCCTCCATCTTCTGCCCAGAATCTCAATTTCATTTTGGAGACTTTCGTCTTCCTCACTATGTGCAATCTTGGTGAGACTGTCAATCAAGGTACCCACCCTCCTAGCCAAGGCCGAGCATGTGACTCAACGTGGCTCTCAATGAGAGCCAGCCAGACTCTCCCCAGGACCTTATATTTAAGTAGAGTGGGCACAAAGAAAGAAAAATGGTTATAATGATTGATATCTGCAGGGGAGCTTTGATAAGACCGTAGATTAGCTCAAGCCACCAGCCCTGGTTAGAGCTGCCCTGGTTGTGACTATGTCAATCTTTGTTATTGAAATGTTCCTTCAGTTCTATGAACCACCCCCATATTCTTCAAAAGGGCACCCTTTTTAAGGCTTAAGTCACACAGCACTGATTTCTGTTACTTGTAACCAAAACACTCTGATACGGACTATTTACCTTGAGCCTTGAAACATGACAGAGACTAGTGTGCACACAGGGGAGGAAAGAGAATTATTAATAGCTTTGGCCTCCACTTCCTCTGTTAGGCCATTCTAAGGGGCTTGGCTGATAACTTTGGAATGGACACACTCCCTATCAGTGAGGTCTGCCTGAAAGTGGAAAGGATCGCCTTGGGACATAATGAGTCTACCACCATGGAAGGTAATGAAGTAGGGCCAAGTAAACATTAATCCCACAACATTCTTCAAAATTCTCTCTCCAGAATATCGTTTCCTCTATATATCAATAATTGCTACACAAAAAGATGTTTAATAGATCTATCAGTTTGAAAAACATTGAAATGAATGCAATTATAAATGGCTTTTTATATTTTTACATTTTATTCTCAGTCTTCAGGGTGCTAATAATATGCATTGAAAATCTTCAAGAGGTTGAGAGAGCATG
Source organism: Mesoplodon mirus (assembly GCF_964341445.2). NCBI lineage: Eukaryota > Metazoa > Chordata > Mammalia > Artiodactyla > Ziphiidae > Mesoplodon > Mesoplodon mirus. The sequence goes on from NC_138991.1 coordinate 54,998,718, forward strand.
TAGCTATGCCCAAATTTATTTGTTCAAGAAATTCTAATTTTGCAGAACATCTCAAAGGACTAGTGTTCAGTGGAACACCCATTGGAAAGCCCAATTAGAGGGACAGATCAATCACTGGGACATAATATAACAGATGTAAAGCACCTAACACAGTGCCTAGTAGGTGCTCAAAAACTGTAGCTATAATCTATACAGACACACCTCAGAGATACTGCAGGCTCAGTTCCAGACCATTGCAATAAATAAGTCGCACAAGTTTTTTGGTTTTCCAGTGCATGTAAAAGTTATGTTTACACTAGCCTGTAGTATATTAAGTGCACAATAGCATGATGTCTGAAAAAATGTACATACCTTAATTTAAAAATACTTTATTGCTAAAAAATGCTAACCATCATCTAAGCCTTCAGCGAATCGTGATCTTTTTGCTGGTGAAGAATTTGAAATAGTACAAGAATTACCAAAATGTGACACAGAGACACAGAGTGAGCAAATACCGTTGGAAAAATGGCGCTGATAGACTTGCTCAACACAGCGTTGCCACAAATGTTCAGTGTGTAAAAATGCAGTATCTGTGAAGCACAATAAAGCAAAACAATAAAATAAGGTATGCCTGTAATTAGTGTCTCACTTTGTTCTCATTTCTGAATAGCATTTCTCCACATTTACATATATAACCTATAACCCTCCCTCACCAGACTCTAGCCCCACTGGTCTTCCTTTAGTTCCACAGATGAACCTTCCTGACTCAGGACCTTTGCACATTCTGTTTTTTCTGCCTGCCTTCACTTGCCCCACACTTCACTTGGATAGTTCCTTCTCATTCATTCTTGGGTTTCTCATGAATTGTTACTTTCTCAGTGATGTTAGCCTTGTTATCCTTTATCCCATCACCTTCCTTGTCTCCTCCCATACTTTCACAAGTAGTAACTCTTACACTTTTTTTAATCTATTAGATCTGAGAACAGTCTTACCCCACTCAAATATAGACTCTAGAGGTCAGAGACCTAGCTGGTTTTTGCTCCATTAGCACAGTATCTAACTAGATAATGCAAGAAAAAGATTTGTTGAATCAATGTGTAATACAGAAGTCATTCCCTATATAAAGGATATTGAACAATGTAATATGTCCCATTTTCAACAGCAGATTTATAAGAATGCAAATGCATTCTTCATGTTGCCCTTTGTTATATCAACTATGATTTTTTTAAAAAGATCAAAGATATTACTATTAAAATTCAGTCCTGGGTTGACATTCCTATAGCAAATAAAGGAATGCAGTTCTATTATGTACTTTTACGGTGGTACGACTTGATACATGTAAATAGCTTAGAGAACCTAGGAGAATAAAGGGTTGTAATATGCCTCCAACTATCCACTCATGTATTCATTCATTCATTAAACAAAGATATGCTAATCACCTACTATACATCCAAACACCATATGTTAAGCACTACGCACTTGAGGCCTTCCCAATCCATCAGGTGGGTTTACACTCCCTCATTTTATATTACATTTATCCTCCCTCATTTAAAAACTCATTAAGTTGGGGCTTCCCTGGTGGCGCAGTGGTTGAGAGTCCGCCTGCCGATGCAGGGGACACGGGTTCATGCCCCGGTCCGGGAAGATCCCACATGCCGTGGAGCGGCCAGGCCCGTGAGCCATGGCCGCTGAGCCTGCACGTCCGGAGCCTGTGCTCCACAATGGGAGAGGCCACAACAGTGAGAGGCCCCCGTACCGCAAATAAATAAATAAATAAATAAATAAATAAATAAATAAATAAATAAATAAAAATAAAATAAAAAATCATTAAGTCTTTGACTTAAGGGGCTGTATCAAACGTGTAGCAGAAATAGAAGTGTAAATACATAGCAAACAAGCACTACACTCCTAGCCGGCTCTCAGAGCAGACATGGCTAATCAATCACAGCACTCATGCTCACTGAGCTTGAATCTAGCCTCAAAATCCCTTTCAACACTCTACCTCCAGTCATCAGTGACAGCACCCAAAAGGAAACCTCTGTGCCTACTCCGGGTGGAAGAAAGAGCTCAGGCTTTGGAGTCAGACTACGTTGTACAATATTTGAATCTATGTATCACATAGATACTGTGCCTACTTACTCGGTCAGATACAGATAATCCCACCCAACATGCAGGTTCATTAAGAGAATTAAATGAGATAATATATTTGAAACACCTGACACACAGCAGGTATCCAATAAATGCTAACTATTGATGTTATTACTTTTACCCCAAATAAGCCTCCTAGAGTGTTTCACATACAGTGATACATAATAAAGTAGGCTGGCATGAACAATAACCTGCTGAAGCAACCACAATGGGATACAAAGATGGAAAACCAGGCAAAGGGAACCAAGAACGATGTCCTCCCTCCATGCCCTCTACCCACCATGATATATCCCATTTCTTTCCCATACTTTTACTAAAAAGTATCCTGGGATGCAGGGGATGCTCAGAATATTCCTGATGGAAAATTCAGAGGCTGCATCTTTTGTTCTTGGGTGCTTTTCTTAGCTTGACCTGATTTTGCTCTGGGAGTGAGGATTATAAGATCCAGTGGCACACTGGGGGCATTTTGGAATTCAAATTCAAAGGGTAGGTAAGTAATTGATCTTAACCATACATAGGCCAGGGCTTACGGCTTGCCACTGGAGAACTGCCCAGTTATAGGATATGAAATGAATCCATGGATCTGCTGTGGTTTTTTTTTTTTCTTTGTATCCACCATCTCCTCCCTCTGGATTTTAAGACTCCTTTTTTTTTTTTTTTTTTTTTGGCTGCGTTGGGTCTTCATTGCTGCATGCGGGCTCTCTCTAGTTGCAGCGAGCAGGGGCTACTCTTTGTTGTGGTGTGCAGGCTTCTCATGGCAGTGACTTCTCTTGTTGCACAGCACAGGCTCTAGGCATGCAGGCTTCAGTAGTTGTGGCAAGTGGGTTCAGTAGTTGTGGCTCGCAGGCTCAGTAGTCATGGCACACGGGGTAGTTGCTCCACAGCATGTGGGATCTTCCTGGACCAGGGCTCGAACCCATGTCCCCTGCCTTGGCAGGCGGATTTTTAACCACTGCGCCACAAAGGAAGTCCCAAGGCTTCCTTTTAAATATAATAATAAATGTGGAATGTAGCTGTTGGGGATTTAATAGTTTGCTTGGCAATACTTGAAAATCAATATTATAATCCTAAGCAGGTAATTATTAAGGTTACTTGGCATCACCAGAGTTAAGTTTTTTAATTGTGCACATCAACACAACATAGTCATTTCATAAATATTATACACGCCCAATTCCCTTCTTAGTTTGCTTTCATGCTAATGAAATTGAGAGCCAAGATGGAGAGGGACATCCTGAGGGGACCTAAGACACAGAGAAGCCCAAAGGAATGAAATGGGAGGAAATGCTATTGAAAAAAATCAATTGTGCTCAAATCGGTGGACTGGAATTTGTGTGACATTTCAAAATTTCCAGGTAATGCTGCCATACCTATTCATGATTTTTTTTAATGTATGTAATTTCTCTTGGCATGTAATTTGGCATTTGCTAAACTTTGATAACCACACTGAAGGTTTAGTCCATAAGAATAAAACCCTGGTGAATCGACAAGAAAAAGTAAGAATAGCAATTACTTGAGAAAATGTGCTCAGTGTTGTATTTCGACAGCATTCATTCAATAACTTTTTATTGAGCACCTACTATATAGGGAGAGAGCTCCAGGAACTGTGCTAGGCACTGGGAATACAGTAGGAAACAAGACAGAAAAGGTCCCCTGTCTTGTGGAGCTGATCTTTGAGTGGGGAAGATACAAAAGAAACAAGTATACAAGATGATATTTAAGTAGTGATATGAGCTATGATGGAAAGAAAATAGTGACCTAATAGAAAGGATGGTGGTGGGATTCTGTACGTAGGGTGGGCTACTTTCTATATAGGGAGGCTTCCCTAAAGGGATAACAGTTTAGCCAAAACATAAATGAGGCAAAGAATGGGGGAAGGCAGAGGGAAAAGCAAAAGGAAATCCCCTACCTAAGGTGAAAGCAATCCTGGCTCATTTAAATAAGAAAAAAGAGAGCTCACTGTGGTCAAGTGAATGATATAGCACTTGGGCCAGGTTACGTGAGACCAAGTAGGCAAGTGAGGAGTTTAATTGTTATTATTATTGCAATAAAAATGGGCTATAGCAAGCTCAATTGCAGAGTTTTAAGCAGGAAGTGATGTAATGAAGTTCAGGTGAAAACCCACATGTCACTATGGCCCAAATTGCCCAATGACCAAACACAAGAGCACTAGACCTGGAGTTTGGAGACTGGGGTTCTAGTCCTTGTTCTGCCACTTAACTAGCGTTGTTAGCTTAGACCGGTCACAACTAGTTAAAGTGGCTGGGCTTCATTAGTTTATTCACCATGCATTTACTAACTGCCTACTGTGTGTTCAAGTCTAAATGCTGAAAACAGAGATACACAGAAAAGAACACAATCTCAGAACTCGAAGAGCTCACAGTCTGGTAGGATAAAAGTCACAACAGAGTTAGTACATTCCTGGATAAATCTGAGTATTTCTGGCTAAGAGGCTATAGTCCCAGGTGACTGTTCTAAGAACTAGATGAGATAACCTAAGTATTGGAAACTGTGGGTAATTTATAAATGGTCGCTTTTGCTTATACAAATCAGCATCCTTTCCATTGCAAATGACAGAAACCCAACTCAAGATGATTAAATTTGAAAGAAATTCATTCTGTTACTGAAAAGCCTATGGCTTCAGGTATGGCTGGATCCAGGAACTCAAACAGTATCAGAAATAAACTCACTCTCTCCCCCTCTCCATTCTGCCTTTCTTCTCAATGGCTTTATTCCAGGGCAGGATCACCCCCTTGTGATGGCAAGGTAGCTTCAAGTAGCTCCAGGTATGCATCCTATCCTCCTAGCAACCCTAGAAGTAAGTGATTTTTCTCTCCAACAGTTCAACAGCAAAATGATGTACCTAGTCATGTTGAAATAAAATGAAATGTTCTAGTTTACATAGAATTAATAATTATATGACTGGAGATTATTTTGTATATATAAAGAGGCCATGATTAATGACAGAAGCAAGATTTCAGTACCATATTATGTGAATATTTTCACAATTATGTATATATAATACTCATGTAAATAAAATAATAATGAATACATATTTTAAAGAACAATAGCAGGATCTGAAACAAGCCACCTCTAAGCTGATTAGCAGAACAAAAATGTTCATAAGGTCAATTTTTTTAAAATATGCTTATACAGTGGTGATCATTTTGTAATGTACAGAAGTGTCAAGTCACTATGTTGTGTATCTGGAACTAACATGGTGTTGTGGATCAATTATACTTCAATGAAAAAAAGAAGAAGCAGGATTAGGGATTGAATCATATTTCTAGTCTTTTTGTTTGTTTGTTTTTTGCGGTATGCGGGCCTCTCTCTGTTGTGGCCTTTCCCATTGCGGAGCACAGGCTCCGGACGCACAGGCTCAGTGGCCATGGCTCACGGGCCCAGCCGCTCCGCGGCATGTGGGATCCTCCCAGACCAGGGCACGAACCAACGTCCCCTGCATCGGCAGGTAGACTCTCAACCACTGTGCCACCAGGGAAGCCCCTCTAGTCTTTTGATTTAGCGAAACTACCTCATTTGTATTTTCTTTTGACACAGACAACATTCTCTCATGTCTTTAACTGTACATTCTTTGTATATATATATATATGTATAACTGAATCACTTTGCTGTACAGTAGAAATTAACACATTGTAAATCAACTAACTTTAATAAAATAAAAAAAATTTTAAGTGTATATTCTTGTCTTCACTAATACAATTTTTAACATATTAAACATGCATGTTCTCTCTTTAAAAAAAAAATGCTTATACAACGTCCTTGTCAGCTATTACCAAAGAATTGTTTGATTGATGACCTTCCTTGACTTTGAATATATGTAGTAAATATTTTTAAACAATGCCTCTGAAGAATGAGGTGCTTTCTCCATTCCTTGTTATTACTCAATAAAGGAAATCAAAAATCACATGCTGCCCTTGCACAACTTCCAATTCATGGGCTTTAGGCAATTCAATATTTTGTTAAAATGTCAAGAGTACCTGAATATTTCAAAGAGCTTCCTTTGGATAACAGGTAAGGCATCTAACTAAAGAGGCTAAAGTCTTAGATAGACTAAAGTCTATCCCTTCATTTTACATCCTTAAGTCCGTTTCCAAGAGCTGCCAAGTATACATGTATTTGTGATCAATAATTGTGTCCTAAATATTCAATGATGTTTTTTAAACAGTATTAACCTGACAAGTATCATGGTTGTGTCACTTTAAAAAAAAAAAAAATTTCCCTGGACCTCAGTTTCATTATTTGTAAAATGCAGAGAATGGGCTGACTATAAACACCATGAAGTCATATATACATATATGTATATGCATATATGACTTGGTGCTGCTCTGTGTCCCTAGCACCAAGCCCCAGTGCCTAGCACATAGTAGGTACAGTGCTCAATAAATATTCATCCAATGAGCAAACCATTTAAGAAATGATCAGTAATTCCCCAAAATGTAAATCCATGTTCTCATTTTCAAATGACTGGAGGCTGAAAATAATGAGAAAATATAAGGATAGTGGAATGAGTTTTTTGTGAGTTAATTTCATTCGATTTAGGAATTGTATTTTATTTTGAGATCTATTTCTTACCTAAACGTTTGGTGTTATCTCATAGTTACTTTTTACATAATTTCCTTTCTTGCAAAATTGAAAGTTAGCACGGTATGTTGGTTCCCCAGTTCTTCTATTTTTTTTTTTAATTTTTAGTTACCTTTGAAACCAAAAATGTGGTAAACCAAAGGCAAAATGATTCCCAAAGTTCCCTCCAGCTCCAAAACTCTTTGAGACAGACTTTTCTTGCTGTGTGGTTTGAATAACTATAATATTATACATCCAGGGTATGATTCAGCACCGTGGACAGATCTCAGAGAAGAAGCCCGTCTCCCTGGACGAAGGATTGGATTTCAATGTGTGAAATCCAGGCTCTGCTTAGAGTGTGGCAGTCTTCATGCGAGCACACAACTCCAAGCCTAATACCTAAATTAATGAGTTTAAGTCTCTATTTAATGAAATATTCAGATTATGATTACACTTAGTTTCATTAACTGCATTCTCAGACTAATGTGATCGGATTTCCTTTTCAACTTATAATTAACTTTACTGAGAACCCTTACTGGGATTTTTTTCAGGCAGTTTCCTAAAACCTTATTATAAATTATTTTAATATATGTATTATGGTATTAAATTATGTTGCTTAGTTTTATATTGGCCGTTATTTTTAAAAGAAGACAATATTAAATATTAATCTCCAAGAACAGCCAGCTGACTTGAACTCAAAGACTGTTCTGAAAAAAATCTGTATCCAACTCTTGAAAGCTCACCCTGAAGTTTTGTTCTTCCTGCGTCAGACATGGAGTTTTAATTTTCCTACCAAAAGCGGTATGACCCTAACCGAACAAAATCCTCTTCCCCCTTTCTATAATTTGTATAAAAGTAATCAGACCTGCAACAGAGAGCTGTACTCTAGGACTGATAGTTCTCCCCTCAATCAAAAGCAAGCAAAGTCAGTACATAAAAATGTTCTGCTACATAAAAATGTTCTGCTTTCTTTCACTCTTTTTTTTTTAAATAAATTTCTTTGTTTATTTTTTGGCTGCGTGGGGTTTTCGTTGCTGGGTGCGGGCTTTCTCTAGTTGTGGTGAGCAGGGGCTACTCTTCGTGGCAGTGCATGGGCTTCTCACTGCGGTGGCTTCTCTTGTTGTGAAGCACAGGCTCTAGGTGCGCGGGCTTCAGTAGTTGTGGCACATGGGCTCATAGCTGTGGCTCGCGGGCTCTAGAGCGCAGGCTCAGTAGTTGTGGCGCACGGGCTTAGTTGCTCTGCAGCATGTGGGATCTTCCCGGATGAGGGCTTGAACCCGTGTCCCCTGCATTGGCAGGCGGATTCTTAACCACTGCACCACCAGGGAAGTCCCTCTTTCACTCTGATTCCTGGAAAGTTGTTGGGAAATATTTCTCTCTAAGAGCAAAATACCTATTTCTCAGGAAAATTTGTCCCAATCTCCCTTCCCTCCTCCTCAGCCCCAAGTGTTTTGAGGAGGCCCCCATTATGCTCCCATAGCATCCTGTACTTATTATCCCTATCATGCTGCTTTGCAATTACCTGTTTTCTCTTCCATCTCCCCAATTGTATCATAAGATCCAAGAGGATATTTCTTATTTTTGACTCATTCATCCTCATACCTCCGGTTTTCCTAGTACGTTGCCTGACACATAGCAGAATTTTAATAAATATCAATTCAATGTTGATTGAGGATGTGGAAATGTTAATGACAAGAAAGTAAACTATTGGCTAATATCTGAGTCCTCTAGGACAGAAATGACGGCTTTATCCAGTTGGTCCATTTTCAAAGATAAGTGTCGGGCTTCCCTGGTGGCGCAGTGGTTGAGAGTCCGCCTGCTGATGCAGGGGACACGGGTTCGTGCCCCGGTCCGGGAAGATCCCACATGCTGTGGAGCGGCTGAGCCCGTGAGCCATGGCCGCTGAGCCTGCGTGTCCGGAACCTGTGCTCCTCAACGGGAGAGGCCACAACCGTGAGAGGCCCGCGTACCGCAAAAAAAAAAAAAAAGATGAGTGTCATTTAATATAGTGATTCTTAGTGAGGATCAATAAATAAGGGGGAGAAGGAGAAAAAGAGAGATAATCTGTTACATCACCCGGTGCAAGTCCTTGGGAAAGACATGAGAAAAGTCATGAATGGAGTTCATGCCTGAACCCATGTCTCTGGTCTGAATTCCTTACTAAAAATCTCTATGGCCTTGGGCACGTTACTTAAACCCTCTATGCCATAGTTTCCTCATCTATAATATGTAGATGCTGTATTTCAATTATTTCATGGATTGTTGTGAGAAGAAAAATGCATGTATGTGGTAGGAGCAGAACAAGCATTATTCTGTTTCATTTATTCCTCTTTTTTAATCCGCACTGTCAATCACATAGTAGGCACGTTGCATCTTTGAATCCCGATATCTAAACAGAAATGCTCTCCCAAAGGAACTGGATAGGCTTTCCCTAGAATGGAAGGAGCAGAACTTGGCATCTTTTAAACTAAACCAGACACTGTGATAAGCACTTAGGCTTTCTTTACAAATAGTCCTACAGCTGGTTGGAAGCAGTTTGGAAAGGCAATGTAGATCTAATTAGGCAATGCCATGTGGCCAGCATTAGTAGCAATTTTTGAAAAGAGCCCAGGAGTTGACTTACAGAAAGTGGTGATTTTTTTTTTCCTTTAAAGGCTCTGTTTCTGTTGCCCGTGCATGCACACACATAGACAAACACACACACACACACACACACACACATACAAATCTCATTTTCTAGGTGGAACTATCTATAAGACATGTTGGGGGCCAGACAGATTCCTACAGGTCTGGTCTGCCAGTGTAAAGAAATATTAAAATCAACACTCCTACCAGAATGAAAGCTCATGTGTTTTAATGAGAATAGAAGAAGAACATAAGACAGGAACAAATGGCTAAGAATGGGACAGCTGCTCCATCCCAACTCTTTCCTTGGGAAGGAATTGACAGTTTCTTTAGTTCTCATTTGCATCAAAAACATTAGTAGTAAAAAAACACACACACACGCACACATGCACACAAATGGGGTTATCAACAGGCACACAGAGTGAAAATATTTTCACCGTGAAGACAACTGCACAACAAATTCATACCAACGTGCATCACTGGCCCCTAGTGAACGGACCGCCTTCACATTAATGCTCGCTCATTCCACAAAAAATAATAGTAACAACCAATGTGTATGTTACCAGGCATTAAGCTAAGTCCTTTAAATGTGTTAATTCATGTAACCTCCACAACAATCTCGTAAGGGAGATGTTATTTTATTCTTTTCATAGAATGGAAAACTGAAGTTTACAGAATTCAATATATTTTTCCAAGACTGCGCAGCTAACAGGTGACAGAGCAGACACCCAAGCCAACCACGTCCACCTCCCAAGCCCATATCCCCCACGCCCTCACTGAACCAGCTCAAAGATACATTGTCTAATATCTGATGAGCATCATCACGTCAGGATCTCATCTATAACACTGAATACTTCAAGAGAAAACGAGAGCTCTTGATCCAAAACCACACAAAGTCAACTCGAGCTATGGCACTGAACCTAAAAATGTTTTTAGTGGATCCAGTGTAGATCCACCCCCTAACTCTTATCAACTCTAAGATTTGCTGACCTGTGTGCCAAAACCATTACAGTCTTAGATCTTCAGATGGAAAGACCATCCTGTCCAGTGATTTCAGGAACAACAGTGTTTGTAGCTGTCGCTTCTTAGAAGAGAGTTAAAGCCTCATATGAGTTGGAATCGCCAAGTTCCCTCAAAACTCAAAATCCCAAGGGTCCTGATAATGGGTTCCCCTGGATCTCTTATGGAGCTTGTGCTAGGCATTCATTCACACATGCATGTATCCCTTCATTTAACAAATATCCGTTGAACACTGTGTAATTACTAGGCACTGGAGGTACAGGGGAGAGTAAGACAAATGTAAACCCTGCCCCTGCCCCAAGGAAGCCTAAAACAGCAATCTCCACCCTGCTACTCAAACACAGCCTTCTTGGAGACCTAGTCCCACTACAGTCCTGAGACGGAGACCAAGACACTCTCCATCCCACCCAACTGATTAATCTGGGGTCAGAGAGCTGATCCAGGGAAGCCAGGCCATTGGTTGGTCAGAAACCAATCACATTTTCTCTCTCTGGATAAAGTGAACTAAAAGACACAGTGATTGAGCACATTAAGGACAGAAACGGTAGTGATGTTTTACCCACTCCACCTCCTGAAGTCCCTGAGGTGTCTTGATTCCTACCCTTCCTGAGCCTGGTTATTCACCAGAAGATAACCCAAGTGCATCCATTAAGGTTCAGGCTATGGAATCAGACAGACCTGGGCTTGAATCCTGGCTCCTCTGTATATTAACTATGATATAATGGACAAGCTCTTTAATTTTTAATTTTATTATGGATATTTTCAAATATACACAAAGATAGAGAGAATAGTGAATCCCCATGTATTTGGTCACCCAGCTACAATAACAATACTTTTCCCATTTTGTTTCATCTATCAAGAGGTTTCACAAAATGAAACCTCTTCCATAGGCTTTTTCATTTATTAGACAAAAATTTACGGAGCTGCTGCCATGAGCCAGCCGAGTTCCTGCTGTGGAGAGTACAGCAGTGATGATACAAAGCATTTGCTCTCGTGGAGTTTACATTGTAGTGAAAGAAGCATAAGTAAAATAATGAGTAAGACAACTTCGGAGAATACAAAACTTATGAAGAGAATAATGGGAAAATGGGGAACAGTGGGTGATTTGGGGGCCAAAAAGGTAGACAAGGAAGTCCTCTCTAATGAAGTGGCACTAGGGGTAAGAGATAAGATGGAAAAGGCCTGGGAGCCTGTGCTGTAGGCAGGAAGCACAGCACGTGCAAAGGCCCTGAGGCAAGAATGAGCCTAGGCAGTTTGAGGGTTGCTTTGCATATGAAAGGAGCTAATATATTCAAAGCATTTAGCACAATGCCTCCAGTTAGGAAGGGCTCAATAAATATTAGTTATTATCCCTAAGGGAGGACTCATCACAAGACAGTACATTGGAGAGTATTTTGGAAACAGCTCTTTCCTGGAATGCCAACTGCTCTTTAGGTTCACTTAACATATTCTTTCTTCCCCCTTCAGCAAACATCTGTACCACAAGGAGAGGTAATGTAGTGTGGTGGTTAAAAACACAGACCTTGGGATGTGACTGGCCTCATTTAAATCCCAGCTCTACTACTTAGTAACTGTATGAACTTTGGACAAGCCACTTAACCTCTCTGACTTCAGTTTATCCGTCCTTATCATGGTGAAAATAATAGTACCAACCCAATAAGTTCTGTAGGATTCCATGTGGTAGGGGTTTAGAATGCTGTCTGCTCAGTTTACTGTTACTATTACACTATCTCACATATTTCTTTTGTATCTACATTTATCTTTTTGCCTGCTCTGCTTAGGAAATTACCCCCAAATTTATTTTTTACTTATTTGTTTATTTATTTATTTTTAATTTTTAATTTTACTTATTTTTTATTGAACTATAGTTGATTTACAATATCATTGTTAGTTTCAGGTGTACAGCACAGTAATTCAGATCTTTTCCCTTATACGTTACCACAAAATATTGAGGAAGCTTCCCTGTGCTATACAGTAGGTCCTTGCGGGTAATTCCTCCAATTTTTAAAAAGTATTTGGGAATATTCCTTCCAGTATCTCCAAAAGTCGAGTATGGGACATCCTGGGTGCCTTGGTAAATATGGACAAATGAATGGAAATCCATTTGGCCCTAGGTATGAGCTGTACAACCTCTTCAGAAACTAAATCATGGGTTTGCTTTTCATCTGATTCCTTGTAAAGCCACTTGGGAATGGTCCTGAGGGAGGAGAGGGTGTGAGTAGAAGCTGGAATAAGAACCTGGTCTTTCTGATGGACTCTGTGTCCTGAAATATCAAGTCAGCATTTCTCCGGAGTTTGGGGTGAGATCTCACTTGCTCAGATTATGCCGTGAAATAAATACTGTAACATTAACCCCATTCCAAAGTGGGGTTGCATGTTTGTATGGAATGTGAGGGTCCTTTGTCCCGTGAGTATATGTGAGAGCACAGTCAGGACAGCAACTGGTTCAATTAAAGTCAGCAGGTGAATAATTTAACATGGATGTTTTCATAGACACTGGGAGACACTTTTTATATGGTGGCAATAAAGGTTTTGTAATTGCCGCTGACTTATTCAGTGTTGATTCCAGCCTTCACCACATCATTAAACAATATTGCACAACCAAAAATCTACTATCAAGTTGGCTGTACTACTATAATGTATTGTCCTGGATTGGATCCTGGAACAGAAAAGGGACATTAGGGAAGAAACTAGTGAAATTCAAACAATATCTACCGTTTAGCTAAAAATAACATACTGATGTTGATTTCTTAGTTTTGACCATACTATAGTCATGTAAGATGTTAAAATCAAAGTGGCTGAGGAATATACAGAACTCTGTGTACTATCTTTGCCACTTTTCTATAAATATACAATTATTCCCAAACTTAAATTTTATTTCAAAAAAAAAAAGTGTGCTTTTAACACAAACAAGTTGAGAAACGGTGATCCAGGTGATATGGTGTCCCCACAGCCCCTCACTCACATCTCCCATTCTTAACACTAGGGACTTCTCTGGCGGTCCAGCGGTTAGGACTCCGCACTTCCACTGCGGGGGGCGTAGGTTCGATCCCTGGTCGGGGAACTAAGATGCTACAAGCCGCCGGCGCAGCCATAAAAGAAAAGAAAAAAAAAAAAAGGTTCATCCCGTTCTTAACACCAAAGGGAGTCTACATTTACCCTGGACTCTCAAAAGGGGTGGGAGGTGTCACTGGCAGGCAGAGAGGCTGGGGTCGGGGAGACAGAGCACGTCCACAGCACTTGAGGACACAATGTGCCTTCAAAAGCAAACTGTAGTTACACAGAAGCCTAGGAGCCTTTGCAGAAAATCACTATCTCATCTGAATCTACATCCTGTTAATCAAAGAGGTCCAAGACCTTTTGATTATCAGACTAAATATTTTTAGGCAGTATCACTGAATGCCTGGAAAGACCCTGAGCAGCATCTGCTGAAGAAAAATCCATCTTCAGATAAAAAAGGCAAGTCCTGCATGTCACAGGAATAATCAGCTTCACAAAACTGATAAAGGAATTTTTTTTTTTTTTTTTTTTTTTTTTTGCGGTACACGGGCCTCTCACTGCTGTGGCCTCTCCCATTGCAGAGCACAGGCTCCGGACACGCAGGGTCAGCGGCCATGGCTCACGGGCCCAGCCGCTCTGCGGCATGTGGGATCTTCCCGGACCGGGGCACGAACCCGTGTCCCCTGCATCAGCAGGCGGACTCTCAACCACTGCGCCACCAGGGAAGCCCCAAAACTGATAAAGGTTGGCAAAAATGTCCCCATGTTGAAGCCCTCCGCCCCCTATCTGCCTTCACCCTAGTCCTTCTCCACTCCCCTCCTTCCAAATATCCAGATTTCCAGACTGACTGTTGATTCTCTTAGCACTTGAACAAAGCATAAGGGAAAGATCATAAAGTGATCTAGTGTTAGTATCAAGAGGAGGAGAGATAAATACATGGAGATGATTATTCTCTTAAAGCAATGTCAAGTGGGTAATTGAACAGAGATGAAAATAACATTTAAGTTGGGCCTATCGAATTTCCAGTCAAATCTGGCACCTTGAATGTTTAGTGAAGAACACCCTAAAAATGGCACGGTGTGTCTCTTCTTGTTGTATCACAAATAGATGCATCTTTCATTCCATTTTTTGTAATGGTAAATCTTTGTAGCTCGCATAATGTCCAGAAAAGGGTTTTATATTCAATAGGTGCATGCTAATTCTGGTACCAAGATCTGGTCCTACTTTCTGGTTATTAGACAGAATTCCTTCTCTCCTAGTTCTCTACTGGTCAGAGTGGGCTCTGGTGAGGGTTTGGCTTCTTGAACATTTAATAACTGATAAATATCAGTTATCTAGTCCTATCTTCTCAATGAACTTCCCAAATCATTCTTTGTTCTGAACATGCAAAATTTTCCCACATGTCTACAATATATAAAGAGCTCCTGTAAGTCAACAAAAGACAAACATGTAATTACAAGGAAACACAATCACTACCAACTACTGAATTAACTTGTTATATCAGTTAAACTTATTAATGTAAATCTGTGGAAAGGCTATATGCTTCTTTTTTTTTTTTTTTTTTTTGTGGTACGCGGGCCTCTCACCGCTGTGGCCTCTCCCGTTGTGGAGCACAGGCTCCCGACGCGCAGGCTCAGCGGCCATGACTCACGGGCCTAGCCGCTCCACGGCATGTGGGATCTTCCTGGACCGGGGCACGAACCCGTGTCCCCTGCATCGGCAGGCGGACTCTCAACCACTGCACCACCAGGGAAGCCTCTTATTTTCAGATAGTCCCAAAAACACCTGGAAATAAGGATTGAACCAACCTAGCAGAATTATATGAAATTAATATCTGTGGTAATTCTTATGAGAATGCAGTGTTTGTGACATAACACCTGGAATTCTCCCCTGTAGTTTGCCAGGAATGCTCTGGTGTAATTCTACCCAGTAAAATATTACAAGACACATTTTTTTTCTTGGTATAAAAAGACAATTGATTACTGAAACACAAATATAGACTAAAAGCAAGAATCATAAATAAACCAAGTTAGCCTGTCACAGGAGACTTTTGAATTGCTCAGTACCTAGACACCCATCTCTGAACAGTAATTTATTCTCAGTACAACTTTAAACAAAAATCCCTTACTAAAGGGACTTCCCTGGTGGCACAGTGGTTAAGACTACACGCTCCCAATGCAGGTGGCCTGGGTTTGATCCCTGGTTGGGGAACTAGATCCCACATGCATGCCCCAACTAAGAGTTCGTATGCCACAATTAAGGAGCCCACCTGCTGCAACTAAGACCCAACACAACCAAAAAGATAAATTTTTTTTTAATTCGTTACTAAAGCAAGATTCATTAATGTCGCCTGCACTTTTTGCCTGATGGAATGGTGAAATTTGAGTGCCTTCAATGATTTTGTTATTCCACTCAAGTGCTGATTCAAAATCATCCTAAAAATTGAAACTTCAAATGAAAAACTTTCAACGGCTGCCTTTTATAGCCAGGGACTCAATACCATTTCAGCTTTCTCTACTTCATGGTCACAGTCACTCATTTATGATGTTCGGGACCCACATACACCTATAGGTTTCACTTATTTCCCAGTGCATTCTGAAGGAGAATGTGCTCATTTCCATCCAAACCAGAATTGAATATGATTGCCATATCAGAGTTGGCGCAATTTACCATATCTTTCAGGGCTGTGAGATTTGGTCATAAAACTTCCAATGGCTGGTGTATTTTGCTCTAAAATGTGGCTATTTCTCATATCATTTTATGGTCCAGTTCACAAATAAATAATGTCAGATTATTTAATATAATGAAACCTAAGACCTTCTACTTAGTAACCCATGTTCAAACCATGTACACATTGACTTTGTCAACATACAGAGACATTTCCAAGGCCATGAACAACTGTCACCATGCAGAATCAGAGAATTTTCATCACCTATGTCAAATTCCACAGGCTTATTCCTCTACCCGCTGAGCATGAAAATTTGCAACCAGTCCAAAAGTATGATTCAGCAAATAAAACACCAATGCCGCTCCTGGTGCAGCTTTAGCAAAGGCGACCCAGACTAGAAAAATGTGCACTGCCAGAAATGTTTCTGTTTTTAAGAACCTCCAGCCACAACTGAATGCATCCTTTAAATTGTCTGGCTTTTGTTATTGTAAACCAAGCCCTCCACATTCCTTTAATGTGGCGGTTACTTGAAAACATAATTGCTAGGAGTAACCACGGTAGTACACTACCGTCAAAAACAAAACCATCTTGTTTTCCCCACTCCCTGTACTCAGTGCACCAGCTCCATAATGTATGTGGTATATACAGATCTTTGAAAGGAAAGAAAATCTTTGGGACCATACTAAGATCCCCAACTATGATCCATCAGCTAAAGAATACCTACTGAAACACAATAGCAAACGCAGCTTTTTTTTTCCTGGAAGAACAATGGAACAATTTGCTACTGTTGAATCACACATACACACACACCCCAAACCAACATAACCACAGCTCAAAACTCCATACACATGCACACACGCACACACATACACACACAAAGAGTTTGTGGATTATATTTACGAAACTCTAGTTTTATGAAAAATAAATCTAGTTCTTCTGAACCAGTACCTGTTAACTGAAAGCAGCATGAAACCTAAAAGACACAACTGGTCTACCTCAGGAGGGAGACAGATAAGCAAATGAACCATTGGTTAACAGATTACCCAATCAAGATGAACCAACAAAGTGGGTTATCGGCTAACAGATTTACTATCTAAGATAAACCAACCAAGAAATCCATTGGTTAACTAAGTACCCAACCATGATGAACCAACCAAGAGGGCCATTAGTTAACAGATCAACCAAGATGAACCACCCAAGTGGTTCTGCTAATAGAAGAACCAAACATGAGAAATCCACCAAGTGGGTCACTCTTTAACAGAGAAACAAACCAAGTGAAATCTGAGGATGCCACACACAGTCTGATCCAGAAGAGAGCAAATAAAACTTCTTATTCAACAAATAGAAGCTCTTCATGGACCCAAATACACCATGAAACCTGGAGTGGTGTGACCACCACTTGGGTCACCACACAGGACTGGAATGGATCGCACAGCTGTACTTACGAAGATTATTTATGGGGGTTCTGGTGTCCATGTTCTCATAATGCTGGACATGGACCACGATGTTGAGATCTCTCTCCATGTGGTCAGTGTTGCAGTGGCCCTGTGGCCTCATGACATCTGCAAGGGCCCTGAAAGAAGAGAAAATTTAAATCTGTTCATTCAAAACAATGACTGGCACATACGTGGGCCTCTGAACAAAAGACAAGACCCCTTCCTCCATGGAGCTGCCATTCTACTTAGGGGCAGAGGGGGAAAAAAAGACATTAGTAAGTAAGATCACTGCAATTAGAGATTACATAAGGACCTCGCGCAGAACAGTTCACACGCCTCTCACAATAGTGATGTAATATGTTACCTACTTTATAGAGTTGTTGAGAGGATTAAATGATGAATATATGTAATATGTCTGCACCCCGCAAGTTTAGTTCCCCTTTATGACTAACCCTAGATACCAACACTTCACGTACAGCAATGGCCCACTATTCCTAACAATAAGTAACATTTACTGAGTACTGTTCATAAGCCAGGCACTATACTAGTCACGTTACATACTTTAATTCAACTAAGCAGCATATAAATATCTTATGAGGATTATTACTCTTTGTTTGCAGATGAGTAAACAAAGAATCAGAGAGGTGAACTGATTCCATTTACATGAAATGTTCAGAATAGGCAAATCCACAGAGACAAAGTAGATTAGTGGTTGCCAGGGGCTGGGGGCGTGGGAGGGGAAATAGGAAGTGACTGCTAATGAGTGAAGGGTTTCTTTTTAGGATGATGAAAATGTTCTAGAATTAGACAGTGGTGATGGGTGCTCAACTTTCTGAATATACTAAAAACCACTGAATTGTACACTTTTTAATATTTTTTAATATTTATTTATTTGGCTGCACCAGGTTTTAGTTGCGGCACGTGGGATCTTCGTTGTGGCATGCGGGATCTAGTTCCCCGACTAGGTATCAAACCCAGGCCCTCTGCATTGGGAGGGCGGAGTCTTAACCACTGGACAACCAGGGAAGTCCCTGTACACTTTTTTTTAAATCCTAAATATACTGAGATGGAGTGGTCTGGAAAAGCCTTTCTGAGGAGGTGATATCTGACTAGAGCCCTGAGCAGTAGAAGGAGTTGGTCACATAAAGACAATGAAAGAACATTCTGGGCAGAGGGGGCAGCAAGTGCAAAGGTCCTGAGGCAGGAAAGAGTTCAGGTATCTGAGGGACAAGCAAGAAGGCCAATAAAGCTGGATTATGGCAAACGGGGGATAATGTTACAAGGTGTGGATTATCCATTCTCCAAAACAAAAAAATGCCCAAGTTAACTCAGCTTACCAGTGGAGGGACTAAGATACAAATCTGAGTGTCTTTGAAATCAGAGTCCAGGCTCCTTCTTACTCTGTGCAGTAAGCAAGGCCTGAAACTCAAAGGGGCTGCAGGGAAGGAATGTTTGAAACATAGAATAGATGCCTCCCAAACCTAATTTGCCTTTTTTCACTTTTAAACAGGCTCTTTATATGAACTTCAGGGGATCTCTGAACTCCTCTGGAATTGAATGGAAATTTTATTTGTGCCTTTTTCTGGAAGAAGAAGCCATAGATCTCAACAGATTCTCTAAGGAGTCTCTCCAAAATTTCAGAATATTCGGACTTTCAAGAGGACAGCAAAGTAAATATTCAGGATGTCTATCCATGAACTCGGTCAGCACTGCCATCGGCAGATTCCCTGGGCTTCTTCTGAGTGCCAAAATTCATGAAATTCACCTAAAAGCCAAGCCATACTTTTTCCAAGGCAGCCCTTCCCAGAGCACGCAGTGAAGACAGGGATTCTTAGAGCCCCCACATCCTGGACAAGGCGTCTTCAAGATGTGGTCCACTCACTCAGGGACTGCCTAAAATAATTTGGCATAGGGGAAGGAAACATGAGAACTTCTGTGTATGGTCTTTAGTCATTAAAAATAAGAAATAAATTTAATATGTGAATTGATGCCGGAGCCCTCATTTGGAATATACCCACGTCAGATGATGAGAACCTGGAGTCTTGGACCAAGGAGGGTGGCTAGCAGTGGCACCATCATTAGGGTGCATCACCTGTATTGCAGTTATGTGCACCACTAAAGGGGATGTGCAGGCAAAGTATCTAGTTTTACTAGGCTAACCATCACTACATGGACATGGGGCTTAAAAATGTCCCCCATAACAAAACCACAGCTTGGAGATAATACTGATGACACAAGCACAGGAAAATGACAGATTGGATTCTCCCCTCCTCTTCAACAGCTTCTCACAAGGTTAAAACAATGATGGCCTATTCAGATCAAAATGAAGTCAGCCAAAAATAATCAAAGCTCTCATGAAAACTATTCAAACTATGGATTTATTTATGAATGATGAGCTTCATCCTCAACACACATTAGGCTTTGAGAGATGAGCTAATGATTGCACGAAGTCAGCACCATTGGCAACAAATTGTAAATATTTATTTCACCTTCAGCTCGCTTTAATATTTCTGTTCTTATGTATGCTTTATAGTGTATCTAAACAACAAGGTCCTACGTATAGCACAGGGAACTATATTCAATATCCTGTGATAAGCCATAATGGAAAAGAATATGAAAAAGAATATATATATATAAAAAACTGAATCACTTTGCTGTACAGTAGAAATTAACACATTGTAAATCAACTATCCTTCAATAAAATTTTAAAAAATAATGAATGCTATAGTGTACATAATAATTTTTGTTGGTATGTGCATATATTGGGGTGTATGCTAAAAAAATGTTACAATTAGGGATGTGTTTTTAAAAATTAGTGAATTAGTGGAAAGAACCAACTATGTACTACAAGCCAAACAAATGCCCAAGGAATTGGTATTTATGTGTGGCACATACTTCAGGTGCTTCTCAAACTCGAATGTGCATTCAGATTACCTTCGGGGTCTTGTTAAGATGCAGATTCTGATTCAAGATGTCTGAGGCAGGGCCTGAGATTCTGCTCAAGCTCCCAGGTGATGGAGATGCTGCTGGTCCACAGGGCACAATCTGAATAGCAAGATCCTAAAGGTAATGTCATGGTAAATTTTATGTGTCAACTTGACTGAAGAGAACAAAGATTTGGTCAAACATTATTCTGGATGCGTCTGAGAGGGTGTTTTTGGATGAGATTAACATTTAGATTGATAGACTGAGGAAAGCAGATTTCCCTCCATGGGGTGGGCCTCATCTGATCAGTTGAAGGATGGAATAGAACAAAAGCCTGACCTTCCACCAAGTAAGAGAGAATTTCCCTGCCTGATGGTCTTCAAACTGGGACGTCAGCTCTTCATGTTTCTACAGTGACCTACAGGCTTTCAGACTCAAACTGGGACCTTGACTCTGCAGATTTTGGACCTCCCAGCTTCAATTATCATGTGTGACAATCCTGCATAAATCTCTTCATAGATAGATAGATAGATAGAAAAATAGATAGATAGATCTCCTAGAGATTCTGTTTCTCTGGAGTACCCTAACTAACACAGGCACCTTATTGAAGAAACTACACTTTTCCTTGATATCCCTTAACCCAGTTCCAAATTGTTATGTTAAAACATTGCCATTTTTGGGTTGAAGATGATGGAATATTGGCAATTTCATAAGGTTCAACTTAGTATCACTTCACTTGTATATCTACTTGTACATTACCTGTCTCCTGCCATTTGACCATGAGCTCTGTGCCTGAACTATTCGCTGCATTCTCAGAGCTCTCTGCACAGGGCTGGGTATACCATAGGTACTCAATAAAAACCTATTGAATGAAAACCAAAAAAAACCTATTGAATGAACATATCAATGAGCAAATGAATGACTGAATGAAGAGATACCTTATGTCATATAAACCAGGATGTCAGGAATCAGAACTCCTATGTGCCAGGTACCGTACTAGGACTCAGGTGACAGATGGGGAAGAGACTGTTAGCATCCCTGCACTCCTTACTGTGAAAGATAATGGAAGGAGACAGATAATAAACTAGTAAGCCAGTACATTATTAAGTTCATTTTAGACTGTAATGTGAAATGAAGCAAATAACATTGAGTGATGGGCTGGAGGGGGCTAGGAGGGGGGCGTTAGTAAGTAAGCCTGTGGGGTCAGGGACAGCGTCTCAGACAAGGTGACATTGAGCTGAGACTTTGAATGCAGAGGAGGGGCCAGCCAGAGAATTTGAGGCAAACCAACACAACAACTCCAAAGCAGCAATGAGCATGGCATATCTGAGGAACAAAAAGAAAAGGCTGCATCCCTGAGAGAAAATAAAAGACCCTAGCATTACCGAACAGAGCTCAGAGTTCCAGCATCTTACTTCATAGCCTCCAGGGGTTCCAAGGTCTAAACTATGTCCTGACTTTTAAACACTTGAATGGGATTCCTGAGAATTTCCTCTTTTACCAGAAGCATCATTTATTTTTCAAGGATCTAAGGGCAATGGGCACCAGGTACCTTTCTGGAGTAGTGGTTTATACAGGTGTAGACATTTGTCCAAGCTCATCAAACTGTACAGATAATGTGAGTGCATTTTATTGTGTAAATTAGACCCCAATAAAGTGGATTTTTTTAACATCTTTATTGGAGTATAACTGCTTTGCAATGTTGTTAAAGTTGATTTTTCCAATGTAAGGACTCAGTGCCCAAAGAGAAGCAAACATATTCTGCAAAGAAAAATAATTTAGACTTTTCCATGGCCAACAGTATATGCATTCATGGGTTTCTCCAGCCTGGGGAGCTGGCGGAAGCCACAAGATAACCATAAATGTGTAAGAAAAAGGGGAGGTGGAAGGGAAGCTGGAATAAGAGAGAAAAGGCAAGGGAAGACGGGACATATATCACTTGATGCCATTTCTTTGCAAGAGACTCCAGCACTTGTGAAGCATGTTTGAAAAACACACAGGACATTGTGCTACATAATTTGCCCCTTGGATTTCGGATTCTGTTTGAAGGTGGGCAAAATAATGACGTGTGTTCCCTACTGGCTTCGAGTGTAGAAAGCTTCCTGCCCCCAAGGTCATTTCTTACCAATGCCTTTGCCAAGGGGCTGGCCCTGCCAGGGGCAGATACAGAAAACATGCCTAGTCTTGATCTGACAGTGGCTCCGTGAACTGGCCCTGATGTGTGCACTGTTATTTGCAGGGCATCGAGCACTTCTCTGTGATCTGCAAAGACTGAAGTCCTGCATCTCCGTGATCCAAGGCAGTGCAGCCTAGTAGTCGAGGATCCGTGCTACAGCCTCAGACTGTCTGGACCTGAAGCCCAACTCCTCCACTCACGAGGGGCTTGTGCATCCCCTTGGAAAGCAATCTGTGCCTCTGTGAAAGGCAGGCTGTCATAAGGCCGACCTCCTTGGGGTGGGACATGAAATTAAATGAGAATTTACACACAAGCTCATGGCAACATAGTAAAACCAGCAAGTGTTCTTCAATATCACCCAGGCCAACTCTTTGCAAGGCATCTAATGCTGTCATACATGGATCGTCTCTCCTATTGTGAACCTGCCACTCCTTCTGCTAAAATTAAATGCAAGCCCAGAGAGGTTATGAGACGTGGCCAATGTCACACAGCTAAACAGTCATAGCAGAGCAAGGGCTAGACACAGAGTTCCAGACTACAACTTCACCCACTTCGGTAGATAAGGGTTAGAAAATTCCAGTAATAAGGATGATGATAAAGGGTAATAGTCACTGAGCAGTGACCATATGGCAGGCCCTGCACTAAGAGCTTTCTAAGCTCAGTCTCAGTGAATCCTCACACAAGCCTATGATATAGGGACCCTCATCATCCCATTTTGTAGGCAAGAACCTGAGAATCAGAGAAGTGATGTAAATTTCCCAGAATCACACAGCTATTAAGTGGCTGAGCTGGGATTGAAGCTGGAGCCATCTGACTTGAGCCCACTTCTGTTAAGATCAGCCTGATGACCTCTCTGGGGACTGCAGGTAACATAACTGAGTGAATGGGACTGGGGGTGGGGGCGGGTGGCTGGAGATTAAACCTGAGAGGGTCCTAAAGGGAACAGTTGTTGTTTGAATATGCAGGTCCAGTATTACCAGACCTATCGATTTCTCAAGAGAAATCAGAAATCTGGATTTCTGTGTGAAATCTCTCAGTTTTTAAATGTTGGCAATTGGTTCTAAGTTGGTTTTAAAACACCATACTTTATAGCGACTAAAGAGATTTCACAGCCAAAGGCAGTGAGCTTTGACTGGATCCTGGTTGGAGAAACCAAGCTCTAAAAGACAGTTCTGGTACATGACTGGGAAAACAGTAATACAGTTGGCTATTTGATGATGTTACAGAATTTTTGTTCTTTTTCTTGGGTGTGATACTGGAACTGTGTTATGTGGGAGAATGTCCTTGTTTTTAGGAGATCTACACTGAAGTATTCAAGAATGAAGCGCCATGTCTGCAACTTATTTTCAACTGCTTCAACCAAAAAACAAAGGAAAAAAAGAGAGGAAGGGAGGGAAGGAGAAAAGAAGGGAAAAAGGGAGGGAGGAAAGAAGGAAGAGAGAGAGAGAGACAGCAAACAGGACAAAATACTCATAATTGTTCAACCTAAATTGGTAGTTGTTGACTGGGAGTGATTTTGCCCCTGGATGACTTTTGGCAACACCTGAGGACGTTTTTAATTGTCCTGAATGAAGCGTGGGGGTGGGTGATACCTGCACCTAGTGGGTAGAGGCCAGGGCTGCTGCAGTGCTCAGGACAGCGCCCACAGCAAAGAATTATCCAGCTCCGAATGTCAACAGTGTCAAGGGGAAGAAACCCTGCTCTAGATGAAAGATATACTGGGCTTCGTGTTTATTCTTCTTTCAAGTGTTTTGTATGTTTAAAATGTTTCACAATAACAAATTGAGGAAAACTTAAAAATAAGAATACATAAATAGAAATACCTTGCAGACCAAACAAAACATGTCTGCATGGTGTGGTACCCATAGTTGGCCACCATTTGCAGTCACTTCTTCCAACAAATGGTGCTTGAATGTGGCAGCTGTTACAGCTGCTGAATGAGCATCTGTACAGTTCTCCCAACATCACAGGCAAGGTCCATGCACGCTCCTGAAGCTGCTGTCTTTCCCCTTTTTCAGTCCTAATCAGCCCAAAGGGAAGCAGGCGATGTGCCCAGGACTCTGAGCCTGGAAAATGACATCCTCAAACACAAGCACACTGGTCATCAGGACCAGTCAGGGTGTGACGTGGGAGCAGCATTTGCGTTAAGTCTTTGAGGAGAAGATACTTTCGGATGAGGTAAGAACAAACTCCCCATCCCAGTGACCCTAGCAGCTGCAGACAAATTAAATGAAGAGGTTGCAGTGAGCAGATTAATTTCACCTGGAAGCCACCGTATAGTCTCTGTGATGCTGAGCTTGGTGTGCTGGCCCCACCCAAGCATCCCATGGCCCGTGCAGGCAAAAGTGGATGAGGCCACTGCCATGGCTGGGACTTGAAGTGATTAACTGCATCAGCAGAGCAGGATGCGTTTGGTGAGAACTTGGGGCGGCCCCCAGCACGACAGAAATACACATAAAGGCTACACACACGGGGAAAACCAGCAATAGAATGTAAATAAGTAAGAGTCACACTGGATGAATTCATCCATCCTCAATCCTGTAAAATATTCCCAAATCAAGACCAGTGTTTCTCCAAGTGTGGACCACTTTACGTGAAACATTCAGGGAGGTGGTGAAATGCAGATTTCCGAGGCCCAGACGGATGGATTTAGTATCTCTCTGGATCGAACTCAAGACTGTGCATTTTAGGAAGCTCCCCAAATTCTGACGCTCACTCAAACTGAAAACATCTGCCCCAGACACAGTTGAAACCAGGGGACTAGGGATTGCACAACTTTCTGTGTGACCTTGAGCAAGCCAACAACCTCAGCTATGATTTGCTCCTATGTAAGTGGGAATTAAATTAGCACCTGTCTCATCGCTGTGCAAACTAAACGAGAGAATGTTTACACACACACACCTAGTATAGTGCCTGGCACCCAGAACTGTGCTCAGCAAATGTTACTTCCTTTTCCTGGACAGTGATTGGCTGAACACTGTAAAGCCTGGAGAGATATACATAAGTATGGATGCTCAGGCCCCATCCTAGAGGTTCTGATTTGAACCACCTAGGGTGGGGCTCCCAGCAAGAGGACTTTTTTAAAAGCATTCCAGGTGACCCTAAACATCAGCTGAGGTTGAAAACCGTACTTTAGGAGTTGCAAGTAAAAATCAACCATCCTTTCTCTTCAGGAGTACATACTTTCACTCCATTCTGGAATTCCCAAAATGTATGCAAGGAGAGCCTGTGTTGAGGCTCTGTTACCCCAGGACCGGGTACACCTAGATTTCACCTCCAAGCAGACCTTTTCCGATACCTGCAGAGGAATGTGGCTGCGGCCTGCTGGGCTGAAGTAAACAGAGATGCAAGGGGGCAGGACCAGGAAGTTGAGTCCCTGCTGGCCTGAAGCTAGCATCTTTCTCCCACAGATGCCCAAAGGTTAGCTCCGCTCTCCACCTTCTCACCTCCCTCTTCATGCCTCTCCACCCCCATCCCAATCAAACAAGGAGGAGGGCTCCTGTAAGTGCTGGTTTGCAAGGCAAAGGCTCCAAGGAGATTTCAGCAGAGGAATTAAGCCGAAATCTGCAAGGCAGCCTACCTATCCCTGGGTGAATCTCCCTACCAAGGCAACAGTCGCTGCCGCAGCCCTGCTTCCATGTCTCACTCTCACCTTAATACAGACCCTTGGCGAGGACAGTGGGGGAAATGAAACCACCCGGCCCACGCGGTTGGCGATCGGGCACCTTGGGGTTACGGGGAGGTGGGCGGGGCCTGCTCTTGACTCTTTTTAGTAGGTCAGGCTTTCTTGAATGCTCTAGGAGCTTACTTCTGTGCCTCCAGACCTCAACATCCATCCACACCTCCCTGCTGACCCAAACCGAGAGGAACTTCCTCATCTCTTCCCCCAAATTCTTCCCGTCTGGAAAAAAAAATCATTGGATAATCTGAGTATAAGTAGAAAATAATTACTAGTGAGGTGGTGATGTTCCTTCGCCTATTTTTGGTGGGTCTCTTTGTTGAGATTTTTTAGGCGGGCACACAGGCACCCGGCGGTGCGGGGTGTGTATGTGTGTGTTGGGTGGGGAGTGGGGGGAACACATGGCGACTCTGTTGCCCATATTCGGAAAAAGAATAAACCTGGCGCCCCAGTCATCCAGCTGTTCGCAGGCCACCCGGCGCTCTTCAACCCCGCCCGCCCGGATCTCACACCAACCCCAGGCCTCTCCCCGGCCGGGGGCTGCGTCCTCGCGTCTGCGTGCTCCGCCTCAAAGTTACTGGGTTGTGCGAATCGATTTAGATACTTAAAAAAAAAAAAAAAAGCAAAAGGCAAATAGCTCCATTAATCCCAAATGCCTTCTCCCATCTGCTGAGACTTGCTCGTGCTGGGACTTGCATAATGAACAAGGCAAAAGGGGAAGTTGACGAATCAGGGTGTCTGGGGGGTGAAGGCGCGCGGGGAAGGGGCTCCGGTCCTTGGAGGCCACGCCAGCCTGAGCAACGGGGTGGGGGGTTAGCGCGCAGCTGAGGTCGCTGCCCCAGGCAGGGAGAGGTGGCGACTGGAGAGGGGGACGAGGGGGTTAAGGGGAGGGGTGGCGAGGTCCCAATTCCAGGGACCTGGCAGCTCGGAGAAAGCGAGGCGGCCGCTCCAAGCACAGCTTTTGTTCTCGCCCTCCCCGCACTCTCCACCTCCCTCGCCACATTTTCGCGAGTCGTACGAGTTGCAGGCGGCACACACTCCTTGCCTCCCTCCCTCCCTCCCGCACACACGCGCGCGCGCGAGCTCACACACGCCCCCCTTCCCTTTAGGGCTCGCCGGCCCCTGTTTACCTAGAGGCTAGTATCTGGAATCCGAAGGCTGGACCCCTCCCCAAAACCCAAGACTTCGGAGCCACGGGTTCCCAGGCTGTGTGTCTCAAGTCCGCTGCAAGCGTCGGCGGGAGGGGGCGGCAAGAGGGCGGGGGGGGGAAGACACCCCTAACCCCCACACACGCTCGTGTCCGCACCTGTGCTGAGCGCAGCGTCCCCTCTCTGCGCTCCCAGCCCAAGTTGGCTGCCCGGGTGACATACCCCCGCGGAGAAGCGAGGGTCGGGGGGAGCGCCATTGCCTCCAGGAAGGTGGAGAGGGGAGAGTAGGGAGAGCGGCGCCCGGAGGGGGGGGGGGTAAGGCAGCCCACCTGGACATGTGCTCCCTTTGGGGCCGGTGCGCTTTCTCCAGCCCCAGCTTGGTGAAGATGCCCACGAGCACCATGACGGCCACCACCCCGCAGATGATGTAAACGATCAGGTTGGTCTTGTCCTTGGTGGGGTCGTGCAGGGGGTCGTCCTTGCGCGCTGGGGGCTTGCCGGTGTTGAGCCAGAGTGGAGTGTCGTAGTTGGTGCAGGTGCTCTGGTTCAGTCGCCGCTTCTTAAACGTGCAGCAGAACCGGAAGCCACAAGTCCCGCAGCAGAAGATGAAGTCGCCCGAGCTGCAGTTGAACGGCGGGTCCCACTGGCCCATGACATCGAAGTAGCCCCGGCAGAAGTCCGGCGTGGGCGCCCGAGTCGGGGGTGCGTCCGAGACCCCCACGCCCTCACCGACCTCTCCGGAGGCGGCCCCCGAGCGGTTGGCCCCCGCCAGCACCACCACGCCGCCCAGCTGCGCCAGCTGCCCGTGCCCCGCTCGCTCCTGCGCCCGGCACACGCGGGCGCACAGCTCGGTGAGGAAGCAGCCGAGGAGCAGCCGGAGGACGCGGCGCATCGTGTTTCCCAGCCCGGGCTCGGCCGCTCGGCCGCCGCTGGAGCCGCTGCAGCCGCCTCTCGAGGCGCGGCCGAAGCTGCCGAGGCTGCTGCCGGGGGCTGCGAGCCGCCGCGGGCCGCACATGCAGGGAGCGGCGCGGGGCGCTCGGTGGTCGGCGGCCACTGCGCTCGGCTCAGCCCGCGTTCGCCTCCAGCGCGCAGCGCGCCGAGGGGCCGGCCGGGGAGGAGCGCGCCGGCCGGGCGGGGGGAGGAGGAGCGGGGGCAAGCGCGGGGTGCAGGTCCGGCTGGCCACAGGGGGAGGCGGGGGCCGGAGAGCAAGGGCGAGTCGGTCTGTCCGCGCCTCCCCTCGGCCGGCGGCTCTGGACTCGCCGCCCCGCGCCCGCTCGCAGAATCCCTCTCACCTCTCCAGCTGGCCAAGTGCGCCGGAGAGAGCGAAGCAACACTTGTGGAATGAAGGGAGGGCAGGAGGGAAGGGGGAGGGGGAGGAGGGCGGGCAGAGGAGGCGCGGGGGGGGCGAGGGGGCGGGAGCGAGCTGGAGAGGGGCGGGGGCGCGGGAGAGGTGACTCGGGCTGGCGGGCGCCAATTGGGGGGCGTGCAGAGCTGAGCCTGGCTGGCGGGCGGAGAGGAGCGAGCTCCTGCAGCCGCAGAGGCTGAAGCACACAGCTCGGATTTCCCGGCAGGTGGAAACGGTCGCGGGACCTCCCGCGCCCTCTCTGGAGGGGAGCCGCGGCTCAGACCTGTTCCGGGCGCAGAGGCGGCTCCGCCCGGGGCTTTTTCCCGGGAGCGTGCGCAGCAGCTGCGGCTGGAGTCGGCCCACCAGGGAAAGGGTGACTCGAAGGGTTGAGGGACAGACCAGGTGGCTTCCACTCCAAAACAGACTGGGGCGCAGTCTGATCAGGATCACCCCTCCCAGGTGCGCGGGGCCGCCCTGCCCTTTCCCCGACTGTGCCCTCCAGCCAGAGGCGCCACCCTTTTGGCTCAACTCCCGGGGCCCAGGCGAGGACCAAGGTTGAGCTGGGAAGGCTGGTGGCAAGCGCCTGGGCCCGGGGTAAGCACTCCCGGGAGAGGGGCTCGGGACGAACTAAAGTCAAAGAAACGCAGGGGTAAGGTGAGGAAGCGGCCAAGGCCGAGGCAATGGCCTGTCCCAGAACGTCTTTCCTTGGGACTCTCCCAGGCCCCTAGACCTGCCACTCTGTCCCTCTTCGCCGTCGCCGCCTTCCCTGCGCTCCACAGGAGGGCACACCGCGGCGCCGCCTCTGCGCGCCCAGATCTGGTGCAGCGCAAGGCCTGGCGCCCGGCCTCAGCTGCCCTCCGGTACCTGGAGCCCGCGCGCACCGGTCTCCCGGAGCCGGCTGGTCCCTGTCCCCACCGACCCTCCACCTCCCTGGATATCCTCACCGGGAGCTGCCGAGCCGGGCCTTGCTTCCTCGGCTTTCAGTCTCCCGTCGCCAGTCGGTGTTTCCAAACCTGCCCTCTCTCAAATCAGCCGATTCCAGCCATCCGTCGGCCCTCTCCCATTTCTCCCACTTCTTCCTCTCCTCGGCTTGAATTTGACTCCAGTAGCCCCTAAAACAGGATTTGTACCAAAGCTGCTACACCAAATTTAGATCCCCACACGCCCCTGCGTTTTGTTTTTTAATTGCATTAACTAAGTATACACTTAGCAGTAGGCTAGGCGATTTGCAGAGAAATGTTTCCACCACCCTTCTCACCATTTGGCTGCAGTCAAGGGCTTCTCAGGGCATTTTCAAAGAACCAAGAGCTTGGGCCACATATAAAATGACATACGGCAGGGGCGGGGGTGTCCCCTTAATTGAAAAAGCATGGGGTTTTATTGGGACTCCGTTGCAAGTTTTCTCAGAATGAGACGCAGTTCGGCTAATTGTGCCTTCTCTTTGAAGAAACGGTCACCTACTGTCTCCCCCAAAGACTTGCAGAAATGACCCTATTCCAACAAAAACACACCAGGGCAATACTGATAGAATGTATCCAGGGGTGTACCAGCCCTGGAAGACTCACTGAATTCTGGGCTGTATTATGTACTAAACCCATCAGGACGAGGCGTGAGATTGTGTAGTCTGAACTCATCGGATTCATCATAATGGGATCCCCAAAACAGGACAGTGTGGACTGTCTGTCCACCCACACACACCAGCACTGTGTAAGCACTGTGTAAGTCTCTACAAACACAGGCATTGGTGTGGGAGAGCTGACCACAGCTGACGTTTATTCAATGCTTGTAACATACCCACTAAGCTTGATTGTTCTAAAATCACCTCCTCGAGGATGCTTAGAGCGGTGACTAGCATCTAGCAGACAATCTGGGAATATTTGCTGAACCATTGAATGACTGACTTCATTTAACTCTACCTGTTAGGTAATCTTACCAAGCTCACACAACAGAGGGAGAGACTGAGGCCCAAAGCAATTAAACCAGGTGCCCAAGGAAGCACAGCAAGGAAGTGCTGCGTTGGCATTTGACCCAAGAAATTTGACTCAGGAGCCTATGTTCTAACCACTGCAGGTAGCGCCTTCCTAAAATAGGCCTCCAGACTCTCCATCCACCTGACATTATGGGTTTTTTTTTTCTGTCTTCCCACATTGAAAGGTAAAGTCCATGGCAGAAAGGGCCTTGACTCTCACAGGGTCCCCCAGCATCTAGAACAATGTGGATATGGGAAACACTTGAAAAATATGTACAGGTTGTTTTAATGAACTGAGACCTTTTATGCAAGACCCTGTCTTAAACTGAGAGAGGAAAGGAACACCTAGGGCTGAGACAGATATGCAGAGGGGTTGGGATATTTCCACATACTAATTCAGAATTAGGAAGTTCTGCTCCAGCATGTTTGCTACAGTCCAGGAAGCTGAGGCTCAAATAAGGGCTTTGTCCAAGGTCATATGGCCAGCAAATGGGAAATGCACAGCTGGATGCAGAGTGCCGGGCTCCTAATACCAGGTCTCCTGCCATCCTACCCCACTGCACCCCACGTGACTCTTCCCAGCAAGCATCAGGGCTGAGAGCTGAGGGCAACGACCCACTGAGGGCTAGGTCACAGCCACCTTCCCGCAAGAGCTGGGGGTTTGAAGGCCCTTCTAAATTTGATTTTTTTTTAAAGAACAATCTTAGCGAAAAGAGACAAAATCTAGACAGAAAAGTCCATTTCAGAATCTGCCTCCAATCTCTGTAAAATATTGCCTGTCACCAGGACATTTGAGTCTGATCCTCAGAGGAGACTGGCTCTGGCTGCTGCTCCCAGCTTTAATTAACAGAGACTGCCCCCTGTTTGTCACAGGGAGAGTGCAGGGATCTTGCTTTGGAAAGAAGCGGACCTAATCCACTCTGCGTGGCTTATTTACCACATTCCATACCTGAAGCCCCGTGAGCTTTGCCCAAACCAAATTCCCTTCCTGCTCCCGCCAGCCGTGGTTGTCACTGCCCCCTGGAATACTGCCCGAGCCTATTTCCCAAGAATTTGAAAAATATTTAGAAGAGAGAGGAATCATCTTGGTTCCTTTTAATCCTCAAAGGAAAAAAGTTGATTTCCTCTGGGTATGTCAAGTCAGTAAATAGATTCATTACTTCGTACTAGATGTGTGATTATTGGGAACATGCCCCCATTTGGAACATGTGATTGAGAATATATTTCTTTCAGGGCTTTGGAGGCTGGGGGGTGGGGGGCATTGAAACACCTGGCAAGTTAATGGAAGATGAAAAATCATTAGTAAATGTCACCCCCTACCACTACCCAAATGAATTCGTGCACACGTGTTGAAATTAAAATGTAGCTCTTAATGAAAGTGCTTTCTATGAAAGAGATGATAACATTATTATTTACAACACAGGGGCTTTTAATATCTAAAGGAGAATCTCATTTGCTCTAGCCTTAATTATGTCAGACTGCAGTGCACGTAACAACGAGAATTCAATTGTACTCCCCAACAATTAGGGGAGACAGCAATGCAACGAAGAATGTTCGCTTACCAGAACTTGCAATCAATGTCCAGAAGCAGCTCAACAAATTAGATTATTTGCGCTGTGGTCCTCACTCCAAGGAGCTGTTTGTTAATTGGCCCATCAGGTGGTCCTTAGGGTTTCAAAGCAGTTTCTAAGCAACTGTTAGCCTTGAGAAAAAAATAAAAGAGTTGAAACAGAAGCTTTAGTTTATAACCTCAGGGAACTTCCCAGGTGAAATTCGAAACTGGCCCATCTCAGGAGAGAGAGGGAAGAAAGAAGCAGCCACTCCAGATTGGCAGAATTAATAAACAAGGGAACTTATAGTAGAGTTTGTCTTGGGCGGCTGCAAGAGGAGTAGATCTCTGCACCCATCTGCCAGGATCTTAACAGTTTATTTAGGCTTTTGCCTCCTTGGAACAGCTTCTAGTGAGGGAACAGTGGGTGGAATGTACATTTCAAGGACAGAGGAGGGAGAGAGGAGCCTCAGATTGCCCAGGTCCTGCTCTCTGGTCAATGGGTGGTCACATCCTCTCGAAGACTTTCCCCAACAGAAGCCAAAATGTAGCTAGTACCTTGCCAGCTTCAAGCAGCACACTGATTTGATGTATTTTAGTCTCTTGTTCTGAAAAGATAAGAGAAGCCTTGTAAAAGAAGTTAAGTGGGCCTGCAGTAAGGTTCTCTCAGGCTAGAGGTGGTGTGTGAGATGATTTTTGGTGGCACCCCAACAAAGATTTTTTAAATAGTTTTATATTTGTTGAGGAAAAAAATGTACAACCTAAAAGCTGAGAATTATGTTTTATTTGGTTGGACAATCTGAGGACTTCAAGCCAGGGAGACAGGACTCTCAGACCGCTCTGAGGGACTGCTCCAAAGAGGTAAGGGAGGAGCCAGGATATACAGGAGTTTTTGCAACAAAGACCAGGCAGTCAGAACAT
This sequence comes from Mesoplodon mirus, assembly GCF_964341445.2. NCBI lineage: Eukaryota > Metazoa > Chordata > Mammalia > Artiodactyla > Ziphiidae > Mesoplodon > Mesoplodon mirus. Next base: position 55,031,884 of record NC_138991.1, read on the forward strand.
CAAAAGATTACTGTTCATTGGGGACTTCCCTTGTGGCGCAGTGGTTAAGAATCCACCTGCCAATGCAGGGGACACAGGTTCGAGCCCTGGTCTGGGAAGATCCCACATGCCGCAGAGCAATTAAGCCCGTGCACCACAACTACTGAGCCTGCGTTCTAGAGCCGGAGCGCCACAACTACTGAAGCCCACGTGCCTAGAGCCCATGCTCAGCAAACAAGAGAAGCCACCGCAGTGAGAAGCCCCTGCACCGCAACGAGGAGTAGCCCCAGCTCACCGCAACTAGAAAAAGCCTGCATGCAGCAACGAAAACCCAACGCAGCCAAAAAATTAATTAATTTTTTAAAATTACTGTTAATTAAAGAAAACCAGATATCTCAAGTTAATGAATTTAGCACTTTTCTATGTCTGGGAAGATGGAAGAGTCTGGGCTCACTGAAATCATTCTTTTGATATGCTCCTCAGCTATCTGGGGCCGGAATCCTGCTTTTCTCCATTCTGAATCCCCTCAGGGTGCACCTTTTGAGTTGACTGCAATGGCTAAGGGCTTGGCGGTGGGCAGCCCATTTGACTCCATCCTGAGTTCCTTCAGGGCTCATTGTCCAGGAAGTCTGTAGTGGCTTGATGGCTGCAACGTCCTTTGTTTACTGACACGGCAGGCAACATTTTTTCACTGACATATTTATTTCAATGTGTATCAGAAAAAATTGACCCATCAAACACATGGCTTAAATGTTTAAGGTATAGTTAATTCTTTCAAGTACAACAATTTAAAGTCAATTTTTTAAAAATAATAAATATATTATAGTATTTATTAATGAAGTGAAATACGAATAAAGAATATAAAGTGGCTGGTACTGAAAACCAAAGTTTAGGAAGCTTCGGCTTTAGTAACAGGACGAGGTTTCTCAACTTCAGCACTGCTGATATTTTGGAGCAGTTAATTAATCCTCCATTGGGGGGCTGTCCTGTGCACTGTAGGATGTTTAGCAGCATCCCTGGACTCTACCCACTGGGTGCCAGCAGCACCTCCTAGTTTTGACAATGAAAAACTGTTGACAAAACATCTCCAGGGGGCAAAACTGATCAAGAACCACTGAGTCTTGCCTATGTTTAAATCCCGGCTGTTTCTCAAATGAGGTTTATGACCTCGAATAAGTCACTTAAGCTCTCTAAGCCTCAGTTTCTTTATCTGTAAGATGGGGATAAGAATGGTGCCTCTCCCCAGGCATATTACAGACATTCCATACCTTGTGTGGAGAGATCAGCACAGTGAAAGAAACCTTATGTTGACCTTAAAAGTAAAGCAGCCAGTTATTTTACCAGCAAAATGGGTTAAGTTGGGAATATCAGAGAATTGCAATTTGATACAAGCGAAAGCTCTACGCAAGTCCAGCAAACAAAGGAGAGGCGTGTTATTTTATAGCGAAAAGGAGGGAGTTAGGAGTCGGTGCTTTGAACAAAGGTCCCCTCGGAGGATTGCGAGATTTCAGGGTGGTGATGGCTTCCCATTGGCTGAGTTTGGACAGTTCCCATTGGCTGGGCTTGTTGCTGGGGTGGGGGGAAGAAATCTTCCTTCCTCCTGCTGGGGTAGAAAAGAAGTGACACCTTCAGGCTGGGAATGCAAGGTATGTTTCTTTCTGTTGGGGTCTGTAACTGAATGGAGTGGTAGTGCCTGAGAGTTCCCCCTTCTGGCCTCCAGACTCCATTTTTATTTTTATTATTGTTTTTTTTGTTTTTGTTTTTTGCGGTACGCGGGTCTCTCACTGTTGTGGCCTCTCCCGTTGCGGAGCACAGGCTCCGGATGCGCAGGCTCAGCGGCCATGGCTCACGGGCCCAGCTGCTCCAGGCATGTGGGATATTCCCGGACCGGGGCACGAACCAGTGTCCCCTGCATCGGCAGGCGGACTCTCAACCACTGCGCCACCAGGGAAGCCCCAGACTCCATTTTAAATGAGGTTTCCTTTATTCAGTTTCACACTTAGCAGTGAAACACTCACCCTTACTACAGTAAACCTGAAGAGTCTACAATGTGTCAGGCACTGCACTGGACACTGAGGAGACAGATGACTGAGACAAGATTCTTGCTTTCCAGGATCATCTCCAGGTTGAGATAGAATATAGAGGCAGGGCAGAATTTTCCTGGACGTGCAATCTGTGCAGCCTTACAGAGACCCATGCTCTGGAAGGCTCCATGCTTGGTTTAATGCTCTACAGTTGCCTTCTTGAAATTCCAAATGATTTTTGAACACGTGGTCCCACCTATTATGTAACCGGTCCTGTATATATAATGCAACTCCAGCAGAGGTCAAGCTTACGGAAACTTAGAGGAGGATGTTTAGCTCCACCAACCCAGGAAAGGAGGACTTCCCAGAGGTGGTGACATTTGAGTTAACATTAAGTTAATTTAAGTTAAATGTGTGTAAGCATTCTCAGAAACATAGCAGGCAGAATTTCGGTAGACCCTCTTTAAAAGTAGTTCTCGGGCTTCCCTGGTGGCGCAGTGGTTGAGAGTCCGCCTGCCGATGCAGGGGACACGGGTTCATGCCCCGGTCTGGGAAGATCCCACATGCCGTGGAGCGTCTGGGCCCGTGAGCCATGGCCGCTGAGCCTGCGCATCCGGAGCCTGTGCTCCGCAACGGGAGAGACCACAACAGTGAGAGGCCCGCGTACCACAAAAAAAAAAAAAAAAAAAGTAGTTCTCAAAAGCTAGTCCATGGAACAATACCAATATGTGTCAAGGTTTTCACTAAGCCATAGAAAATTGAGAAAAAGTAAGGCTGATGAAATGTGTTCAAAAAACACTTCTTTTAATTGTTATATATTCTATTTGTATTAAAATTTTCTTTCTGGGCTTCCCTGGTGGCACAGTGGTTGAGAGTCCGCCTGCCGATGCAGGGGACACGGGCTCGTGCCCCGGTCTGGGAAGATCCCACATGCCATGGAGCGGCTGGGCCCGTGCGCGTCCGGAGCCTGTGCTCTGCAACGGGAGAGGCCACAACAGTGAGAGGCCCAAGTACCGCAAAAAAAAAAAACAGTCCCTATTCAAGGTGTAGAGAAATAGACTTCTTCTCTTGATGGGAAAAGCTGCAAAAAGTCACATTGAAAAGGGGCCTGCATACAAGGATGTGTGAATGACAGCAGCTATTTTTTATATCAACTGTCTCAGTCTGTTTGGGCTGCTATAACAAAATACCTTAGACTAGATGGTTTCTAGACAACAGAAAGTTATTTCTCACAGTCTGGAGGCTGGAGACTCTAAGATTAAGGCAGGAGCATGGTCACATTCTGGTGAGAGCCCTCTTCCTGGTTCATAGCCAGTGCCTTCTCATCGTATTCTCACATGGTGGAAGGGGTGGGGGGATCTCATTTGTATGAAAAACAATCCCATTATGAGGGCTTCATGCTCATGACCTAAGCACCTCTCACAGGCCCCACTTTCTAATACATCACATTGGGCAGCTGGATCTCAACATATGAATGTGTTAGGGACACAAACGTTCAGACCACAGCATCAACCTACCACATAGCTCAAATCCCATTACTACCAACCACAGTAGACTAAAAAATCTCCATATCACCAAGATTGCCCAGCCAACAATATTCAAGGAGAAACTTACATACATGAATTGTGCTGCAACCAAAGAAGCAACAGTCACACAGAGCTGTGTTTTCACCTACATGTTCCCTTGGACATTTGAAAGTTCAGTGCATCAATGTCCAGCCATGTGTCCAAACCAGTAAACTGGAAGGTCTTTAATACCATCTTTTATTTCAACTTCCATGTCCTATTAATCACCAAGTTCTGTCAATTCTCCCTCCTAAATAAATATCAGATCCTTCCTCTCCTTTCATCCCCATTGTTATGGCTTCAGTTCAGCCCTCATCATTTCTCACAGTGACAATTACACTTTCCCCTAGTTTCACCTAACCCCCTATGTCCTCGTCCTGAATCCAAATGCCTTTCATTCACTTAACAACCCTTTATTGAATGATCACTTTGTGCCAAGCACTGTGCTAGGGACAAGCGGGTACAAGAAGAAATAAGAGAGAGCCTATAGTTTGGTAAAGAAAAGAAGCAAGAAAACAAATTTATTAGTCAGGTTAGGTCATCTGCTGTAATACACAAACCCAATATCTCAGGGGCTTAACGTAGTAAGTGATGACTTAGGAATCCAAGTCCCTCCCATCATGTAGCTCCGCCATTCTGAAATCATTTACTGTTAGCCATGTGGATACCATGTGGAGCCATGTATGTGGATGAAAGAGCAGAAGGATTGAGTGAGGCAATTTATGGCCATGCCTGAATGGGGCATACATCATTCTCACCATATCTCATCATCACCATATCTTGATCACATGGTCCCAACTTAAGCACAAAGGAAGCTGGGAAATGTAGTCTTCCTATGCGCTCAGAGAAAGAAAGAGAATTGGTCAGTATATAACCAGTCCTTGCCTCAACAGATCATTGTAATACGTGTAATAGATGCTATGTGGTTGGAAAAGTATAGCATCCTGTGGGAGCCAGGGGAAGGTTTAATACATTTAATATATCCTGGGATTCAAGAAGGTATGGTGGTGGACTGAATAATGGCCCCCAAAGATATCCAAGTCCTAATCCCTGGAACATGAAACCCAGTACTTAGCAAAAGGGACTTTGTTGATGTGATTAAGTTAAGGATCTTGAGTTGGAGAAATTACCCTGGATTATCCAAGTGGGCCCTAAATGTAATCACCAGTGTTCTTATAAAAGGGAGACAGAGGAAGATTTGACTACAGAAGAGGAAAAGGAAATGTGATGACTGATACAGAGATTGGGGTGATGCTCTTTGAAGATGAAGAAGGGTCCACAAGCCCGGGAAGCTGAGAAAGGACCCTTGAAGCTGAAAAGGCACGGAATAGATTCTCCCCTGGAGCCTCCAGAACAAATCAGTCTGGCTGATACCTTTATTCTAGCTCATTCAGACTCAGTTTGGACTTCTGGCCTTCAGAAAAGTAAGAGAATACATTTTTCCTGTTTTAAAACATTAAGTTTTTGGTAATTTGCTACAACAGTAAGAGGAAACTAATATAGGCAGTCATGCCAACACTGAGTTCCAGATAGGTATCACTCATTAATGAGTTAGGCAAAAAGACAGGAAGGCAGGGACGGGGGGAGGTTAAGGTCGAGAGGTAGCCAAGGTCCAGATCTAATAGGATTTGGTAGGAGGGTTGAATTTTAAGGGCACTGGAGTGGCCTAGAAGCAGGTGTGACCTGACCAAGATTTACATTTTTGAAGGATGACTCTGCCTGCTCCTTGGAGAACAGACCAGGGGAATCCAGGGGAATCAATGCTGGAGATGGAAGTCAGTCATTTGCTTTATTCCAGAAGAAAAGTAGAAAGGCAGTAATCCAGGGTCATGGCAGAGGACTAACTGAATATGTAGGTGGACTCAGTAGGAGTTGGTGATGGACTTCCTGGGCTCCAACTGTTGACCAAGGGCAAAAGGGACATCTCCTCCATCAGTATCAGTTGTACCAACTCTGATGACCAATATTATCTTCAGAGGCCCTAACCAGCTTAGCCACCTATTCAGGACAGAGATGAAACAGGGAGGACTGAAGGAACAGGGAAAGTGCCTAGGAAACCCAGGTACTACCCCTTGGATCTCCTCCCCCAAATCCTATTGCTTACCAGGGCCACCGTGCCCTTTGTAATTTGAGTAAAATAGTTCAAATACCATCTCCATACAATGGGAAATCCAGCATTAATCCCCACCTCCACCCCGTCCCATGATCAATAGGGATTGATATTTCTCCTAATCTCTTCTGACTCTGATTTCCTGCTTCTGCTTGTACAGTTTTGCCTTACTGATCCCCAGGATGTTAAATATATATATTTACACACACACACACACACACACACACACTTTTCAAGGTATAGTAAAAAAAAAAAAAAAGGCAAAAATAAAAGCATACTTACTGTTAGAATATATGGACCATTTCTGGAAAGATATACTAGACACAGTGATGGCCTCTAGGGACAGGAACTGGAAGGGAGGAACAATTATTATACTTTCCTCCTTATACTTTTGTGTACTGTGTTTTAAACCATCTGTATGCTTTACCTATTCAAGAAAAGTAACCAAAGTGTGTTTAAAAGGAAAGAAAGAGGAGGAATGGATGAGGAGAGATGAAAAGAAAAGAAAGAGCATCAAACATCTCAACAGCAGCAACCACCTGAGTTCCGTTCCTAATGCCTCTCTGACCACAGATCCCTGACCTTGACCAAATCATTTCCCTTCCTTGGGCCTCGGTTTTTTCCTCTGGAAAATAGGTCAGCAGAATTTGATGCTCTCCAAGGTCCCAACTCCAAAACTTCACCAGCAGAGCTAATTGCTCTGGCAGAACTTTCAAATTAAAGCAGTAATTGTGCTGGCTTCCCACAGCCACCTATTATGGAACCATCATAATATGAAATGGCCTTTTCTTTATTAGAGTCATCTTTGGAATCTGGAGCCTTCAAGGGTAGAAAATGAATCATAAATAATATATTTGCAGATCCTGTAGAATAAGGATGATATTTTTTTTTTACAAAAGGCAACTTTGAGTGCCTGACCAGCCCTTGACCCTCTTCAGAGAAGTCTCTGCTTTCCCACCCTCTGTAACCTGGTCAGAGATGGCCCCAGATGCCCGACCCAGAAGGATCCAGTCAGTTATAATGCTGCCCAAAGCCAATTAGATTCCCCCTCAAGAACTTGAACTAAGAAACATAGACTGGAGGAGGATGCAGGTGAAGAGGCCCATTGCGTGAATGCTTAGCAACCAGATTGAAAGTAGCATGAGGGCAGAGATCGTGACAGTCTCATTCACTGCTACATGCCTGGGGTCTGCCACCATTCTGGCATACAGTAGGTGCTCAGTAAATATTAGTCAAAAGAAAAAAATAATCACTAGCCAAAAGGTCCATAAATTCTTATTGCTCCAGATCCCTGGTACCACCCTAGCTCATTTCCTTTTGAGAACTAGATTTCCAGCTTTTCTTGGAATTTTATGGGATTTTTATCTTTCTTTAAAAACCCACTTACCCCTAAGCTAATCTAAACAGATTTTGGTTTCTTTCACCCAGAAGAACCCTAAGGCAAGTATTTTTTCCCCCAGTAATATGAATCAATTTTTTTTTCCTGAGATAACTTTTTAAAATTAAATGTTACCAAAATTCATAGTAGGACTTCCCTGGTAGCGCAGTGGTTAAGAATCCACCTGCCAATGCAGGGGACACGGGTTTGAGCCCTGGTCTGGGAAGATTCCACATGCCATGGAGCAACTAATCCCGTGAGCCCCAACTACTGAGCCCACGCTCTAGAGCCCACAGGCCACAACTACTGAGCCTGTGTGGCACAACTTCTGAAGCTCGCACGCCTAGAGCCCATGCTCCACAACAAGAGAAGCCACTGCAATGAGAAGCCCGCTCACTGCAACTAGGGAAAAGCCCACCTGCAGCAATGAAGACCCAATGGAGCCAAAAATAAATTAATTAATCTTAAAAAGAAAAAAAAATTCATTGCATGTTCACGGTTCAAATTCAGTTCAGAAAACACATATTAAACTAGGAAGTACAGGACAACTGAAAGATGAGTAGGGTAATGTCCCTACCATCAGGAAGCTCACATTGAGATGGAGAAAGACAGACACACAGTTAAGTCATTCCAATAGCAGATCATCTGAAAGAGGAGGTTTAAACAATGCCCTATGGGTATAAATGGGAGAAAGGAATCAATATCAAGGAAGACTTCACAGAGGAGGTGACCCTGATGATAGGCTTTGAAGAATGAGTAGAATGTCCCAGGGAAAGTGTATTCTGGGCAGAGAGAACACTTCAAATAAAGACATGGAGCCAAGGAACACTGGTGCTTAGTGGGGCTACATGGTAGAATGAAGTGGAAGACTAGGCTAGAAGGGTAAGAGGAAACTATGAGAGTGAACCACGTTTTTTCACAAAGATCCCAGCCCAGGGTTTTAAATTATTCAGGCCAATAGGGATTCTTTAAGAAGAGTAGCACAGGGGCTTCCCTGGTGGCGCAGTGGTTGAGAATCTGCCTGCTAATGCAGGGGACACGGGTTCGAGCCCTGGTCTGGGAGGATCCCACATGCCACCGAGCAACTAGGTCCGTGAGCCACAGCTACTGAGCCTGCGCGTCTGGAGCCTGTGCTCCGCAACAAGAGAGGCCACGATAGTGAAAGGCCCGCGCACCGCGATGGAGAGTGGCCCCCGCTTGCCACAACAAGAGAAAGCCCTCGCACAGAAACGAAGACCCAACACAGCAAAAATAAATAAATAAATTACTAAACTCCTACCCCGACATCTTCTTTAAAAAAAAAAACAAAACAGTAGCACATTTGGCAAGTCTCCAAGTGCTGAAAGGAGCACATGCAATCTTAGAAACTCCATAACACAGAAGGAGAAAGATCATCAGAACTCTAATCTCAATAATGGTCACTTTTTCTACTCAAAATGTGCATTGTTCCTTCCCCAAAACATCCAATAAGCAGGAGATGCTCACTCAGTACCACATAAAATTGGTTAACAATGATTCTCTTTGGAGTGATGAAAATGTTCTGGAACTAGAGAGCTGTGATTGTTGTACAACACTGTGAAGGTACGAAAAGCCAATGAAATATGCATTTTAAAATAGCTGGGGAAGAAAGGACTCAAGCCTGAGCTTAAACAAGGGGGAATTCTAAGACAGATGATACTGACAGGGCTGAGGCTTGATGCCCGACAGCTGGTTTATACACGGGGCCAATTCAATAAATACAATGATATATATGGACAACCTTTTTAAATTTTTCTTCATTTAAGAGTAAAATAACTGAGGAAATGGGTATTCAGTCCCTATTGGTGAAAGTATATGAGAGCACCGTCATTTGCAGGGTGTGTGCTGGGGGTGGTGGCAGTGCTGAACATTTGACTCCATCTTCCAAAATATTTACTGCATGAATTTTGGTATCAAGGATTCTCCTTCTAAAAAAAACAAAAAACAAAAACTTTTTTGTGTTTTTTTTTTTTTTGCGGGCAAGTGGGGGGTACTCTCTGGCGGTCCAGTGGTTAGGACTCCATGCTTTCACTGCCAAGGGCCCAGGTTCGATCCCTGGTCAGGGAACTAAGACCCCACAAGCCACATGGTGCAGCCAAAAATAAAAAAATAAAAATAATAAAGTTTTTTAATTGAAGTATAGTTGGTTTACAGTGTTTCAGGTATACAGCAAAATGAGATACAGATATGAATACACTTTTTCAGATTCTTTTCCATTATAGGTTATTACAATATACTGAATAGTTCCCTGTGCTATACAGCAGGTCCTTGTTGTTTATCTATTTTATATATAGTAGGGTGTATCTGTTAATCACAAACTCCTAATTTATCCCTCCCCCCCTTCCCCTTTGGTAACCATAAATTTGTTTTCTATGACTGTGAGTCTATTTCTGTTTTGTAAATAAGTTCATTTGTATCATTTTTTAAATTCCACGTATAAGTGATATCATATGATATTTGTCTTTGTCTGACTTCCTTCACTTAATATGATAATCTCTAGGTCCATCCATGTTGCTGCAAAGGGCATTATTTCATTCCTTTTTATGGTAATATTCCATTCATCTTCTTTATCCATTCATCTGTGGATGGACATTTATTTAGGTTGCTTCCATATCTTGGCTATTGTAAATAGTGCAGCTATGAACATTGGGGTACATGTATCTTTTTGATCAACAATTCTCCTTTAAGAATCTATCTTTGCACAAAATATACTTCTATCCTTGTATACAAGACTATAGACAAAAAAGTTTATTGTAACACTGTATTAGTGAAAAATTGGAAACCACCTAAATGTCCATAAATAGGAAACTGGCTAAATAAATAGAAGAATAAATAGGATAGACTACTAGAATTTCATTACCTCTAGGCAGTGCTACTTAAGAGGGAGATTTTTCCATTTAATATTTTCATTTCTTACTTGATTTCTTGTGGCATGCCTTACTTTTGTAACTTTAATAAATCCACAAGTTTTCTTTAATCAAACATGGCTTTATTGAGTCCCATGGAAAATATGTGTATTCTTCAACTTAGATTACTCACTTTATTGAATGGAACAACGTTAATGGAAGAAAAGCAAAGTCTATGCTTATCTTTTGCACAATTGGGGCACAAAAATATTAAAAGCTGGGCATGTTTTAGAGATAGCCACCTGAAGGATACTTTCTAATCTTGCATTCTTAAATTAGATCAGGGCCATGTTAAAAAAAAAAAACCCAGTGTCTGTCATCTACTAGTTGTCCCTTGGTGAATTCATAAAATGCATAAAAATTACTAGATTTGTCAAGTCAGCAACAGAATCAGTGTTATTGGACCAGGCACTGTTGGTGCTCCACCCAAATCCCCTTGGATCCCTTTGACCACGTCTTGTGATCCTTGCCTGCATTGATGTGCTTTTGCTTCTGGTGCCATGTACAAGGAAGTCTTTAGAGGAGGAAAACTATCTCAGGCTACTGGAGCGGATTTTCTTGGATGTTCCAAACCAGAAGTACTCACAGGTTACCTCCCTTTGGTCAAGGACTTATGAGTGCAGGAGTATGAAATGCCAGCTCTCTTGCCTTGGGTCAGAACAAACTCTGAGGTATACCTTACACTCCAGAGTCCCCTGCAGAATCAGGCTGGAGTTACCCTCTGTGGAACATTGCCCACAATCACACTTTTGCTTGGCTTCTTGTCCTTCCTTTATGGGAAGTGCTTCCTTAATAAAACAACTACATATGAATTCTCACCTCAGGGTCTTCTTCTGTAGAATTCAGCCTCAGGTGATCATTCATATAATTTTAAACTCAAAATCAGAAACCAAAAGCACAAAAACCATTGATCCAAGACCAGCTTCAGAAAGACCCAGTTCCACTACCATACGACCCAGCAATCCCACTACTGGGCATATACCCTGAGAAAACCATCATTCAAAAAGAGTCATGTACCACAATGTTCATTGCAGCTCTATTTACAATAGCCAGGACATGGAAGCAACCTAAGTGTCCATCGACAGATGAATGGATAAAGAAGATGTGGCACATATATACAATGGACTATTACTCAGCCATAAAAAGAAACGAAATTGAGTTATTTGTAGTGAGGTGGATGGACCAAGAGATTGTCATACAGAGTGAAGTAAGTCAGAAAGAGAAAAACAAATACCGTATGCTAACACATATATATGTGGAATCTTTAAAAAAAAGTTGGTTCTGAAGAACCTAGGGGCAGGATAGGAATAAAGACGCAGACGTAGAGAATGGACTTAAGGACACGAGGAGGGGGATGGGTAAGATGGGACGAGGTGAGAGAGTGGCATGGACGTATATACACTACCAAATGTAAAATAGATAGCTAGTGGGAAGCAGCCGCATAGCACAGGGAGATAAGCTCCGTGCTTTGTGACCACCTAGAGGGGTGGGATAAGGAGGGTGGGAGGGAGACGCACAAGGGAGGAGATATTGGGGATATATGTATATGTATAGCTGATTCACTTTGTTATAAAGCAGAAACTAACACACCATTGTACAGGAAAAAAAAAAAAAAGAAAGAAAGACCCAGTTCTAAGTTTTCACAAAACGGGATGATTCAAATCATGGCTGATATAAGGACAGTTTCTCACAGCTTCAACTCTTGTATCTACTACTTAGACTCTAACCTGCTAATGATTCTGTCTTTTGAAAGATGCATTATCTTCTCTTGCCGATGTGCATAAGACCAGTAGGTTCCATTGAAGAAATCAATTAAGTTCTCCTAATGACATGTATCCTTGAGATTATCACCACCTGGAAAGTCAATGAAAATTTAGTGGGTTCGTTTACTTCTTGCATCTATCTGCCCTTGTTTAAAGAGTAGAATTGCTGTTCTACTTCAGTCCAAAATCATTTTGCATGTCTAAGGGGAGAGATCTTATTTCTCTTTGTGGGGACCTCACTAGGTTGTTCTAGGGATTAAATGAGGTTAAGTACAGAACCTGGTCCAGAGTTATGGCTCATGGTAAGCACCCAATTAGTTAGTCACCTTCCTACATTCTGAAGTTATAGCCTATGAGGTTATTCTAGTTCTGTGATTCCCAAAGTGCGGTCCCATGTGAGAATCACCTGGAGTGCTTAGCCAATGCAGATTTCTGGGCTTCATCCTTCTGAATCAGAATCTCTGGGAAAGACCCAGAAATAGCATTTTGTAAAGCCCTCTGTCTCAATTGCATGCATTCTAAAGTTTAGAAATTGCTATCTCTCATTCAGTGGCTCCCAATAGAGTGATCATGAGAACACAGTGTGTTAATCAGAATGACTTTGAAAATGACAGAAACTCAAGTAAAACTAACTTAAGCTAAAGGAAAAAAAGAATTGGGAAGATTTATTCACAAAATTAAAAAGTCTAAGGTTAGGTTTAGGCCTGGCTAGAGCCAAGGACTCAAATGCTGCCTTCAGGATTCTCTCTTTCCTCTATCTCAGCGGTCCCCAACCTTTCTGGCACCAGGGACCGGTTTCGTGGAAGACAATTTTTCCACTGACTGAGGGGGGCGGCGGGGGTGACAGTTCAGGTGGTAATACGAGCGATGGGGAGCGATGGGGAGCAGCAGAAGAAGCTTCGCTTGTTTGCCTGCCACTCGCCTCCAGCTGTGCGGCCTGGTTCCTAATAGGCCGTGGACCAGCATTGGTCTGCAGACTGGGTGTTGGGGACCCCTGCTCTATCTCCTGGCTCTTTATCTTATCATTTGGCTTCATTCATGGGCTCCCCGTATGATGAAATGATAGCCACCAGCAGCTCTGTCTCACCTTGTCTTTATGCTAGTGATCCATAAAGATAGGAGTGTATATCTTTTCTGGTGGTTTCAGCAAAAGTCTCTGGGAACTATCTGATTGGTCTAGCTTGGGTCACATGCCCATCTTTTAACCAATCAGCAGCCAGAAGGATATAGTGCTCTGATAGGTGAAGCTTGAGTCATGTGTCCATTCCTGTGGCAGAGATGTCAGTGTTGAGTCCACCTAAGTCACGTAACTGGGTTTCCCCCAAGAAATAAGTGTCCTGTTGCCAGAAGAAGGGGGGAGGACTGTTTGCACAAATAGATCTCATGTTCACTAGCAGTAGAATCTATCTTCATCAAAAGCCCTCCAAATGATTCTACTGATCACCCACATTTGGAGACCAGAGTCTGGCTGCTCTCATGAGTCAACAGGAAAGTGCCTCTTACCAATAGTGAGGGAATGTCACGTATGTCTGTTTTTGTTTTTCAGTGCTAATATAGCTAAACTTGTGTATATGTGTCTGTGTGAGTATCTGATTTTAAGGTATAGCCTTTTCTTCCCCCCTTGAATGAACAAGGGTAGTTGTGGTAAACCTCAGGGATGCATTTACCTTAAATTGACTCAGAAAATCTCAAAACCATTGATCTGTCCTCACTGGAGAGTTTTCCGGTTCAGCTGTGGGTTAATTTTCTGTAAACCATGTTAGCTGCAGAATGCAAGCCTGGACTGTCACCATTTAACAGAGAGCAAAAAGGTTGGCATTAGAAGCAGCTTTAGAGAAATGTGTCTCCTCATCCTCCAGGGAGACAACAGCTTAGTGTAACATCTACCAGGCAGATGTGCTGACAGGAATAAGGGCCAAATGACAGATTGTTGAAAAGGGAAAATCCAATATAATATAGATGATTTCTTGATGCAAAAGTGTAGTACCGGGCTTCCCTGGTGGCACAGTGGTTGAGAGTCCGCCTGCCGATGCAGGGGACGTGGGTTTGTACCCTGGTCCAGGAAGATCCCACATTCCGCGGAGCGGCTGGGCCCGTGAGCCATGGCCTCTGAGCCTGCGCATCCGGAGCCTGTGCTCCGCAGCGGGAGAGGCCACAACGGTGAGAGGCCCGCGTACCGCAAAAAAAAAAAAAAAAAAAAAAAGTGTAGTACCTCAGTTAGTGCAATTAGATTTCTCCCTTGCTATTTGTCAACAGAGGAGAATCTTTGTCTTGGACTGAAAAAAAAAAATCTAGTCCATTTGTATATGCTTGTTTATCAATGCCAGGGAGGGCAGAAAAAGAAAAGTCCATGAAGTAAATCCAGTGTCATCTTCTGCAACTGGCTTGCCCAGAATCGTGGTGCTCCTATTCCTGAAGAAAAAAAAATTGAGGCAAGACCCAAAAGGACTTGGGAGTCTAATTTGAAAGTACATCAAGACGTTGGGAGAAGATGTGGAAATGTTGCTGAGAGAAGGTCCTGGTTGTATCTTCTTGTGGTCAGTTTGCTTGCATCAGCATGTCATATGTAAAGAGCAAAACACCATCTCATTTTAATAACACACTTAACTGCCTACACATACACAGGAGACCGTGGTGTTAGCCAATTTAAAAAAATTTAATCTCAAAGGCAGGTACAGCAAGCCAATATTTTTTAGACCAGACAGCTAGAAGAAAGCTGTAGTTCTTAACACAGTATCTGAGGCAAAGAGACAATGATTTGGGTATCAAAACCACATTTCGGGGAGGGCTGTGACAGGAGGATGCTTAGAAGAGAACGACTCAGCATCTTACTGGGAAGTGTGGGAGATAGCAGGAAATCAGGTTGTGTGTGCCTGTGTGTGTTTGTACGCACTCCACCCTCACACTTCATCCACCTAACAGCCAACTGGCCTCCTTAGTGGTCGTTTTATGAATTTCATCTTGTGCAAGATTGAAACCCTCACCAGATGGGATTATTACTCTGACTTGCTTTGGTTTGCCCTCACTGCTGCTTTTAAAGTGCCCTACTTTAGGGACTTCCCTGGTAGTCCAGTGGTTAAGACTCCACACTTCCACTGCTGGGGGCGTGGGTTCAATCTCTGGTAGGGATACTAAGATCCAGCATGCAGCGCTGCACGGCCAAAAAATAAGATAAAATAAAATAAATAAAGTGCCCTACTTTAGACAAGAGGGCCCTTCCTCTCCCTTACAAATAGAATTGGATATGCACTTCATCATTTACTTTAAAGTATCTATTAAGGGTCTACTATGGTTTATGCATACATGGTATTAGGCACTAAAGATACAGCCATGTAACAAAACAGACCCTCATGGATCTTATGTTCTAGAACTACACTGTCAAGTATGGCAGCCACAAGCCACATGGGCTGTTGAGAACTTGAAAAGGAGTTAGTCCCAACTGAGATGTGCTGTGTATGTAGAATGCAGGATTTCTAAGACTTAGTATTAAAGAAACAAGAGAGTATAAGTTATGTCAGTTTTTCCTATTGATTACATATCAGAATGATGATATTTTAGATGCTATTGGGTCAAGTAAAATATGTTATTAAAAGTAATCTCACCCGCTTTTTACTTTTTTAGTGTAGCTACTAGAAAGCTTAAAATTACATATGTGGCTCCCATTATATTTCTGTTGAACAGAGCTATTCTAGAGCAGTGGTTCCCAAGTGGGGATGATTTTGCCCTCTCTTCCAAGGGACATTAAGCAAACATAAACGTGTCTTCCTTTTATAGCACTGAATCTATCATCACTTTGGAAGTTTGAATTTGCAGGACCAATCTTTGAGAATGTTTTAGGCACCATGCCTTGGAATTCATGGAGCTGCCTGCCCCCGATCCCCAGGTAGTGTCTAGATTTCTCTGCATAGTTTAAAGAGCTGAGATTGCTACACACCTAGACTTAAGTCACATTATGGAGACCACAGTTCTATGTGTGTGTGTGTGTGAAACAAATTTTGAGGAAGAAAGTGTGACAGCAAAATAAATCACTGTGATACATTATAAACAAATGTGATACAAATTTTTGAGCAATGCTTTGGCATGTAAATCATACCATCATGCTGTATACCCTAAACTTATACAGTGATGTATGTCTATTTTCTCTCAATGAAACTGGGGGGAAAATGCCCTGGCATATTGCCAAATTTCCCTCCCCTAACCTTTTCCCCTATTACTACTTTATTTTATCTAATGTGATCAAAATTTCTTTTTTTCTTTAATAGAAGTATCATTGATTTATAATGTTGTATTAGTTTCAAGTGTACAGCAAAGTGATTCAGTTGTATACACATATATATCTATTTTTGTTCACATTCTTTTCCCTTATTGGTTATTACAGAATATTGAGTATAGTTCTCTGTGCTAGGTCCTTGTTGGTTATCCAAAATTTCTTTTCCTACTTTCTCTACCTTTTTTATTACGGAATATGTTCTTTTGTTTGCTTGTTTGGTTTGGTTTTAGTTGTGGTTTTTGGGGGGAGAGGGGTTTTTTGGTTTGTTTTTTGTTTGTTTGTTTTGGGGGGTTTGCTTTGATTTGTTTTGTTTTGTTTTTTGGCCTCACTGTGAGGCTTGTGGGATCTTAGTTCCCTGACCAGGGATTGAACCCAGGCCCACCGCAGTGAAAGCACTGAGTTCTAATCTCTGGACTGCCAGGGAATTCCCTGGACAGTGCAATGCTAGGGAGTCCCATTCAGTATGTCTCAAATGACTGTGTTACAGATAACCTGTCCTAGAGTTGTGCAGTGTGCGACCCTGCTAACCTCCCCCCATTCCTCTTGCTATTGTTGTTATCTAATCAAGAAAAAATTTCCTCCGTGTGACCCACTTCTCTTCCTGATTTCTACCCTCCAGCACATAGAGTTGCTATCTTAAGTTAATTAGAATCAAACACTTTAGAATCACCTAATACCACTCTGGCAAGTAACTATATCCTTAAATGAGTGTTCCCTTCTTAATACAAGTAAATTCTCAGCCAAGAACATATATTTTCAACAGAACACAACTTGGTATTTATAGAGATATATAGTTTATCCTTACATTATCCAGGACTTTTTGTACCTCGAGTCATCTTTCAGAATATAAAGGAATCAACTTACAATCCTCTAAATAAAGTGCAGGATATCAGTTAAAAATTTAACTAGCTGAACAGAAATGTACTAGAAGATTCTCCTTTTGAATAATTGTTTAATTTTTCTTACGTGTCTCTGTCCTAAAAGTCAAAAGCAAGATGTGAAATCCAGTTAAAGATTTCAGCTAGTTGGGTATATGAAAACAAAAATGTTATTATAATTTGCCGAAAAAAGTATGGAAGAGAGAAGTCATACGTGTAGGATAGTCTTCCTTGCTCCTCCCATACTTGTGGTAGACATCACTAATTGATTCCAGCACTCATTTCCCCTGAGAGTGTCAGAAACTCAAAATCCTTTTCAAGATAGCACTCCAAGCAGAATTTACCCAACAGGTAAAACACATTTACTATTTCAGATTGAAAAGATTCCAAGAAATGTTTAGGCAAAGGGTCATCTCTTTGTTTTTCTAAATTAGATAAGGGTATATTCTACTTGATTCTAAGGATGGCACTAACGTACTGAATGTCAGTGTGAAGCTGAATGTTTTTCTCCTGCACTGGTACTAACTTCTCCCTGAAGGTCTTCCTGGTTTCTCCAATCTATGCTGGTTTTTCTCTTCTCTCACTGTGAATGGTCTTTAGAATTTGTGCCAGACAGTTTAGGGTCCAGTTAAATTTCTAAGTTCCTTGGGAGCAGGAGCAGCATCTTAACTTATGGTAAACATGGCAGAATCCTGCACACGTTCACCATTCTTCAAGCCTCACTGAATTAGTCCCTCTTTTTAAAATTAATTAATTAATTTATGTATTTATTTATTTTGGCTGCTCCAGGTCTTAGTTGTGGTATGCGGGATCTTCGTTGCGGCACGCGGGATCTTTAGTTGTGGCATGCAGTCTTCTTAGTTGCTGCATGCAAACTCTTTAGTTGCGGCATGCATGCGGGGTCTAGTTCCCCAACCAGGGATTGAATCCGGGCCCCCTGCATTGGGAGCATGGAGTCTTACCCACTGGATCACCAGGGACGTCCCAAAGTAGCCCCTCTTTTGATTGTTAATGTATAAAGAGACGAAAGCAGAAGGAAGAAGGTCTTACCTGCTCCATACGGTTCAAGAAAAAAATATCTAAATAAAAAATTCAGGTGAGAGATTAAACTAAAACAACAACAAAATATTTCCGCTACCCTTTCAAGTCGAACATCTTCAAACTATTTCTAGTCAAATGGTGGAGGGAAATCAATTCAGCGACCACATTACCCAAAATTCAGGAGACATTCTGTTAATGCTGGGTTGAATAATTTAATATTTCAAATAACCTTTCCACACCTCGTGTCCAACAACATGATTAATGCTGGATCTTTGTAATGCTCTGAATTTAAAATTCCACTCCAGTCCTTCCTTGGAAAACTCTCTTCTGTCAGTGAAGCTACTTGCTCTTCCTGAGGTTTGCTTGCTCCCTCACCTTTGCTGAAGTTGTTTCCTCCACCTGAAATTCTTTTTCTCTTCTGCTGCCACATGTCCCGATACTGCCTGGCCTTTGAGGTCAACCCAGGGACTTCCTCTTCCATAAAAACTCTCCTGACTCGCCTGTGGAATGGTGAGGTTTTCCCTCTGTATGGCCACACTTTCTGCACCACATTTAGGGTGCAGATCCCGCAACACACAAGAGTGTGGGCTTCAGGGTCGGGCAGACACCTGGGGCAGAATCCTGGCTCTGCCACTGGCTGGTTAAGTGACCTCCGGCAAAGCTCTTATCTCCTTTAGGCCTCAATTTCTTCATCTATAAAATGGGCATTAAAAAGAGCACTGGGACTTCCCTGGTAGCACAGTGGTTAGGAATCCACCTGCCAATGCAGGGGACATGGGTTTGATCCCTGGTCCAGGAAGATCCCACATGCCACAGAGCAACTAAGCCCGTGAGCCACAGCCACTGAGCCTACACTCTAGAGCCCAGGAGCCACGACTACTGAGCCCACGTGCTGCAACTACTGAAGCCTGCACGCCTAGAGCCCATGCTCCACAACAAGAGAAGCCACCACAATGAGAAGCCCGCGCACCGCAACAAAGAGTAGCCCCCGCTCACCACAGCTAGAGAAAACCTGTGTGCATCAATGAAGATCCAATGTAGCCAAAAATAAATAAAATTTAAAAATTAAAAAAAAAAAGGAGCACTGACCTCAAAAAGTTCCTATGAGGACTAAATGAAATAATGAATGCAAAGTACTTCACAGCCAGGCACATAGTAAGGGCTTATTTAAATATTAATTATTATTATTATGCAATGTAAGAGTGGTTTATAATTTTTTTTTTTTTTCCTTTTTGCGGTATGCGGGCCTCTCACTGTTGTGGCCTCTCCCGTTGCGGAGCACAGGCTCCGGACGCGCAGGCCCAGCGGCCGTGGCTCACGGGCCCAGCCGCTCCGCGGCATATGGGATCCTCCCAGACCGGGGCACGAACCCGTATCCCCTGCATCGGCAGGCGGACTCTCAACCACTGCGCCACCAGGGAGGCCCGGTTTATAATTTTAATATCTGGCCTTATACATTACAGAATTTTTATGTTTAAGAATATGTTGTCGGGCTCTCCTGGTGGCGCAGTGGTTGAGAGTCCGCCTGCCGATGCAGGGGACATGGGTTTGTGCCCCGGTCCGGGAGGATCCCACATGCCGCGGAGCGGCTGGGCCCTTGAGCCATGGCCGCTGAGCCTGCGCTCCGCAACAGCAGAGGCCACAGCAGTGAGAGGCCCACGTACCGAAAAAAAATAAAAATAAAAATAACACCACGTATTTAGTGGTTCTTAAACTTTAGCATGCATCACAATCACCCAGACAGCTTGTTTAAAAAGGTCACTTGGGCCCACTCCTAGAGTTTATGATTCAGTAGTTTTAGATGAGTCTGAAAATTTGCATTTCTAACAGGCTCCCAGGTGATGCTGATGCTGCTGGGCTGGAGGATACACTTTGAGAATTGCTGAGTTCATGATTGTGTGGGTTGGCACTTCGGGCTGGACTCAGCAGGGCAGTTCTTCTGGTCTGGGCTGTGCTCACTTATGCATCTATGATCAGCTGCTGGTTAGCCATGCAGCTCTGTTTCTCGGGGGTGGTTTGCTGGCTGCCAGCTAAGGTGACATGGTGACTGGCCCATTTGTCTCTCATGCCTTGGCTGCTGAGCCCAGGACTGTTCCCATGGAGCTCATAGTGTTCCAAGAGAGAGCAGAGCTGCAAGGCCTCCTGAGGTCTAGACTGGCACTCTGTCATGTTGCAAAGGGGTGTGGCTAAAGAGGAAGGATGCATGAGAAGCCAGGTTTGCAATCTAACTCACCACCACTGGGTCTTAACATCTAATTGGTGTGCAGAAAATTCTCATTGAATGAGTAAATAATTCTCCTAGCAGCTGAGCTTTAAAATTTTACATGAATGCATAAAGAAGATGTGATACATATATACAATGGAATATTACTCAGCCATAAAAAGGAAAGAAATTGGTTCATTTGTAGAGACGTGGATGGACCTAGAGTCTGTCATACAGGGTGAAGTAAGTCAGAAAGAGAAAAACAAATATCGTATATTAACACATACATGTGGAATCTACAAAAATTGTACAGAAGAACCTATTTGCATGGCAGGAGTAGAGACACAGATGTAGAGAATGGATGTGTGAACACAGCAGGGGAAGGGGAGGGTGGGATGAACTGGGAGATTAGGTTTGACATAAATACACTACCATGTGTAAAATAGATAGCTAGTAAGAACATGCAGTATAGCACAGGGAGCTCAGCTCAGTGCTCTGTGATGACCTAGATGGGTGCTATTGGGGGGGTGGGTGTGGGAGGGAGGTCCAAGAGGGAGGGGATATAGGTATACATATAGCTGATTCACTTCATTGTACAGCAGAGACTAACACAACATTGTAATGCAGTTATACGCCAATTAAAAAATCAATAAAAAATAAAATAAAATTTTGCAAATGGTAGCAATTTATCTGAGCACTGCAGTTCAGGATAACATGCCTAGGAGACTGCTGACGAGTGCTAGATTTTCCACTTACTGGCCCTGCCTGTGACCTTTACCCTCAAGACTCAGGATTTTCATGCATAAAATGGAGATTATGATTCTCATCTCCCAGAGTTCTGGTAACTTGAGAAACAGTACAAATTAACCTCTTGGCACCTCAGGTTCCTCATTTGAAAGATGGGCACAAATCATCCCCATCTCACGGAGCTTTGGGGAGAATTCAAACCAAATGGTGTGTGTAGTTCTTGCCTTATAAAGTGCTCACAAGTATTCTTAATCGGATCACCTTGCTTAGCACTGTCGTGGCAACACTCAGTAAATGCCAGGCCCAACATAGCACTCTGGCTATAGAAATCCCAGCTTCTGTTCAATTTGCTACCAAAAGAGCTGCCCCTAAAATGCTCCAGGTCAAGAACTCCAGGTGCATGAATGCTGCCCAAGATGCCAAGCTTTGAAAATCTACACCCGCCAGCAGCCACCAGCAGCCTGGCTGGATAACCCTTGGGGCCCCACTTTCTTGCCAGCTGGATGCCTCTGTGCGCCTCTGCCCACTTCTATTCACCTGGCCCACAGCTCCACGGCCTCCACTTATAAAGCGAAAGTAGGTCACCTCGATATTTCAGATTTTAGAGGCAGGTGAGATACAAGATTTTAGAGGCAGGTGAGATACAGGGGGAAAGGATGGAGTGGGTAGGGCCAACAGCTAGGGCTAAGAGGTGGAGAGCTGGAGAATTCACAGACCGTTTGTAACTTTCTTAGACTGGGAAGGGAGGAAAGGAAAGAGGGAAGAGAGGGAGGGAGGGAGGGAGGAAGGGGATTGGGAAGGATGGAGAGAGGGTGGAAGGGAGTCTGATCGGCAGATGGTTGATTTGGAGGCAGCAGGGACCAACCACCTCCAGCAGCCTCTGAGCCCCAGAGGCTGGAGATGCTAAGGGAGCAATCTCATCGCTGCCCATTTAATTGCCTGGGGAAACCACAGTGAAGGAGGAGGCCGCAGCTCACTAAAGCTTTCTGAGTGGTCCCTGGGGCTTCACTCCCACCAGGTGACTCCCATTTAGGCCAGTGTTAATGGGTCCCCTGCCGATAAGCCCTTGTTGGGGATGTGCAGTTAAAAGTGCCTCATTCAAATAATCACCATCAGAAAAAAAAAAAAAAAAGCCTTCTGGGCTGGAAGGTGAGCTCAGGCTGCCAGTTTCAGACAAGCCTGGAGCAAGGCAGCTCCTCAGCCAGTAACCCAGGCTCTTCTTACCCTCCCCTCCCCAGGGGGACAGCAGGGCTATGCAGACTTGTGGGTCGGCACAGCGGATAATGCTTAGTACCAACACAGGATCAGATTTCAGATCAGGTCCATGATAGCAGCAGGGAGTGAGGAAATGTGAGGAATCTGGAATTTTTCCCCCAGGGAGGCTCCAGGCTAATACAAGTGGTTCAGTTACTACGTACCAGGCGCTTTGCAGGTGCTGAGGATGCTGTGGTGAGTGTGCCCTGGAGTGGAGGCCATGAGGAAGAGCAGTATTAGAATGATTAGGAAACACTTCTCTAAGGGTAAGTCTTGAGCCCAAACCTGAATGTTAAGGAGGAAGCAAAGATCAGAGGAAAGGGTATCCAAGTGGAAGGAAGAGCTAGCAAAGGGCCCGGGTTTGGAACCAGTGTAGCATGTTAGAAAAACAGAAGGACGGGGCTTCCCTGGTGGTGCAGTGGTTGAGAGTCCGCCTGCCGATGCAGGGGACACGGGTTCGTGCCCCGGTCCGGGAAGATCCCACATGCCGCAGAGCGGCTGGGCCCGTGAGCCATGGCCGCTGAGCCTGTGCGTCCGGAGCCTGTGCTCCGCAACGGGAGAGGCCACAACCGTGAGAGGCCCGCGTACCGCAAAAAAAAAAAAAAAACAAAAAAAAAACAGAAGGACAGTCAGTGTAATGAGAGTAGAGTGAGTTCCCGGGAGTCAGAATCAGAGAAGTTGCTCATTGTGGTAATGTTACTGAACTCAAGTATGTGTCTGACGCACAGTGAGGCCAAATAAACCAAAATGTCGGGAGTTTGGAGCAGAGAAAGGTTTAATGCAGAGCCCAGCTAGGAGAACAGGCAGCTCATGCTCAAAAACCCTGAACTCTCTTGAGCTTCCCTGGTGGCGCAGTGGTTGAGAGTCCGCCTATCGATGCAGGGGACACGGGTTCGTGCCCCGATCCGGGAAGGTCCCACATGCCGCGGAGCTGGACCCGTGAGCCATGGCTGCTGAGCCTGCACGTCCGGAGCCTGTGCTCCGCAACGGGAGAAGCCACAACAGTGAGAGGCCCACGTACCGCAAAAAAGAAAAAAAACAACCCTGAACTCTGTTGGCTTGGTGGGAGAGAAGTTTTTATAGGCAACAACTGGCATGAGGACTACAGAGTGTGTGGCTTTCTTCTGATTGGTTGGTGGGGAGGTAAATGGCGGTGCTCCAGGATCTTGTACTCAGCCTGCCCTCTTCCACATGGGTGGAGGCCTTATTTCTGCAGAAGAACTCAAAGATATTGTTCTGCATATTCCTTTTTTGTTGTTGTTGTTGTTTTTGGCTGTGCCGCACACGGCTTGTGGGATCTTAGTTCCCCCGACCAGGGATTGAACCCAGGCCCTCGGCAGTGAGAGGGCAGAGTCCTAACCACTGGACCACCAGGGAAGTCCCTGTATGTTCCTTGACGAGGAAACAGGACCTTGCCCCAAGGCTGCACTATTGTTTCTTTGGGTTTTTTTGGCGGTACTCGGGCCTCGCACCGTTGTGGCCTCTCCCATTGCGGAGCACAGGCTCCAGACGTGCAGGCTCTGGACGTGCAGGCTCCGGACATGTAGGCTCACGGGCCCAGCCGCTCCGCGGCACGTGGGATCCTCCCGGACCGGAGCATGAACCCGTCTCCCTTTCATCGGCAGGAGGACTCTCAACCATTGCGCCACCAGGGAAGCCCTGCACTACTATTTCTTGACTGCTCCTCCCTTATTTCTGCATCCCTTCCCTGATTAACAACTGTTTGAATCTGCCCTTTGGAACTCAGAGAAGGTCTAGGAGGCTGAATGAAGCCCATTTCCTATAAACTAGAAAGGGGGACGAAGAAAGGATTTGTGCCCAGGAGCCCCACCGGATCCTGCTCGGTTTCAATAGCCAGCCTCCAAGATAGCCCCCAGTGAACTCTGAAAAGTGATTCATGCCCCACTCCCCACCCACCCCGCACCCCCCAGCTCACATGGGTGGTCAGGATCTGAGCCTGATACCCCAAAATGACCAGATTTCTCAAACTTGAAAGCAGCCAGACTTTCTGTACCACCGCAGTGTTCCTGAATCCTGAGCCTCATGTAGCCTGGAAGGATATTCTGTGTTTCTTAATTAGTGTTAATGGAACACACCGATTTCCTCCAGGCACAAGGACTTTCTGCATCTTTCTGATTATTTAACCACATATTCTAATTGATGTCTTTCCCCCCACCCAATTTATTTACTAATGAAAACCGTACAGATGAATCATGCTTGAATCAGGACTTGCCTTTGCTTGTTTACAGCAAGCTTCAAGGAGGCTCCTGGGGAATCTTCTTTCTGGTAGTACTCAGTTTGGGGGTAATTGTAGGACCTGTTCTTTATATGACCTAAGGAACAGGTCAGGCTGCCCACAAACAGGGTAGGGACACGGTCTCTGAATCAACAGCTGGCGGCACTCAGCGATGATGACCTGCTGTGTGCCAACACAATGGGAAGCATGAGGAGAAAGCATGTGTGGTAGCCCAGACAACCAAGCACAGGAGGCAGGACAGCTTCTCCATCCGGCTGAGCCTTTAATAAGGAAAGGTAGCTCCTCCTAAACCACCTCTGACTCTTCCACTATAAAATTTGTTTAATGACAACGAAGACCTACTGTGTAACACAGGGAACTATATTCAATATCTTGTAATAACCTATAATGGAAGAGAATCTGAAAAAGAATATATATATATATGCACACAAACAGTTGTGTTTAACTGAATCGCTTTGCTGTACACCTGAAACATTGTAAATCAACTATACTTCAATTAAAGTAAAATAAAATAAAATTTGATTAATGAATTTCACATTCCAAGTAATATGGAGAGGATAAAATGAATTCATTAATGCATCTCAGAACACCATTGACGATACATAGTGGTCACAGGTGAGGGCTCTGGAGCCTGACCACCTGGCTCACATCCTGGGTCACATCCTTTATTACCTTTCACCAAAGGGCATAGCTTCTCTGTACCCCAGTTTTCTCATTTGTATTATGGAGGTAATGACAACACCTACCTCACGAAATTATTCTCGAGATCAAGTGAGATGGTAGAATAAAGCACTTCGGAACACATTAAGCACTCAGTAAGTGGTAGCTATTATTATTTTAAAGTACCAGAGCACCTGAGACTTACTAAGCTCTAGCTAGATTGTTGCCATTGTCATTAGTAGAAACAACCAACCAACAAACAGAAAACTTCACACTTAACAGCCCTAGGAGACACAGTCTCTCTCTCTCTTCTTTTTTCTCTTTTAATTGAAGTATAGTTGATTTACAATTTTGTTTGTTTCAGGTGCACAGCAAAGTGATTCAGTTATACATATATATATATATATATATATATATATATATATATATATATATATATTCTTCTTCAGACTCTTTTCCCTTATAGGTTATTACAAAATATTGAGCATAGTTCCCTGTGCCATACAATAGGTCCTTGTTGTTTCTCTTATATGTATGTGTTAATCCCAGACTCCTAATTTATCCCTCCCCCACTTCCTCTGTTTTTGTTTTTTTTTTTTTTGCGGTACGCGGGCCTCTCACTGTCATGGCCTCTCCCGTTGTGGAGCACAGGCTCCGGACGCTCAAGCTCAGCAGCCGTGGCTCACGGGCCCTGCCACTCCATGGCATGTGGGATCTTCCCGGACGGGAGCACGAACCCGTGTCCCCTGCATCGGCAGGCGGACTCTCAACCACTGCGCCACCAGGGAAGCCCCCCCTTCCTCTTTGATAGCCATAAGTTTGTTTTCTATGTCTGTAGGTTTATTTCTGTTTTGTAAATAAGTTTATTTGTATCTTTTTTTTTTTAGGACTCCACATGTAAGTGATATCATATGATATTTGTCATTTTCTGGCTTACCTCACTTAGCATGATAATCTCTAGCTCTATCCATCTTGCTGCAAATGGCATTATTTCATTCTTCTTTATGGCTGAGTAATATTCCATTATATATATATCATTCTATATGATATATATAAGATATATATCATATAGAATGATATATATAAGATATATATCATATCTTCTCTATCCATTCATCTGTCAATGAAAATTTAGTTTGCTTCCATGCCCTGACTATTGTAAATAGTGCTTCAATGAACACTGGGGTACACGTTTCTTTTCAAAATAACATTTTCTCCAGATATATGCCCAAGAGTGGGATTTCAGGATCATATGGTAATTCTACTTTTAGTTTTCTAAGGAACCTCTGTACCATCTTCCACAGCGACTGCACCAATTTACATTCCCACCAACAGTGTAGGAGCTGCGGTCCCTTGAGAGCCGCCTCCACTCTGAACCATTAGGCATGGATTGGATACAGCTGTTCTTAAGTTGAAGCACGCATCACCATCACCTGGAGGCTTGTTAAAACAGAGAGGTGGTCCTCGCCCTCATGGTTTCTGAGTCAGTTGGTCTAGGGTATAGGCCTGATGACTTGCATTTGTAATGAGTCCCAGGAGAAGCTCGTGCTGTGGGTCTGGGAACACACTGTTGTTTTTTTCTTTTTTTGGCCATGCTGCTGGCACACGGGATCCTAGTTCTCTGACCAGGGATCCAACCTGACCCCCCTGCAGTGGAAGTGCGGAGTCCTAACCACTGGACCGCCGGGGAAGTCCCTGGGAACACACTTTGAACCATCTATTTAATAGTCTAATTCTCAGAGATCCATCTCATTTCCAAGCTCTGGCCCCATTAGCCAGCCATCAACCATGGTCCTGTCTCACTGCCCCATACAGCCCTCTCAATGTGGGAGCCCCCCTGGAAAGAGGGCACCAGAATGCCTTCTCACATCCTCTCCTTTGATGCTAAAGGGGACCCTGTCACCTTACAATCACCAGATAGCCAAGGAATTAATCTAAAAAGACCAAGCCCTTCTCTGCATCCCTGAGTGGAGAGGTAGAATTTTTCAGAGATACTTTAGCAGCTGTTCTGCCTCTGACCAGCTCTGGTTCAGAAAGAGTTAATTATTTTTTTGTTTGTTTCAGTGGACCCCAAATGTAAAGGGGTTCCTCTGGCTCCTACCCTCAAATTAAATCTTTCTCTCTAGAGAAACATAAAACTAGAAGGATTCAGAGCTACATTGTTTCATTCACTAAAAACAAACCAAAACCAAAAAAACCCTTCCTTCTGAAATTCATTAGCTTTGTGTTAATATTGTGACCAAAATTAATTTTAGACCAAAGTCAAAGCCATTACTCTTTATTTTCCCTAAAATATATTTTACCTTCAGAAACCTGGCAAGTAGGAAAGTACAATTCACTATTAAAATGGGCTTTGCTAACCTGCAGTATAATCTTTGGAGAAGAGTTGAAGAAAAAAAGAAGTAACAGATTATAGAGAAAAATTTAGAGGAAAAAAATGAGACAGATACACAAGAAAAAATAACACTGCAGACCTAAAGGAACAGTTGGAAAATATTTTCTGTTAAAGGCCAGATAGTAAATATTTTCAGCTTTGTGGGCCATAGAGTTTCTGTTGCAACCACTGGACTCCATCCTTGTTCTGTGAAAGCAGCCACAGACAATATGTGAATGAGTGTGTATGACTGTGCTCCAACAAAACTTCACATATGGATGTGAAATTTGAATTTCATGTAATTTTTACCCATCACCAATATTATTTATCTTTTAATTTTTTTCCCAACTACTTACAAATGTAAAAATCATTTTTAACTCATGGACTGTATAAAAAGAAATGGTAGCTGGATTTGGCCCACAGGTTTTAGTTTGCTCACCCCTGGCCTAAAGAAAACAGTTTAATTGAAGCATCATCTCTGCTTTCAAAAATGTTATCAGGGACTTCCCTGGTGGCATAGTGGTTAAGAATCCACCTGCCAATACAGGGGACACGGGTTCAAGCCCTGGTCTGGGAAGATCCCACATGCTGCAGAGCAACTAAGCCCATATGCCACAACTACTGAGCCTGCACTCTAGAGCCCGCGAGCCACAACTACTGAGCCCGTGTGCCACAACTACTGAAGCCTGCGTGCCTAGAGCCCGTGCTCCACAACAAGAGAAGCCACCACAATGAGAAGCCCGTGCACTGCAACGAAGAGTAGTCCCCACTCTCCACAACTAGAGAAAGCCCGCAACAGCAATGAAGACCCAACTCAGCCAAACACATAAATAAAATTTTAAAAAATGCTATGAGTTATTTTTTAATTGAAGTATAATTGGTTTAAAATATTGTGTTAGTTTCAGGGGTACAGCAAAGTGATTCAGTTATACATATATAGGTCTATTCTTTTTCAGATTCTTTTCCCTTATAGATCATTACAAGATACTGAATATAGTTCCCTGTGCTATACAGTAGGTCCTTGTTGTTTACCTATTTTATATATAGTGGTATGTATGTGTAAATCACAAACTCTTAATTTATCCCTCCCCCAACCTTTCCCCTTTGGTAACCAAAAGTTTGTTTTCAAAGTCTGTGGGTCTGTTTCTGTTTTGTAGATAGGTTTGTTTGTGTCATATTTTAGATTCCACATATAAGTGATATCATATGATATTTATCTTTCTCTGTCTGACCTACTTCACTTAGTATGATAATCTCTAGGTCCATCCATGTTGCTGCAAATGGCATTATTTCATTCTTTTTTATGGCTGAGAAATATTCCACCGTATATAATATATACCACATTTTTATCCATTCATCTGTCGCTGGACACTTAGGTTGCTTCCATGTCTTGGCTATTGTAAATAGTGCTGCAATAAACACTGGTATGCATGTATCTTTTTGAATTATATATTTTTAAAAAATGCTATCAGTACTTTAGGGACACAGTGAACAGGCTTGTTTTTCTCTTGCCAACATGATAGTGGTTAAGAAGTGGTTAACCCACTGGGCTGCTGGGGCAAAGAGGTGGCAAGGAGAAGTGAGCATTAGAAATACGAAAGACTCTATATATCTCTGTCCAGTGGGAAATTTCTTATCAGCCCAGATACCACTCAGATAATGGCAAACAATATGTCTCAATGTCTTCTGGCATTTTGTCATTCTATGTTTCAGTGCCAAATGAACACATCCTTAGGCAAGTGATCTCAGTTTCTAGGAATTTTAGCCATAGATGCAAGCAAAAATATTTGTACAAGATATTCCTGGCAACATTGTTTGTCCTAGAGAAAAACTGGACAGAGCCTAAACACCCACATTCAGGCACTACTTAAGAAATTTATGGAAAAATCCACACAGTGGAGTAGTATGCAGCAGTAAAAAACAATGAGGGCAGCTTTTATACACAGATGTTGCTCAGTGGTCCAAGATGTATTGTAAGGAAAAAAAAGTGTGTTGCAGAATAGTGTTTGGTATTATCACTATATTTTTATTTTTGAATATGTATAGTAAAAAATGTCAGAAAGGAAAAAGCCCACACTACAAACAGCAGTTATCTTTGGAGAATGAAGCTAAAGGATGAAGACAGTGATGAGCGTCAATAGTTTATTTTAAACATTTCTGTACTCCAAATTTTTTGCAACCAATTTTTTTTGTTACTTTATGAGATGGTTAATTTTATGTGTCAGTTTGACTGGGACATGGGGTATCCAGATATATGCTTAAACATCATTTCCAGGTGTGTCTGTGAGATATTTCCAGGTGTGTCTGTGCGGAGGTTAACATTTAACTTGGGGGACTGAGTGAAGTGGATGTGGGTGAGCATCACCCAATCTGTTGAAGGTCCCATAGAGCAAAATGGCAGGGGAAGGGGGGATTCACTCTCTGTCTGAGATGGGACATCCATCTACTCCTGCTCTCGGGATTCCTGATTCTCAGGCCTTCAGACTTGGTATGGATTCTACACCACCGACTTTCCAGCTCTCAGGCCTCTGAATGAAACCACTGGCTTTCCTGGGTCTCCAGCTTGCAGGCGACAGATCATGAGAATTCTCAGCCTCTATAATTGCATGAGCTAATTCCTTATCCTAAATCTTGTTCTAGATATAGACATACATATACATATAGACACAGATATAGATATAGACACAGAGACAGACACAGATATAGAAATAGATATAGATGATATAGATACAGATTTATATATATAGAGAGAGAGAGGTCTATATCTATATATATATATAGATCTTATTGGTTCTGTTTCTGAACCCTGACTTTTGTAATCAAAAATTAATTTAAAAAAAATCCCTCTCTTCACAATAAGGATGGAATCAAGGAAGGGCTGACCCAGAGCCCACATAATTTTGCTCAAAATTATTGACTGAATAAAGAATCTGAGTAGTTATTTTTTCTTTAATTTTCATCCAGTCAATATCTATCATACAGTTTGTATAACAGGGTTCATGGGAGAATTCTTCAAATATATCTATTCTTTCAGTCCACATTTACTATAAAAACACTCTGTGTTAAGCATTGGATTCTAATTTAATGAGATTCATGTGACTTTGAAGTTATTTATTTATTTATTAAAATTTTTTTTCTTGGCCATGCCCTGCAGCATGAAGGATCTTAGTTCCCGGACCAGGGAATGAACCCGGGCCACAGAAGTGAAAGTGCTGAGTCCTAACCACTGGATTGCCAGGGAATTCCCTAAAGAGTTGTTTCCAAAGATGTTTGAATGTTTTAGAACTTATGATGTAAGGTGCACATATCAGGATCCAGAGTTTTATTATTTTACAGAAATACTTCATGGAAGTTAGGAAGAAAGACCATAATAACCATAAGAGCTAGATGGTATCATCCTTGTATTAAAATGGAGGCTTAATTGTGTCACTTTCACAAGGTCACAGAATTAATCAGTGCTAGATTTGAATCTAGATGTGTCTGACTTCAAAGACCATGTTCTTTCTGCTAATGGCAGAGACCAAGATGCCTTCTCCCCTTTTCTTGTGGGAATAAAATCCAAGATTTTTACTTAGGCACATTTTATTAATATATAGTCACCAAGAACAAAGATTACCCATCCCAACCTCCCCTGTAATTAGGTATGGCCATGAAACTAAATCCTAGGTGTGAGAGGAAGTAATCTATAGTAATATATAGTAATCTATAGTGGCTTCTACGAAAGCTTCCTAAAAGATAGCTACCATGTATATTGTGCCTCTTCTTCCTCCCTTTCTTCTTCCTGGTGGCTGGAGCACCAGCAACCATCTTGGGCAATGAGGTAAAAGTCATGTGTTCTGTACAGAATGAGCATGAGTCCCTGAGAACTATGGAGCTGCCATACCCCAGCATCAGGCTACCTGCCTCTAGGCTTCATTTATAGGAAAAAGAAATACATTTCTATTGTTCAAGTCACCATCATTAGGGTTTTTTTGCAGCTGAATTTAATCCTATTATATTACTATAACAAAATGCCTTCAAATCTGTCATCACTTGAGGAAGAAGTCCTAAAACTACCTCAGAAAATCTTGGAGGAATCAGATTGCATAAGGCAATACACATAAATACATAGCTCATTCAAAGGGAATGCATAATGGAATTCTTCCTGAAACAATTGGTGTTGATCTCTGGTTTCAGTAAACACTGAGATTCAGTGCTCAGCAAAATCAAATATTGACTTCCCCCTCGCTTTGTGCAGCATTCATCCTCAAAGCAATAAACTAAGATGGAATGTGGGGAAGAGAGGTCAAGAGAAAGTGCTTTACCTGCTTCTCCATAAGTACAGTGCTTGGGCTAGTTCTCAATAAGGCTATTAAAACAGATCAGAATTGAAGCAAAGTAAATAGTTTGGGATTATAAATGTATTGAGGGCATGCACAAAACGTCTTTTATAAACATTATTTTAAATGTACTACATTTCTGTAGTATTTACTTAAAACTGTATTTTCTGAGCTTCCCTGGTGGCTCAGTGGTTAAGAATCTGCCTGCCAATGCAGGGGACACAGGTTCGAGCCCTGGTCTGGGAGGATCCCACATGCTGCGGAGCAGCTAAGCCGGTGCACCACAACTACTGAGCCTGTGCTCTAGAGCCCGCGTGCCACAACTACTGAAGCCGTCGCGCCTAGAGCCCGTGCTCTGCAACAAGGAGCCACTGCAACGTGAAGCCCGCGCACCGCAACGAAGAGTAGCTCCCAATCACTGCAACTAGAGAAAGCCCTCATGTAGCAACGAAGACCCAACGCAGCCAAAAATAAATAAATAAATTTATAAAAACAAAAACCTGTAGCTTCTCTCTTGAGAAAGTCAAGGGACTTTAATAAAAATACTCTTTTGTCCATTTTAGGTAAACATAAACTTATATCTGAGAATTTTTAAAGTAAGGCTAACCTGGAAAAACAGCAAGAGAAATGCTGAGGTTTACAGCCTTTTTCTACCTCATTCAAAATCCTAAAAAAGTACCCTACATAGCATTTAGAAAACAGAGATATAATACTATAACATAAATGGACAGTTCCCACTAAAATATTTTAAAGGAAGATACAGAATTTCATTATTATTGCTTTTGTGCTGACTTTTTAAAACTGTATTTTCATTATCATGTTTTTGTGCTACAGGAAATAGCACCCTGAAATATGAAATTTAACTTTGAAATTTCCTTTTTAAAATATTAAATTAAAAGATTTATAAAAAGCCAATAACTATCTACTTTAAGCTCTACATTTATTTCTGAAGCATGGTTCTTCCAGCAATTTCTAATTAGTGAGAACCCCCAAATGGGTCATTTTGACTTGATTTAATCTAATTTTTTTCTTTATGATAGTTGTTAATTTTCAATGTAACTATGAAAAAGAAGAGGGATTTTTTTCAATGACAGCTAACAAATAAAAACCAACTATGGGCCTATGTATTTCAGAAGGTCCCTAAACTATGTACCCTAAGACTAGATCTAATTACTAGGTCACATTATAGCTGTTCAATCAATTTTTGTCATAATTGCTCTTGAAAATTTATGCTACTTTTTGGACAACCACTCTTTTTATTTATTTTTTAATACCAATGCTTTTGCCCCAAAACACATTAAATAAATATACTATAAGAAGTGATAGTTTGACACTACGGTTTCTGGCAAGACACACTTTCCAATTTACCCAACACAATAGTTTCAAGTCAGAAAATACTAAGTGGAATAAATTTGAATTGCAAGCCATGTTTGGAACGAACTCTGAAGATTTTCCCTGCATATATACACCAAGAGTAAGGGATAAAAAGGCGGCATCTTCTATAGCTCTCCAGTGTACTTTGCACATGTACTATTTCCATGATCACTCTCATGTTCAGTGTTGTTTTGTCCTAAAGGTGTTTATCTGAGCTCTACTGTAAATTTTTGGTACAATCTGAATACAAGATAACCAACCCATCAGCTCCCAGATTGTTCAGAAATTACTGAAGAATATGGTGCAGAAAGAAAAATCCACCATTCCCTTGTGTATTTCCTTCTCAATTAAGTTTTTTCTTTTAACATCTTAATTGGAGTATAATTGCTTTACAATGGTGTGTTAGTTTCTGCTTTATAACAAAGTGAATCAGCTATACATATACATATACCCCCATATCTCCTCCCTCTTGCATCTCCCTCCCACCCTCCCTATCCCACCCCTCTAGGTGGACACAAAGCACCGAGCTGATCTCCCTGTGCTATGCGGCTGCTTCTCACTAGCTATTTTACATTTGGTAGTGTATACATGTCCATGCCACTCTCTCACTTCGCCCCGTCTTACCCTTCTCCCTCCCCATGTCCTCAAGTCTATTCTCTACATCTGCATCTTTATTCCTGTCCTGCCCCTATGTTCTTCAGAACCTTTTTTTTTTTTTTAGATTCCATATATATGTGTTAGCATACGGTATTTGTCTTTCTCTTTCTGACTTACTTCACTCTGTATGACAGACTCTAGGTCCATCTGCCTCACTACAAATAACTCAATTTCGTTTCTTTTTATGGCTGAGTAATAGTCCATTGTATATATGTGCCACATCTTCTTTATCTATTCATCTCTTAATAGACACTTAGGTTGGTTCCATGTCCTGGCTATTGTAAATAGAGCTGCAATGAACATTGTGGTACATGACTCTTTTTGAATTATGGTTTTCTCAGGGTACATGCCCAGGAGTGAGATTGCTGGGTCATATGGTAGTTCTATTTGTAATTTTTTAAGGAACCTCCATACTGTTCTCCATAGTGTCTGTATCAATTTACATGCCCACCGACAGTGCAAGAGGGTTCCCTTTTCCCCACACCCTCTCCAGCATTTGTTGTTTGTAGATTTTCTGATGATGCCCATTCTAACTGGTGTGAGGTGATACCTCATTGTAATTTTGATTTGCATTTCTCTAATGATTAGTGATGTTGAGCATCCTTTCATGTGTTTGTTGGCAATCTGTATGTCTTCTTTGGAGAAATGTCTATTTAGGTCTTCTGCCCATTTTTCAGTTAAGTTTTACCTTCCTCTTTTGGCAAGTACAATGAAGCTTCTTTGCATTATATCTTGTGTACAACTATATTTACTCTCCATTTAAAAATTACTTATGTAAACTTGTTTCCATTGTTCAATTGATATATTTTCTATCTTTGAAAATCATGAGGGTATTTTAGATTGAGTCATTAAATTAGAGTCATTAAAAAAGAGATAAGTGTATAGATTCTTCCCCAGGCAGAAATAGACCAGCAAATACTCTTTCTCACTCACTTGCTCTCATTCTTACTTTCTCCCCATGTGTAAGACAAACTCTTAATATGGATCCCAAGCTTTTCTGCCCCTTTGGTGTAAATTGCCCTGCATAATTCCCAGGACTATAAACATGATGGATTTTATTCCCATGATTAGGTTATATTACTTGGTACATTTGACCTTAATTAAAGACATAATCCCAATCACACTAATCTAATCACATGAAGCTTTAAAAAGCAGAGAGTTTCCTCTGGCTGGTCATAGAAAGGGAAGTCAGAATGAAAAGAATGAAAAGGATTAAATTTCAGGAAGATTCTTGGTTGTCAAAGGAGGGGGCTACATAGCAAGAACCTGAGATGAGCCTCTAGAAGCTGAGAATGGTCCCAGATCAACAACTAGAAAGACAGTGGGAACCTCAGTACTACAACCACAAGGACATGAATTCTGCCAGTGACCCAAGGGAGCTTGGAAGGGAAACTTTACCTGGTCAAACCATCAGATTAGAATGCAGCTCCTGACCTACAGAACTCTGAGCAAATAAAAGCATGTTATTTCAAGCTGCTAAGTTTATGGTAATTTGTCAAACAACAATAGAAAATGAATATACCCCAAATTAGTCAGGATAAACTGAGTAATATTACAATTTTTAAATTATTCTTAAAAAACACAGAATTTCAGAATCATAAAACAACCAAGGTTTACCTCTCACTCACACAAATGTCTAATGTGTTTTATTAGAAGGGCTTCTCTCAGAATATTCACTCAGGGATCCAGTATGTTGGAGGCTCCTTTTTAGGATGTGCTTCTATAATTGTTGGGAGAAGAGCAGGCAAAGGGTTTTCACCACAGCCTGGCAATCACACATGTCCCTTCTGCCCACAACCTATTCACCAGAACTAGTCATATGGCTTTGACCAAGGTCAAGGAGGCTGAGAAGTTCAATCCCCCTTCACTGGTGAATGATCATCATCTCAACTACAACCATCAGAGTACTGTCCTCCTTCATCCTCTTATGTCCAGACCTCAGCAGATTCTACCAACACCATGCATGTGGGGCTACGTTGAAGAGCATATCCATTCCGAGGTCTCAGACTGGCCATTGATGGGATGAATCAATGCCACAGGCGTATTCTGTTATGCTTTCACACTCTTCTATACATTTTTAAATTAGTTGCCAACATTTAAAAAATCAGAACTTTTCTCATAAATATCTGAATCTAGGGCTCCTCTCAAGACATTCAGAAGATCTTGCAGTGATCTATTTCAAAAAACAAGGTAGAGCTATCTGGTGTGACCTACAATGTTCTCTAAAGAGCATTGTTACATGAGAAAAATTCTTGTCAAACTTTTTTATTGCATGTTTCTACATACAAATCCAATAGAAAAAGATCTAGAAGAATACACACACCAAACTATATATCATCTAGTTATCTATTGGCAATAGAGTGAGATAAGGGGATTCCAGCAGCCCAGAATGTAAACAAATTGTTTTATCTGGCCAAGAAAATTCACCAAGTTTGAGTGAATAAAGATAAGAATGTTTATGCCTTAAATTGAGAGAAAGGTCTTACTACCATTTATTTTAAAGAAGTTGTATTGTCTTAAACACAGCAGAAAAAAATTTCAATGCACTGGTGCCCTCACACAATCATTTTTATGAATTCTACAGTTCACTTTTCTAAGACAAGGACAAACAACAAGAAAACAACTTAGGCTGGAATTTTTTTTTAAGTCAGGGTATTTTACAAGCCAATACAAAACACCTTCCCTGGTATTTCCTGTTGAGCCCTACATACAGTTGGTGGTAGTCATAAGCCTGGTCTTGGGACACTGAGAGAGCACAAATTATCAAAGAGAGATTTCATTCTGTAGTATGGTGATGTTGCTCCATAGTAGATAGCTACGGTTATGTTCACTCAGCAGCCCTTCCATCTTCTGAAATGACTCCCCATTCATCGAGGACTTTATCACTTTTGACCACTTATAAATTATTCACCCTCCTCCAACACTCCAACTTCCTTCTGGAAGTTTACCCCTCACCCTTTGTATTCAGAATCCCTGATTGGTAAATCCAGGTGTCTACCCTCTTGTATGGTCAGGCCACTCAAGATGGCTGTTCTTTTTTTTTTTACCGTGCCTCATGGCATGCAGGATCTTAGTTCCCAAACCAGGAATTGAACCCACGCCCCCTTGCAGTGGAAGAACAGAGTCCTAACCACTGGACCGCCACAGAAGTCCCAAGATAGCTGTTCTCTTGCTCTCCGTACATTCCCTGCCCAGCCAGGGCCTGCTTCACCTACACCCTACACAGGTGACTGACTTTCCTATGTACTTGCCCCAGGCCCCAGCTAGTGATGGTTCTTATCAAAGCAGCTGCATCTCAAGGGGAGATGAGCTCAGTGCTTTGTGACCACCTAGAGGGGTAGGATAGGGAGGGTGGGAGGGAGACACAAGAGGGAGGGGATATGGGGATATATGTGTACATATAGCTGATTCACTTTGTTATACAGCAGAAAATAACACACCATTGTAAAGCAATTATACTCCAATAAAGATGTTTAAAAAAGGGGGGGGATGGGAGAGGCCTGCTCCTCTACTGGTTTCCCTGGTAACTAATGAGCCCACCTGACATCAATTCCCCTATAGCTGGTAATCTCCCTATCCCATCCCCCACACACACCCCAAGCAAAGACTGCCACCATGTCCTGCCTGCTGTCTGCTGCACATGGTGGGGTGTTGCACCAGGACCTTGCTTCAGATGTGTAAGCTCTCCTATCCGTTAAACCTTTGATGTCTCTGTTACTGACTCTGGTCTCTTTCTTCAGTCTTAAAGCTGGGCAAGTGCAGGCCTTGTAGATCTGCGGGGAGCAGCCCAACACCTCTTATAGTAGGCAGAATAATGGTGGCCCTCAAAAGTATCCATACCCTAATCCTCCCAATCCATGAGTATATTACAGTATATGGCAAAGGGGATTTAAAGTTTCAGGTGGAATTAAGGTTGCTAATCAGCCAACCTTAAAATAGGGAGATTATCCTGGATAATACAGGTGGGGGTCGATGTAATCATAAGGGTGCTTAAGAATGGAAGAGCAAGGCAGAAGAGGAGAGTCGGGGAGATGGGAGAAACAGAAAAACATTCAGGGAGAGATGCAGCTTTGCTTGGCTTTGAAGATGGAGGGAGGGGGCCATGAGCCAAGGAAAGCAGGTGGTGTCTAGAAACTAAGAAAGGTGAGAAAATACACCCTCCCCCAGAGCTTCCAGAAAGGAACACAGCCCTATTCACATCTTTATTTCAGCTTTATGAGACCTATGTCAGACTTCTGATCTCCAGAACTATAAGATATTAGATTAATACATGCCTTGCTGCTGGAGAAGCCAATCTTTCTAGAAGATCCTTCTTCTTGTCACTGTCAAATGGAACCTCAGAAGCATCTCTGCTTTCTCCCAGTTTGAGAACATTTTCTTTCTTTGTCTGACTCTCAAGTGTCTTTTTAATAAACATACCCTTTAGTTTATGTTTGTTGAAGTTGTGCTCCTATTACTGGCAGTTAAGTGTCCTGATTATATTTGCTAATTTGGGTAGAGGACCATTTTTCAGTAGATTTTTCTTTTCCAAGGATTATTTTAAAAAATAAAGTATTCGTTAACCCTTAGTTAACCAGTTAATGACAGTAGTTAGAATCCCCTGTAGGTAGCCAAGGTTTGCATGGGTGAAACTGGTCTTTGTAGGATGTCTCTCTTATCCCATATTTCTCTGAAAAAGAAAAAGAATAAGGACAGGACAGAGTGGTAGATAAGAGTCTGGACTTTGAGGCATGCAGATCAGAGTTCAAATTCTACCTTCTCTGCTTACACACTGTGTAACCTTGGCCATGTGATGTGTTGGGAGGGGACCTCCATCCACTCAGCCTCTGGTTTTTCACTTGGTGTTTTGACCTCCATGTTTCTGACCCCTGTCTCCCGAATTGCAATTTGTCCCAGGGAAGCTTATCTGTTTCTCCCTTAAGACTGTAAAAGTTTGAATATTTTCTAGTCTCAATTTCCTCCTCTGAGAAATATGGATGATGCCACACAGATTTTGAAGATGAAAGGGAATAATACACGTAAAAGAATTGTACTGATCCTGGCACATAGCGAGGACTCAGTAAATGCTGGTTGGCAACATTACACCAAGGACAGATGAGCCTCTTTCAGCTTCAGTTTCCTCATTTTAAAAATGAGATTGGGGGTGGGTGGGGATTCAAGATGGCAGAGGAGTAGGAGGACGTGGAGTTCATCTCTCTCCACGGATGCATCAGGAATACATCTATAGATGCAATAATTCTCACAGAACACCGGCTGAACACTAGCAGAAGACCGTGGACACTGGAAAGGACTATAAAGATCCCTGCATAAGGGCTTCCCTGGTGGCACAGTGGTTGAGAGTCTGCCTGCCAATGCAGGGATCACGGGTTCGTGCCCTGGTCCGGGAAGATCCCACATGCCGTGGAGCAGCTAGGTCCGTGAGCCATGGCCACTGAGCCTGCACGTCCGGAGCCTGTGCTCCACAACGGGAGAGGCCACAACAGTGAGAAGCCCGTGTAACGCAAAAAACAAAAACAAAAACAAAAAAAACAACAAGATCCCTGCATAACTGGGTAGGATGGAAAAAGAAGGGAGAAGGAGGAGGAGCAAAAGCAGGATGGGACCTACACCCCAGGGTGGGGGAGCTGAAGCAGAGGAGAGATTCTCGAATTTGGGGAAACCCCCTCTCCAACGGGGAAATCGAGTGGGACAGGAGGGAAACATTTGAGGCTGTCGCAAGAGGGTGAAGCGGCCAATCTGTGGCAGATGGTACAGAGTGAGAAATACACAGGTGGTCCGTACCACAGCCCTATGTGCCCCGGACTGGGACGTATGCTCACAGGTGTGCAAGGGGACTAGGCGCTGGAGCATGGGGACTGGAGAACAGGCTTGGAGCAAGAACTGCCGTTGGCTGTGGGGAGACAGACTGAGGGGATAGGAGGGAGGAAATCCACAGCAGGGAATGCCTGCAGAGGAAGGCCAGACTGCCATGGAAGCAGGCGCTACTGCTGAGTCACATGCAGGGGGAGGAGCCACCACTGTAACCTCTCTCTCTGCACACGCCCGTGCTTGCTGATGATAATAAGAGAAGCCCCCTCAGGGCTGGCCCTCACACGCCTTACGCTGGGCACCAGAAAAGGCCCTCACTAGGGCCATATCTCCTGCACCCATGGCCACAGGTTTCCCTGCACATTTGGGCCACCGGGGCTCCCATGATCCAAGCAGTCATACCAACTCTGTGCCCTGTCCTCACTGGGGCAGACCCAAGAGCTCCAAGGTGGCCTCAGGACCAGACTCCTGTGGGTGGACCACACACAGAGGTGGGGATAAAACCAAAGCTGATGGTGGTGGTGTGATGAATTGGGAGATTGGGATTGACATATATACACTAATATGTATAAAATGGATAAATAATAAGAACCTGCTGTATAAAAAAATAAATTAAATAAAATTCAAAAAAACAAAAACAAAAACAAAAAAACCAAAGCTGAACCCCAGGGATGGGGTGACTAAGGAAGAAGATTGAAAATCTTTCCAACAGCTGTACAAACTGCAGATTAAATCCCCACAATCATCTAGGTAGACCGCATCTATGGAATATCTGAGTAGACAATGAGTGTTCCCACAAATTAAAATGGTCTAACTCTGGCAGCTGTGGACTTTGGGGGCAGCACATGCAGGAACTGGGCCACATCAGAGTCTGAGAGGTCCCCACAGGGCTCACAGCAGGTCCAGAGAGCAGCCCAGAGTCAGGACAGCCTCGTGGGGAGGCAGAGGTGGGCTGAGGCCCACAGCATGTGCAAGGACACTTACAGTGGAGACCCCAGGGAAACATAATTATTATTACTAATTCTATTATGTTTTGATTCATTCTGTTGTTGGTTCTGGCTTTTTTAGGAGGGGTTTTCTTTTTTTTTTTTGGTTTGTTTGTTGTTGTTTTAGTTTTTTTTTTTTATTTAGTCTTTTGGGATCTCCATCTTTTATAGCATATTTTTAATTTTTATTTTAAAATTTTATTTCTATTTTTACTTTGTTTTTCTGTTATTCTGTGTTCTTTTCCCTTTTTTCTTCTTCTTTTTCTTTAACATATTTTTTTTAATATTTCCGTTTCTACTTTGCTTTTCTGTTGTCCTGTGTTTTTTCCAATTTTATTTTATTTTATTATTATGTTTTTAATCATTTTTATCAGTTAATTCTGTTTCCTTGCTTTATTCTTCGGTTGGCACACTGCTTTGGTTTTGTTTATGGGTTATGTGTTTTTGTTAGTTTTAATCCTAATTGGTTGATTTTGTTTTTGAGTTCTTCTATTTGTCTGGTTGTTCTCTTGCTTTTTCATTTATTTGGTTCTATTTTTGTTTCTTTTATATGTGTGTGTGTTTCCTTGTTTCTCTTTTTGTTTGTTTGATTTTACTTTTTACCATTTGTCTGGGGTTTTGTTAGTCTTTTTTTTTTTTTAATCCCCTTTATTGCCAGGACAAGCCACTTGCAGGGTCTTGGTTCCTCGACCAGGAGTCAGGCCTGAGGCTCCAGAGTGGGAGAACCAAGTCCAGGATGCTGGACCATTAGAGAATTCCTGGCCCCAAGGAAGATTAATTGCTGAGAGCTCTCACAGAGGCCTCTATCTGAATCCAAGACCCAGCTCCACCCAACTACCAGCAGCTCCCAGCACTGGACACCTCACACCAACCAACAGACAAGACAGGAACACAAATCCACCCATCAGCACACAGACTACCTAAAGATACGAAGCTCACAGACACCCCAAAACACACCACCTGACGTGGCCCTGCTCATCAGAGGGAAAAGACTCAGCTCCACCCACCAGAACGCAGGCACAATCCCTCCCATCAGGAAGCCTATGCAAGCCACTGGACCAACCTCACCACAAGGGGCAGAGAACAGAAACAAGAGGAACTATGACTCAGCAGCCTGGGGAAAGGAGACCTCAAATACTGTAAATTAGACAAAATGAGAAGACAGAGAAATATCTTGCAGGTGAAGGAGCAAGATAAAAACCCACAAGACCAAATAAATGAAGAGGAAATAGGCAAACCACCTGAAAAAGAATTCAGAGTAATGATAGTAAAGATGATCCGGTATCTCAGAAATAGAATACAGAAAATACAAGAAACATTTCACAAGGAACTAGGAGAACTAAAGAGCAAACAAACAGTAATGAACAACACAATAACTGAAACTGAAAATACTCTAGAAGGAATCAATAGCAGAATAACTGAGGCAGAAGAATGGATAAGTGAGCTGGAAGATAGAATGATGGAAATAATTGCTGCAGAGCAGAAAAAAGAATGAAGAGAAAGGCGGACAGACCCAGAGACGTCTGGGACAACATTTAGTGCACCAGCATTTTAATTATATGCATCCCAAAAGAAGAGGAAAGAAAGAAAGGGTCTGAGAAAATATTTGAGGAGATTATAGTCGAAAACTTCCCCAACATGCGAAAGGAAATAGTCAATCAAGTCCAGGAAGTGCAGAGAGTTCCATACAGGATAAACCCAAGGAGAAACATGCCAAAACACATATTAATCAAACTAACAAAAATTAAACACAAAGAAAAAGTATTAAAAGCAGCAAGGGAAAAGCAACAAATAACATACAAGGGAATCTGCATAAGGTTAACAGCTGATCTTTTGGCAGAAACTCTACAGACCAGAATGGGAGGGGCAAGATATATTTAAAGTGATGAAAAGGGAAAACCTACAAGCAAGATTACTCTACCCAGCAAGGATCTCATTCAGATTTGACGGAGAGATCAAAAGCTTTACAGACAAACTAAAGTTAAGAGAATTCAGCACCACCAAACCAGCTCTACAACAAATGCTAAAGGAACTTCTCTAGGCAGGAAACACCAGAGAAGGAAAAGACCTTCAGAAACAAACCCATAACAATTGGTAATAGGAACATACATATAGATAATTACCTTAAACATGAATGGATTACATGCTCCAAACAAAAGACACAGGCTTGCTGAATGGATACAAAAACAAGACCCATCTACATGCTGTCTACAAGACACCCACTTCAGACCTAGGGACACATACAGACTGAAAGTGAGGGGTTGGAAAAAGACATTGCATGCAAATGAAAATCAAAAGAAAGCTGGAGGGGGCTTTGCTGGTGGTGCAATGGTTGAGAGTCCGCCTGTCGATGCAGGGGACACGGGTTCGTGCCCCGGTCCGGGAAGATCCCACATGCTGCGGAGCGGCTGGGCCCGTGAGCCATGGCCGCTGAGCCTGCGTGTCCAGAGCCTGTGCTCCACAATGGGAGAGGCCACAACAGTGAGAGGCCCGCGTACTGAAAAAAAAAAAAAAAAAAAAAAAGAAAGCTGGAGTAGCTATACTCATACCAGATAAAATAGACTTTAAAATAAAGAATGTTACAAGAGACAAGGAAGGACACTACATAATGATCAAGGGATCAATCCAAGAAGAAGATATAACAATTATAAATACATGTTCACCCAACACAGAAGCACCTCAATACATAAGGCAACTGCTAACGGCTATAAAAGAGGAAATCGACAGTAACACAATAATAGTGGGGGAAATTAACAAATCATTTACACCAATGGACAGATCATCCAAAATGAAAATAAAGAAACAGAAGCTTTAAATGACACAGTAGACCAGATAGATTTAATTGATATTTACA
This sequence comes from Mesoplodon mirus, assembly GCF_964341445.2. NCBI lineage: Eukaryota > Metazoa > Chordata > Mammalia > Artiodactyla > Ziphiidae > Mesoplodon > Mesoplodon mirus. The sequence continues at coordinate 55,075,309 of NC_138991.1, forward strand.
GGACATTCCATCCAAAAACAGCAGGTTACACTTCCTTCTCAAGTGCGCACGGAACATCCTCCAGGGTAGATCACATCTTGGGTCAGAAATCAAGCCTCAGTAAATTTAAGAAAATTGAAATCATGTCAAGCTTCTGATCACACGCTATGAGATTAGAAACAAATTAAGGGGAAAAAACGTAAAAAACACAAACATATGGAGGCTAAAGAATACGTTACTAAATAACCAAGAGATCACTGAAGAAATCAAAGAGGAAATCAGAAAATACCTAGAGACAAAGGACAACGAAAACACGACGATCCAAAACCTATGAGATGCAGCAAAAGCAGTTCTAAGAGGGAAGTATATAACAATATAATCCTACCTCAAGAAACCCAATCCAAAAATGGGTGGAAGACCTAAATAGACATTTCTCCAAAGAAGACATACAGATTGCCAACAAACACATGAAAAGATGCTCAACATCACTAATCATTAGAGAAATGCAAATCAAAACCACAATGAGGTATTACCTCACACTGGTCAGAATGGTCATCATCAATGAATCTACAAACAGTAAATGCTGGAGATGGTGTGGAGAAAAGGGAACCATTCTGTCCTGTTGGTGGGAATGTAAATTGATACAGCCACTATGGAGAACAGTATGGAGGTTCCTTAAAAAACTAAAAATAGAACTACTGTATGACCCAGCAATCCCACTACTGGCATATATCCTGAGAAAACCATAATTCAAAAAGATACATGTACCGGGCTTCCGTGGTGGTGCCGTGGTTGAGAATCCACCTGCCCATGCAAGGGATGAGGGTTCAATCCCTGGTCTGGGAAGATCCCACATGCTGTGGAGCAACTAAACCCATGCGCCACAACTACTGAGCCTGCACTCTAGAGTGCACAAGTGACAACTATTGAAGCCCACGAGTCACAACTACTGAAGCCTGCACGTGTAGAGCTCGTGCTCTGCAACAAGAAAAGCCACCACGATGAGAAGTCTGCACACCGCAACAAAACGTAGCCCCTGCTCACCGCAACTAGCGAAAGCCCGCGTGCAGCAACAAAGACCAAACGCAGCCAAAAATAAATGAATTAATTTTTAAAAATGCACATACCACAATGTTCATTGCAACACTATTTATAATAGCCAGGACATGGAAGCAACCTAAATGTCCATCAACAGATAAATGGATAAAGAAGATGTGGCACATATATACAATGGAATATTACTCAGCCGTAAAAAGGAATGAAAGTAAGTTATTTGTTATAAGGTGGATGGACCTAGAGTCTGTCATACAGAGTGAAGTAAGTCAGAAAGAGAAAAACAAATACCATGTGCTAATGCACATATATGGAATCTAAACAAAAATGGTACTGATGAACCTAGTGGTAGGGCAGGAATAAAGATGCAGATATAGAACAGACTTGAGGACTCGGGTGGGGGGTGAGGGAAGGGGAAGCTGGGATGAAGTGAGAAAATAGCATTGATATATATACACCAGCAAATTTAAAATGGATGGCTAGTGGGAAGCTGCTGCATAGCACAGGGAGATCAGCTCAGGGCTTTGTGACCGCCTAGAGGGGTGGGATAGGGAGGGTGGGAGGGAGGCTCAGGAGAGAGGAGATATGGGGATATATGCATACATATAGCTGATTCACTTTGTTGTACAGCAGAAAGCAACACAACATTGTAAAGCAATTATACTCCAATAAAGATATATAAATAAATAAATAAATAATTAAAGTGAGATTGGCATCTTTCACGCATATACTCTTAGAATTTTAAAAGATAAAGTACTCACAGTGCTTGTGCAGCACAGCGATTGGTTTCCCTTAGCCTTCCTATTCTTAGTGAAATATATTCAAGGCAGCATCAGTATCAACTCTTCTCTTCTCCCCTTTAACCTAGTAGCATCATAACTCTATTTTTGAGAGGACAGAACCAGAGTTAGGGTTGTGCTCATTTCCTTTCCCCACCACCCCCAGCACGGGGGATCTTAGTTCTCAGACCAGGGGTGGAACCGCACCCCCTGCAGTGGGAGAAGGGAGTCTTAACCACTGGACCGCCAGGGAAGTCCCCAGGGCTTGCTAATTTCTAAAGCTATTTGCCAAGTGCATTGAACCAGAGCTAATGAGGACTTTCTGATTTTTTCCAGAAAAGCAACTCCTCAGACCCATTCTATTCCTGTGGTCCTCAAAAAGTAGATCACATATCTGTATGTCTGGATTAATTGCTCGTTGGAGTTGGGGAGGGGGAGTGCGTTAAGTACCCTGTTTGCCAATTACTTTTTTGCTGAAATTCATATAAGTATTGACTAGGAATCTAAAGGCAGGATGATTTTAAAGAAAAAAACAAAAGATTCCCCATTGAGATATATATTTTTAAAAAAAACAGTTGTTCTGTGTTACTACCATTTTTGTTGGCACATAAGCCATGCAGGTATATAAACTACATCCCAATTCTGCATTACATGCATAACATGTGTTGAAAGTGATTTTAAAGTAGTTTTGTTGGGAGTAACACACTAGTTTTTGGTTGATTTAAGTACATTTTACTGTGTGTTGAAATGTAATAGAAAATTATTAGCTCTGGATGTGCAATAATATTGTACTAACCTAGAAAAAAGATATAAAATCAGCTAAAAGAAATATTTTGGCATCAGTGATTAAAGTTCCATAGCAAAGGCAGAGTAATCATAAAATTTAAATCTAATATATTAAGGAATTAACCTTACTTTCCCCTGATGTGCTGTGTGGTCTGTGGTTTATTATTTTTGTTAAGAAATCTACCTTTAAAAATATCTGTGCTGTGATGGTTTGTATTGCAGAGCTCGGCCACTAGGGGCAGCATCAGCTATGATTTTTCTTTGATTGCTGGGTAATTTGGATGTATATTTTGTGGATGTGAGAAAACCACAGTAGCTAACTTTGTGACTTTGGGAAATCACTTCTCTTTGGGCCTCAGTTTCCTCAGGAAGAATTTGGACTAGATGAGCTCTGAGGCCCTGACAGTTAAAATTCCATGGCTCAACGATTATTATTTTGTTGCTGTTAAGACAGAATATCAGAGAGAACTGAGTTCTAATTCCAGGTATGACATTGGTTTCACGCTATAACTTAGAACAAGTCAACTACTCTCACTGGTTCTTAGCCTTCTTAATTGTGAAATGAGATGAAGTTAGTATTTCCCAAATGCCAGTTCCTCCTGGTACATGATGAGGATGATGATGGTGATGATTATGGTTGTGGTGAAGATGATGGTGGTGGTGGTGGTGATGAGAAGGAGGAGAATTAGAGAAAGAAGATGATAAAGAAGTTAGGACAAGACAAATAATTATTGAGCCTTATTAAGTGCCATGCAGTATCCTAAGTGCTTTATCTGAATGATTTCATACAGTCCCCTTAGAAAACGTATGATAAAGGTACCACGTTCTTATTCTCATTTTCAGCCAAAGAAACATAGGCTCTGAGAGGCTAAGAGTGTGACTGGTAGAGTGAATCTGCAATTCACCCTAGTTCTGATGGGACCCCCCCAGTCCAAGCTTCTAAACCACAATATTGTCTTGCTTCTTATAGTACCGCCTCCTACACTTGAGGGTTCCAAAGTCTGATAAATGTATCTTCTTCTTAGATTTTTACCTCCAAAGAATAATAAAGCAATTTTTGCCCAAAGGGGGACATATACCACTGGTAGTACGCTTGTGGATTTTAGGTGATACACAGAATCAAGCCACATGGGGGGACAGTACTCTTTTTTAAAATATGCAACTTAAAAAAAATTGTGGGGTCACAGGAAGTTGCTGCAAAAGCCATACATGGGATCCCACAAACTCTTCACCTGGCTGCCTCAAATGGTGGCATCTTTTTTTTAAAATTATTTATTTATTTATTTATTTATTTATTTATGGGTGTGTTGTGTCTTCGTTGTTGCACGCGGGCTTTCTCTAGTTGCGGCGAGCAGGGGCTGCTCTTCATTGCAGTGTGCGGGCTTCTCATTGCGGTGGCTTCTTTTGTTGTGGAGCACAGGCTCTAGGCGCATGGGCTTCAGTACTTGTGGCACACGGGCTCAGTAGTTGTGGCTTGCAGGCTCTAGAGCTCAGGCTCAGTAGTTGTGGCACACGGGCTTAGTTGCTGCGTGGCATGTGGTATCTTCCCGGACCAGGGCTCGAACCCGTGTCCCCTGCATTGGCAGGTGGATTCTTAACCACTGTGCCACCAGGGAAGCCCTCAAATGGTGACATCTTAAGTGCTATATCAAAGCCAGGAAATTGACATTGGTACAATATTGTTAACCAGACTACAGACCCTATTCAGATTTCACCAGTTTTTTGACACGTGTATATATGTGTCCGTGCACAGCTCTGTGAAATTTTATCCCATGCATAGCTTTGTGTAACCACCACCACAATCTTGATTCAGAACGGATTACCACAAAGGCGCCCCTCGTCTGTATTGCCTCCTCAGTTCACTTCATGAGACCATCTGCATCTGCAGTCACCGTATCTTTAACACCTAATGCTTTCCACCCTCCCTCTTTATCAGAGACACCCCAAATCCCAGCCTCAGCATCCCCAGCAGACCACAGAAACTGTTTAACAAGAATTGATAGTATTTTGGTTTCCCCTCTAATTTTACTGTCTATTTCTGGTAGGAAATACTGGTTTACCAGAATCAGGAGGAGTGAGATGAAATTTTTGTCTTTTGAACGAAGATGTTTAAGTAACCAAAGTGAGTTATAGTAAAGAAAACTAGGAAGTAAGTAATCATGCAGGTGGTATGCAGACAGGGCAAAGAAAGTGACAGAAGACAGTTTGCACATGCCTGAAATTTGCGGAACACTGGGTTAAGAAAGAACTCTGAACCTAACGCGGATTCGGAGGCATTTTATGACATCAACCAGGAAGAAGAAAGTGCAGGCATTGTCCCTGGAAATGCATAGCATCCCCATTAAAAGTGGAACTTAAAGGAGTGGTTTTTTTTTTCTTCCTGCCTTTCAAGGCCGTTTTGTTAAAGGAGATTTCAATTTGGCAGGTCACTCACAACAGTGACTCACCAGCTGGCCTTGGTACTCTTCGTGTTATTAAATATTGCTGCTGCGGGGACGGGTGGTGGTGGTGGTGGCACACCAGGGCTAGGACAAGGCAGCAGCCGTCTTCAGAAGGTCTGGCAGGCCTCCACCAAAGGCTCTTGATCTGAGAGCAGGTGATGTCGCCAAAGGGCAGGTCTGCAGTTTTCCCAAATGAGCTGGGAGGGAAATGGGGAGAAAACTCATCGCATCTGTCCCCAGAAGAACCAAATGTGCATTGAAGCTGGCACTGCAGAGGTGATGCTGACAGGCAATAAACATGAGGGGCTAATAGAGATGGCTCAGCTAAGTGTTTAACTCATTATTTCAGCTTTCGTGTCTCTTATTGTTAGAGTAATTTAAGGAATATATTACGGCACTTTCAGATAAATGGTTGAAACCCACAGTGAGTCAGAAAAATCAATTACTTTGTAAACCCTTACGGCTGGAAACAATGTCCAGTCTGTCCTTTTCTGGGCAGAGGATTTTTCAAGGTGGTTTGGCTGATGGTCCTTGAAGTTTCACTTTGTCTAGGAAATGGTAGAGTTGGTTTGTTGGCTGAAATCATTCATTCATCTCCTAATTTATTCCATAAACTTTTGTTGAACCGCAACAATGTACTAGACACAGTCCTAGGCACTAGAGATATAGGGATTGAATAAATGCAATTTCTTACCCTCTTGGAGCTTACATGTCATGGGTGACACAGAGAGTAAACAGGTAAATGTGTCATGTCAGGCCACACAGTGGCAGGGAAATAAACACATATATAGCAGAAGAATGGAGAGAGAAATGAGGATTCCTCTGAGGGGGTGGGGGTCATCTGAGTCATGAATCATAAGCATTTATTGAACACTTACTATATGCTAGGCATTCTGTGGGTGCTGGGAAGAGGAGGAGCTGGAATAAGATGGTTTATTGGACATCCACCTTATGGGCAAGGTGTAAATCACAAAACAATGATTATAAAGTATCAAGTGTGACATTTTCCTTGATATCCCTCCAAGATGGGTGTTATTCCCCTTTTACAGTAAAGATTTGGGGATTCCGAAATTTTTTTTTTTTTTTTTTTTTGCGTTACACGGGCCTCTCACTGTTGTGGCCTCTCTCGTTGCGGAGCACAGGCTCCGGGCGCGCAGGCTCAGCGACCATGGCTCACAGGCCCAGCCGCTCCACGGCATGTGCGATCTTCCCGGACCGGGGCACGAACCCGTGTCCCCTGCATCGGCAGGTGGACTCTCAACCACTGCGCCACTAGGGAAGCCCCGTAACTTGATTTTATTTCACCAATGAATCAGAAGGTATTTGACGGTTTTATAGGTCTTGTGTTCAGTGTTCTGAACATTAATTATTACTGATGAGAGACACTTGGAAGACAAACAAACCAAAAAAGGTGGTTAATATGCTTTTGAATAACAGAAACTTTGACTCATAGAAATAGAAAAAAAAATTGTGCGTTTTGTAGACTTCAACCCAGACCTTTCCCCTGTATCCCAGATGCATTTATCCAACTGTCTATGAGCATCTCTACTTGGGTATCTAGCAGGCATCTCAAACTCAACATGCCCCAGATTGAACTGCTGATCTTCCCCCCAAAAAACTGCACCATTGTTTCCATCTCATGTCCTGACAACTCCATCCTTCCAGTGGCTCAGGACAAAATCTCAGAAGCATCCTTGTCTTCTCTTGGCATCCAAGCTCTCATAAAATCGTGTTGACTTTGTTCTCAGAATACATTCAGGACCCAACCACTTGACTCTGCCTCCACCTTTAGCATCCTGTTCTGAGACATCATTAACTCTTGCCTGGATCCCAGCAATAGCCTCTTAACAGGCTTCCCAGCTTCTTTCCTTTTCTCTAATCAATTCTCAACACAGCAGACAGAGTGAGCCTTTAAAAATATAAGTCGTATCATGTCATGCCTCTGCTCCAAATTTTGCAGTGGCACCCTGTTTCACTCAAAGTAAAACCAAAGGTCTTATGATGGCATAAAAGGACTTCATGGGACGCACTCCTATCACCTCTATGACTGCTTCTCTTACTACTCTCCACTTGTTCATCTGCTCCTGGAACGTGGGTCTCCTTGCTACTCTTGCATGTTCCAAGCATTCCTTTCCACCACCTTGGAGCCTTTGCTCTAGCTTTTCTCTCTACTGGGACACTCTTCCCCCACAGATATCTACTTGGCTAATTCTCTCACCTCCTCCAGATCTTTGCTGAAATTTTACCTTCTCAATGAGGGCCACCCTGACCGCCCTATTTAATAATGCAACCCTCCCTCTCCTCAGCTGTAGTGTGCTCAGTCCCCCTTGCCCTGTTCTACTTTGTCATTTTCCATAGCATCAATATCATCTTCAATCACACTATATCATCCATCTATTATATGTATTGTCTGAATTCCTGTCCCTAGGTTCTTCAGAACCTTTTTTTTTTTAGATTCCATATATATCTGTGTTAGCATATGGTATTTGTTTTTCTCTTTCTGACTTACTTCACTCTGTATGACAGACTCTAGGTCACTACAAATAACTCAATTTCGTTTCTTTTTACGGCTGAGTCATATTCCATTGTATGTAAGTGCCACATCTTCTTTATCCATTCATCTGTTGATGGACACTTAGGTTGCTTCCATGTCCTGGCTGTGGGATAGGGAGGGAGGGAGGGAGGGAGACGCAAGAGGGAAGGGATATGGGAACATATGTATATGTATAACTGATTCACTTTGTTATAAAGCAGAAACTAACACACCATTGTAAAGCAATTATACTCCAATAAAGATGTTAAAAAAAAAAAAAAGCTCATCTGCCTAGGGCCTCTGAGTGTTAGCACAAACTGTTCTGCTTGCTTCCTGGTGTGAGGCTATAATACAGGCCAGTACAGCAACTGATGTTCTTAGTAATATACCTAAGTCTCTAAATTACAACACATTTGGATTAGCTGTTACAAGGGGTAGGATGGAAGAAAAGGGGCAGTTTTTAAAGGGTGGGGAAGGGGGCAAAATAGTCACCAGCTGAGATGCTGCCCAGCAGCACACTCCCCTCTGGCCACCAGAGCGTTATGCTCTAGGGGTACCCCCTATGTGGGTTGCACGGGCCCTTCTGTTGTGGCAGAGCCAGTTACTATGGGCATGCTGGTAGGCAAGGCTGGCCCTTGGCCCAGGTGTCTGCCAGGCCATGCCTTGTGTGGAAGCTGCCAGTCTGCTAGAGGGCAGGGCTGAGCCCTGGCATGACTAGCTGCAGAGCCCAGGGAGTCCTGGGCCTGGAGCCAGCCTGCTGGTGGAAGTGGCTGGGTTCTGGGTTGGCTGGCTGTGGGGTCCACGGTGTCCTTGGACTAATGCTGGCACACTGATGGGTGGGTAAGCACCCCCCTGTCGCTAATAGGCTATAGAGGGAGGATTCCAAAATGGCTCTAGCCAGCACCAGTGTCCTTATGGTAGAACGAGCTCCCCCCAGCGGCTGCCACCGTGTCTATGTCCCCAGGGGGAGTCCCATTTGCCTCCTGCCTCGCTGGGAGGCTCTCCAAGATCAGCAAGTAGGTCTGACTCCTTTCATATTAGTCTGGGTTGGGACTCAAAGCACAGGAGATTTTGTGTGCACTCTTTTAAGAGTGGAGTTCCTGTTTCCTACAACCTTTTAGCTCTCCTGTATGCAAGCCCCACTGGCCTTTAAAGCCAGCCATCCTGGGGGCTGATTTTCCCGGTGTAAGACCCCCAGGCTGAGGAACCTGATGTGGAGCTAAGACTCCTCGCTCCCTGGGGAGAATCTCTGCAGTTGTGATTATCCTCCCGCTTGTGGGTTGCCTACTCGAGGGTGGAAGGTCTGGACTATACCACATCTCCACCCCTCCTACCCATCTCGTTGTGGTTCCATCTTTATATCTTTATTCGTAGAGGATCTTTTTCTTTGAGTCTTCCCGTCATTCTCATCAGTAGTTGCTGTTTAAATAGTTGTAATTTCGGTGAACCTGTGGGAGGAGGTGAGCTCGGTCTTCCTACTCCACCGTGTTGGCCACACATAGCAGAGTATTTTTGTTTTGTTTTGTTTTCGTTTTTGCAGTACGCGGGCCTCTCACCGTTGTGGCCTCTCCCGCTGCGGAGCACAGGCTCCGGACGCGCAGGCTCAGCGGCCATGGCTCACGGGCCCAGCCGCTCCGTGGCATGTGGGATCTTCCCGGACCGGGGCACGAACCCGTGTCCCCTGCATCGGCAGGCAGACTCTCAACCACTGCGCCACCAGGAAAGACCAAGAGTTTTAATTTATGTATGCCAATGAATTCCTTTTTCTGATCAAACCAATTTGAACTGATTTTGTTATTTGCAATGAAATGATACCTGGCTGATGTAAGAGGTGACACCTGAAGAGAATCTTTTTTTTAAAATAAATTTATTTATTTTATTTATTTATCTTTGGCTGCGTTGGGTCTTCGTTGCTGCGCGTGGGCTTTCTCTATTTGCGGCGAGCGGGGGCTACTCTTCATTGCGGTGTGCAGGCTTCTCACTGCGGTGGCTTCTCTTGTTGTGCAGCACGGGCTCTAGGCACGTGGGCTTTAGTAGTTGTGGCGCACGGGCTTGGTTGCTCCGCGGCATGTGGGATATTCCCGGACCAGGGCTCAAACCCGTGTCCCCTGCATTGCCGGGCGGATTATTAACCACTGCACCACAACGGAAGTCCCTAAATTTTTTATTGAAATATAGTTGATTAAAAGATTTTTTTTTTTTTTTTTTTGGCTGTGCTATGCGGCTTGCAGGATCTTAGTTCCCCGACCAGGGACCGAACCCGGGGCCCTGGCAGTGAGAGTGCTGAGCCCTAACCACTGGGCCACCAGGGAATTCCCTAAAAGAATCTTGAAAGAGTAGAATTTTGACTAGAAAAAAATGAGTTGAAGTGTATTCCAACAATGATATTAACAATATCAATGACAGCAAAAATGTATCAAGCACTTAGTATGCTCCAGAAACTCTGCCTAGAGGATCATTTACTCCTCACAAAACCCATATGAGGTAAGCTGGGACGAAGTGAGAGAGTGGCATAGACATATATACTACCAAATGTAAAATAGATAGCTAGTGGGAAGCAGCCGCATAGCACCGGGAGATAAGCTCGGTGTTTTGTGACCACCTAGAGGGGTGGGATAGGGATGGTGGGAGGGAGATGCAAGAGGGATGAGATATGGGGATATATGTATATGTATAGCTGATTCACTTTGTTATAAAGCAGAAACTAACACACCACTGTAAAGCAATTATAGTCCAATAAAGATGTTTAAAAACCCCCCAAAAAACCATTTGAGGTTGGTGCTGTGATTATCTCTATTTATTTATTTATTTATTTTATTTTATTTTATTTTATTTGGCCACAGCAATGGCTTGCAGGATCTTAGTTCCACAACCAGGGATTGAACCCGGGCCACATCCATAGTGAAATTGCCTAGTCCTAACCACTGGACCACCAGGAAACTCCTTTTAGATGAAGAATCAGAAGCTCAGAAAGATTAAGGTCACATGCTGAAGGTCACACAGCTGAGAAGTGGACTGAACAGGTCAGCCTGCTGCTCAGGAATATGCTCTTCTTATGGTGCTTGTCTGCCCCCTCTTACCTTCCAGGCAGACACTGAAAATAAGAGTGTATGGGCTGAAAGAGCACAGTGGGGGAGAGTGGAAACACTGAGCTGCACGGTGATCAGGGGAGGATGTGGCAGGCAATGAGGCTCAGAGTTTGCTGGTCCCAGTGGTGGACAAGGTGTACTTGCAGCCGTAACTATCAGGAAGTGGCACCCATGCAGCTCTGACGTTACTCACCATCACCGCCCAGGTTCAAAACAGGGTTATCGGGGCTTCCCTGGTGGCGCAGTGGTTGAGAGTCTGCCTGCCGATGCAGGGGACATGGGTTCGTGCCCCGGTCCAGGAAGATCCCACGTGCCACGGAGCAGCTGGGCCCATGAGCCATGGCCGCTGGGCCTGCGCGTCCAGAGCCTGTGCTCCGCGGAGGGAGAGGCCACAGCCGTGAGAGGCCCGCGTACCACAAAAAAAAAACCCCAAAAAACCCCCCCAAAAAAACAGGGTTATCTTGCCAAGATAGTCATCATCCATTTATTTCTCATGCAACAGCCATTTGTGTCTATGCGTTAAGCCCCCTGCTTGATGGGCAAGACAGTCAAAGTAACTGCCCTCACAAACCTTACATCTGAACTGGGAAAGACAACATGAAACCAATAGTTACATGTGTAAACATATGATAACCAACTGTGCAAAGGGCTATGATGATCATGAGCAGAGTGCTATAAAAAGAATGAGGAAGACCTAGTTTAGCTCTGAAGCATGTGTGCAAGTGTGTAGGGTAAGGTCTCTCCGTGGACGTATGATTTAAGCAGAGGCCTTGATGTTCAAATGAGCAGATACACTGTAAATAGAAGGAACCAAAAATGCAAAGAGGGAAATGGATTTTCATGTTTAAGGAAGACAGTGACTGCAGAGTTAGTGGGTGCGAAGCAGGCTGGACCTCGCAGGGCCTAGAGGCCACCATTGGGACTTTTGATCCTCATTTACTCATTCCTTCCTTGAACATTTCCTGAGAATTTTCTGCTGGACCAGGCCATGGGCAGTGAATAGGGATATAGTGATTAATAATGATGCTAATAATAATGGCCAGTGTTCACTGAGTCCTTACCATTTGCTAGAGAACTATAGTTTTAAGCACTTTTTCATTCCAGTACACTTTATTATTTTTTTTTAATTTATTGGAGTGGAGTTGCCTTACAATGTTGTGTTAGTTTCTGCTGTACAGCAAAGTGAATCAGTTATACATAGACATATATCCCCTCTTTTTTAGATTTCCTTCCCATTGAGGTCACCACAGAGCATTGAATAGAGTTCCCTGTTCTATACAGTAGGCTCTCATTAGTTGTCTATTTTATATATAGTAGTGTGTATGTGTCAATCCCAATCTCCCAATTCATCTCACCCGCCCCCACCTTGGGGGGAAAACATAACTTGGTGTTCTACATCTGTGACTCTATTTCTGCTATGCAAATAAGTTCATCTGTACCATTTTTGTTTTAAGCACTTTGATGCACCAACTCATTTAAGCCTCCCAGCAACTCTATGACCAAGATACTACTATTGTTTTTGTTTGACAGGTAGGGAAATTGAGGCATGGAGAAACTAAGTAATTTTCAAGATCACACAACAAGCAGGTGGTAGCAGTCTGACTCCAGAACTCCTAGGCACTTATATTCTTAACCGCTATGATTTACTGCCTCTTATCTAAGATTAGAGGACAGTTCTCCTGGTCATTTTAGCCACCCAAACAATGCTTCAGATGTAGGCAGCTAGTTAAGAGAATTTCCCAAACTTGGCATGTCATAAGAACTCCCGGAGGAGTTAGAAGCTTCTGGAGATTTAGACTCAGTAGGTCCACCCTGGATTTTGTATTTTTAGCAAGTTTGACAAACACTGGCTTAGTAGTTCAGTTCAATGGCTTTTTGCTGGACAGATTCCAGTTTGGGTGGGTGGCTGCTTCACTACTTTCCCGGATGTGTGTCACCTTGTGCACACAATTTCACCTCTCTGGGCATCAGTTTCCCCTTCTGATAAATGAAGCTAATGATATACCATCTTCTAAGGCTGTTAAGTGGATTAAGTGAGCTGGTGCAAAGTGCTCAGAGCCATGCCTGATGCTTAGGGAGCAATGATGACAATAACGTGGCACCAAGCAAGGGCTCCTGTGCCCGTGGTGCAGAAAGCCAAACTCTGACATCAGGTGTTTGCAGCAAAGTCAGGGTTTATTTGCAGGGCGCCAACCAAGGAACTCATACCCAGAAGACCCGAACTAGCCAATGGTTTTCAGTCAAGGGATTTTAAAGACAGTATTAGGGGAGAGGGTCATAGGATGTGTGATCAGCTCGTGGACTTTCTTCTGATCGGTTGGTGGGGAGTTAACGGGGTGATGTTTCTGGAATTTCAACCTTCTGGTTCCAACCAGTTTGGAGTTGAGGCTTGTGGTCAGCTTGTAGTTACCACCCTCCACCTGGGTGGGGGGTCTTGATATCCATCAGATTGTTATCTACATCCTTTCAGAAGGAACTAGGAGTTCTGTGACTCTGTTGTCTTAATCATCAACTGCTTGAGCCTGCTCTTTGGAACTCAGGAAAGGCATAGGAGTCTAAAGCCTTTTTTTCTACAAACAAGAAACAGGGGAGGGTTTCCCTGGTGGCACAGTGGTTAAGAATCCACCTGCCAATGTAGGAGACACGGGTTCAAAGCCTGGTCGAGGAAGATCCCACATGCCACGGAGCAACTAAGCTCAAGCGCCACAATTACTGAGTAAGCCTGCACTCTAGAGCTCGCGAGCCACAACTACTGAAGCCTGCGCACCGCAACTACTGAAGCCCGCACGCCTAGAGCCCGTGCTCCGCAACAAGAGAAGCCACTGCAATGAGAAGCCCAACGCAGCCAAATAAATAAAGAAATAATAAAAAATTTTTAAATGTTAAAAAAAAAAAAAAAGCAACAGGGGACACTGGGGATTTTGTACCCGGGAAGGCCCTACAGTGTCTTGCTTGGTTTCAATCTCCCCTTTTCTTTGATAGTCCTCAATCCTGAGGGGAACAGGGGCCAGACAAGAAAGAGAATAAAATTTGGCATAGTGAGATTAATCATAATTCAGTAAGGGAACTCAGTTTTAGGGGGACTTGGTTTGAAATGGAATGATGGTGATGATGACTAGGAAACTGAAGATGCCTCAGAACTGTGACAGAGATTACACCTCGTGGCTCGGAGGACTGTCCTGTCGAGTCCTCCAAGGACACGGCCGGGTCCTTTGGACCGTAAGGTACGATTCCCAGATAAAATACAGGTCCCCACTTAAATTATTTCAGATAAACAACAAAAAATTTAGCACAAGCATCTCCCAAATTGCATAGCACATACTTATCATTTATTGCTTATCTGAAATTCCAATTTAACTAGACGTCCTGTATTCTTATTTGTTAAACCTGCAGACCCCACTTTTAGGGAATGGCTGCACGCCCCAAACCTTGAGCCCAAAGGCACCCACTCTGCTCACGCAGGCGCCAGGCAAGTTGGCTCCCTCGCCAGGAGCCCCAGTCGATCCCAGAGGGGCCCCTCACGCTTCCGCCCCGTTCAGGCAGCACTAGTGGCTCCCCGAGCGACCGAGCCCCGCGCGCCCGCCGGCCCCGCCCCGCCCCGAGCAGAGGGCGCAGCCCCCAGCCGGGCAGGTCCCAAGCGGCAGTTGGGCCGTAAGGAGTCGGGCCGCTCCCTCCTACACAGTGAACTCCTTCGAGGCGGAAAACTTGCTTGCCATGTCGGCTGCGGAGGCGGGAGGTGTTTTCCACAGAGCTCGGGGCAGGACTTTGGACGCGTTTTCCTCAGGTACTGCCTGCCCTTCGCCTGGGAAGGGGATGGTTTCAGGGCTGCGGAACCTTCGGCGGGGAGAACGTTCGGTCGGGATGTGCACCTCCAGCCGGACCCCAGCGGGGGCTGCACCCGGGGGCTGCACCCGGGGGCTGGGGACCGCAAAAGAGGCCGCACCGCCCGCCCTTGGGGCTTCCAGGGGCGCTTTTGAAAGAAGAGTGTCTGGGCAAGGGGTACGGTCGTGGAGCCTCGCTGGCCTTGACCAAGGTTCCCTGAGAGAAGATAGAGTGAGGCAGCAAAGCATAGTTAATAGCGTGGGCTCTGCAGTTAGACTTGATTTCCAAGCCCTGCCTTGGACACGTTGCTCAGCGAGTATTGGTCTCAGTTTCCTCATCTGTAAAAGGGGAATAATCGCAGCGAAGTTGTGTGTGGCACAGGATAAGCGCTGGGTGCACGTGAGATGCGGTTATTCTTATTATGGTCATTCACCACGATGTAGTTTATACTCCATAATCATGGTTACCTTCTATAATATGAGTCATCCACCAAAATGTTGGCAGTGCCCATCAGAACTGGAGAGGGGAGGCAGAAGAGCCGTGTGGGGTTAAGTGCTTGGATTTTGGATTTAGATAATCTGCCTCGCTGTGAAAATGGGTTTGTTAATACTTACCGCATAGGGGAGAGTTAGCAGATTAAAAAGATTTCTGTAACCAAGTGCCTGACAGGCTAGGTGCTAAGTGAATGTTAGCCCTAGAGCTATAAAAGGGACCATTGCTGCCCGTTTTATTGGTCCTCCCTGCGTCTTTTGCTGCATGGTCAAATTCCAGCTTTTGTCACCCTGGGGCAGTCACCCCAGACACGCTGCGTGATCTGGCTTGTACTCACCTTTCTTGCTTCATGCTCGCCATTCTTCCCTTGCCCAGTTCTCCTGCTTCACTGTTTTTCTTAACTCCAATTTTAAAGGTCCAAGTCCTTTATTTCCGTAGGGCTTTTGTGCTTGCTCTTTGCTCGCCTAGCTAATAGCACTTTCTCAACCTTCACACTTTATTTAAAGTTCAGTCACTTTCTCAGACAGATTTTCCCTGGCTACCCTTACTAAAGTGGGTTTCTGGGCTTCCCTGGTGGCGCAGCGGTTGAGAGTCCGCCTGCCGATGCAGGGGACGCGGGTTTGTGCCCCGGTCCAGGAAGATCCCACATGCCGCAGAGCGGCTGGGCCCGTGAGCCATGGCCACTGAGCCTGCGCGTCCGGAGCCTGTGCTCCGCAAAGGGAGAGGCCACAACAGTGAGAGGCCCGCGTACCACAGAAAAAAAAAAAAAAAAAGTGGGTTTCTCCTGTAACTCTGTCCTAAAGCCTTATTCTTTTCTTTCTTTGCAGCTGTTGGTGGGGGGTGGCAAGGTTCTGGAAGAGCATGTAAGGCCAGAAATCTAGCTGAGGTGATTTTAGAAAATACAGTCTGTTGTGGTGACCATTCTCTAAATATTTTAATATGCCGTTTTCAACCTGTTTTCAAACCCAAGCTTGTGCGCCCCATGCACAGTGAGGCCAAACAAACAAAATATCAGAGTTTGGAGCAGAGAAAGGTTTATTGCAGGGCCAAGCTAGGAGAACAGGTAACTCGTACTCAGAAGACCCGAGCTCTCCCTGTAGTTTTCAGGGAAGAGGTTTTTGTTTTTGTTTTTGCCACGCTACGTGGCTTGTGGGATCTTAGTTCCCCAACCAGGGATTGAACCCGGGCCCTGACAGTGAAAGCACAGGGTCCTAACCACTGGACCGCCAGGGAAATCCCCAATGGAGAAGCAGGGAAGAGTTTTTAAAGGCAGCATTCGGGGTGACAGCTGCAGGGTGAATGACTTTCTTCTGATTGGTTGATGGTGAGGTAACAGGATGGTGGTCCAGGAATCTCAAGCATCAGCCTTCTGGTTCTGACCAGTCTGGGGTCTCAGCAGGTACTTACCATCCTTCACCTGGGTGGGGGCCTGCAGAACTTGAAGACTGTATCAGATTGTTAGGCACATCTCTTGAGGGAACTATAAGACTAAGGAACTAAGACTTTTTTTTTTAAAACATCTTTATTGGAATATAATTGCTTTACAGTGGTGTGTTAGTTTCTGCTTTATAACAAAGTGAGTCAGCTATACATATACATATATCCCCATATCTTCTCCTTCTTGCTTCTCCCTCCCTCCCACCCTCCCTATCCCACCCCTCTAGGTGGTCACAAAGCACTGAGCTGATCTCCCTGTGCTATGCGGCTGCTTCCCACTAGCTATCTATTTTACATTTGGTAGTGTATATATGTCCATGCCACTCTTTCACTTCTTCCCAGCTTACCCTTCCCCCTCCCCGCGTCCTCAAGTCCATTCTCTACGTCTGCGTCTTTATTCCTGTCCTGCCCCTAGGTTCTTCAGAACCAATTTTTTTTTTAAGATTCCATATATATATGTGTTAGCATAGGGCATTTGTTTTTCTCTTTCTGACTTACTTCACTCTGTATGACAATCTCTCGGTCCATCCACCTCACTACAAATAACTCAATTTCATTTCTTTTTATGGCTGAGTAATATTCCATTGTATATATGTGCCACATCTTCTTTATCCATTCATCTGTCGATGGACACTTAGGTTGTTCCCATGTCCTGGCTATTGTAAATAGTGCTGCAATGAACATTGTGGTACATGACTCTTTTGAATTATGGTTTTCTCAGGGTATATGCCCAGGAGTGGGATTGCTGGGTCATATGGTAGTTCTATTTGTAGTTTTTTAAGGAACCTCCATACCGTTCTCCATAGTGGCTGTATCAATCTACATTCCCACCAACAGTGCATGAGGGTTCCCTTTTCTCCACACCCTCTCCAGCATTTACTGTTTGTAGATTTTTTGATGATGGCCATTCTGACTGGTGTGAGGTGATACCTCATTGTAGTTTTGATTTGCATTTTTCTAGTGATTAGTGCTGTTAAGCATCCTTTCATGTGTTTGTTGGCAATCTGTATATCTTCTTTGGAGAAATGTCTATTTAGGTCTTCTGCCCATTTTTGGATTGGGTTGTTTGTTTTTTTTTTTTTGATATTGAGCTGCATGAGCTGCTTGTAAATTTTGGAGATTAATCCTTTGTCAGTTGCTTCATTTGCAAATATTTTCTCCCATTCTGAGGGTTGTCTTTTCATCTTGTTTATGGTTTCCTTTGCTGTGCAAAGCTTTTAAGTTTCATTAGGTCCCATTTGTTTATTTTTGTTTTTATTTCCATTTCTCTAGGAGGTGGGTCCAAAAGGATCTTGCTGTGATTTATGTCATAAGAGTGTTCTGCCTATGTTTTCCTCTAAGAGTTTTATAGTGTCTGGCCTTACGTTTAGGTCTTTAATCCATTTTGAGTTTATTTTTGTGTGGTGTTAGGGAGCGTTCTAATTTCATTCTTTTACATGTAGCTGTCCAGTTAGGAACTAAGACTTTTATCGCTGAACTATTGTTTCTTGACTGCTTTTCCTTTCTTTCTGCATTTCCTCACTTCCCTAATTAGTAACTCCTTGAATCTGCCCTTTGGAACTCAGGGAAGGTCTAGGATACTAAAGCCTTTTTCTGCAAACAAGGAATGGGAGACGTGGAAGGGCTTTTGTGCCCTGGCGGGCCCCACAGGGTCCCACTCAGTTTCAAACCAGTGTGAGGCTTTGGGGATTTATCCATATTGGTCTAAGCAGCTCTAGTCTGCTCATTTTCCTGCTGGGCAGTAGCCATTGTATCAGCATGTATTGATACATTCTGTTGCTGGATATGCTGAGAATCTTCTTGCCTCTCCATATACACTCTCTCCCTGCTCCGCCATGCCCCAGGAGGTTGACATCTTTGGGCTTCATCCGGGGGCTCCTTGCCCTCTGGCCTGCTGTTGGGTTTAGCCAGTGGGGAGTCCTGACTGGAGATTAGAGGGTGGGGAAAACAATTGTCAGGGTGTTTATTCCCCTGGTTTAGTCCCTGTGGGGTTGCCTCAACCTGACTGTATTCCTTACCTGAAATTAACTGCTTCTTTGAAGGTAGGCTTTCTGCTGGAACTCTCTTTTCAGATTTGGGTAACCACTTTCTCCCTCCTGTCAGATGTAGTTCTGCTTTTCTGTGTTGGACTACTAAACTGTCCTTTGATGTTTTTTGATACTCAACTCATCCCAAGTAATTAAACGCTCCTTTAATTATCCTGATTTGAGTATGCCAGCTATTTCCTGCTAGGATCCTGATATGATGGACATTCAGTTATTTCTGTTTTTCACTCCTGGTAACCGTGCTGTTATGAACATTCTGGTACAAGCCTTCTTGTGGATACAGGGAAAAATTTCTCCAGGGCATATACCCAGAGGAGCGAAATTCTGAGTTGTAGGGTATGATCTTTTCCAGCTTTCCTAGATCTTGTCAAATCGCCTTCCAGAATGTTTACACCAACTTATTCTCCCACTAGCAGGGTATGAGAGTTCCTTGTGACTCTGCACTATCTCTTTTCAGTTCAGGAAGTATTTACTGTGTTCCTATTGCATTCTCTAGTATCTTGTGATGAGTGAAAAAAAGTCAAGGGGAAGGCAAGGGCTCATAATCTAAGCACAGAGCTGTGGCACAAAAAATAATTCTTGGCAACTGGTGGGCTTTGTAGGCCACTGTAGTGGGAATTGGGATTTTTTTAAAGCTTTTTTTTTCTTAATTAATTAATTTTATTTTATTTATTTTTGGCTGTGTTGGGTCTTCGTTGCTGTGCGTGGGCTTTCTCTAGTTGTGGCGAGCAGGGGCTAGTCTTTGTTGCAGTGCGCGGGCTTCTCATTGCGGTGGCTTCTCTTGTTGCGGAGCACGGGCTCTAGGCACACGGGCTTCAGTAGTTGTGGCTCGCGGGCTCTAGAGTGCAGGCTCAGTATGTGGCGCACGGGCTTAGTTGCTCCGTGGCATGTGGGATCTTCCTGGACCAGGGCTTGAACCTGGGATTCTTAACCACTGCACCACCAGGGAAGCCTGGGAATCGGGATTTTAAGCATTCGTCCTGGGTGATGGTGAGACTGTTAATTGAAATCAGGGAGTAAGGAGTAGGGCCAGGTTTGATGGGATTAATTTGGGAAGTGGTGGCTTTGAGGTGCGGTCAGGAAATCTGAGGCAACTTGCAGGGTGTGGTGCACAGCTGGGGATGGAGGTGTGGGTGCCATCCACAGAGAGGCAAGTAGATGATATCGCTGTAGGAGTCAGTGGCATTCCTGAGGGGCAAGGTGTGGAGTAGTGGACGGGGTGTGTGTGTGTAACCTTAGGATGTGCCATCGTTTAGGGGGTCAGAAGAAGGAAAAGACACACTGAAGGTCTCAGGGCAGGAAACAACCAGAAATTTAGGAAGATAAATCCAGGAGCCAGCTTTGGTACCAAAGTTGGGGAGGAGGGCTTAAGGCAGCGTGGTCCACAGGCTCAGATGCTGCAGACATCTAGGTGAGTGTTAGCTGAGCAGAGGATGGCAGGTTTGATTGTTATGTCACCTTCAGGACAGTTTCAGTGCAGTTGTAGGAGGAAGCCTGGTGCATGGCTTTTGAGGAATGGTGGAGATTGAGGATGCGCAGTCAGCAAAGGCAGGATTCTGTTTGGAGCCGTTTGGTGATCCAGGGTAGACATAGGGTAGTAGCAGTTTGAAGGAGGAGCAATGCTGAGGGAGGGCTGAAGGGTTTGCAATAGTACTAATGGTGATAAGAACAACCAGAGCATCTAACGTTGATCAGGTGTTTACGGCGGGCCAGGCGCTATACTCTGTGCTGTATGTGGATTATCTCATGTAGTCTTCAAGGTAGTCCTGTTGAGCTAGCTATTAGGGTTATCCTCTTTTTACAGTGGGAGAAAATCAATCTCAGGAAGGCTAGGCAACTTGCCCAAGGTCACATGATTGGTGTGACATGGATCTGGGGTTGAAAAATGCAAAAGGCAGGATAATTGTTGGAGAGCAGTATCTGAGGAGATGGGAAAAGATGTGGCATTGAGGGCTCAGAAGAGGGGTTGGCTCTGGGAACAAATTTCTTCTTCGACCATCTCTCCCTCCTTCTATCTAACTGTTTTTCTGTCTGTCCATCTATCTACCAGACCGTCCATCCACCAGTCTGTCCATCATATGTCCATCCTTTCATCTGTCTGTCCATCCCTTTGTCTATTGGTTCATCCATTTGCCCACTCATCAAATGTACTAAGCACCTCCCTTGTCCCAGGCATTGTGCTAGATCCCAGAGTGCAGTGATGAGTGAAAACCAGATGTGATTCCTCACCTCTGGCATGTAGCTACTTGGAGAGCCTAACATTAAACTGCCAGTCACACAAACCATCATAAATCCCAGCTGTGGCAAGTGTCAGGGAAGTGAGGAATGTCGCTTGTCAGGAAGTGAGGGGCATCTTAATAAGGCCCTGTAGGGAGGGCTCCCCTGGGGAAGGGGTGTGTCATCTGATTGCTGAAGGATGAGTAGGAGGTACCTGGGCTCTGAAGGGAGGGGGAGGACCATTGTAGACCACAGGTGGAGCAAGTGTGAAAGTCTGACATGGTGGGACAGGAAAGGGAAGGGTGAGGGGAGAAAGAAGCCCCTGACTCTGGAGCTGGGTGGTACAGGATGAGACTGGAGCATGGGGAAGGGGGTCATTGGGGAGGTTTTGTCTTTAAGCTGCATGTGTGAGGACACAAGGACACATGATCTGATTTCCATTTTGGAAAGAATGGTCTGGCTGCAGCAGTAACAACAGAAGAGTCTCTGCTTGAGAGGAACTTGGGGTGCAATCTGATTGGAAGCTGGAGCTCAGCGACTCGTCTTGAAGCAGCATTTCCAAGGCACACATTGTTCACTTTGAATTTGTTGACTTCCAGCAGCTGGAGGGGCGTGTGGTGGTGGTGGGGGGCTTCTGGTGGAGGTGATGGGGGCGCTGAGGTGTGAAGCTTCCTAGCCCCCTGGAGCTGCCCCAGGGCTGCCGTGGGACCAGAGAGCAAGAGAGGTGCTCACCTGGAAAAGAGTGGGGTGCGGAGGGGGTGGGGAGAGACTGAGAAGATAAATTGAGATAGGAGGAGGGAAAATGACCCTGGACTTCTAGAAGTGGGGCCTGCACTTGGTCTCCTCTGTGGGTTGAGCAGCCCCAGTGGGCATGCCCAGTATGCGTCATACAGCTCAGGGCTTCTAGAGGCCCGGCCTTGGAGGGTCAGGCTCAGAACCCTTCACTAGAAGTTGAGCACCTAGTCTACCCCTGAGCTGCCTCTACTGCTGTCCCTGACTTACCTGGGCCCTAGTTCCCTGTTAGTGCTGCTGGTGACTTTGAGTGATCCTCTCGGAGGGTCCATTGCCAGTTCAGGCTCTGTGGGCAGGTGGTAAGCTGGTAGAGGTGCCCCAAGGGCAGGTTTGGAAGAGAAAGGAAAGGAACTGGCTTTTTCTGTCTCTTGCCAAAATACACATTGCCTCTCAGAGAGGTTTTGGTGAACTCAAGCAACTGGACCTCAAATCACAACCCTGATAACCCTCACACTCCCTCCTGGAAGCCCCCTCCAGAATTAAACAGTTTGTTTCTCAAGTGAAGCTTGTCAAGTAAATGAAAGAGTGCTGTCTTACCCAGCTCGGGCTGCTGTAACAGAACACCATAGGCTGGGTGGCTTAAAAACAACAGAAATATATTGCTCACATTCTGGAGGCTGGAAGTCCAAGGTCAAGGAACCTGCAGATTCAGTGTCTGGTGCGAACCTTCTTCCTGGTTCATAGATGGCTGTCTTTTTTTTTTTCTTTCTTTCTTTTTAAGACTTTATTTTTTAGAGCAGTTTTAGGTTCATAGCAAAATTGAGTGGAAGGTACAGAGAGTTCTCATACATCCCCTGTTCACACACATGCACAGCCTGCCCATCATCAGCATTCCCCGCCAGAGTGGTATGTTTGTTACAACTGAACATACAGTGACACAACATTATCACCCAAAGTCCACAGTTTACCTTACAGTTCACTCTTAGAGTTGTACATTTTATGTACAATGTACATGTACTGTGTAATAACACATAACCATCATTATAGTAGATGGCTGTCTTCTTGCTGTGTCCTCCCGTGGAGGAAAGCGGGAGTGAGCGCTCTAGGGTCTCTTTCATAAGGGCAATAATCCCACTACTAAGCCCTCAGGATTTAATCACCTCCAAAGTCCCCATCTGCAAATATCATCACATTTGGGGTTAGATTTCAATGTAAGAATTTTGAGGGGACACAAACAGTCCATGGCAAGCACTTTAAGACTATTTCCCCCTGATAGTTTTTGAGCAACAGTATTCCCATGCACTTCTTCCAGGAGTGTTGTATGTGAAGCCTGGCTTCAGTCATCCATTTCCTGTTAACACAACCTGCTAGGCTCTGTCAACAGATGTTTATAGAAAGTAAGTTGTACGTGTCTCACCTGAGAAGTCTCACAGTCCTCAGGCATGTTCAAATATTCATTTTAATTAGGCAAATTAATAATTATATTTCCTTGACATGTATCCTAATTAAGACTACTTTCTCCTAACAAATAATTGGCTTTCTGAAAAGTTTACAACATCTGTTTTGAAGAAATTCTCAAAGGGAGAAATATCAAAATAAAATACGTTTTCAAAATTACATATCTTTAATTGTTTTCAGGTCCTAATCAGTTTTTCCAGTTCATTTTACCACTGGAATATTTTCCCCCTTAGATAGAGAACAGGGATCTTCAGTGCTTTACCTAAAATGATGATTTCCTTGGACATTTTAAACCTCCACAGCTGTTTCAGAGGAGCCAACTCTATTCACTGATTCTGAATGTTTCTTGGTCTCTTCTAGAAACCCTCTCACAGAGAATAAGTGAAATCTCTAAAGAATAATGTACTTCATCCCTTCCAGGTCTCACCTAAGAACCTCTCTAGAAACAGTAGGCCTGGAAATGTTTGTTCAAGTCTGAAGAGGGTTGAAAATATTGTGGCGTAAAAAATTCAAACTTATCAATGAAGGAAATGAAATGAATGCTTTTAATTAATTTTTTAAAATTAATTAATTTATTTATTTTTGGCTGCGTTGGGTCTTCGTTGCTGTGCACTGGCTTTCTCTAGTTGTGGCGAGTGGGGGCTACTCTTCGTTGCGGTGCGCGGGCTTCTCATTGTGGTGGCTTCTCTTGTTGCGGAGCATGGGCCCTAGGCGCATGGGCTTCAGTAGTTGTGGCTTGCGGGCTCTAGAGCGCAGGCTCAGTAGTTGTGGCGCACAGGCTTAGTTGCTCCGCGGCATGTGGATTCACTCATTTCAAGTTTCACTGGTTTTTAATAAATTTACAGTGGTACAACATCAGAATTTTAGAACCTCTCATTCTCCCCAAAAAAGGATACCTTGTGTCCATTTTCAGTCTCTTTATGTTTCCAATCCCAGCACAGTCAACTACTAATTTACCTCCCTAGCTTTGCCTTTTCTGGACATTTCATATAAATGGAATCATATAATCTGTGGTTTTTTGTGACTGGCTTCTTTCCCTTAATATAATCTTTTTACGATTCACCCATGTTGCAGTGTGTATCAGCACTTTGTTCCTTTTTACTGAACAGTATTCCAGAGTATGGATTACCACATTTTGTTATCCGTTTACCCGTCGGTGAACATTTCGATATTTTTTGGACATTGACGGACATTCCCCCATTTGGACACTGGCTATCATGAATAAAGCTGTTATGAACATCCACATTAGAGGTCTTTTTTTTTTTTTTTTTTTTTTTTTTTTTTTTGCGGTACGCAGGCCTCTCACTGTTGTGGCCTCTCCCGTTGCGGAGCACAGGCTCCGGACGTGCAGGCTCAGCAGCCATGGCTCACGGGCCCAGCCGCTCCACGGCATGTGGGGTCTTCCCGGACTGGGGCATGAACCCGTGTCCCCTGCATCAGCAGGCGGACTCTCAACCACTGCGCCACCAGGGAAGCCCTAGAGGTCTTTTTGTATGGACATATGTTTCATTTCTCTTGGGTAGATACCTAGGATTGGAATTGCTGGGTCGTATAAGTAACTGTCTTTAACATTTTAAGGAACCACCAAACTGTTTTCCAAAGCAGCTGCACCATTTACATTCCCAGCAGCAGTGCATACAGGTTCAAATTTCTCCATATGCTCATTCACACTTGATATTGTCTGTCTTTTTGATTATAACCAAGCAAATGCGTGTGAAGTGGAATCTCACTGTGTGTTTTTTTTAAAATAAATTTATTTATTTAATTTATTTTATTTTTGGCTGCGTTGGGTCTTCATTGCTGCGCGCAGGCTTTCTCTAGTTGGGGCGAGCGGGGGCTACTCTTCGTTGTGGTGCGTGGGCTTCTCACTGCAGTGGCTTCTCTTGTTGCAGAGCATGGACTCTAGGCGCATGGGCTCAGCAGTTGTGGCTCACGGGCTCAGTAGTTGTGGCTCGCGGGCTCTAGAGTGCAGTCTCCGTAGTTGTGGTGCACGGGCTTAGCTGCTCCGCGGCATGTGGGGTCTTCCCAGACCAAGGGATCAAACCCCTGTCCCCTGCATTGGCAGGCAGATTCTTAACCACTGCGCCACCAGGGAAGCCCTCATTGTGGTTTTGATTTGCATTTTCCTAATGCCTAATGATGTTGAACACCTTTTCATGTGCTTATTGGCTATTTGTAATCTTTGAAGAAATGTCTGTTCAGATCCTTTGCCTGGGTTATTTCTGTTTTTATTATTGAATTGTAAGAGTTCTTTATATGTTCTGGATACAAGTCCCTTGTCAAATATATGATTTGAAAATATTTTCTCCCATCCTGTGGCTTGTCTTTTCACTTTCTTGATGATATCATTTGCAAGACCCACATTTTTAATTCTGATGAAGTCCCAGTTATCAACTTTTTCTTTTATTACTTGTACTTTCGATGCCATATCTAAGAAATCTTTACCTAAACCCAAATTGTGAATATTTACTCCTGTGTTTTCTTTTAAGAGTATTATAGTTGGAGCTGTTACATTTAGGTCTGGGTCCATATTGAATAAATTTTTACGTATGATGTGGAGTAAGGGTTGTCTTAGAAGTTTTCCTTTTTTTTTTTTTTTTAACTACAGTAGAAGCCTGGTAGTTTGTCAATGAATAGAAAAAATTAGCTAAAGAGGGGAATCATTAAAATATTACACATTTTTGACATTTCATTTTAATGTAAACTATAAATGTAAATTCAGTTAATGATCTTTTGAGGTCAGGCCAAGGTCATGTCTTGGAGTATGGGTTTACAGGTGGGCCTGCCAGGGCCCATAAACAACACCCATAACGAATCTTTTCCAGTTTGGGTTTTTTTCCAGTGGAGTAGTCAGTTAAAAATCACCTAGAGAGCACTCTGAGCAAAGGATTCTTCTAGCTTTATACTTTTTCATCAGATCTTACACACTTGCCTCCCCAACACCTGATTCAGTAGTATTTTATTTTTACCAGCTTGCTTTATTGAGTCTTCCCAAAGCATCCATCTTTGCTTTATTAGAAACAACCCTTTTTACATTTGTATTTCTCTGGCTTACATGTTTTATTAAATTAGATGATTTAAAAATAAGTGCTAGCATGAACAGATTTGGGGGCACCTCCTGACAGACACTCCATGAGGGGCGGGGCAGAGGTGCGTAGAGCATGGGAAGGCCATCAGCTTGCCCTGGGCCATGGTCCGCGCCTTCGTGGAGGCATGGAGAGTGTTGATGACCCTTCACATTGGTCTAGTGGACGTCTGTTAAGAGAGTATCTTCTTCACAGAGAGGACTAACTGACAACTTTTTATATTTGTGCAGTGTGTGATTTTTAACTTTGTCAAACCCTCCAACGAGTCAGGGGCAGTAACATGGGGCCAGGGCAACTGGAGACTCCAGAAGCCCCAGAACTGCTGCCAGCCACTCTCAGGACCAAGAGAATGTGGAGTCACACACCCAGGAAATATTTGTTGAGCGAAAGAACGTTCAGACTCCCCCACGTAGTATCCTTGTTTAGAGGAAAAGAAGAAACATCTTTGTCAAGCTAATGGCTCAGGTCCTCATTTGTAAGAAGGAGGCCGAGTGTTGGCCAGATCTGTCTTAAGGAGCAGCCAGGGTGACAAGTGCATTGATTTCATCTGTGTGGGGGCACTTTGGTGATTTCAGGCCCCAAACTAGTAAGGGGGAGGATCCGGGGGAGGATCCAGAGGAGAACGCAGCTCTTCAGGCTTCCTGCCCTCTGGCCCCGCCCCCAGAATACACTGGAGCAGGACGGAACACCTCATCTTCCCCCCAGTCTGCCCCTTCCCAGTCTCCCCTAGCTCTGTCCGACCAGCAGCCTGGGAGTCGCTCCTGACCTCTGCTTCACCCTCCTCTCCGTGTCCCGGCCGCCCACAGTCCCATCCACGCACCCCCAGGGCACAGCTGGGCTTCATCTACTTCTCTGCTTCCCGGCTCCCACCACCGTGAGCCTGGCCACCCCACCTACCCTGCCTCTCACCCGGACAGTCCCAGCAGCCTCTGAGTCCCTCTTGTCTCTCCAGTCTATTCCCTGAACAGCACCCAGAGTCATGTCTTTGAAACAAAAACTGGGTCTGTCAGCCCTTGCTGTGGCTTTTCTCTGTCCCCCTCCTCTTCCCTCTCTTCCTCATTCTTCAGGCCTGTGCTGCTTCTCTTATTCTAAGTTAGGTCCACTGCCATTCACCTTCACCCATTCTTTTCTTTTAGGATATTTGTTACAACTTTGAGTTGTGTCTTTACTCCTCTGACTTTGATGTCCTTTCCTGCCTGTAGGTGATAAATTCCTTGGGGGTGGAGCAGGAAGCCCAGGCCTAGGAGGGTGTCTGGCAGTAGTGGACCTTCAGTGGCCTTTCATTATGTGAATAAATGAATGAAAATGAGTGCAATGCCCACGGGATCACGTGTGTGCATCCATCTAACCCACAGTTTACACACATCATGTTTCCTCTGGACAAAACCAACAGAAACCAAGGTATTGAGCCAATCAACAGGACCCTTGCAAACCACGTACCACTGGGCAGTTGGTGCCTTACTCAGAGGCACCCGCTGGGGCCGGTGCTTGTTCCCAGGCGGGTCCCTCCTCTCCCTGCCCCCTCTTGGAGCTGCATCTGCCCCAAGTAAGGGTGGCCTTCTCCTCCCATCCAGGGCCTCCGTTTGCTCAGCCTGTGCCTGCAGGGCTGCCTCTGTCCAGAGCGAGCACCTTCTTCCAGTTCTCCCCGAAGCACCACCCCCTGGGCCAGCAGCCGCAGGCTCTCTTGGCAGTGAAACACGGGGAATGGCGCAAAAGTCATAGCAAACCTCCACCCAAAACATGCAGACCCTCAATAGAGTTCTGCTTTTGAAAAGTGAGAGAGATATGGAAAATGTCTTTTTCCCCGCTTAGACATTGTCCAGAACAGCGTTGGCCAAAGCCAGGGATGCTGAAAGCCGCCTGGGCAAGTAGTCCTGGTGCATCTGCCTTCTTACTTCTCTGAAGGGTTGCAGATAAAGATGCTGGCAGGCCCCTCATCCCCAAACAGCAAGTGTGGCAGCCAAGCTATGACTCAGAAGCTTTTGCGTATCTCAAAAAGCTACCTTTTGGATGTGTGTAGGCCAAGAAAAGAGGTTGGGTAAATTCACTTTGGTACTTAGGAAACGTAATTTGGAGACTCTGAGTATTTTGCTGTCGCACTGAATTATTTTGGGGGCAGAGGGGCCCTGAAGGACACTACTTTTTTAAACAGCTTCACATACCGCGCAATTCACCCTTTCAAAGTGAACGATTCGGTGGCTTTTAGTCTATTCACAGAGATGTACCACCATTGCCACAAATTTTGGAACATCTTCGCCACCCCAAAAAGAAACCCCACACCCCTCAGTTGTCACCCCCGACCCACCCCCACCCCCCCAGCCCGAGGCAACCACTAGTGAAAGACACTGTTAACTGTTGCATTGAGTTCTTGCAGTCTTACCTTTGGGACATTTGGATTGTTAAACCAGAAAGAGTCCCAAAGTGGTGAAGATTGTTTTGCTACTGTTGTGTTTTTTTTGTTTTTTAACCACTGAAATAAGATTAGTCGCCAGAGAAGATGAGGGGCATTGCTGAAGACATTTAGATTGTGATTCACTGTGCAGATCGCTGCTGTGAGAAACTGCAAAAATTGCATTTCGTTGGCATTTGCTCTTTAGCTAGAAAGCTTCTGGGCAGCTGTAAAGCAGCCCATCTTTGCCATTTTATAACCAAAGCAATATCCACAGTATATAAAGGAAAAGATGTTAAGACCAAAGCATACACACACACACACACACACATACATACATACATACATATACACATATATACCATCAGATATTTTCTGAGCCCCACTATATGCTATGGGAAACAAAGAAATGGGTAAGATTTTGAGAATGCTGTCTGCTAAGACAGGGGTAGGAGTTACCATGGATAACACTCATGGTAATAGAAGCGCACACTTGACTGCTTACTATGTGCCAAGTCCAAATGCTTCACATGTATTAACTCAGTTAATTCTTCACAACAACCCTTTTGAGGTAGATGAGTTATTCTTACTTTACGGATAAGGAAACTGAGGCCCTGAGAGGTTAAGGAACTTGCATCATGTCACAGAGTTGGTAAAGGGTGGAAATGGGATTTGATCCTGGCACTCAAGCCTCAGGGTCTGGGCTGTCCTGGGACAAGGTTAGGGCTTTGGGAGATGGAAGCCCAAAGTGGTACAGGGGCTTGAAGCCCTTCCCCAAGCCCACATGTCCAGGTATGATCTGTTTTATCCCCAATGTTCATATTTGCCCCTGGTCTCAGGGCCTGGTCCTTGCTGTGCCCTCTGTCTGGGGCGCATCTCCCCAGCCCCCCGCCTGGCTCTGTCTCGTCCTCAGATCTCATCTCCTATGTTGCCTCACTCCTCCATCTACTGCAGAGCTCTCCCGCCCACCAGTTGCTCCGTCCATGATCACCCTGATTACTTCTGCAGTACCCAGGAGCACAGTGTGTAATGAGCTTAGTTGTTGACCTGTTCGTTGTCTGTCTCACCACCATTCTGAAGGTCTCTTTTTTTTAATTAACTAATTTATTTTTATTTATTAGTTGGCTGCATTGGGTCTTCGTTGCTGCGCGCAGGCTTTCTCTAGTTGTGGCGAGTGGGGGCTGCTCTTTGTTGCAGTGTGTGGGCTTCTCATTGCAGTGGCTTCTCTTGTTGTGGAGCACGGGCTCTAGATGCGCGGGCTTCAGTAGCTGTGGTGCGTGGGCTCAGTAGTTGTGGCTCGCGGGCTCTAGAGCGCAGGCTCAGTAGTTGTGGTGCACGGGCTTAGTTACTCCGCAGCACCAGGGATGGAACCCTTGTCAGCTGCACTGGCAGGCGGATTCTTAACCACTGCACCACCAGGGAAGTCCCTGTAAGGTCTTAAGGAAAGGGACCTGTGGCCTTGCCCACTAGTTGAATGTCTGGTGACTCACATGACACCCGTCCTCAGAACAAACTTTCTGAATGAGGGGAAGAGGCAGAGCCGCATCCGCTTGCCGGGGAGGGGGAGGTGGCGTGTGAGCTGGGCCCGGGTGGACAGACAGCACCTCAGCAGGAGGAGCTGGTACAATGGAGAGCACCCCCTGGAGAAAGGGGCGGGAAAGCATGGGGCGTGTTTGAAGAGCAGAGAAGGGTCCACGTGGAGGGACCCTGTGGTATGTCTTGTGCAGGGTTCTTCAGTCTCGCCGTTGACACGGGCTGGATTCTTTTGTGGGGCTGCCCTGTGTAATGTGGGATGTTTAGCACCATCCCGGCTTTTGTCCACTGGATGCCAGAAGCACCATCCCCCTCCCAGTGTGATATCCAGAAATGTCTCCAGACATCAGATGTGCCCTGGGGATCAAAATCATCCCCGGTTGGGCTTCCCTGGTGGCGCAGTGGTTGAGAGTCCGCCTGCCGATGCAGGGGACACAGGTTCATGCCCCGGTCCGGGAAGACCCCACATGCCGCGGAGCGGCTGGGCCCGTGAGCCATGGCCTCTGAGCCTGCGCGTCCGGAGCCTGTGCTCCGCAGCGGGAGAGGCTACAACGGTGAGAGGCCGGCGTACCGCAAAAAGTCCCAAAACCCAAACCAAAAACAAACCAAAAAAAATCATCCCCGGTTTAGAGCCACTGGTCTAGTGGGAATAGTAATCGGTACAGTTGGAAAATTTTCAGGCTATGTTTTAGCACCAGGTGCCAGAATGAGCGAGGATCCACTGACATCTTCATTTATCCTTTCACCAAATGTTTACTGAATGCCTCCCACCTGTCAGGGACCAAATGATAACATGCTGACAGAATGCTGGAAAGGGAAAGCAAATGTGGGCCTTTCCTTATGGAGATTAGAAGGTAGTGGCCCTTCAGCGAGGGAGTTTGATGATCAGGGTAAGCATTTTATAAAGAGTCACGATGCAGTGATTGACTGAGATGGATCAGAGCAGGGAGTCCTGCATGGAGCTGTCTTGGTAGCTCCAGGTGGGCATGGTGGACGCCTGACCCAAGACAGTGACGCTGTCAGTTAATGCTGAGTTAATTCTCTAACTTTATAGTCCAGTGGAGAAATGTGGCCTCTGTAGTCCCAATTTATGTATTATTTTGAGTCAGATTAGTTAACAGGGGTCAAAACATTGAATTCTTAAATATTCTTACAATGTAGTGATGTGTTGTAGCTCTCACACTTCTTAACCACTATCTTGTGATTTTAATTCTGTCTTCCAGAAGTCAAACTAGATTTAGAAAATGGGACTCTTATTTATAAAAAGTAAATTAAGAAAGCTGTTTGTCATTGTATTCCACCTTGAATTATTTGGGGTTGCCTATAAAGTGGCAGGTTTAGCACATCATGAAAATATAAATTATTAGAGTATTAGGTATTAATTAGCGACATGGCTGACTCCCGTAGGCCTTTTCCTAGTTGGGTAATGGAAGTAGTGATTCATTTGCTTTTGGGGGGGTGCATTCATTATAGTTAGTCATTGATTAACTGGTAAGAATGAAAGGATCAATGCGATTTCTAATTCTTGGTGTATATTAAAAAGTCAACTTTCATTAACAATTGAGAGATGTGCCCAAAAGGTATAATAAAAATGAGTGAGAGGAAATATATTGGCAGAGACAAATTCAAGAAAACATTTAGTTCGTGATATTAAAGGTGCAAACTGTAAAGAGCAATTGCAATTTGAATGTCTGTTTTTCAGGCAAGATATTGGCACATAAACAGAATCTCATAGGAAGGCTTAATGGTAAAGGATCATGTGAATTTTAAAAGGTTTTTAAGATTCTGTTCTGTATACAGTTGCTTTGTACTCAGTAATGCTTAATGGAGACTCACAGGCCTTTCCTGACCATGATTTAATACCACCCAAAATCCAATGTCCTTTTTATCCCTCGATTTTGAAAGATTGTTTCTATGACAGTCTCTATCCATTAGCTGAAAATTGGAAGTGGCCAAATCTTGTTACTCTACGACGGATGAGTCAGATTTCTTTCTAAGGCCCATTTTTTCTTTAAAAAGTATTTTTCAATTAATCTTAAAATTTGATTTAGGCTATGGTAACATACTAAATTATGGCAATTTATTTTGGTAGCTTGGAGCTTGTTTTCTTCCAGCTTGTCATCTGAGCAGACCTTGGCACTCCTAGCCGGATGAGTCTTCTCTTTAATCTCACTTGTGTGATCACCTGCCCTGAAGTCAGGGCTCTGTGGTGTAACTGGCCTGGTTCTGCCCCTCACGCCTTGTTAGTCTTGATCAAGTTATTTACCCTTGACCTTGTGAGTCTCCTCTTCTGTACCTCTAAGCAAAATGGAAGGGTTACCATGGATAAGGGCTTCTCATCCCAGATGTCTTCAGGGGCCAGGTGGTGAATGGGACCAGGTGTGGACCACAGTGAATTCCAGAGCATTCATGCCAGTAAAGGGGCAGTTACTGCTCAGTCCCAGCCAATCGTTGGCACACTCCATTTGGGCCTGGTGTGGCCACATTTTCCATGAGAATCCAGAAAGCCAAACACTGCGTGTGCCAAACAGAATACACCTGCTAATCAGATCGCATCGAGAGACCTAAAGTTTGTAATGTCTT
Organism: Mesoplodon mirus; assembly: GCF_964341445.2. NCBI lineage: Eukaryota > Metazoa > Chordata > Mammalia > Artiodactyla > Ziphiidae > Mesoplodon > Mesoplodon mirus. The sequence continues at coordinate 55,107,763 of NC_138991.1, forward strand.
GAGGAGATCACCAGTCAGCATCCCACAGAAAATAGATGTCCTGGGCCCTTTGCTGTTGGCAGGGTCTGTGAGCGTCACAACTTCCTGGGGAAAGGCTCTGAGCCTTGTCAGCATTATCTTTGTGTACTGTCTTCGTACTCACCAAGATGTACCATTTAAAGGAAACTTTTTGGAGACAAAAAATGTCTTTATGGAGGTGGGCAACTTGCAGGCAGCCTAGGGAACATTCCATCTTCTTCATGGTTCTCTCTCCTCCAGGTCAGCCTGGCAGCACTGAGATGCTGAACAATGGAGGCTGCTGCTCATAAACTGTGTAACCTTGAACTTGAGCCATGACTAAGATCCCTAGCCAGGTCTCAGAATTCCCTCCTTGGTTAAATGAGAGTGTTGGTTAAAGGAACTCTGAGAATCCCTCCGGCACAATTTCCAGTTCTTTAGGGGGAAAAGGTGGGCTTGTAGAAGGTGAGCCTTCAGCCTTCATAGGATGGGCTGCAACAAATGAGCTCACTCAGCTCAGTACAGGAGGGTCACATTAAACTTGTGGTTACCTGAGATTAGTTAATTACGTTAGTTAATGTTATCATCTGTGGCAGACAGGACCTGCCTCCCTGCATGAGCCCCTGCTTTTGAGCGTGGGCTGGCCTAGCGACTTGGTTGTAATGAATTGAACCTGGTAAAAGTGATGGGCAGTCACTTCTATTATCATGTTACATAAGATCGTAACTTCCGTTTACTAGCAAACCCTCTTTCTTGCCGCCTCTGATGAACAAGTTTCCACCTTATGAACTGCCATGTTGGAGAGGCCCACGTGTCAAGGAACAGGTGGCCTCTGGTTGACAGCCAGGAAGGAACAGGTGCCCTCAGTCCCCCAGTCCACAACCACCTAAGTGAGCTGGAAGCACATCCTGACTGACCTGAGTCTTCAGTTGAGACTCCAGCCTCATCCAACACTTTGATTGCAGCTTGTGAGAGATGTTGAGCAGAAGATCCAGCTAAGCTGTGCCCAGATTCCTGACCAACAGAAACTGTGAGATAGATAATGTGTCTTGTTTCAAGGTGCTGCATTTGTGGTGATTTGTTACATAGCAGTAGATGGCTAATACACCACCTCTTTGAATTTGTTTAAAAAAATAACATTGAAAAAATTACATTCACTGTAGACATTCTTATTCATAGCAGATTTAAGTGTTTTAGTTAAATGAATGTATGCATTATTGTGTCTTAACACTAAGAACCATATAGGCATTATCCAGAGGTTTGTGTCAAATGTTTCAAAAGATTACAATCTTGTTTTAGCACCATCAGGGTCAGAAATGAGATCTTAATTTAATCAACTCACTTTATTCTTTAATCCATTCATTCTAAAGTACTTAGTTTATCTCAAAAATTTGACCTTGGTCTTATCATAGTTGTCAATTAGAGTCCCTGACTGCATTCTTGTATCAAATTTGGACAAAAAAAAATTACCTCTCTATTGTGCTTTTGAAAACACACATTTGTGTATGCTGCACACACACAGTTGCTAGCAGGTGCTTTCACTGTATGTCATGATGTCATGTGAAAATCTAAAGCGTTAGAACTCACTAATTAGTAATGAATTCCCTGATTAAGTTCTTACCTGGAATCTTGGAATTCTTACCAAGAAAATTGAATTGATTTTGAAAGGTGATTTAAAGGGAGTTGATTAGACAGTAATGGATAAGACCAAGAAATGTTTAGGAACAAATACCTGAGCTGGACATAGGCAGGATGTCAGAATGAATAGGAAAATATGCAAAACAAAAACAAAATGAAACAAAAAACACAGCCACTAACAACAGCAAAACCCCTCCCGGACATTGTTTCAATTTAGGGAAACAATCACTTTACATCTGTTTGATATAAAACACATTTAAACAGGCCCTTGATTAGTTGCATGACAGTGCTTCTCACACTTGGATTTGCATAAAATCATTTGGGAATTTGTTAAAGTGCAGATTCTGACTCAGTAGGTCTGGGGTGGGCTTCCTAAGCTCGCAGGTGATGGTGATGTTGCTGGTCCGTTGCCACACCTTGAGGACTGAGGTGGAGGCCCAGCCCAGCCCCCCCGTGCCCAGGTACAGCCTGCATAGTTGCTCTCTTGTCATCCTCACCTTCTCCCTCAGCCTCCATTTCCAGGTACTTCTGCTCCTTAATTTGGGGTGTCAGTCATTTACCAGGCTCTTTGACTAGGAAAATTAAAAACAAAACAGAACAACAAGCAATAAACCACTGGACCCTTAAGTGGTTTTTAAATGCCCTGATTGTGTATCAGGTTGCTTTAGGGATGGTCCTTACCATATCCAGACTTCCACAGTTAGAGCTGCTAGAACAGTGCTTTCCGGAGTCTAAAGAGAGAAGCTGGGGCCAGACACTTGCTCTGCCCTGGAAGGGAGGCATCATCGTAAGCATTCCCAGGCCCTTGTAGGTGTCAGTCAGCTAATACCTATGCTCTGTCCTTGGGGTAATTCTGGACTTTGGTGAAATAATTTAATGCAAATGTTTTTAAGAATTGGCTTTCCTAATATAAAAGTCTGCCCTTCTGAGGGGTGGGGGAGGTGTAAGTTTACAAAAGATCCCTCCATCCAGTACTAAGTCTTACAAGCCTCAAATATCTTAAATTCAGCCTTGATTAAAATTAAGATGAGGCCAAACACCACAAACTTCTGTAGCAGGAACTTTAAGAGGCTCCAGGTGCTTTTGAGAACGCAGAACCCTGAGTCAGCCCATTGCCTTTATTAGATAGGTAAGGTAGATGGAACAGTGACATGGAGCTGTCATTTATTTTAGGTCAAATCTGTTTATTTTGTGCCTTGTCATCATAAAATTGAGATTCTTTCTAAGATTTTACTTAGTAAACCAGTAGTAATGAAAGATTTAATACCTCCAAAGATGACTTTTCGAGACTATGACTATTTGTGATAGGCAACTATAATTGTTAAAATGTTCACTGTAGAAAACTTTATAAATTCTGTTTGTTGTAGCAGATTGATTTATGCCCCAGCTTTGGGGTGTCAGTCATCTCCCTGATTAATTTATCCAGTTTAATCAGCTTTGCAAACTACCTCAGAAACAGGAACATAGCTAAAAGCATTCATCAGTGCAAAATGGTTATTATTAAAGTAAAATAAATGAACAGTGCCAACAATTAACTTTAAAACTCAAATCAGAATCTCAGTTTTTTTCATGACACCAACCTTGAGCTCTTGAAGAAGTTTTGCTGACTCCTTCCTGGCCCTTTATCTTTAAGTCTGATCTGTGTAACAAATTACCCAGAAACTTGGCAGCTTGCGAAAACTAATGTGCATTATCTATCTCACAGTTACCATCAGGAATCTGGGTGCAACCTAGCTGGGTCCTTCTGCTGCAGGGTCTCATGAGGGTTCCGTCAAGGTGTCACCTGTGGTGTGGTCTCATCCAGAAGCTCACCTAGGGCGAATCCTCTTCCAGGTTTACTCACATGCTTGTTGGCAGGATTTGGTTTCTTACAGGTTGTTGCATGGGTGGGGGGACTCTGTTCTTCACAGGCTGTTGGTCAGAGCCCTCCCTCAGTTCCTTGGCGTGTTGGCCTTTCCAGGGGGCTACTCATCATGACAGCCTGTTCCCTCCAGGAGAAGGGCTCCGAGGGAGAGTGAGCAAGATGAAAGTCAGGGTCTTTTCTTTAGCCTTATCTCTCTCTTTTTCAAAACCACTGTATTGAGATACGATGACATGAAATGATGTACGTATATAATGGGTACAACTCAGTGAGTTTGGGGATAAGTATAGACCTGTGAAACCATCACTACCATCAACATCTATCATAAACATCCATCTCCTCCTAAAGTTTCTTCCCACCCCCTTTATTGCTGTTGTTGTTTGTGTGTGTGATAGGAACACTTAAGATCTACCTTCTTAGCAAATTTTAAGTGTCCAATACAGTATTGTTAGCTATAGGCACCGTCCTATATAGTAGATCTCCAGAACTTATTTATCTTGCATAATTGAAACTTTGTGCCCTTTGATCCTCCCCTCCCCATTTCCCCTCCCTACCCCACAGCCCCTGGAAAACATCGTTCTGCTCTCTGCTTCTATGAGTTTGACTATTTTGGATTCTACATACAAGTTGAGGATCATGCAGTATTTGTCTTTCTGCGACTGGCTTATTGCAGGTAGCTTAATGTCTCCAGGTTCATCCATTTTGTCCCAAATGGCAGGATTTCCTTTTTTTAAGACTGAATGATATTCTGTTGTATGTGTATACCACTTTTTCTTTATCCATTCATCCACTGAGGAACATTTAGGTTGTTTCCATATCTTGGTCTAGCCAGTCTCTGAAGGCACATCCTATAACTGTATTCTGCTTATTAGAAGCAGTCCAGCCCACACTCAAGGGGAGGGGATCACACAGGATGTGAGTATCAGGACTCAGGGGTCTTCCGGGGGCATTTTGGAGTCTCTCTGCCACATGTCGTAAGGGCTCAATGAGTATGAGTCAGATCCGTTGTAGTGCTGGATCGCTGTCCTTGGCAGTGAGATGCACACAACAGGGTTTCATTGCAGTCCTTGTTCAGGGTGAGTTTAGGTAGGTTGTGATTTGACTGAACAGCTAGCATTTTAAGCTGTAGTTCAAGAACTGGCAGGTTAACACACATACATAATTTGTTCTGGAAAGTATGGATAGGTAATTTTGTTTGTTTACCTGCTTGTCTTAAGTTCTGGAAGAGGAATTAAGGAAAGGAGGCCTAAAGCCTGAGATCCATTCTAAGATGATAGTAAGCTAGGCACGGTGGGTGGGAGGGTGGTCGGTGGGAGGGTGGGCATGGAATTTTAAAAGCTTATGTGCTGGGCTTCCCTGGTGGCGCAGTGGTTGAGAGTCCGCCTGCCGATGCAGGGGACACGGGTTTGTGCCCCGCTCCGGGAGGATCCCACATGCCACGGAGTAGCTGGGCCCGTGAGCCATGGCCGCTGAGCCTGTGCGTCCAGAGTCTGTGCTCCGCAACGGGAGAGGCCACAACAGTGAGAGGCCCGCGTAACGCAAAAAAAAAAAAGCTTATGTGCTACATCTAGATCTCAGCTTAAATGACCCCACCTCAGAGAGGCCTTCCCTGTGCACCCAATTTAAATTAACCATTGCTTTCACCGTAATCCTCGCAGAGCCCTTAGCACCCTCCGGCTCTATTCTCTGCGAATTTCCTTGTTTGCTGTCTCTCCCCGCAACCCCCCCTCCCCCCGTGAGAACTAAGCCCACGAGAGCCGAGACCTTACCTGTCTTGGTCCACTTGTGTGTCATCAACACCTCGCACGGGGCCCGGCAAACAGTAGGCTCTCGGTAAATACTGAATAAATGAGTGAAATGAACACAAAGATGTAAAATGACTTCAAGGAGCTTTTGGGAAATTCTAGTATCTTCATGACTTCCAAAGGAAATGCCATTTATTCAGCTGACCTGCAAAATATGTTCATTTGTTAAAAAGAAGAAAACAGTCTCAAGGTTGTGGGGTAGTTTTGTCCCTGCAGCTGATGGCTGGTGTCCATGAGGCAAGTCATGTCACCTCTCTGGGCTGAGGATAAAATCTGGGCTGATGAGTGGGTGTGTTCAGACTGCTCTGTCCCCAGAACCCGCTCAGGCAGAGGAGGCTACGTGTTTTCAACACTGGTCAGCCACCTGTGGTTTTGTTTGAAGAAAGGATTCTGTGGCCAAAGAAAAGTGTGAAACCCACGCACCCACTGATGGGCGTTCCAGCTCTGTAAATGCAGACACTGCTGGCAGTGTTTTGGGCAGATCAGGGTGGAGACCCGTGGCCCTTGAAGCTTTGGCAGAACCAATAGGAAGAGCAGCCCGATGGTTTACCTTCCGGTGACCTAAGTGCTCTCCAAGGACATAAAGAATTAAAGAGTCTCGTCCCCCAGCCCTGCCCTGCAGCCTCACACCTCACCTCTGCCCACATCATGCTGCCTTGGAAATGTTAGCATCATTGTTTGTTTTCCACATTAACTAAGATTTTGTTTCTGGCCCTGCCTTCCCCACCAGATAGCCGGAGCTTCTGAGCTCCAAGTTTTTGTCACATCCCCTGAAACAGTGCAAATTGTGCCATTAAGCCTGGCGTAAAAGATTTGAAAGCACTTCACCTCGTCGTTTAAACATAATACTTCTGGCAGCTTTCAATTTGGGGTATTTTTAATTCTAATTAAAAAACTATTGAACATTAAGATCCTCTATATAGCGTGCCGTGGTGCCTCTGTGCTCCATTTTGGCCGTCTGGCTTTTAAACAGACAGCTTGGTTGCATAGCTGTTAATGGCCCATGTGGTTTTTCCCTGGCCTTTGGGAATCACCAGCTCCAGGCATAATTAGTATAAATCAAAATCCTCTAGCTGATGACAGGAAAATGGTGTGTTTGAACAGCAGCTTATTAAAATGACCTACTTAATTTAAGAAAAATATTGTATCCACTCGCAGGGTAACCTGGGTGCTTTCCCTGACAGATTTTATAATATTTCTTCCCTCTCTTTTCTTCCTTCCTCCCTCCCTTCCTTCCTTTCATTCTTTCTTTTTTTTTTTCTTTTTTTTTTTAATTAAAGAAAAGGAAAGGGAATGGAAAGGCCCGTTCTACTTCATCCAAGGTGCAGACCCACAGTTCGGACTGATGAAGGCCTGGTCCACTGGGGACTGTGACAGCGGTGGCGACGAGTGGAAGCAGGAGATCCGTCTGACGGAGCAAGCCGTCCAGGCTATCAACAAGCTGAGCCCCAAGCCCAAGTTCTTTGTTCTGTGCGGGGACCTCGTCCATGCCATGCCCGGTAAGACTGGGGTCACCGTTGTGACCTTGTCTTCTTCTCCCATCCAGAAAAAAATGATTTGTCTTAAAAGACGACTCTATTCAGTAACGGCTCATTCTTTCTCTTCACGACGGTTGCAGTATCGTCAAACATCAGAAAATACACGCTCATTTTGTTTTAAGAATTTGGCAAGATTAATCACAGTAATTAGGCAGAGCTACAGTTCTTATGGTCTGAGCTTACTATGAAAAATGGAACAGTTTCCTACGTGTCACCTTTCTTCATTTCCAGGGGACAAACTTGAACTGCCTTCAGATCCCATATCCATAAACGTAGTCTTCTCCTTTCATTTCCCTTTTCCTTGTGCTTTTATTTCTCCTGTATTTGTTAGTGCTTTTTCAGTTTCAAATGACAATCTAACTTGAACTAGATTAATTTTTTTTTTTTAAGTTTGTGTTACCCTATGGGACTGTAAAGTCCAAGGGCAGATTTAGGCTTCAAGTATGGCTGGATCCAGGGGCTCAGAGGTTGCTATCAGGGCTTGGTCTCTTCCTTGCTCAGCCTTGCTTTCCTCTGGGTTGAATTTATTCTCATGCAGGCTCTTTCCAGGTAGTGGCTCCTGGGAGCTTTAGGTTTATGTCCTCCTTACTGAAACCACAACAGAAAGTGCCTTATTCTTTTTTAAAAAATAAATAATTAATTAATTTTTGGCTGTATTGGGTCTTTGTTGCTGTGCACAGGCTTCCTCTAGTTGTGGCGAGTGGGGGCTACTCTTCATTGCGGTGTGCAGGCTTCTCATTGTGGTGGCTTCTCTTGTTGCGGAACATGGGCTCTAGGCGCGCGGGCTTCAGTAGTTGTGGCACACGGGCTCAGTAGTGGTGGCTCGCGGGCTCTAGAGTGCAGGCTCAATAGCTGTGGCCCACGGGCTTAGTTGCTCCATGGCATGTGGGATCTTCCCGGACCAGGGCTCGAACCCGTGTCTCCTGCATTGCCAGGCGGATTCTTAACCACTGCGCCACCAGGGAAGCCCCTGAAAGTGCCTTATTCTTAGTGGTCCAATCAGAGTTACAGACCAACACCCATCCAGCTCACATAGCCCCATGAAGCCGGGGTGTGGGGTCAGCTCCCCTGCAGCCAAGTGGTCAGAAGAACAGGATGGTTCCCCTGAAGAAAAGTGAGATAGTAGGAATGTGAACATAACAGGTCCTTTTTAGAACTCGCTTCCTTTATTTATTCCCCTTTCCTTTGATATCCTTCTCTCCCAGGCAAAGATAAAGCCCAGTGAGCAAGTATAAGAAAGTGGAAACCGCCCCTGCCCATCTGCGAGGCAGAGCAGGCACCCAAGCCCACTCTTGTCTGTGTCCTGGTCTCTGCTTAGTGGACAGAGATGACCCAAAGACCACTGCAGAAAACACTGTAGTTGCTGTGGGTGTTTGTTTTTGGCTAACGTTACCTTGTAAACCAAGACTCTTGAGTCCTGCTATGATTTCTAATGTCTTTAGAAGCCAAGGCACTCTGCAGGAAGCCTGGGTACACTAATTCCTCCCCTCCAGGACTCACTTGTCTGGTAACCTACCTATCTAGAACAACCCCAGTGTGAACGTGTGAGGATGGAGAAGGGTCTGCCCAGAATGGCTCTCCTTGAAGTCTAGGGAGTAGGGCCAGCAGGGAGAACCCTCAGACCTTCCCTCATTCTCTGTTTACTCACATTTTACACAAAGTCAAGATTGTGAACATGCCCACAGTCCACGTCATTAACTCCCCATCCCCCTGGAGGAGCCCAGTGATGCCATCCCTGGAGAAGCAGCCTGTCCTGCTATTGGGCCTATACAGAGGCGGCAGGATGGGCAAGAGGGAAAACAAGGCAGTGGACAAAGACCTGAACTAGGTCTCACGTGGCGGGGATGCCAGCTCCACATCTGCCACATCTACCACTGATGCACTGCGTACACTTGGCCAGAACCCTTACCTTCTTAGAGCCTCAGTTTCTGAACCAAGAGCCCATTGATGCATGTGTAGCCTCAATAGTCTGGGGCTACACAGCGCAGGGCAGACGACTCTATACCTCCATGCAGGTGGTGAATATCTCAGCAGCTTGGTACAGAAATGTATTCTCAGGAAGTTGCTGAGTTTCTTTTTTTAGAGAGGTAAAATCCTAGCTGCCTATGAACTTGGCCACCCTTGGTGACTCTTGGCTGAGGGTTCTCCAGTGCTGAGATTATACAGTGCTAAAGTGACCACAGAGTACCCCAGTTTCTAAAGGAGTTAGAAATTGTAGCAGGACTTGGAGTCTTGGTTTACAAGGTAAACCAAGGTAGTGTGTGAGTTGATCTAACAGATTTATGTTACTTCCAAATGGTTTGATTTGCAGGTAGCTGGTTTCTTTGGAATCATTTGGCCCGATATTCACTGTAGCATCGGCTAGAGCTCTCCCTCTGGACGACACAGTGAACAGACTTCCACTGGACAGTTGAAACAGATTCCAAATTTACTGCTTTTCTGTCCAGTGTTTTTTTTTTTCCTTTGAAAATAGAATATTATGAGACTCACTAGAATTATATAACATGTTCTTGTAGATGTTTACTGACTTGTTCTGAATTATGTTAATGTATTCAGTCATATTTCAAAATAAGGTTTAAAATAAAAGCATTCCGTGTGATTACACTGCTTCTTAAATAAAGTGTACTGAACATAAGTAAATTAAAAGATAGAGTTTTTATGATCAACCCTACCAGTTGGTCAGAAGACCTCAAAAATGTGAACTAGCCAACTTTTGAGAAATTGTTTTATATTCATTGTGACCCGAACAGAATTCTGAAGATTTGGATTGTTTTGTGGGATTGTAACTGACCCAGTGAAAGGATTGTAACTGTTTTGAATATTGTGGTCTGAGGTTTAAACAGAACGTTTTGAATCTAGTTACCATTTTTTTTTGCATTTAATTGCATTTTTTAATATGCAATTAGTGGCTTCCCCCTCATTTAGCTCATATTCAGGGGCAGACTTTAGAAAAGTAATTATTTGCTTTGACTGCTTAACACATTGTTAATTATCAAATGCATATATTAATAGGCAGATAAAATCAGAGAGCATACTTTTAATTCCGCCATAAATAATATCTTGGGCCAAGTAGTTTTAAGTTCAAATTGGGGAAAAAGAACTTTACAAGTAATACTTTTGCTAATGAAAGTCCGAATATGCTTTTCTATTATAAATATCCATCATAATATTCGTTCATCTACAAACATTTATTGTGTGCAAACTAAGTGTCAGTTACAGATGCTGTGGATATGATAGTTAGAAATGAGAGACCAGCCCTTCCACGGAGCTTAGAGTCTGGTAAGGGAAGTGTAAAACCCAGGATGGTTAAGGGGTGCCATTGGTGCCAAGGCCTGCAGGAAAAAGCCTAAGAAATGCAGGACAAAGCCCATTTTGTTTTGAAACATATGCAGTTTTCATCCTGCAGGCGTCTTTTGGGTTATCTTGGTATTTTCTTATTTTATAAAGCTTCTCTATGGGATAAACCACATTATAAGTAGCAAATGAAGACTTGTACAAATATTGAGACCATTGATTTTCAATCCTTCACTGTTGAGCCCAGGATGACTTTCTTCAGTCCTTCTGATGTTGAGGCATCAACCCACTGATGCTGTCCCCAGGAGCCTTATTAGGTTTCGACAGTTACATGAGAAGCTGGAATGTGATGATACAATTAGGGTGCAGGAGAGTCCCTTTAGCCTTTGGAACGGGTTGGTGTGTCTGTCCCTGTTTGGTAGCAAGGGCTATAACCAAACAAAACAGATAAAGCGGGAGGGATTCTTCCCTTGATACAAAGTCTCCTTGAAGAGTTCTTTGTTTACTGACCTCCACTGGGGCAGCTGTTACATGATGTTTCAGTTGATTCAGCCCCAGGAAGTCCTCTGTTTCGTAAACTGAGGCAAGCCTGCGTTAGCATTATTTCAGTAGGTGGTGTATTAGTTTCCTATGGCTGCTGTAAACAATTACTATAGACTTAGTGGTCTAAAACAACACATTTATTCTCTTATAGTTCTGGAGGACAGAGTATAAAATGGGTGTGAAGGGCCACATCCTTTCTGGGAGGTTCCAGCCTCTAGAGGCTGCGCACATGTCCTGGGTCAAGGCCCCTTCCTCTGTCTTCAAAGCCAGCAAGGTAGCATCTTCTCTCCTCACTGACCTTTGATTCACCCTCTCATATTCTCTTACTCCTATCCTCCTGCTTCCCTCTTATCAACACCCTTGTGATCCTGTTGGCCTGTTCAGATAGCCCAGGATAATCTCTTCATCTCAAAATCCTTAACTTTATCGCATCTGCAAATTCCCTTTTGCCTTGTAAGGTAACGTATTCATAGATTTGGGGGACTGGGCTGTGGACATCTTTGGGGGACCACTATTCAGCCAACCACAGACTGGCAAAGGATGACTTCAGGGTCTGTTCTGTGCCAGGAACTGTGCTGCTAGCGCACCCTCTATGGGCTTGGAAAAGTGTCATTGTTATGTCCATTGTCCCAGGGTCACTTAGCTTGTAAGTGGTGGAGCCAGGATCTTACTCAGGTCCGTCTGTTTCCAAATTTAATGCACTTCTGCTGCAGCCTTGCTACTCAAAGGCTGGTCCTCAGAGCTGTAACCAGGAGCTTGTTTGAAATGTAGGATTTCTGTCCCACCCAGACCTAACGAGACATAATCAGCAGCTCAACAAGATCCACAGGTGAATCTTATGGACAATTAAGTCTGAGAAGCACTTAATAGACTGATATGCACAGTGCACTGGGTGTTTGGCTTCTCTGTGTATTATGTACCATTTTGTGTGTATGCAAGTGGTTTGTGAAAATGCACTTTAGCTCTTAAAGATAATGGTGTTTAGCAAGAGAGCTACCTTTGCTTTAGACTTACCGTGCTCAGCTTCAAAGGGAAATGCTTTAAGTTTGTAGCTTTTTATTTTGCTTTTTAAACAACAGTTTGAATAACTAAAGCCGAATGACCTCTGCTCTGCAGGGCTTCCCAAACAGAACCTGACAGAAATTTTCAGGAAAGCAGCCACACCTATATGCTTTAAAAGTATCTTTATGCAGAAAGGTCAGGAGGGCTAGCACTGGTTCTTCGGGTCCTGTCTGTGTGCATGATCCCTTATCTGCCATTCCAAAGTTCACAAAGCTCTGAACACTAAGCGTTTTTTGCTTTAGTTTGAACTAACTCAGTTGGCAGCAAAACTGACCTGAACAACGTGAAGCTATTTATATATAGTCTCTATTTATCCTACTTAAAACATTCATGTATTTTGCTAGTGAAATATTACCGTGTTCCATGACGGGGTGGTGCCTGAGACCCAGCTGGAGGCATTATTTAATATGTGCCCTCTGCCTGGTATTGCTATTTTTAAGTTTGAAAACCTCCAGATTTCAAACCAGATCTGGCCCAAAGCATTTTGGATAAGAACACATGAATCTGCAGTGTTGATCATTTGGAATTTATAGATGAAGAAACCTTTCATCACTAGAAGCAGAAGGCTCTTCCTTCCTTCCCATTTAATGTCACACCCCCAAGTTCACTTGTGCACACCCATTGCACAGTGGCCACATTTTAGTTTCAAAGTTAAAAATGTTCCCAGGCATCTTATATTTGAATTTTGGGGACCATTCCTGTTGGGACCAAAGTGACTGAATATGAAAATGGAGTTGCGTTCAGAAATCATTCTGACAAATTGAAAGAGGGGGTACGTACACAAAGGTGATGTTTGCTACAGATAAGTGCAGACTAATCCACTTAGGTGGAAAACTCTTCACTTCAGGGTAGAGAAGGACTGAGCTTCTGCAGATATGACTGCAAAAGGCTGGAGATTAAGGGGATTAGTGGCATGGTGTTTAGGATGGGAGACACTCTGGGAATGTAAAGCAGAACTGCTGAATTGTGGTTTTCCTGCAAGATCCAAGTGAGACTTAAAAGGTTCTATTTCATCTAGTTTGGTAGCCCCTCACCTTAAATTAGATGTGAAGGGCTAGGCCAAGGTCCAGATAAGAGTAGCTCTGGCTAAATGGCCATCAAGACTCCTTCCCCACTTAGATTTCTAATTCTATGATGAATGGGTAGAATTGGGAAATAAAGCAAGATGGAATGCTTTGGTACGCTGGGCTTCAGGCAGAAAATAAGCCATTTGTCCTTCTGTGTTCACACAATCCAGGAAGGTTGGTGTTTATTTTTCCCCAGCTGGGCAGGCACAAACATGTGAATGTAATTCTGGTACAAGACAGACTATGATAAGCAAAGCCTCAGAGGCACACTTTTGAAAACCAAAGCCAGGATTAAGGCTGTGGCCAGGAAAAGGCCTTATGTCCGCCCTCCAGCCTCTAGGATTCACCTTCCCCCAAGCTGAGTTCTAAGTTCCTAAAGGGCAGCGAGTGTGTGTATCTGTGTTGGTGTGTATTTACATCAAGCGCCCAACACTGTGGGCATGTGAACGGTGTGAATGAATGCAGGCCAAGTGAATCACTGTATGTTTCCCGGGGTCCTTAGCAAGTAGCTGGCACATGGTAGGCCCCCAGTACAAACTTCTGGATTAGATGAGTAATCAATTCATTTATTTAACAAATCTCTGTTGAGTGCTTACTCTGAGCCAGGCACTGTTCCAGATGCCTGTGCTACGTAAGTGAATAAAACAGATCAAAACCTGTGCTTGACCTAGAAATAAGGAATAGGGACGCATGGAAACATGAAAGTATTATTTTTTGTCATTCTTATCTTTTGTAGGATTCAAACTCATGTACCTATGGATCTGTTTTGTTATTTTATTAGATTTTTAAATTATACGAGTAATATGTGAATACATTCTCTTTGTAAAGATTTAAAATCTGTATCTAGAATAAACTGTAACCCCCAACCAGGTCCATCCCTTGGGGTCACCATAGTTAAAAGTATGTGTGTGGTGAGCACCCTGGTCTTCCATAAATGTCATCATTCTGTGCACACTGCTCTGTGCCTCGCTTTTTCCCCTTGCATCCATCTGGAAAACCCTTTTACGCTGATACACAGAGGTTTATGTCAGGCTTTTAATAACTGTGGTGAGTTCCGTGGGTTGGAATCTCCTGACTGATTAGTTCTCTCTCCTCACCATCACTAGGAGTGATCATCTAAACAGTGCCGCTAGCAGAGGTTCTTCTTGTGTACTCAGGTCAGCTTTTCTTTAGGCTTGAAGTCAAAATGGGTTGGCTGGTTCGGGACGTGCTCTAGCACTTGGAGGGAGTGAACACCAGGCAGTTCGCTTTGCAGTTCCCAGGAGGACGCCTCTCAGGGACTGGCCGCACTTTCCTTCTGTACCGTCTCTTCTGTGCAGCAGCATCTCTGCCTGCACTGCCCACCACACCCCAGGTACTCAGAAAGTTTCCACTGAATGGAAACCCTTTTGTCCCTATTAACAGGATTTGTTCCTGTTGTTGTTGTTGTTTTTAAAAGAAGCTCAGTTAACTCATGTTCAATTCCTTGGCTGTATAATTAGCCTTGCATTGTTATTTTTAAGTGCATATTCCAGGCTCCAAGAAATGCCACGATTTAAAGACAATTTACCACACAGCTTAACATACAGAAACATTAAAGGGGGGTTCTGTGGGTGCAAGAAGGTGACCCGCCTTGGTTGAAATATCACCAGGCCCTGGACTGGGCCGGGCTGCTGTCTTCAGCTCTTCCAGCAGGTTGTGTGCAGGCCAAATGTTGAGCCGTGGTGACCCAGAGCAATCAGCCAGGCCCGGGCTCCCGGGCTCCTTCACATCCATTATAAGCGCTGTTGAAGCATCCAGGCGATCAGGAACAATGCCTCCCTTCTGCTGGGGCTGATTGAACTAATTTACTTGATATTACTAATTAGGGAACTCTGAGCATTACTTGCAGAGTTGTTTCTTTTTTGTTGCTGTTGTTCATGGAGAGAGGATTTTTTATTGAGATACAGTTGACATACAACATTATATTAGTTTCAGGTGTATAACAGTGATTCAATATTTGTATATACTGTGAAAGGATCACAGTAAGTCTAGTTACCATCTGTCACAATACATAGTTACAAATTTTTCTTGTGACTTTTTTCTTTAACATCTTTATTGGAGTATAATTGCTTTACAATGGTGTGTTAGTTTCTGCTTTATAACAAAGTGAATCAGTTATACATATACATATATCACCATATCTCTTCCCTCTTGCATCTCCCTCCCTCCCACCCTCCCTATCCCACCCCTCTAGGTGGTCACAAAGCACTGAGCTGATCTCCCTGTGCTATGCGGCTGCTTCCCACTAGCTATCTGTCTTACATTTGGTAGTGTATAGATGTCCATGGCACTGTTTCTGATGATGTGTGTGGTCTGAAGCAGCACTGCTGGGAGCGGTGATCGCCCTCACGCCCCCGCCAGCATCTGCCACGTGGCCTTATGGCAGAGGCCCTGTGCCCGCTGCTGGGCATCTCAGCTTGTTCTGTGCCCAGACCCCTTTGGCAGCTTGCTGAAACCTCTGGACCACCTCTCATAATAATGTTTCTAAATGCATAAAATATAATGCATGAGGTTTCTCAGAAACCAATTATATTGAAATACAGTTATCAAAATATTTTAAAATTTATTTGATAGAGTAAAATGCATGCCTGTTTGTTGATCTATTGTTATATAATACAGTCTAACAGCAAGGCTAATAACTACTGTATTTTCAAAGTGGTGCTTGAGCTTAAGCAACGTTGTGAGGTATTGCAACAACTGTAATGGAATATGAAAAATCCTCGTGATTTCTGTTGGTGGACAGGATCACAGGAGCGTGAATACCTCTGTGGCTTTCTGCCTAACTTCATAGTAGAAGGAAATGCTAGATGTCAGTTAGAGGTCATTGAAAATGTAGGCTTTTTCCCCATCTAGGTTCACAGATCCCCGTGGACTCCAGGTTAAGAGCCCTTATCCATGTGCACATGTGGATATACTCTTGTTTGACTAGTCAGAGCTTTCTCTTCATAGTCAATGTGTGGATATTATAATTGCCCACAGTATAAACTCAATGGCAGAAACTCTACCTTGAATTAAAGGCTAAAACGCTTCTTAATTGTAGCTAGGAAAATGTGACCTCTGATTATTCCCTGAAAAGAAATGAGCTGAGTAACAGGAGCTAGTTAACAATTGTCTTTTGTAGATTTATTTACTTTATTTATTTATTTTTGGCTGTGTTGGGTCTTCGTTGCTGTGCGCAGGCTTTCTCTAGTGGCGAGCGGGGGCTACTCTTCGTTGTGGTGCGCGGGCTTCTCATTGTGGTGGCTTCTGTTGTTGGGGAGCACAGGCTCTAGGTGCATGGGCTTCAGTAGTTGTGGCACATGGGCTCAGTAGTTGTGGCTCGTGGGCTCTAGAGTGTAGGCTCAGTAGTTGTGGCCCACGGGCTTAGTTGCTCCGCAGCATGTGGGATCTTCCCGGACCAGGGCTCGAACACCTGTCCCCTGCATTGGTAGGCGGATTGTTAACCACTGCGCCACCAGGGAAGTCCCTCCTGTCAGTACATTTAAAACTATTAGGCATTCTATCAGTTTCAGCATCTTGAAGAAATTTCTTCTAGAGCCCTCTGTTTCCTGGCTCATTATTCTCTAAGCCTAACAGCTGTCATATTGGCATTTCCATCCCTGTTCTAGGGACTGACTACCTCTCTCAGGTTGGATCCCCGTTTCTTCGCTTTGTAGCAGACCATGATTGTAGAGGCCATTAGGCAAAGAACCTGTGGCAGTCTGCTCCGCGACCCCGGCCAGCCCTCTGAGTGGCGCAGGCCACTGAGCAGAACAGCTAGGGAGCTCACTTCCACCCTCCCCCACATCCTGGGGGGTTTCCTGGAGGCGGCAGAGGGATGCTACAGAAGCTTGCAGAGTCCCTGGCAAACCAATACAGTGTAGACAAAACCAACGTCTTTCTAGCTCGTGCTTAGCTGATTGGAATAGTTACATCTTTCCTTTCGCTGTTTTTGCTCTAAATACTAATTTTCTGGAATTGGGACATTTCACTTCCTTAATGGGCCTATTATCTGCAACTAAATGAAATAGTAAAAAGAAGCACTATCCCAAAGGAGTTCAATTACCAGTTAATTGGTCAAGTGATCAGAATGTGAAATGAAAAAAATAATGAGAGGTTAGAAAAGGGAGCACATTTCAGGCCAAAACTGCTGAGGATGCCTATTTTGTAACTTCCATAATTTAGACACTCACCTGCATGTTTGGAATTCTGTATCACTCCAACCTGAGAGAGGTAGTCAGTCCCTAGACAGGGATGGAAATGCCAATATGACAGCTGTTAGGCTTAGAGAATAATGAGCCAGGAAACAGAGGGCTCTAGAAGAAATTTCTTCAAGACGCTGAAACTGATAGAACGCCTAATAGTTTTAAATGTACTGACAGTTCCTAAATAGTTTATTGGAAAACCATGGTAGATTCTTTTCAATATATGTTATTTGGGTTGTATAAAAAATGTACTATTCCTTTCTTTATGTATTATTTGGGTGAAATGCTGTCATAATCCATAAATATTCTTGTGAAGAGATTTTGTATTGATCTGTAAGGTGGCAGCTTTAGAAATTTCACTTGGATAATATACTTTCCTTAATCTTTTTTTTTCCCAAAAATATTAAAGTAAATTTTATATCATACCAAAAGCTCCTATAATGTCAAACAGTTTATTTTATTAATTGTATCCTAAGTTGGTTCACAGTACAGATTCAACAGTGATTTGCTATAAATGTCTGGGAGCGGCCAGTGTAATAAGTTGTAGTTGTTAGATGCAAAGTTAAATGAATCTTGTTTAATATCACGTATAATTTAAAAACCAGTAGAACCAGATTAAACTTGATCTGCTAGCTAGGTGCTGCCGAATCACCACGTGAGTAACATTTATGCTTGCAAAGATTTAGATCAAATGAATTTACATACCTCAATTAATTAGGAAAAGATAATGGAAAGGATTTGAGATGGAAAGGATTATGGCTCCATAAATTCTCTGGGACTAGATGAAAGTGAATGTTTTTAATTGAAGGAGTAAATCATTTTCTTAAGTTCCACTCAAGGCTGCTTGTGCCACTGTGTCCCTAGCCCTAGTGTTTTCCAGCCAGATGTCCACCTGTTCCATCATCACTGCTTGTGCCCTTGACTATTGGCAGTTAGAGTTAGGTAATTCGACCCTAATTCACTTACTCATTTGTTTGTCTGATCAATAATAGCAAATAAATGTGGAGGGTCTGCTTATGTGCCTGACACTGCTTAGCAAGAAACAAGCCCAGTGCCTGTCCTCAGGAAGCTTCCAGTTAGGGAGAGAGGAGGGAAGCAAAAAGCTCTATAACTGAAATAAAACAGTAGCCTTAGTGAGTGATTCCAGGCGTGGTGCGTGGTGCTGTAAGCAGATGCAGGATGCAGCCCTGATTGGTGGGTTAGCGAAGGCTGCCTTGAAACCGGAGTAATATTAGGTAGCCTCTGCCCTGCTCATCGTTCAAAAAATCAAATCCAATCAAACAGTACTAAAAGGTATTCAGGAAGATAAAAGTCAGCGTTCCGGGCTTCCCTGGTGGCGCAGTGGTTGAGAGTCCGCCTGCCGATGCAGGGGACACGGGTTCGTGCCCCGGTCCGGGAAGATCCCACATGCCGCGGAGCTGCTGGGCCCGTGAGCCATGGCCGCTGAGCCTGTGCGTCCGGAGCCTGTGCTCCTCAATGGGAGAGGCCACAGCAGTGAGAGGCCCGCGTACTGCAAAAAAAAAAAAAAAAAAAAGTCAGCGTTCCAGCTACCACTGACCTACTTCTTAGAGGAAACCCGTGGTTATTAATTTTTCATGAAAAATGGCAGAAAATTATCAAGCTTATGTACACTTTCATGTAGAGTGTTTTGTAAAAAGTACAAATGGAAGAAAAAAAGACACAGCATCTGTTTATGTCATTTCTGTTGTCTTTCTGTAGCAGGAGGTATAGACATGTGTCACTCTTTTCAGTGGACAAGATACCAGCATGTGTTTGAACTGCCCCCGACTTGGGGGGCATTTATGTTGTGCCCTGTGTTCTGCGGTGACCAGTGCACCTCTGTCTGCACAAGCAGCTGTTAAGGATGTGGCTCTGAAGTCAGCTTGCTTAGATTCACATCCTGGGCCCCTTGTTTACTAACTGGGTAACCTTGGGCAATTTACCTTATCTCTCAGTAGCTGAGTTTCCTTATCTGTAAAATGCAGATACTGATGATACTACTTGGTAGGCTTCTCATAGAACTTAAAGTGCTCAGAACACTGGCGTTTAATACCATCCAGTAACTACAGTTACTTCCACTAGTTAGGTTTTGTTTTTGTTTTTGTTTTTAATAAAAGCTTTATTGAGATCTAATTCCCATATCATGTAATTCACCCATTTAAGGTGTGTAATTCAGTGGCTTTTTGTTTATTCACAGCATTGTGCAGACAAGACCACCATCAATTTTAGAACATTTTCATCAACCCAAAAAGAAGCCTTGTTTCATACTATTAACCACTCCTCTCCATATCCCTCCACCCCACCCTCATCTGCAGCCCTAGGCAACCACTAATCTACGTTGTGTGTTTATGGATTTGCCTGTTCTAGACATTTTGTGTAAGTGGGATCATATAATATGTGATCCTTTGTGACTGGCGTCTTTCATTGAGCATGATGTTGTCAGGGTTCATCTGTATTGTAGCAGGTGTCACTACTTCATTCCTCTTATGTCTGAATAATTGTAGGGAGAGACTGCATTTCATTTACCTACTTTTACTTTTTGTTGTTATTCTGTGAGATGAATTCTTAGAACTAGACTGTTGAACCAAATGTTAATATTAAGGAAAGTGGAAATTAAGCCTTTGTCCTAACATATGGTCAACTAATATATTTTATTTATTTATTTATTTTTGGCTGCATTGGGTCTTCATTGCTGCGCGTGAGCTTTCTCTAGCTGCGGTGAGCGGGGGCTACTCTTCGTTTTGGTGCGTGGGCTTCTCATTGCGGCAGCTTCTCTTGTTGCGGAGCACGGGCTCTAGGTGTGCGGGCTTTAGTAGTTGTGGCACGTGGGCTCAGTAGTTGCGGCACACGGGCTTAGTTGCTCCGCAGCATGTGGGATCTTCCCGGACCAGGGCTTGAACCTGTGTCCCCTGCATTGGCAGGCAATTCTTAACTGCTGCACCTCCAGGGAAGTCCTCAACTAATATATTTTAATTTTTAATATTTATTTTTTGGCTGTGCCCCGCAGCTTGTGGGATGTTACTGGACCACCAGGGAAGTCCCTATATTTTAATATTTTTATTCCGTTACTAAATAATATCCCTAGTGGCCCAAGAGATCAAATTTACTATATTCTTTGTATTACTCCCCCCCCCCAAAAAAAAGTATAAATAAACGAGAGGGTGTTTTTAATGTGGGAGTTAAAGTCCCTGGTCACTAGGTAAAAGGGAGAGGATGGGGAATGGGCCATCCCCCTACCTTCAGGCAAACCCCAGTTTGCCATCTCAAATAGCTGAGAGCCCGTTTTTTTAATAAGATTCTTAACTCTTCATTTTTTCACAGTTTTTATTAAGAATATTTTTGTCCAAAAATAAAACCCAAACGTTTGGGAAATAAAGAGCAAGTTTACTAAGTTTAGTTGAGCATCTGTAGCCGCCTATTATTTCTTATGTAATCACTTCAAAAAACAGTCTTCCTTGATTCCTTCCTTATCATTAGGTCAACTAAGTGGCCACCAGAAATTGGGAAGAGCTTGTTACTCTAAAGAGTAGGGCTCGTGGTAGTGCAGAGCCACTAAGGTAGCTGTATTATGATGAAAGAATAGTGCTTTTATCCCTTTTTCCAGATGAGCAAACTGTCAGGTCGGACAGCTTGCCCAGCTCCACCTGCTGGGGAGGTGATGCTGGCGCTGAGGTCCATTCAGTAACTCAGAGCCTAGACTCCCTTTACTGGACCCTCAAGGAGTTAGAGCCATCCTAGGGTGAATTCTTTATCTGCTGCCCACCAATAGGCCAAGGCTGCATGAAACTAGGGAGAGAGGTGCTGGAGGGGGAGGACAAGTGTTCCCTCCTTGGGGGAATCTGATGACAGCCCCAGCTGTGCTTTTGGAGCTAAAACTACAAAATCTAAGATGGTCTGTCTCCATATTCCAGATGCAGCTCTATAGTAAGGGTGAAGCCATGTTTCTGAGAGTGGAAACAAGTGCTGTTTAGTCACAGTCGAGGCCATCCTGCCAGCCCTGGGCCACCTCAGCATTATGAGCTTTAGGTTAATAGGATGATACTGGCATGAGAATTGCTCCTCTTTGTTTAATAGACCAGGGCAGCGGTACTCAAAGATGTCACATTTTAAAATTCTACTTGTCGGTAAATTAAAAGTAGTCCCCAGAGTCCCTAATCCAGGGATCTCCAAACACTGGCACATGCTGTGGGAGCTTCGCAACACTTCTGAGCAGAAGACAGTTTTGTTATTCTCAGTGACCAGGCCTGCTGCCCTGGGGCCACTGAGCCCCCGAAAGCAGCAAAGCAGACCATATCATTACAGCAGCCCCCAGACTCCTCTGAAGATGAACGTTGCCATCAGGTCCAAAATCTTAGCATTGCCATCTTAAACTCTTTGTTCATTCCGAAACATAGAAAATGTTTCTACCTGTGAAAGGCAAATTTAACCATCAATTATTTAGAAAAGACAGAACAAGGCGCTTGCAAGGGACATTTGTCCTTCGTCTTGACCTTCCACTACTTTGAACTGCACTTTCCCTCCGGTGTGTGTCTTGGAGGGAGGCGGAAGCCACCTGCTGTGACTGAAGTCAGGTGCCCTGATGCTCTTTCCAGCCTCCCGTGCAGCTAGGACTCAGGCTTGTGACCCCGTCCCAACCACCCAGACCCCCCTGAAGCAGATTTTAAATCTTCAGCTGTTGACACAGAGGGGGCAGGATCTGTCGCGGTGAAGGGGTTGGCAGCTGCGTCTACCTTTGGGAGCAGCAGTGGGCGGGGTCCCAGCATTATTCGCATCCAGCATCACCATCAGCTGTGTCAGCGGGCAGCCTGGGAGCGTCTGTACCCAGGCCAGCGCTTCTCCCTGGAAGCATTTTTGAATGTGATTGGAGGTGCTGCCTTCTTAGCCTCGAGACCTGGCTTTCCAGCTCTCTGTAAGACTCCCAGCTACCTGATAGCCTTTATAGATTGCTTCTCTATTCAGACTAGCCAGGGTCAGTTGTGTGCAACAAAGAACCTGACTGATGGAAGCTTCCACGCCGCCGCCTTCTAGTGCTGCCCAGTTACCACCCTGGGGCAGATTCTGCTCTGTGCTTCTCCCCAGGTGTTCCACTCCACCTCAGTTTCATCATGTGAAAGCTGAACCTACTCTCTTCTTAGAGCTTCCTTCTCATTGTTCCCTCAGTCATAAGGATGTGACCTTTTTGAATTCATTCTTTTTTTAAAAAGAATATTTATTTATTTACTTACTTACTTGGCTGTTCCTGGTCTTCGTTGCGGCATGTGGGATCTTTAGTTGTGGCATATGGGCTCTTTTAGTTATGGCGTGTGGGATCTAGTTCTCTGACCAGGGATCGAACCTGGGCCCCCTGCATTAGGAGTGCGGAGTCTTAACCACTGGACCACCAGGGAAGTCCTTTGAGCCATCCTGAGCCATCTTTCCCTCCGCACCCAACTCCTGCCCAGTCCTGCCCAGTCCCCCGATAACCCTGCTCCCCCTCTGTCCTGTCAGCCCCAGACACTCACGCCAGGACTCGTGCAGCTGCCTGCTTGTGCGCTCTCTACAGTGTGGCCCCTCATCAAACGGTACCATTCATTGCCCACCTGTTCCACCTCCTCTGTATCACATACTCAGCCTCATCACCCTTGTAGTGTTGTTATCACAAAATGGCCTCAGTCCTGCACCCCACCCTGCAGCATGCCTTCGCAGCTCTCCCGTCCGGAGGTGGAGTGTGTTTCCCTTGTTCCTTTCGCCTTGTGTCTGCAGAGGTGCTGGTCAAGAGCACAGGCCATGTGACCTTGGGCCTCCTCCTCTGTTAAATGAGGCTGACAGTGGTACCCACTTTAGAGGCTAGTTGTGGAGATGAGGCGAGATGATGGACGTATTGATACAAGGGCTGGCACAACACAGGCATTGAATAAACAGTGGCTGAACCCCCCCCACCATCACCCTCAGTCTTCATTATGCTGCCGTCATTGCTGTCCTCATCATCATACCTTCTTTTGAGATTCAGCTCCACTTCCTGTCTTCTTCTTGAAAACTTCTTCAGAAGTACCAGTTTTTTAGTGATTCTTTCTGCCTTAAACTCGGTGGTCTGCTTCACTGATGTGGTTTTAAGCTCAGACCATCCTCTGCATTTGTCTGATGTGCTGTCCCGTGAAGAGTCTGGGTTTTGGAGTCAGAAGATGTGACTAATTCACCCTGTGACTTTGGGTTAGTTACTCAACTGTCTAAGCCTCAGACTCTGTAAAACATGAAAAGTGATAGCTGTATCCACAACAGGCGGGAGGATTAACTGAAATACTGACTGGGAAACATTTCGCTCAGTACCTGGCACCTTATAAGCACTCCATCATTGTAATAACGGTTATGGTGCTTCTTCTTGTATTTTCTCCCAGCTTGTGAACCTCTTGAAGACAGGTTCTCTGCCATTTATCCATTTGTATCCCAGAACCTACCACAGTATCTGATACATGGCAGGTGCTCAAAGCATATAAGCTTTTTGGAGGGAGGGAGACCTGGTTTTAAAACTAAGTGTCATTTATGTAGAGAACGGACATGTGGACATGATGGGGGGCGGGGGAAGGGGAGGCTGGGATGAACTGGGAGATTAGGATTGACATATGTACACTACCATGCATAAAATAGATAGCTAGTGGAAACCTGCTGTAAAGCACAGGAACCTCAGCTTGGTGCTTTGTGACGACCTAGATGGATGGGATGGGGGGGTTGGGAGGGAGGTCCAAGAGGGAGGGGATATAGGTATACATATAGCTGATTCACTTCATTGTACAGCAGAAACTAACACAACATTGTAAAGCAATTATACTCCAATTAAAAAAAAAAAGACTAAGTGTCCTTTAAGAGCTATTTGGCTGTGGGCAAGGTCGTAGACTTCACTGAGCTGCAGCTTCCTTATCTGGAAGCCAGAGGAGATGGTATCTATGTTTCTGGGTTGTTTGGAGGATCAAACAAGATGGTTAATTACAGGGTCTGTGACAGACCTTGGTAGCAGCAGTAAGAGAGTGATGTCCGCGCTTGTCTTCCTTTATCCTCACCTGATGCCATGCTGGGCCCTGCAGTAGTACCCCGTCCTTTTTCCTGCAGGAAGTGGAAATGTGAGAAATAGAAAGGGCCTTTGTTTTTTCTTTCTCTGACCTTCCAGCTCTTATTCAGAATATTCTGAAAGCTCACATGGAAAAACAACAGCCAAGAGAGCCCTGTGACGAAAACTGGGTATTTGATTACATGATTCGCCCAAATGACTAGTTCCTCTTCTGCCTTTCCTTGCCATATATTTTGCTGTGCTTTGAAGCAGCCCTAGCAAGCTACCAAATTTATTTGGAAACATGGTCTTTTCAGCCAAATGCTCTGCCACACCACCATCTCCTGTAAATGATGACACAGTGTTTTCATCTGGCATCATCTGACAGCATGCTAGGAGGACTTTTTAAAAGGTTGCCATTAGGACTGGTTTGGTTGATCATTAGGACTGGTTTGGTTGATCATGAGGACTGGTTTGCTTGATCATTAGGACTGGTTTGGTTGATCATTAGGACTGGTTTGATCTGGATGGAATGAAGCTCATCACCAGCGTAAACTGTTATTCCTTCACGACATCTCTGCTGCTAAGACCCCCATGTGGAATATCAGTGCCTGGGGTCTGAGGCTCTATCTATAAGATAACCCAAGGGGCTTCCCTGGTGGTGCAGTGGTTGAGAGTCCCCCTGCCAATGCAGGGGATGAGGGTTCGTGCCCCGGTCCGGGAGGATCCCGCGTGCCGCGGAGTGGCTGGGCCCGTGAGCCATGGCCGCTGGGCCTGTGGGTCCAGAGCCTGTGCTCCGCAACGGGAGAGGCTACAACAGTGAGAGGCCCGTGTACCACAAAAAAAAAAAAAAAAAAAAAAAAAGATAACCCAAGGCATTAAGTCATGTGGGCCTTTATTTTCTTTTTTGTTTTCATTTTTGAACTTGAATATTTTTTTAAAATTGAGGCATACTTGCATGTAATGCTATATTCGTTTTAGGCGTACAACGTAATGAGTTGATATTTGTGTGTATTGTGAAGTGATCCCCACAGTAAGTCTAGCTAACATCTGTCCCCACACATAGTCACACCATTTTTTTTCTTGTGGTGAGAACTTTCTTTTTTTCTTTTTTCCCTTTTTAAGATCTACTCTTTTAACAACTTTCAAATACGCGATACAGCATTATTAACTATAATCACCATGCTGTACATTACATTCCCGAGACTTATTTACGAGTTTTTATTTTCAAGCGTGTTAAGGTCCTTCTGTACCATTCAGGTAGGCAAACTCTAGACAGACTGCAAAATATGATGCTCTTCTAGCATCCGTGGTGATGTTTGTAGTTGTACTTTAGAGTTCTGTATTGCTCCCATTTAGGGCAGCCAGCCAGCCAGCCTGGTTTGATGGGGACTATCCCAGTAATAGTACCGAAAAGTCTCCCATCCTGAGAAACCCCTCAGCTCTGGACAAACTGAGATGGGTGGTCATCCTCGATGTGTTACAGTAGGGTTTTCCCAGACCTAGATGGAAGTTTGTGAAGAAAAACATTTTTCAGGGCATTGTAACTAAAAACTTCAGAAGTGAGACCTGGAAAATGGTTGATCCATGCATTTAATATAAATGTTCACCACTCTATAGGGAAAAGAACCAATCAAGGATTATTTTGGGAGAGCAGCGTAGTTGAGGTCTATAACTTCCATCTCAAGGGTTAAAGTTGTACCCTAAGCTTCCCATAATACCCTTTAATTGCTTACTTTTGTCTGATCTATTTTGTCGATGGCTGGCTTTCCTGGCATTTCTCGGGAGGATCACTAGCTGTTGTTAAATAAATACGTCTCTGCTGCTGCTTCACCCGGAGCAGTTTGCACAGACGCAGCTCTGTTGCAAATCAATCCTCTCATTTGCCGCCTTTGCCCTTGTGACTTTCCGTTTGGGGCTCTTATTTATTAAAACCACAGCTGCCTGTGTCCACAGCTACTCAGTATGGACAGCATGCCTTCCCAATCTCCTGTCCTACAGACGTATCATTGTACCTACTTCAGAGGGTCTGCATCTGAACCCACTTCTGCTTCTTCGAGGTACCTGGCAGAGCCCCTAGTGCAAATTTCAAATATGCCACTTAACCTGGGTATTATGTCATACTGTCTGAAACATATCTTCCAAATTTGCTGAATATGTCTAGCCATTTTCATATGATAAAGCAACAGAGAGGGAATTAATTTTACTGTATGGATATGAACCTTCTCAAAAGTATTTATACCCATTGCCAAAGTGATCTAACTGCATAGCTGGTAGATATATAAAGATGTGTATTGAAGTACTCGTAAGAGGGTCACCCTGAGAGAATTTCAGAGGTTAATTAATCCATGAGGGTCACTGTGATAGTGGTCATAAAAATGATGCAACTTCAATGCTAAAAGACACCCACTGGAGACCGTTTGACCCCGTTTTTGCTGCCTCATGCCTGAGAGAGAGAGAGAGAGAGAAAGAAAGAGAGAGAAAACTATTCATCTTAGTCTGGAGTATGGCTCCTGCCCCACCACTTCCAGCGTGCAGAAGTTTTACAGCGAGTCTGACCCCACCTTTTCCTGCTGTACTTTAATACTTTCTTTAATTTGATCTACTGTAAGGTCAAAGAAAAGCTGGTATTCTCCCTCTTGGCCTCTTTCTCACAGGCAGTAGAGAAGTGCCTGTGAAAATTCTATTTATAATATAAATAGAATGCAACAGAGGATCTCAGAGGGTCTCTGCACTTCATCCTTTTGTAAGGCCAAGAATGCACTTGTCCTGTGCACCCATCCCCTCAGTTTGTTTAATCAGATTCAGAAGTTGTGCTCCCCCCAACACTGTATTGAATATGACTGCTGTTAGTCGGTGTGGGGGGAGGCTTCTCATAGGAGGAGGAACCCATCCCCCTCCCCCCGAAACCAGCAAGCAGTTGCTCGTGAAAGCTGCCTTGAACTAAGAGGGCTTCATCTGGTTTTGGTTTGGCTTGAAAGCATCCTGTCAAAATGATCTAGAGACAGAGCAGGTTTTCAGACCTATATTTACTATTTCATTTGTCGTCACACTGAGACTATGAAACCTCGAATGAGTGAATTCAAAGGGCACAGTGTACCTGGGAGCGGCTGTCCGTTATTGAGATGCAATTTGAGGACCAAATATCTCTCTGTTTTCTTCTATCTGACAAAGCGTGCCACACAAAGAAAGAAAGAATCAGAGCCTTAAAGAACCTACAGCCAGAGAGGAAAGGGGTCAAGAACCCCAGGGAGGTTGTATGCATTATAAAAGAAATGACCACAATTAACTTTCCAGTGACGCAGAGCCTCGTTCTTGGCTGTTTTGGTTCATTCTTTTCCAGGTTCTCCATGATCCACACTTGGAGGAACAGCCGCATTTCCTCTTTTCCTGGATCAGTCACTAAATAGGATTTGATTTCCCAAAGGCTAGACTCTAACCATATGGGGGTGAGGGGCTCCCACAGGACGTGTGATCCAGGCAAAGCAAGCACAGGCTCCATGTAGAAAATAGGGCCTATGTTCAAATCAGCCTATGTAGTGGGGACAGGATGGTGGGGTGGGCGTGGGGGATTTTGGAGAAAGAGGGGCTTTATGAGGATGTGGAAGAAAGGTGATTCTATTATAAGAAAGAGAAGCCCACTCAGACTAGCTTGAGAAAAAAATAAGCACTGAGGGTAGGGGTGGCAGGGGGTTGGGTCTCAGGAGGATTTCATGGAATCCAAGGGCAGGAGTGCATTGAGACCCTGGAAGGCGAGGAAGTGTGGGGACAGAGACAGGAAGGGCATCCGTCAGTGACTTGTGCCCTCCCTGGGTCTACCTGGCCTCTGCTTTGTGGAAGACAGCTTTCTCGGCTTGGGTGCACGTACAGGATGATCCCCTGTCTGCCTTCACGTTATTTCACATCTCACCTCTTCATTGAGATGCATCGATATCAAAAGGTCCAATTTCAGACTCCCAGAAGAGAACCTGTGATTGGCTCAGCTGGGGTCAGATGTCTCCTGACACCACCCAGCCACTGCCAGGTGCTAAGTTCATGCTGTATAGACATGGGCGACAGGCACTTGTCCCCATAAATGTGTGCAGGTGGAGGCAGGAAGGCGGGAATGGGCTGGTGTCATCTACCAGAAGGTATCCCAGGAATCTGCCTAGAGGAGGGAGGGGAGGGCATTTCAGTTTGTTGCTCATGGTTCTTTGGCTGCAAAGCACCAGAAACCCAGTGGCCAATTTAAGAAGAAAAAAATAAAAGCAATAAATGGAAAGAATAAGAGGTGGTTCACAAGATTGAAGGAAAAGCTGAAAAATAGGCATCTGGAAAGCAGAAGGAACTGACCAGCTCTGGGGAGCTGGGAAGCAGAGCTTAATGGAAGCTCTCTCCACAGCACTGCTGTCCAGGTGCCTCTGCTTATGCATTGTTCTGATCTGGGGTCTGGTGAGGGCCCTTCTCCTGGTTTGCAGACAGCCGCCTTCTCATTAAATCCCCACATGTGGAGAGCACAGAGCCTTCTCGTTAAATCCCCACATGTGGAGAGCAGAGAGGAAGCACACTCTCTCTTGGGTCAGTTCTTATCAGGGCACTAATCCCATTCATGAGACCTCTACCCTTATGATCTAATTATCTCCCAAAGCCCCCCCACCCCCAGTCTCCTAATTCCATCGCATTGGGGGTTAGAATTTCAACATAGGAATTTGGCGGGGGACATAAACATTCAGTCCATAACAACATGCTAAGAAATCCAGTAATATTTCAGAGAAATATTTTTGGTGTTTGATAAAGTGATAGGAAAACAAGAAAAAAAGATTAAAGATAAACTCACACTGTACTGAATTTATGATAGTTCAGACAGGTCAGATTTGCTTGGAAAGCTTCATTTTGCTGTCTACAGCTTGTAAATCTGAAAGGCAAGAGAGTTTGAAGTTGGTATTGCCACCCAGGCAGAATAAAATATATAGATAATTTTTCATACCATTCCAAGCATTCTCTCTCTGTTTATTCATTTGTTTACCTGCCAGGGTAGCTCTCAAGTAATAGGTTTTCAGAGTTTAATAAATTTGATCTACTCAAGCTGACGCAAATTGATTTATTCCCACCAATCAGAAGACAACGGTGGTTGAACAGAAGGCAGTTAGGGAGAATTAAGTGGGAGCTGTCAAGATTAAACAAAGCTTCCCGGGCTTCTCTGGTGGTGCAGTGGTTGAGAGTCCACCTGCTGATGCAGGGGACACGGGTTCGTGCCCCGGTCCGGGAAGATCCCACATGCCACGGAGCGGCTGGGCCCGTGAGCCATGGCCGCTGAGCCTGTGCGTCCGGAGCCTGTGCTCCGCAACGGGAGAGGCCACAACAGTGAGAGGCCCACATACCGCAAAAACAAAACAAAACAAAGCTTCCCTATTTGTGTGGTCGAGTAATACACAACATGAGAGTTTCTTATCCTGTATGCCAGCTCATTAAAATCCGAACAGCAATTCAGGTGCCATGTTTATGTTAAAAACTAACATCAAGTAGGCTTTTTAAGATCCAAAGAGTGTTTTTTGCCAAAATCCAGTTACAACCTGTGATGTTCTTTGAATAGATTTTTTTAAAGGAAGAATGAGCCTTTTCATTTTAAAATAGCACTTTAACCTCTGCTCTATTCCTGTTGATTTTTATAAACCAGGACTAGTTTATTATGAGACACTTATATCTTCAAGGCAAAGTTGTGTTTATCTACTCATTAATTTAGGGTGTATTGAGAATTGCTTGGAACTGGAGGTCAGATAAAACTGGGTTTGAATTCTGGCACCACTGTCTACTAGCTTGGTGACTCTAGGAAGCTTTCTTTTTATTTCCGATTCAGTTTATTCATTGAGTTTCCTACTGTAGGCATTTCTCATATATTTTATCATCGAGTCTTCAAAATCTTACTGAGGATTAAGTATTGGGCTAAGAGTTTTAAATGAACATTAAAAAATTTGAGCATTTTAGAAAGACTGAAAAGCTAAGAAGCATAAAGAACACCAAAAATAGCCTAGAGATTAATATAATGCATACGCATGTATCTACCAGCCAGCTTACAAAATAAAACATTAACAACACTGTTGAAGCCCCCTGTGTGCCAGTTTCAGTTAGAGATAAAGGGCATGTGACAGAAAATCCAAATAAAAGTGGCAAATATATATTTTCCTCTCGGGTAATAAGAAGTTTGGGGGCAGGCATTCCTGGGACGCAGGCTGTTCTAGCTCTGTGCTCCTTCATCTTTAGGCTGTGGCCCTTGTTTCCATGCTTTATAGAAGGGCTGCTGGAGCTGCAGCCATCACATTCAAGTTCCATGAAGGAGGAAACACTGATGGCAAAAGGGCTTTTCAGGAAGGCCCATGCAATGACTTTCATCCCAGAGCCCAGAATTGTACTGGACATAGTAGTTATCAGCAGAGATCATTTTAACTGCCATCAAAATGTAGGTTCTGCTGGTAAGAAAAGGAGGGTTATTAGGTAGGCAGCTGGCAGCTTCTCCCTGAGAGGTAAACACTATACTAAATTAAGAGGTTTCTAAAAAATTGTCTCTTTATATTTTTGCTGTATGTGTATGTATCCCTCAGAAATATATAGGCTTATTTTACATGTTTTTAAACTTCATGTAAACGGTATTGCATCCTGTATATGTTCTTCCACAACTTGCTTTTTTCCCTCATTCAGCTGTATGTTAAAGTCATCCACATTCACCTGATCATTCTGGTTCATTTATTTTTTTACTGCTGTGGAGTATTCCAGTATATGACTGTACCATAATTTACCATTATCTGTTATGTTGTTGTTGGACATGTAAGATGTTTTCAGCTTTTTGCTACTATATTTATTTTCTTCTATTCTATTAATCAATTAGTTGATTGATTTGTCTCCTTGTTATGGGTGTTGTTTTCATACTTCTTTGCAATTCTGGTAATTTTTAGCTGGATTCCAGACATAATGAATTTTACCTGGTTGGATGCTAGATATTTTTATCTTCCTATAAATTTTTAAAAATAAATAAATAGGGCCTCCCTGGTGGCGCAGTGGTTGAGAGTCCGCCTGCCGATGCAGGGGATACGGGTTCGTGCCCCGGTCTGGGAGGATCCCATATGCCGCGGAGTGGCTGGGCCCGTGAGCCGTGGCCGCTGGGCCTGCGCGTCCGGAGCCTGTGCTCCGCAACGGGGGAGGCCACAGCAGTGAGAGGCCCGCATACCGCAAAAAAAAAAAAATAAATAAATAAATAAATAAATACATTTATTTATTTATTTATTTATTTATTTATTTATTTATTTATTTATTTATTTATTTTGGCTCTGTTGGGTCTCCGTTGCTGCGCGCAGGCTTTCTCTAGTTGCAGTGAGCGGGGACTACTCTTCGTTAAGGTGTGCAGGCTTCTAATTGCGGTGGCTTCTCTTGTTGCAGAGCACGGGCTCTTAGGCACACAGGCTTCAGTAGTTGTGGCACATGGGCTCAGTAGTTGTGGCTTGAGGGCTCTAGAGTGCAGGCTCAGTAGGTGTGGTGCACAGGCTTAGTTGCTCTGTGGCATGTGGGATCTTTCCGGACCAGGGCTCGAACCTGTGTCCCCTGCATTGGCAGGCAGATTCTTAACCACTGCACCACCAGGGAAGGCCCTATAAATATTTTTGAGGAGTTCTAGGACACAGTTAAGTTATTTGGAAACAGCTAATCCTTTCAGTCTTGCTTTTAAGTTTGTTATGCAGGACCAGTGCAGAGTTTGGTTTGGGACTAATTTTGCCCCCACTACTAAAGCAAACCTCTTCAGGTCTTCTACCCGATTGCCCATGAATTATGAGGTTTTCCCCTCTGACGGGTGGGAATGGGAATTGTTTCTGGCCCTGTGTGAGCACTGGGGATTGTTCCCACTAGTCCTTTCAAGTGTTTCTTTCCTTGGCCTGGGATAGTTTACTCACCTGCCTTGATCAGTTCCCACCGAAGGCTCAAGGGGGGACACTCAGCAGATATCTGGGGTTCTTTGTCAATGAGACTCTCCTTGCTTGTTCTCTGCCCTGAAACTCTTGACGCCTGGACTCCCAGCTCCGTTTTCTTAACTCAGGGAGACTGGGTCTACTTGGGTCTCCCTTCCCTGCAGCATGGCTTGGAAACTGTCCATGCAGTATCTGGGCAGTTGTAGGGCTCACCTCACTTGCTTCCTGTCTCTTATGGTCCCTGAGGGCCATGGCCCAGTTCACTGTCTTGAGTGCCATCATGTCGTATAGTTTGTCCAGTGTTTTAATTGTTCCAGGCAGAAAGGTAAACCTAGTGTCTGTTCCTCCTCCTTGGCTGGAAGCAGAGTGAGTCCTCATTGTGGTTTTATTTTCTTTTTGTAATTACTGGAGAGATTAAGCATCTTTTCACATGTTTTCCGACCACATGTTCATCTCAGCCTGTTTTATTCCATTGAGATATATATGTCTTTTTCTAGTAACTTGGAATAGTTCTTTATATATTTTACAGATTAATCTTTTGTCAGCTTAAATTGGTTGTTGCTAACTTTTCTTAGATTTAATTATCTTTTCATTTTTAAAATTATATTGTTTTTTGATGAACAGAAGTTTAAAGTTTTAATATAGTCCAGTTTGTCAGTTTCCTTTAATAAGGTCAATGCATTTTGTTTTATTTTAGTTAAGAAATGCTTAACCCTGAAGTTATTCAGATATTCTACTAATATCTTCTTCTAGAAGCTTGAAAGTTTTTGTGTATTTACGTCTTTAATTCATTTGGAACTGATTTTTGTGTGTGATAGGGATAGAGACCCAATTTATTCTATTTTTTTCCAGTTGGGATTACCAGTTGCTCCATCAGTGTTTAATGAATACTCTATCTGTGCAGAAAAGACTTAGCCCGGCAGGCCTGAGACTTCCCATATGAAAGGCCTGTTTACAAGTTAGGCCCTTGTCTGGCATCTGGGAACCTGGATTCTGGGGGGTTCCCACCATTCCAAGACCTGATAAGAGGGCCTCACTGTGCCTGGATTGCACGAACAATGTGGTTTATGCTGAACACCCCCTTTCCTTCTGCGAGTCTGGAATGTTGGTCTGTGCCAGGCAGAGGCTCCTACGTGACCAGCCCCCAGTGAGAAGCCTGGGCGCAGGGTCTCTAATGAGCTTCCTTGATACAAACATGTCACATGTGCTGTCACAGCTCATTGCTGGAGGAGGTGAGCACATCCTCTGTGAGTCCATTGGGAGAGGAGTCTCGGGAGCTGGCACCTGATTTCCTGCACACTTCACCCCACGCACCTGATCCCTTTGCTGATCTTGCTCTGTATGCTTTTGCTGGGATGAATCACAGCCAGGTGTGATAGGTGCTGAGCCCTATAAGTCCTCCTCCCGAGTCATCAAACCTGGGGGTGGTCCTGAGGACCCCCAACACACTGTCCTTTCTCTGCTGATGTTAAAATAATCCTGAGAAGCAGATATTGGGCAGTGTTCTTAACTACTGTTAAACATTCGTTTCTTTATCTAAACATCTAAGCCCCCCTTCGCTTTCAGGTGTTTTAGCTGATGCCTGGCACATACTCTATATCACTCAATAAATGATCATTAATAACCGTAAGAAAGGAATAGGTAAAGTGCTGTGGTAGTTTGAGAAAGATTAAATATTCAGCTGTAAATCTTTCAGATGGGCATGTTTTATGTTTTTGCAATTAGTGAAATAAATTTTCCCATATCTATTTAAGGTTAGCAATCATAGTTTTTTTTTTATCATCTTGGAACATTTATAGTTCCTGTAATATCCCAAGTTAGGAATTTTCTATCTTCTTAACCTTGTCTGAGAATTTAAAATCCTATTATTCAACATGCTTCACATTGCTGCCTTTGTGTACTGCTATGGACTGAATGCATGTGTGTCCCCCAAATTCACAGGTTGAATTCCTAACCCCCAATGTGATAATATTAGGAGGTGGGTCATGAGCGTGGAGCCCTCATAATTGGGCTCAGCGTTCTTAGAAAAGAGACCCCAGAGAGCTCTCTTACTCCTCTTTCCGCCATGTGAGGACATTGCCAGAAGCTAGCAACCTGCAAGAGGTTTCTCACCAGAACTCGGCCAGGCTGGCATCCTGATCTTAGACTTCCAGCTTCCAGAACTGTGAGAAATAAACTTCTGTTGTTTATGAGCCACCCAGTCTGTGGCACTTTGTTATAGCAGCTGAGCTAAGACTTGTCTCTATATTTCTAACATAGCAAGCCAGCTGTTCATCCAACCAGCTGCTTTTATTCATGTAATGTTTCTGTAGGTAGTAGTTCATTATTAGTTAAGCGATTTCATTAACATGTTTTGAGAGACATGTCTACAGTTATTTAAAGTATGTTTTCTACAAGTATTATGGTCATCTCTACATGTTTCTCTTTGTGTGTTTATAAGAACATCTCTATTCTGTCATGTTTTAAATACTGTTGATTTTGTTTGACCATAGATGTGAGGTAAACACATGTACAGTGATTGGCATTATATACTAGAAATTGTAAGTTGCAGCATGGTTAACTGTGAACCCTCTTATAAAATTCCAAGAGATGTCTTATTTGTCCATTCAGTGTATTTTGTCTCATAGGAATTCACACGCCCAACCTGCTTTTTGATAGTGATTCTCCCTGGTGGCTTGTATGAAGAGATCACTAGTGCCCAACTGATTTCTTCCCCTAATGAGGGGAAGCAAATAATCATGCCCATTTCAGAAACTGCTCTGAATTGAGCTTAATGCCTTAAATCACACCAACAGCGAACGGAGTCTCTTTATCACTCTGAACGACTGCCATGTCTCTCTGATCACATGTGATTCTCTGCAGCTTTCTAGAAACAGGTCTGTCTCAATTCACTTATCCTACAGAAAAACATCCAAAGGAGGATTTATTTTTTCTGCCCATTTTTGAAAAGTCTGATATAAAACCATTCTGAGCATCTCTGGTGCCATTTATGAGGCAGGATAGTTCTTTCTGATGACTTACTCTTCTGTTCTGCCCACTATATTATAATTATCATCCAGCTAGTTGACCTGAAGTTATTGTATTTTGTCGCAATTGGGTCTTGTTATATTGCTGTGTCAGGCAGTTTTCCTGGTTTAAAAATGGGAATGTTACCTAGTGCAGTGCTGGCTCCTTAGAGCTATTAAGCAAATTACTTTCAAGCATGTTGAATAAGTGTGGACACTTAGCCTTTTCTCCTTCAATTAGGTGAGGAAAGCTGGTATATCACTTAGGAAAGTGTTTGGCTACAATTAATAGACCACCCAAGTATTGGCAGCCTAAATAAATAGGGGTCTGCAGTTCAGCAGCCCAAGCAGTGCCCTCAGGGACCCAGAGTATTTTTAACTTTAAGCGCCATCCTCCTTAGCATGCTGGCTTTCAAATTCCTGCTTCTTACCCTGTCTCAAGTTGGCTGTATTGGCCACATATGGATCCCCTTTTATAGCTTCCCTAGAACTATGCCCTTTGCATGCACCTCTACCCTCACCCCACTCCCAGTGCTTGGCAGACTTCTGCTGAGGTCCCACCAGGCAGATCTGGGTCACGTGGCCATTCATGGACCCCAGGGAGTCTTGGAAAGCTGGAAAGAGGAATGTGCCTATTGGTGTGGACCCATCATTGCTCTTTAGCTGGGCCCAGCACATGGTTGCCCTCAACAAAACTGGGTTTCTGTTGGCAAGGGAGGGCGGAGGATGGCTACTGGGTACACAGGTGTTAGTGTTGGCCACAGATGTGTATTCTCAACCTCTCTCTTTCTCTCATACACCACACCACACCCGCAGATAGATATCATACAACCACTAGAATCAAATCTGAACACGTCACCCCTCTGCGAGACTCACATAGCTTCCCTTGCTTTTAGGGAATAGCAAAATACAGAAGAAAAACCCCCAAACACTAAATACTTAAATACAAGGTCCAAAGAGGTCTGAGCCTGCCCACCTCCATGGTCTGATCTTGTACTGTACTTCTCCATGCTCTCTGTGCACCAGCCCACAGTCCTTTTGTAAGATCCTCATACTTTGTACTCTCCTTCCTGCCACAGGGCCTTGCACCTGCTCTTCACTCTGCTGAGAATCCTGTCCTTCACCCCCTCCTTCCTCAACATCATCTTGACCCAGTCAAGGAAGTTGCCCCTGACCACCTCAATGGGTTCAAATGCCCTCATATATGAAGGAGAGAGTTTCAAGCACCCCCTTCTTCAAACACTAATAATATAGTCATCCCTCGTTATCCACGGGGGATTTGGTCCAGGACCCCTCCCCACTTCAGATGCTCAAATCTGTGGATTCTCAATTTCCTTATGTAAAATGATGTAGTATTTGCATATAACCTGCAAACGTCCTCCAGTATACTTTCAGTCATCTCTAGATTACTTATAATACCTAATATGATGTAAATGCTCTCAAAATAGTTGTAAATACAATGTAAATGCTATGTAAATAGT
Source organism: Mesoplodon mirus (assembly GCF_964341445.2). NCBI lineage: Eukaryota > Metazoa > Chordata > Mammalia > Artiodactyla > Ziphiidae > Mesoplodon > Mesoplodon mirus. The sequence continues at coordinate 55,144,214 of NC_138991.1, forward strand.
TGCCAACACAGCAAATTCAAGTTTTTCTTTTTGGAACATTCTAGAATTTTTTTCCCAAATATTTTCCATCTGCAGTTGATTGAATCCATACATTTAGAACCTGTGGATTTGGAGGGCTGACTGTACATTCTAATTTTATATTTATTTGTGAGCCCTTTTTATTGTCCTTATCCTCAGTAGACAATAAGCTCCATGAGAGCAAGCACCATTATACTCATGATTTCTATATTTAAGAATGCTTTGGTTGCAGGGTTGGTTTTTTTACTTTCTTTTTTTAAGTAGCTTAAATAAGGTAGGGCTTATTTTTCTTACATAACAACAAGCCTGAAGGTCGGCAGCTCCTGGCATTCATTAAGTTGCTTAGCACTGTCATGATGGGGTCTCTGCCATGTTCTTGTTACTTTCTTCATGGTTGCAAGATGGCTGCTGTAGCCCAGCCATCTCCTCCATGTTTAAGAGAAGAAAGAAGGTAGGGAGACAGCTACTCTCTGTTTATGTCACTTTGTTACTTGGCCACTTCTAGCTAGAAAGGAGTCTGGAAACCATGTGTGTAGCTTTTCCAGCCTCTCTACTGGAAGTGAACAGGGAGAAAAAGGGAAGAAATGGGAGTTAGGCTAGCCCACAAGGAGTGGTCTGCCCTACCCTGATTGCCCCAGTATTTACCAGAACAAGTACTTTGGTGTTAGTGGATGAGTAGGAAAAACCCACCTGCTTTGGTTATTTGTTCTTTTGTTCACTCATCCACTGTTGAGTGTGAGCCAGCTGTTAGCCACTCTCAGATACATTTTTCTTATTCTCATGGCAGTTCTGGCAAGGTAGACATTATTATACTTATTTTGCAGTTAGAAATGGAATCTCAGGAAGAATAAATGACTGGCCTAAGGTTATGAAGCTCTGTAAGTGGCAGAACCAAGGCTCAAACCCGAACCTCCCTCCCTCCCTCCCTCCCTCCATCCATCCATCCATCCCTCCGGGTCTCACCTTCCACGATGCTACACTGCCTCTGGGATGATTACAGCTGATCCCATGAAGACTCCTGCATTTGATTTTTTTTCTACCAGGGCGCAATGATTGTTAGCCTGACAGAGTTTAGCTTCTACATTAAACATGTTTTGGCAAAAACAGGTCACTAATAATATTGCAGCTGTAATTTGGGTGATTTTATATTTGAGGTCTAATGAGGTGACATTCATTCTATGAGCAGGGTTATAATTTTTAGTACAGGGCCTTGTATGGTAGGTTAGTTATTAAGCACTTACCCCATGGTTAGTCCATACTCTTTTAAGACTAAATAATTTGCATAATCTTTTCCTGTTAAGTAGGTAAGGCACTTTGCCAGGAGCTTCTGCCCTTTATTATTCTGGAAAACCCCAGCATTCTTATTTCAGGATAAATGAAACAAGGATCATCTATATTCATGTTCACAGCTTACAGTTATGCATTTGTGAACTAAAATATGTAGAGACATTTCATCCCTGCAACATGTTTTTTAATGTGTGTGGGTTTTGTGATTATAAAAGTAATAGATGCTCAGTTGAAAGAAATTTGGGAAGAAGAATAATGAGAAAAATCACTCATAATTCTATACTACCCAGAGACAGTAACTATTAACATTTTTGGCATACGCCCTTCCTAATATTTTCTTAAATTTTTTTGGCACAGCTGAGTTCATACATTATTTGCAGTTTTACGTGCTGCGATTTTTCATGGAACATGAACAAACCTCCGTGTTATTATAAGCATCATTGTGAATGGCTGCATAATGTTTCTTCATTAAGAACACACCATCCTTCATAATTTTTATTTAAATGCTCACTAACAATGGTAGATCCCCTTAAGTAAAAATATTTTCAATATTATGTTTTATACTTCAAGATAGAAACATTTTCTTGATAGATATGCTTCAGGATCTGCCTTTTCATTTTAAGAAGGTTTGGTAAAAATGTGTTCTGTGGTGGTTCATACTAAGGTAGGTATCGTCCTCTCTTTGCCAGTGTCCCCTTTACTCCAGCACTGTTTGTTCTCTTTCTGAATGTTCGGTGTCTTCTTCATTTTATGGTTCACTGTGATTGCTTCCTATCTTCCTGGCCCGTTTTATATGTCTTGATTTCCTCCTGCCCAGCAGGCACTAGGGTGCTGACCTCAAGTCCAAATTTACCAAGACAGCAGTGGGAATATGCGCCCGCTGCTTGGCCATCCTCATTTCTCCTTTCCTCTTCCCAACATTTCTGTTCCAATTACCTCCAAATAGAGTGACTCACAAACACCTGGACCAGGGCCCTCAGAGCTGCAGAGTACCAAACTGACAGCTACTAGAATTCTGAGTAAGTGCAGCGCATGTTTGGGGAGGGATACTGTAATTTCCGCGGCCAGGGCTGATGGTGAAGTTAGTATGGAAAAAATATTTTTGGTTATGTTTGTTTTGGTTTTGCAGTTCAAGGCCTGGCAAATAATTTATTCTACTCTGTGATATGATGGGTGCTACAACTATGAGAACCCATCAGATGAGAGATTTTTTTAATTTTTAGAAAAAAATGTCATCTGTTTCCTTCAAAAGACATCATTTCCTCCTACAAGGAATGTGTAATTTGAGGAGTGATTTTTTTAGCAACAGATCTGCAGGGTGTATCCCAGCCCTGTGTTATGAAGAAGAATTAAGAACTGGTACCTTGTGTTTTTCTTCCAGTTCCGAGCTCTTGCCTGTGACCTTTCATTTTCTTTCTCTCTGCCTATATGAACCTTCATATGACTGCATCACTATTATCAAATAGCCTAAAGTGCTTCTGGAGTTTGCAAGTGGTTGTTTCCAGCACAGAAATAATTGCTGCCTTATAGAGACATGAGTCTGATGATTTCTCTGCAGATAACTCACATGTTCATTAACAGAAAGCCTGCCAGTCTTCCAGCAGCTTTGTACATGGGAGTCCAGTTCCCGGGCCTGTTACTAACCAAGCATTGACAAGAACTTCAGGATCCTTCCCTGTTTTGCTCTGTCCTGTGGGCATGCCTGGGCTTTTCCAGGCGGCTGGTCCCTTAGAGAATAGTGTGACTACAAACCATCCATGCTTTCCTCTCTCATCGTGGGGATGAGGTTGTAGATTTGCAGGCTCGGGTGCTACAGAGGGTGGCTTGATGGTGAACATAGAGTGGTCTGAGGCTGTCTTTACCGAAAGTGAGCACAGCCTTTGAGTTGTGCATTCCTTTATTCCTGCCTTTGGCACCGCATCTGGCTCTTTATAGAAAATTATTTATAATGGAAGGGTGCCATTCCATATCCATAGCTTAAGGAACCCCTCTTCACCCTCCACTCCCCAGACATACCCTCCTTTATTGATACATGTTTGGATTATCTCATGGATGTTGTGATGTGAGCCTTGAATTGCTAACGTTTTCCAAAGGAAGAATAACCCACATCCTGACACATCTGCTAACAGGTCCTCTACTGCATCAAATACCATGTTAACAATTTATCACAGATGAGCATCAGTGATTCTTATTGTCATGATGACTTTTCCTTGGTAATTTTTATATTAAAAAAACCAGCCAGATCCTTCAGTCTTGCAGGCAGGTGTCCCCTGACACCGAGAGGATGAATACCAAGAAGTCAGAAAATTCCTCACATGTTTCCTCCAGCTGTTCCCTTCCGCTGTTTCCTATCTGGTCTCCGTCGGTTGGCTTCGAGCTCCATTGCCACCCATCTCCAGTGTCCCTTTTCTTCTTGTGGCTCAGCCGGCCCCTCTGGTCCCTACAGCCTCACATGGTTAATAGAATCCTTTGGTAAGGCAAGGGTAAACTTAGACCCTCTGTTAACGTTTCATTCTTCAGAAAAGTTGTGGGCAGTAAGAGCATTGCAGCCAGAGAGTTTTGTTTGTTTTTAATTTTATTGGAGTAGAGTTGAGTAACAACGTTGTGTTCGTTTCAGGTGTACAGCAAAGTGGTTCAGTTACACATATACATATATTCATTCTTTTTCAGATTTTTACCCATATAGGTTATTACGGAATATTGAGTAGAGTTCCCTGTGTCTACAGTAGGTCCTTGTTGATTATCTATTTTATATGTAGTGGGTGTGTATGTTAATCCCAAGCTCCTAATTTATCCCTCCCCTACCCTTTCTCCTTTGGTAACCATAAGTTTGTTTTCAAAATCTGTGAGTCTGGGGCTTCCCTGGTGGTGCAGTGGTTGAGAGTCCGCCTGCCGTTGCAGGGGACACGGGTTCGTGCCCCGGTCCGGGAAGATCCCACATTCCGCGGAGCGGCTGGGCCCGTGAGCCATGGCCGCTGAGCCTGCGCATCCGGAGCCTGTGCTCCTCAACGGGAGAGCCCACAGCAGTGAGAGGCCTGCGTACCGCAAAAAAAAAAAAAAAAAAAAAAATCTGTGAGTCTGTTTTGTAAATAAGTTCATTTGTATCATTTTTAAAATTAGATTCCACATATGCATGATACCACGTATTTGTCTTTCTCTGTCTGACTTACTTCACTTAGTATGATAATGTCTAGGTCCATCCCTGTTGCTACAGATGGCAATATTTAGTTCTTTTTTATTTGAAACCTCAGTCCTGAACATGCCTATCCCTGCTTAAAACCCTTCAGGGGCTGCCCATTGCTCTTGGAATCCAGCCAGGTCCCTAAGGTGGGCCACAAGGCTCTGCCTGATCTGGCCCTGCCTGCTGCATCTCCTGTCCCTCTCCCCTGAGCACTCTGGCCTCCAGCCATACCAACTGCTTTTCGCTTCCTCACTGGGCCGCGTTCCTTTGACATTCTGTTCTCACACATACTGTTCCTTCTTCCTGAAAACTGTTCCATCTTCCTCCTTTCCCTTCTTCCGGTACCTGAACTCCTGCTGATCCTCCGCTTATTTGTTGTCTTACCCTCAAGTCTTTATTCTCATGTCACCTCTTCATTGAGATTGTCTCTGATTTTAAAATTATAATTCTTCCCATCCCCACCGGCTCTCCTTAACGCCTACCCTGCCTGATTTTTTTCCATAACAGTTAGTACCATGTAACATCCTACATTTTTTTAACTTATTAAGCATACTTTTTTAAAGATTAATTAATTAATTTTTTTTTTTTGGCTGCATTGGGTCTTTATTGCTGCACGTGGGCTTTCTGGTTGCAGCGAGTGGGGCCGGGGGCTACTCTTCGTTGCGGTGCGCGGGCTTCTCATTGCAGTGGCTTCTCTTGTTGCGAAGCACGGGCTTCAGTAGTTGTGGCACGCGGGCTCTAGAGTGCAGGCGCACGGGCTTAGTTGCTCCACAGCATGTGGGACCTTCCCGGACCCCTGCATTGGCAGGCGGATCCTTAACCACTGTGCCACCAGGGACGTCCCTATTCACTGTACTGATAGTCTCTCTCTCTCCACTATTGTGTAAATTCCAAGAGGGCAAGAATTTTTCTTTGTTCTGTTTTCATCTCTGTTTTTGGGCCTAGAATAGTGCTGGGTCCAGAGTAGTTGTTTAGTAAATTTTTCTTAGGCTGATAGGGGGAGTATTAAATCTAAGTCACTCCTCCATTTTCTTTGTATGTAGTCTTCTCTCTGGGTATTTACTTTGATTCTTTTAAACACTGGAAGTTTCTAGACCACAAGAGCCAGAATCCAAAGGTATTTAAGGCTTCCCCTCATCTGTGGACAGTGCTAAACAATACTGGGATATGTAGCCCACTGATTGGGAAGATGGTTCTCTGAAGGTCAAAGCCACCCTGGACGTAGGGGCCCGCTCCCGCCCCCCACTCTCCCATGCCTACCTCAGTGCAACAAAGTCAGAACACAGAAGTCTGGGCAGCAAGCTCAGTCAGGCTCCAAGGGCCCAGGGGCTCTTGTTTCGAAGCTGGGAGGTGGTCTGCTGTACTTATACCTCCCCCTGGGGCTGAAACGATGGCCCATAATGTTATCCAGGCCTACCTCTCTTCCACCATTTGGTTTAATCCAAATATAACTTTCTCTCCTCACTGGGACCCTGAGGGGCCAGGCCCTGTTTAATCTCTTATAGAAACACTTCATCAGCCTGGGGATGGAGACTTCTCATAACACCTTTGCAAACACGCCATATTCTCTTCCCTCATTTTATTTTATTTATATAACTAACATTTATACAGCTTGCTAGGTGCCAGGCATTGTTCTAAGTGCTTTGCAAGGATGAACTCCCTTCGTCTTCATAACAATCCTATAAAGCAGGCAGTATAATTAGACACACTGCTACACTGCGTGTAATTTATCTTTGGGGAAGGGGTGTCTGGATCTCGGTGCAAATTGCTTTATGGTCATAGGCTGCTCACCCCCTCTCTTTTCCCAAGAGATGAAAAGGGAAAAATAATCATCGTTCCATGGAGTGCGTCAGAGAGGCAGATTTTCAGGCCCATGAAAAGGAGTTGCACCCAGGGTCTCTCGGACATCTGTATACTTGTGATGGCAGTGACTCTAGGCTTCCCAGCTGACCCTTCAGACAGTCAGAAGACCCCACTTTGTCTCTGCCTGTTGGCAGGGCTCACCCCATTTCCTGCATTTCTCTGCCTTGACTGGTCTCTGAAGTCTGGTGCTGGGTGTGGGAGAATGGTTGAGCACAGGTAAGACAGAGGAGCCCTTTCATCTCAGGCCCTGGCTGATCTGTTTGCCCAGAGGCTCACTTACTTTGTGGTCTTCATGGGGTGCCCACTGTGATTTGTGACCCTCTGTGTTCAGCTTCCACCACTTTCCTCATCTGCTCTGATGAGGGGTCATGGGGACCCTACAGACACTTCGGGGAGTTGAACTACCTTCTGGAGCCAGACATTTAAATGCCTTCAGGGACAGGAAAGTGATTTTTTTTAATTATAAAAATTATTGTGTAGTGGTTTATATAGGTTATAGACTTGCTATTTTATAGAAAACAAAAATAAAGTTATAGGGGCTTTCCTTGTGGTGCAGTCGTTGAAAGTCCGCCTGCCGATGCAGGGGACACGGGTTCGTACCCCGGTCCGGGAAGATCCCACATGCTGCCGAAGTGCTGGGCCCATGAGCCTTGGCCACTGAGCCTGCGCTTCTGGAGCCTGTGCTCCGCAATGGGAGAGGCCACAGCAGTGAGAGGCCCGCGTACACCAAAAAAAAAAAAAAAAATAGAGTTATAATAGAAAGTTTTGCTTTCATTGATTTAGTTTTTCATCTTTGTCAGTGTTATATATGCACACAGATTAATGAGTCAAATCATACACAGGATGTTGTGAGAAGCATAGCTTATGACTTCTCACCTGCCCATTGGTCACTTCCCAGAGGCCATCACTATCAATGATTTTAGCTAATTTTGTTTACAATCACATACATAATTCTAAGTAACATGTTTATGCTGCTGTTTCTGGATCTGCTTATTGTTTATTGAATTTGCATCTTCACTAAATCCTAATTTTGGTTATATTGGTATTTAGTGTTTCTAATAGTTCATCTATATATACAGTATTTTAAACACTACTCACAGCTGAGCCATTTAATAAGCCATGATTATTTCTCCTGCAAATATTATTTGCATTTTAAAAATAAAATTTCTTAGTTTTTTAAATGTACTGGATCAACCTCAATCTCTCCTTCAAAAGGTTTAAGTGCACATACCTTTGGAAGATATGTCAATACATTAAAAAAATATTAGGCATTCTATCAGTTTCAGCTTCTTGAAGAAATTTCTCCTAAAGCCCTCTGTTTCCTGACCGGTTATTCTCTAACAGCTGTCATCTTAGGATTTCCATTCCTGTTCAAGGGACTGACTACCTCTCTCTCATGTTGGATCCTCTTTTCTTTCCTTTGTAGATGGATTATATCCTCTTGCAGCTTCTGGAGAAGAAATTATATCTGAAAATATCTTCAATCTACCCTCACGTTAAATTGGTAGTTTGGTAGTTAGGCTGGGTATAGAATGTTAGGTAAGGAGTCATTGTTCTCTCAGAATTGTGTGAATCTGCTTAATCTGTTTAAAATCATGCCTTTGGTTCTGAAATCTTTTTGAATTATTTCATTGATGATTTTCCCTCTGTGATTTTTTTCTATAGTCTCTGGTACTTGAATTCTTCGGATGCTGCACTTCCTATACTTGTCCTCAAATATTATTTCCTGTTTTTCCATTTCCTTGCTTATTGTACTTTCTGAGATATTTCCTCAACTTTATCTTTTAAGCTTTCTGCTGAGATTTTCATTTCTGCTACCATAGTTTTTATTTCCAAGAGCTTTTTTGGTCATTAAATGCCTTTTAAAAATAGCATCCTACCATTGTTTAGTGGAGGCAATATCTTCTTTTCCCTCTCTGAGAATATTAATGATAGTTTTATTTTTTCTCCAAATAGTCTGTTTCCTCCCATTTTGGTTGTTTCTTGTACACTTTCCTTAGGTGTCTTGTTGACCTGGCTGCCTGCTAGTTTAAGGGTGTAGCACACACAGAAAACCAGTGCAGCACTAGAAAGCTGATTGGACCCTTTTCGTAGGAGGGCTTGTATTCCATGACCTTCACCATAGTGAAGGCTCCCCCTGTCCCCAGTATTAGTGTCTGTAGGTCTTTCTTTTTTGGCTCTTTTACTCCCATTTCCAAGGATACCTGTCACCACAAATTCCTGGGCCTGTGAGGTTTCTGTAATGTAAAGCAGAGTTCTTTTGTTTGTTTTTCTTTGTTTTATTTTTATAATTACCTTGTGTCCTCATCAGTGCACCAAGGTATTAGGGGCTGATTAACTTTATTGCCTTTTTTCTTTTAATTTATTATGTTTTTGGCTGCATTGGGTCTTCATTGCTGCATGCAGGCTTTTTCAGGTTGCAGCAAGTCTGGGGCTACTCTTCGTTGCGGTGCGCGGGCTTCTCATTGCAGTGGCTTCTCTTGTTCTGGAGCATGGGCTCTAGCCATGTGGGCTTCAGTACTTGCAGCACGCAGGCTCAGTAGTTGTGGCTCGCAGGCCCTAAAGCGTGTGGGCTTCAGTAGTTGTGGTGTGTAGGCTCAGTAGTTGAGGCGTGCGGGCTCTAGGGCGCACGGGCTTCAGTAGTTGTGGCTTGCAGGCTCTAGAACTCAGGCTCAGTAGTTGTGGCGCACGGGCTTAGTTGCTCGGCGGCATGTGGGATCTTCCCGGACCAGGGTTCGAACCCGTGTCCCCTGCATTGGCAGGTGGATTCTTAACCACTGCTCCACCAGGGACAGCCCAAAGCAAATTTTTTTCTTTTCATTCATTTTCTTTACTTTTTTAAAAAAACTGAGATTTAGTATAAATAAAGTGAAATGCAATTAATGCGAAGTGAAGAGCTTGAAAATGTGAGTCCACCCTTAGCCGCCACTCAGAGATGGAGAACGTTTGCCACACGCCAGAATCCTCCCTCGTGTCTCTTCTCTATCAGTAACCTTTCTGTCACTATCAGTTGGTTTTGCCTGTTCTTGAACTTAATAAAAACAGAACCATACAGTAGGTACTCCTCTGGCTTCTACTATACATAATGTTGAAGATTCATCCATGTTATTGCATGTAGCAGCAATTAGTTCTTTGTTATTGCTATATAGTATTCATCTAGTTATTATATCATAGCTTATTTACTCATTCCACTGTTGATGGTTATCTGGGTCATTTCTCTTTTGGGACTCCTATGAATAAAGCTGCCATAAACATTCTTGTTCATGTCTTTTAATAGACCTGTGCACTCATTTTCTTTGAGTGTATTCCTGGGAGTGGAATTGCTGGGCCATCAGGAAGATGTAGGTTTGGCTTTGGTAAATGCCACCAAAGAGTTTTCCAAAGTGGTTGTACCAAGCCATTTGCTTCTTGACTTTTCCCACTGCCAGATGAATATTTAACTTTATAAATAGGCTTAGCCCATTACCACTTGTCCATCTGCTTTCTGGTTTCCAAATATCTGTGGCTGTTTTCTCTTCCCCTGTTATCTCTTTCCTGGGAACTTTACTGTCTTTGCAGTAGGGTTTGTGGAAGGAACAGAGCTAAGTGTATGTTTTCAATCCACCATCTTTAACTGGAAGCCTCTGTTGTGATTTTTTTAAAAATTTATTTATTTAATTTATTTTTGGCTGCATTGGGTCTTCGTTACTGCGTGCAGGCTTTGTCTAGTTGCAGCGAGCAGGGGTTACTCTTCCTTGCGGTGTGCGGGCTTCTCATTGCGGTGGCTTCTCTTGTTGCGGAGCACGGGCTCTAGGCGTGCGGGCTTCAGTAGTTGTGGCTCGCGGGCTCTAGAGCTCAGGCTCAGTAGTTGTGGTGCACGGACTTATCTGCTCCTCGGTAGAGCTCAGGCACAGTAGTTATGGTGCACGGACTTATCTGCTCCTCAGTGTGTGGGATCTTCCCGGACCAGGGATCGAACCCGTGTGCCCTTCATTGGCAGGCAGATTCTTAATCACTGTGCCACGAGGGAAGCCCCTCTGTTATGATTTTAAGATGGCTTTTAGCTCTCTCAGTCTCACCAAACATAATTATCCCTGTGTTTCTTCTAAGTCATTTCTGCTTAATGGTTTTATAAAAACGTGGTTTTGTGACTCTCAGCCTTTCACAGCTACTGTAGACATTGTTTTCTGCTGTCTGCATTGTGAACACAATAATAAGATCATTATGATTCCATGTCTTTATCATATATAGTGATTAATAACGAACACAAACTGAAGGTATAGTCTGTTAGGATTCTTTCCCTTAAATTTTTTTCTTCAGGTTGTAAAACTCTGAGTATACTATTGTATTTAGGATTTTTAAGCTGATCAAATAATGTCCAAGTCTAGGTAAATCCAAATACTATAACATTCAACCTTGTAATACCCCAATATTTAATCTCATAATATCCCAACATTTAACCTTGTAGCATCCCAGAATTTAACCTTGTAGCATCCTAACATTTAACCTTGCAGCATCCCAACATTTAACCTTGTAATATCTCAACATTTAACTTTGTGGTATCCAAACATTAACCTTGTAGTATCCCAGCATTTAACCTTGCAGCATCGCAACATTTAACCTTGTAATATCCCAAGCGTGTGTCCCAGGTGTTCCCATTGCCCTTGAAACTTCTTCACCATTTTGGTTTGTACACCAGGGCCAGGAGGCACAGTGGAACTCCTAGAGCTGTGAATTGGGAGTCAGATCATGTTTCCCCAAAGAACCAGTGGTGTATGTTGACCCCCACTGACCCTCTGGGCCCCCTGTGGGACCTCCTTCCTATGCAGAGATGGCAACTGGCAGGGCAGTATGGCAGCAAGGAGTCCCAGACATCTTTGCTGACAGTGGTGGTGACCATGAGACAGACAAGGTGACAGGCACCCTCAGTGCCTGAGATGCTCCCAAGCTCCCAGACTCTGGATGTCCCTGTCCATTTACCACTCAGGCTCTTCCTCAGGAGAGCTAACCCTTTGTCCTGTGCTTAAATTCCTCTTTATCCATCCCTCCTGCATCACAGAACTGGCACAACTATGTTTCTTATCCCCTGGTTACAGTTCACTTCATCTGATATGGTTTTACTCATTAGAATAGTATTAGCATGAGGAGGGGCCCCAGTCCGCTGGTCAACCAGATGTGTCGCGTGTTGTAGTAAAGTAACAGGCTTGTCAGGGTGCAGTCATGCAGGTGCTAATTAGTGCGTGGTAAGAATTCCATGAATGAGAGCTGATATTATGTTTGTTATTTCTTTTTATAGAGTGAGCTTTTGAGTAACCAGGAGAGTTATATGCTTCACTTGGTCAAACTCAAATAGTGACCTTGGCTTACCTGACTCTTTCTTTGGAGTCTCAAGAATATAATCAGCCTGCAGACCCTTTATCTTTATCTTCCCTGCTTCATCATATATCAGAGATATGTTATCCCAAAACCACTAATTTCATACAGCTTACTTCTACTAATGTAACAAATAATATTTCGAAGTATAAATAACCACGATTATACCTTTATCGACCCTCTAATCAGATGCATTTAATATACTTACTACTTTACATAATACATTTCTCGGTCTTCCCTGGTGGCGCAGTGGTTGAGAGTCCGCCTGCCGATGCAGGGGACACGGGTTCGTGCCCCGGTCTGGGAAGATCCCACATGCCGCGGAGCGGCTTGGCCCGTGAGCCATGGCTGCTGAGCCTGCGTGTCTGGAGCCTGTGCTCTGCAACGGGAGAGGCCCGCGTACCGCAAAAAAAACCAAAACCAAAAACAAAAACATAATACATTTCTCTCCTCTAGTATATTAAATTCCCTTATGGTCGTTGTTACCTATGGGTATAAATAGTGGTTAGTTTCCTATGCTAGCTGGTAAGAGAATTATGAAGGGAAGAAAAGACACAGAATCTGGCAACAAAAACAGACATCTCAAATGTTTTACTAGAAAGTAAACAGAGTGGCTAGGGAGAAAAGCTTGATCATAACTCTTATGTAGTTGAATTAGTACATTCATCTGTGTTGTGATAAAAAAAACTAATGAAACTTAAAAGCTTTTGCACAGCAAAGGAAACCATAAGCAAGACCAAAAGACAACCCTCAGAATGGGAGAAAATATTTGCAAATGAAGCAACTGACAAAGGATTAATCTCCAAAATTTATAAGCAGCTCATGCAGCTCAATAACAAAAAAACAAACAACCCAATCCAAAAATGGGCAGAAGACCTAAATAGACATTTCTCCACAGAAGATATACAGACTGCCAACAAACACATGAAAGGATGCTCAACATCTTTACTCATTAGAGAAATGCAAATCAAAACTACAATGAGATATCATCTCACACCAGTCAGAATGGCCATCATCAAAAAATCTAGAAACAATAAATGCTGGAGAGGGTGTGGAAAAAAGGGAACACTCTTGCACTGCTGGTGGGAATGTGAATTGGTACAGCCACTATGGAGAACGGTATGGAGGTTCCTTAAAAAACTACAAATAGAACTACCATATGACCCAGCAATCCCATTACTGGGCATATACCCTGAGAAAACCATAATTCAAAAAGAGACATGTACCAGAATGTTCATAGCAGCCCTATTTACAATAGCCCGGAGATGGAAACAACCTAAGTGTCCATCATCGGATGAATGGGTAAAGAAGATGTGGCACATATATACAATGGAATATTACTCAGCCATAAAAAGAAATGAAATTGAGCTATTTGTAATGAGGTGGATGGACCTAGAGTCTGTCATACAGAGTGAAGTAAGTCAGAAAGAGAAAGACAAATACTGTATGCTGACACATATATATGGAATTTAAGAAAGAAAAATGTTATGAAGAACATAGGGGTAAGTCAGGAATAAAGACACAGACCTACTAGAGAATGGACTTGAGGATATGGGGAGGGGGAAGGGTAAGCTGTGACAAAGTGAAAGAGCGACATGGACATATATACACTACCAAACGTAAGGTAGATAGCTAGTGGGAAGCAGCCGCATAGCACAGGGAGATCAGCTCGGTGCTTTGTGACCGCCTGGAGGGGTGGGATAGGGAGGGTGGGAAGGAGACGCAAAAGGGAGGGGATATGGGAACATATGTATATGTATAACTGATTAAATTTGTTATAAAGCAAAAAAAAATAAAATTAAATTAAAAAAAATCTAAGTTCACATAAAATTGGTATGATACATGATTATACTGAGTATTAAATTGTCTCTTGCAACATGAAAAAAAAAAAAAAAAACTGGGTTTTTGTGATTTGGCCTGAGATCTAATCACCAATTACAGTGTTATTTCTGTGACAAACCCTAGTTACATTCCAGACAGCCAGTTTATGAACGAACTTCTGCACACAATACATTTTTCTTTAATATTTATTTTGTTTATTTAATTTATTTATTTGGTTGCTCCCAGTCTTAGTTGTGGCTGGCGGGCTCCTTAGTTGTGGCATGCCTGTGGGATCTAGTTCCCAGACCAGGGATTGAACCCGGGCCCCTGCATTGGGACTGCGGAGTCTTAACCACTGCGCCACCAGGGAAGTCCCCAAAGTACATTTTAAAAATATATATTTATTTATTTATTTATTTAATTTCTTTGGTTGTGCTGGGTCTTAGTTGTGGCAGGCAGGCTCCTTAGTTGCGGCATGTGGGCTCTTTAGTTGTGGCATGCAAACTCTTAGTTGCGGCGTGCATGTAGGATGTAGTTCCCTGACTGGGGAACAAACCTGGGCCCCCTGCATTGGGAGTGCAGAGTCTTAACAACTGTGCCACCAGGGAAGTCCCCCCCACAGTACATTTTTAAAATGAGGACCACTCTAAGAGGTTAAAAAAAGTTTTATAATTCTAGTGTCTTCCCCTTTTCTTTTAATACTGTTGGATGCTACAAAGGGGATAATTTATAAACTTTGCAAGTTAGTAAATCCATACTATAATGTTCATAAGTGAAGAATTATGATGAATTCAGAAACTGTAGAGCCTCATCTTTATTTGGAGAAATGACATTACTCCATCAGAATGGAGTGCTTAAAAAAATTGGCTTTGATACCCAGAATCTCCCCTACAATTCCAGCGACCTCCCTTTGGCAGATTTGATGCTTTGGTCAAAGGATTTGCTGCTCTATATTCCCTATTACCACGACCTGCAGTGCGTGTCTGAATGATTAAATGGACTAAATGGATATATTTCAAGAATGTCTAGAATCCCCCTATATTTGGCACACCTTTGGATGTACTAACCGTACCTCATAAACCCAGGGGTCAAGTTGTTTATGGTCGAAAGCCTGAGGGCTATTTGTTCTTTATTGTTACTGAATCGATGGTTCCTTGATCGGTGCTACGAGCATGGGCCTCAGCACCAAGTGGAAGAAGTGTCCTCCTCCTGATGGCTCCAGCATAGCCTTGTGTACACACACTGAGTTTCATGAGGAAAGGGACTGTGTCCACCTCATTCCTCACACTATCCAGGCCACCTAGCTGTGTACATGTTATGTCATTGGTTTTTTTGTGTGCGGTTTTTGGCCACACTGCTCGTCATACAGGATCTTGTTCCCCGACCAGGGAGCGCACCCGTGCCCCTTGCAGTGGAAGTGATACCACTGGATTGCCAGGGAAGTCCCATGTCATTGTTTTTTGTTTTTTTCCATTCATTGAAAGTAGATACAGCAAGTTTCCTATTGCTACTTTATACTTGGAGAAATGAGGGCAGCACACAGTTAAGTAAGAAGTGGTGTCATGGTGACAGGCCTGTTGTCACGATGAAATATTATGTGTGAAGTGCTTTCCTTGGTGCCCTGGCAGATAGAAACCCTCACTGATGATAGCAAGGGCCATGTTTATGATTGATTGTTGCCAAAAGAGCACAGCCAGTTGGTCACAGAGTGAGATTGAGAGCACCGAGTCTCCCCACTCCCGGAGTCCCCAGCAGTGAGCCCCACTGATGGTCCCATTCCCAGGCCAGTCCTCCATGGCTGAGCCCTGGGCTCCATGTAGCTCAGCTCTGAGTCCTCATGCCCCATCCCCTCCCCCTGTGACTGCAGTAAGCTTTGGTTTGCTTGCCTGTAAACAGTGGTAACAGAACAATGGAATGGATGCTATGTGAACCCCAAATAGTGTGATACCAAAAAAAAAAAAAAAGCCTCTCTTTATGCTTTAGCTTTGAAGTAATACAAATCCCTTCAAATCAAACCTTTGTCAAGAACCGTGCCCTTTTAGAGCTGGTGAAGCCATTGATGAGTACAGTAAGTCCCCTGCATACGAACGAGTTCCATTCCAAAGGCATGTCTGTTAAGTCCAGTTTGTTCGCGAGCCCAACAAAGTTAGCCTAACACAATTGGCTATACAGTGCTGTACTGTAATAAGTTTATAATACTTTTCACACAAATAATACATGAAAATCAAACAAAAAATAAAGACATTTTTAATTTTATAGTATAGCACCTTAAAAAGTACAGTAGTACAGCTGGCACCCAGGGGCTGGCATCGAGTGAACAGGCAAGAAGAGTTACTGACTGGAGGAGGGAGAGGAGGCGGGAGATGGTAGAGCTGAAGGATCGTCAGCAACAGGAGACGGAGGGAGAGCTGCAATGTCACCCACGCCTGATGCTGATGGCACGGGTCTGGTTCCCTGCTGGATTCAGTTCTATCTACTCTCTTGAAGAAACGATCCAGGGATGTCTGGGTCGTAGCTCTTTTTTTCTTGTCACAGATGACACGGTAGCACTGGATTGCATTCTGAACGGCTGCTGCCCCTTCGTGTACCGTTCTGTGTTCGGGGCCTGTGCCTCAAAAACTAACAGTGCCTCCTCAAATAAAGTCCCCTTGCATTTCCTGCATCGTGAATCTCTTCAGGGCTTCAGTTACTTCTTTGTCCTCCTGTCACTCCACTCCCTCAATTATTTTCACTTTTGTTTCCATCATTATTGCTTGGCACTTCTTAGCAGTACCAGCTACATCACCACTGCTTTCATGCTTGCTTCTGGACATCTTGGGCTTGAAATAAAGATACTGTACTACTGTACTCTATACACTGCTATACAGTAAAGTACACAAAAGCACAACCACTTGTAGAGGATGCACGCTCGTGACAGTGTGCGCCAGACACGTGAGCTAACTTATGTGATTGGACATGCGAACACGTTAGCATGTTTGAAAGTTCACAACTTGAAGGTTCCTATGTAGGGGACTTACTGTAAATGCAAAACTCTTGGTTGCTTTTGCAAAGTGGCAGGGACACTCCAGCTGATAAGAAGTACCATTCTGTTTCACGCATCATCTGGAAATATGCACGTTGTGAATTGGGCAGGGTTTTCAGAAGATGTCTCTTGCGTAAGGTGCCACAAGGCCATCCATTGGGCCACCAAAGGGACAATGTGAGGATCAGATGGGATAAAGTATAAGAAGATGAGATTAAATTTATGAAACTTTGAATAGTTTGTGATCGGGAGAGGTGAATGATTCAACACGCTGGTGGCCTGGCTGAAAAATAACTCATGCCGATGGCTGTGTGAGAACAGCTTGTCCAGGGGTGCTCGTGGCAGATGGGCCGGTCAGGAGGGTATTGCGGTCCTCTGGGCAGTGAGCTATAACTAGGGGAGAGGAAACATGCATGGTCTTGCCGGTTCTAGGATGCGGGAAGGATGGGTAGAGAGGAATTTAAGTAGAGGAGAAAGGGTTAGCTTTCCTGGACAGGGGTTAGGATTTCAGTGTATGAATTTTGGGGGTGTGGGAGCAATTCAGTCCATAAGAGGCAGATGCTGCTACCTGTTTACAGCTTCACAGATTGCAAGAAGCCATACGTCATGCCTTCAATCGCATAAAAATTGCCCACAACTCTGTTAGGAAAAGAGACTTTAGAAGACCAGAGGAACAGTGTGTGTGTGTAGAAGTTGGTTTGGAACTGGGTGGAGAAGCTGCTGGACTTCTGTTCTTGTCACAAGGCCTGGATTGAGGAGCAAGGGTTCTAAGGCTGCCCCGCCGATAACCTGCTGCTGAAATTAGGAAGAGGAGGGACGAGAAATGGGTGTTCCATGCATATCCCAGTATCTTCCTATTAATTTCTTTTTTTTTTTTAAGATTTTTTGATGTACACCGTTTCTTTTTTAAGTCTTTACTGAATTTGTTACAATATTCCTTCTGTTTTGTTTTGATTCTTTGGCCCTGAGGCATGTGGGATCTTAGCTCCCCCACTAGGGATCGAAGCCGCACCCCCTGCGTTGGAAGGCTACGTCTTTGTTGTTGTCGTTGTTGTTTTCTGCGGTACGCGGGCCTCTCACCGTTGTGGCCTCTCCCGTTGCGGAGCACAGGCCCCGGACGCACAGGCTCAGCGGCCATGGCTCACGGGCCCAGCCGCTCCGTGGCATGTGGGATCCTCCCGGACCGGGGCACGAACCCGTGTCCCCTGCATCGGGAGGCAGACTCTCAACCACTGCACCACCAGGGAAGCCCCTGGAAGGCTACGTCTTAACCACCGGACCTCTAGGGAAGCCCCTCCTATTAATTTCTGTACTCAGTCAAATTAGACCAAATCCATACACATATCTACCAGGCATCTTCACTGTGCCAAGAAAATGCTGCTGGAGACCACCCATCACTTAACAGCCCAGCCTGGGGGTGCCGTGGGGAAGCCAGGGTCTGTGCGAGATCCCAGGTGGGAGGGTACACCTAGGAGCTGGGGCAGGCAGGAGGCTCTGTGGGTGTGAAAGGATTGGACAAAGTGCAGCAGCAGCGGTCTCTCTGCCAGGAAATCCTTCCCCATCACAGGGTGAGTCACCTGCCTCCCCTGCGCCGGCCTCAGCTGGAGAAGTCGTTTGGTTTGCAAGTAAGTGCTCAGCATGGGCTTCCTCGAGGGCCGCATTGATTTTGTTGTTCTTTTCGCTGCTGCTGGTATTGAACTGGGAAGTCCACCCTAGATCCCCCTGGATGAGTGGCCCATTACCTCACCTGACTGTTTCTCTACTCTTCCACTATTTCATTTAACTTTTCCTGCCAGTGGTTGAGTGTATTATCATCAGTTCTCGTTTGAGTTATTGTGCCTTCAGGGACTGGGGAATATAGAGGTCTTATTTTCATTAACTAAGCAACATCCTTTCCTGTCGCTTTGCTGCAGAGAACGTTGGTTTCCTTGTTTGTATTTTAAAAAGGAAGAGGGCTTCCCTGGTGGCGCAGTGGTTGAGAGTCCGCCTGCCGATGCAGGGGACATGTCTTCGTGCCCCGGTCCGGGAGGATCACACATGCTGCGGAGTGGCTGGGCCCGTGAGCCATGGCTGCTGAGGCTGCGCATCCGGAGCCTGTGCTCAGCAATGGGAGAGGCCACAACAGTGAGAGGCCCACGTACCGCAAAAATAAATAAATAAATAAATAAATAAAATACAATAAAATAAAATTAAAAAGGAAGAAAAACTTCTTACTAAAACAGTGAACAGATTCATAACCCTGTTGAAATCATTTCACAGTATCTCTTCTTTAGACGACCTCCATAGAGGAGAGAAAATGCTGTGAAGGTCTCAGAGGTGGATGGTTCTTATAAGTAATCTGCTGGTGGGATTTTGCATCACTACGTGTTGCTGGCTGGGGTGGGTGGTTCAAGGGAAATGGAAGCACGTGAGTTCAATGCTTGTTTCTTGTTCTATCTTTTCTGTAACCAGGCTATATTCTCCAGTGCTTTGCAGCAGCTTCTGTTTTCCTTTACCCCCAAAGGGGGAAACAAATGTGTATTATCATGGTGTTTTGTGCTTGGCAGGTACGCATAAAAATTTCTGCAGTAGCTGCCTGCACTTCTGGTTAAGATATACTTTAAGTGACGCATGGTGGTTATTTTCCCTTCAGGAGTTGGAGCCCTAGTCTGGGGGTGGAAAATGGCAATAACATGGACACCTCTGTTCTTGGAAATGAAGTAACCACTTGGGTTCTCAATAAACAATAAATTGCAGTGCGTTACAATCCTAAGAAAAGCTACATGGCCAAGAGTTCATCTCATCCTTCCAAGGGTTTTACCATTGCTTCTGAAATATTATGGCAATATTCCATGAATAGCCATCCCAGGTACATTCTGATGTTTACTTTTAATGTGCCATGCCCACAAGAGTTTAATTGTGGAATAAATGAACCGGGCATGGGAGTTTTATCCTAGTAATAACATATAATTTTGTTTAATCATCTTGAGCTGTAAACTAAGCTTTGATAGACCTGTATAAAATCAAAAACCCAAGTTAATGTCAGAAGTTCCGAGAAGAAGGTTCTTTAGCTGCAACACAAATCCCTGGGAGAGAACGCTGAGAACACAGACCCTGAACACCTCTTTGAGAAAGGCTTGCTAGCAACTGAAGCCAAGCCACACATAGGTGTCTGATATCAGGGACAGTTAAGAAGAATACGGAAGAGAATCCAATATTTGTTTTTTAAGGGCAAAGGCTTCCTTCTCCACAGTGGAAAAAGCCACGGATGAGAAAAGCCTGGTCCCACACTGCTCTGATCAGTTTCTCTGGGGTGCCATCCCTTGGGGAGAAAAATGTTGCCAGGTACTCACCACACCTACTGCACATGCCCTGAAGATGATGAGCCTTGCAAAGACGTCTGGGCTTGTCCAGCATCTATGTAAAGTCATCCAGTTTTGTTCAGTTCTAATGACTTTCTGATTAGAAACATAAATGTGTGTGTGTGCGTACATGCAGTGTGATGTATGTGTAATTAACATACATGCAGTTAGTTATATGTGTTTTATTTTTTATTTTTTTTAAATTTTTTTGCGGTATGTGGGCCTCTCACTGTTGTGGCCTCTCCCGTTGCGGAGCACAGGCTCCAGACGCGCAGGCTCAGCGGCCATGGCTCACGGGCCCAGCCGCTCTGTGGCATGTGGGATCTTCCCGGACCGGGGCACGAACCCGCGTCCCCTGAATCCGCAGGCAGACTCTCAACCACTGCGCCACCAGGGAAGCCCCTAAGTCTGTCTTCTGAAGTGCTCATTTTTAACTTTTCTGTGTATGGTCATTAGCTACTTGAACATTCTTTGTGTCTGCCTCAGTCAGTGTATGAAGCATTGTGATGAAATGTCTTTTGAAAATCAAGAATGAGAGACACTCTGCACCCCAGTGTATTATAAAGTCCTTGTCCTGTGGATCAGGACTTCATAATACACTGTGACCAGGGCACTGTAACGAGAGGCAGCACTCTGAGCCGGAGCACCAAGTTCAAGTTCTCCACTGGTTGTCAACTGAGTTAATACACGTACAGTTCTTAGAACAGTGCCTGTCCTGGAGTAAGTGCTCGGTAAATATTGGCTAGTATTGAGTGTCAGAAAATCCCTAAGTCAGTGGAAAGAAGGAGACAATTGTGGTAGTTTTGGGGTCTTTTAGAAAACTGGTTGCAAAAAGTAGTGATAAATTACTGTTGGTTCATGGAGTCCCTTTGAGATGGTTTATCATGTTCAAGGCCATAAAGGATTCATCCTCTCTAACTAGCAGTCTGTTCACATGGGAAAAGAACAGACCAGTGGGGTCTTAGAGGGGTTTAGAGTCAACACAGATACCCACAGTCCAAGTTCAGCTAAGGAAGCAACATCAGTCAGTGGCCTCTTCAAACCAGGAGCCCTAGGGCCAGCCCAGACCAGTGAGGAAGCAGATGCTGTCTGTAGGCAAATCCCCAGCACCACCGAGGGATAGGCTTCCTGGTCCCCAGTGCTAAGCAGGACCTGCTTCTCCCCTCGCCTGAGCTCTTTCTGTGGGGATCAGCCAGCCTTTCCCCAGTAAATTCCACTCACCCCCGAGATTGGGGTCTACTGGTGATGTAGCCGCCTGACTGGCCTCCCCTAAATTTTCTTTAACCCTTAGGATCCTGAGGCTAAGGATTTTTTTTTAATTCTTTTTTTAAAAATGAAAATAATACATAAGCTTTTTAAAATTTAATTCTTTTTTAAAATGAAACTGATAGATAAGCTTGGAAAAAGTGAGGAAGAAAGGAAGGAACTAAAAATGTAGTATAAAAGGTTTTAAACCAAATGTGAAAGTCTCCTTCACTCCCCACTTCTGTTTCCCAGATTTAACCAGAGTTGATAGTTTCCTTTGCATCTTTGGAGAAGTTCTATCCATAATATATGAATATGTGCAAGCCTTTTTAAAATTTATGTGTGATTTTTTTCTACTCCATGTCTTACCTTTTTAATTTAATATATATTACAGATCTTTCCAGAACATCCATACAGATCTACCTCTTTATTTTCTCTTCATTTATTTATTTTATTAGGATTAAATATAAAAATATTTCAGTGAGATATGGGTGTTCTGAACTCTTAAGTGTCTAATAACATAGCTAAAAGTAAATGAACACCAGACTTGGCAGAATTACCAAGAGAAATCGATCGATCCATAATTAGAGTGACGACCTAACCAGGCCTTTCAGAAACTGATACAGATCAATAGGCCACAAGCAAAGAATAATGACATAGGAGGTTTGAATCACCCCATTAACAAGTTTGATGGAGTGGAAATATGAGGGACTCTGTATTCAGCAGTTAGAGTGCGCACATTCTGTACACACTCTCATGGGGTATTTAGAAAAGCGGGCATATACTTGCTGGAGAGGAGACCTCACTGCTAATCTTGTGGTTGTAATTTCTGAAGTGGCTTTGTCATTTCCCTCTCTTTCTTTCCTGAGTTAGTTCTACCAGTTCCTATTTCACATCTGCCTGTTTTCTGACCATCTAAACTGAATTCCTTTATTTCTGCTTTATGTTCTTCTTTCTTAGCTGTAATTGCTTTGTAAAGACTTTGCTGCTTTCTTTTTCATTCATGATGGAAATGAAATGTGGGGTATAATTTTCATCTGCTCATGGCAGCATTTTTTAGGTGAATTTTTATCATCCCTCGTGAAGGTGGGCTTCTCTCTTTCATCATTTTTCATATGCTGTCTTTGCAGGATGCTGAGCTTATTCCTCAGGACTCTCAGGAATCATGTCCTTTCCCCGCTTTGCTTTTCTCAATCATGCTTAATAACATCTGATACAGATGGGTGTGCTTCTGTAATTTACTTGACAGGTTGTCTGACTCACTAGTTTGAAAGGAAGGGTTTGTGTCTCCTTGACTCACAGCTCACCCTGGTAGCTAAATCAGTACCTTATACATAGTCAATACTCGATAAATATTTGTTGAATAAATTAGCACCAAAAAAAAAAAACAGATCTGGAACTAAATTGGTCATCTCAAAGCCCATTTATTAAGGTTTTAATACATTATTACAGGAAGCGTGGAAGCCGGGAATCTGAGGGCGGAGGGAACCCACTCTTTGTGCAAATAATCATCTCCATACTGACTCCTGAGTGCCAGGGGAAATGTGCTTCATATTAAGGCATTGAGCCCCTGCCCTCTAACACACTGCTAGTAGAATATAAAATGCCTCTTCCCCTGTATGGGGAAGGTTTGGCAAGATACACATGCCAGTTGATGTAGCCATTTGGATTCTAAGAATTTTTCCCATAAAGGTGGTCACACAGTCTGCACGGTCGTGTGTATGGTAAGAAAAACTTAAATAGCTGTCGTTTGAGGTTAGCGTTCGGAGCTGGGTCCATACACCTCAGGGGTGCATTTGATGACCCCTTGAAACAGGGCAGAAAAGTCACAACTATTTATATTTATTTTCTAAATAAAAGATAGAAATTCAGCTTCACTAATATTTACAATTAGAATGACTCTACACCATCACTCAATCAGCAATTTGGGGTCCGATGGCCAGTTAGACACTGAATTTCCAGGGGAAGGAGGACAGAAGTTCCCACCTCATTTGTTGATTTGTTTTTAACATATGACTGCTTTTTGCAGTTTCCATGTGTCCAGCTGAGTGGATTTCTAGATTATTCTCTAATTTGATATTATAAAGGCACAAACAGCCTCAGCCGTTTCAGGACATGACCCTCACTCTTCCAGGGACGCCCTGGCGGAAGGAGCAGACGGAGGACCTGCAGCGGGTGCTCAGGACCGTGGACAGCGAGATCCCACTGGTCCTTGTCAGCGGCAACCATGACGTGGGCAATGTCCCCACCCCCGAGACCATCGCGGAGTTCCAGCGGACTTGGGGAGATGACTATTTCAGCTTCTGGGTTGGGGGCGTCCTGTTCCTCATCCTCAACTCCCAGTTCTTATACGATGCCTCCATGTGCCCTACCTTGAAGCAGGCCCAGGACCAGTGGCTAGACCAGCAGCTGAGCATCGCAGGGCAGCAGAAGTGCCAGCACGCCATCGTCTTCCAGCACATCCCGCTGTTCCTGCAGAGCATCGACGAGGATGACGACTACTTCAACCTCACCAAGTTGGTGCGGAAGGAGATGGCAGACAAGTTCTCCCAAGCAGGTAGGCCTGGGGCCCCAGCTGTCTGGGTGGAAGGGTGATCTGGAGAGGAGGTGTCCAGATCCTTCTCATGCCCCTCTGCGGCCTGGCAGAGGGGAGAGAGGATGGGGCTTTGGGCAGGACTGGATTCTAATCCCAGCTCTGGCACTCACGGCTGTGTGGCCTTAGATGAGCTGCCTTGCCCTCCGAGCCTCAGCTTCCTCGTCTGTAAAGTAGGAGTAGCAGAAGTAGCTCTCTCATGGGGTGGCTGTGAGGATTCAGTAAGAAGGGGCCTGGACAGGATTAGAACAGCCCCAAGCTGAGTACTGAAGTCATAGCTGCTCACAGCTGAGCATGGGGACCCTGCAGGTTGGGGGTTATTGGGGGGCGGGGGGACCAGGCGGGTCTGGTCTGAGTGTGGCTGTATGTGCCCCAGGCAAAGGAAGACGCCAGGAGTATCTTTTCTCATTTCTCTGGGAAGCAGGAACTTGCCCAAGGGCAGATGATATTTAAGAGCCAACCCCTACCAGTATTCGGTGTAACCCGGGAAATCCTGGAACGTGGCTATAGGGCAGGTCCTGGAGCCTCATCAGTGTCCCTTTAGTGAGGTGGACTGAGTTCTCCTCCAGAAGTAAGAGGAGAAATCTGTTTAGTCAGATCTTACCCTGCTGTGAATTTTAAGCTAATCATACATATGACACTTACGTGAGCACACACACACACAATGAGGACATTCCATTTCTAGAGATCTCAGTTCCGGTGGTGCTGTGTGCACCGCCAGCCCACACACCTCATTTCTCCTCCTGGGAGCACCTGCAGCTTTCCTCTCATGAGAAATGGCGCGTTCTCAGCCGCTTCCCTGCATTACCACTGCCTTGGCAGGATTCCAATTTTGACGGCTGTTGTGTCTCTTGTTTTGGTCCTAATGCCTCCTTTCAGATCTTTCCAGAGTGTACTTCATCAAACGCCTCTAAAATATAAATACATTCCTTTATTTGTTAGGGGGGAGGGGGAGGGAGGGGGCCTGACCCAATAAGTAGCAAGCATTCATTAAAAAAAAAATCCTGGCACTCTTTTCACCTTTGAGCATTAAATGTGTTCACATTTACTTGTGAAAAGTACAATAGGCCCTTCTGTATTTTCAAGACATTTTACAAAAAGCCTGCATAATTGGAGACGTTTTCCAACTGTTCCATGGAGATGAAGTTGGAAAACTTTTATCAAAGCCTTTGAAATTTTATGCCATGCTTCAGTTGGTGCAGAAAACCAACTTTTTTTGTTTTTGTTGACAAGGAAATGAAGTGTCAAGATGGCATCAGCACCACCGCGGAGACTATTTTGTAACAGAGAATAATGCCAGAGAGAACACTTAGTGCCACCGAAATGATTCCTTTTATATCAAATATTAAATGATGCGAATGCCATCCCCTGGCTGCTCTTTGTTGTCAGCCACATCCTTGAGTGGCATGGGGTTCTGGGTTTCCCACTGTAGGACGGAGCACATGCAGCCCAGGAGCAGCCCCAGATATTGAGACCTGGAGGCGTTTATAAAGAGGGCGACCCCAGCTCTAACAGGGCATCCTCGGGGGAATCCTGCTGCCCACCCCCAGGAACCCCAGAGGGTGACATCGCATCTGGGTTGCACCAGCCACCTCCCCCATCAGGCCTGCAGCCCTGTAAGCTCAGGGAGGATTTGTCGGCACCCCCAGAGCTGGTCTGTGTCTCGGAGGTGGGCTCCAATTGCTGCAGCTCACAGAGACTGATATCTACCACCAGAATGGCATTTTATTAATTTAAAAAAAATTTTTTTTTAATTTTTTTTATTAGTTTCTGCTTTATAACAAAGTGAATCAGTCATACATATACATCTGTTCCCACATCCCTTCCCTCTTGCGTCTCCCTCCCTCCCACCCTCCCTATAAAAAAATGTTTTTAAACATCTTTATTGGAGTATAATTGCTTTACATTGGTGTGTTAGTTTCTGCTGTATAACAAAGTGAATCAGCTATGCATATACGTGTATCCCCATATCTCCTCCCTCTCGCATCTCCCTCCCACCCACCCTATCCCACCCCTCTAGGTGGTCACCAAGCACCAGGCTGATCTCCCTCTGCTATGCGGCTGCTTCCCATTAGCTATCTATTTTACATTTTATTAATTTAGAGCAAGGCTGAAATCCTCCCCTTAACCCTAACAGTGCAGTCTCTTCCCATAGGCAAAACAGCATGGGAGGCCGAGTTATAATCAGGAGGTTGCTTGCTGAGCATGAGACAGATCAGAGGGACTAGTTTTCTTATCTGCTCTTTATTTTTCATTTAATTGATTTACAATATTGTGTTAGTTTCAAGTATACAACATAGTGATTCTGTATTTTTGCAGATTATACTCCATTATAAATTATGACAAGATATTGGGTATAATTCCCTGTGTTGCACAGTATATCCTTGTTACTTATCTATTTTATATATAGTGGTTGGTATCTGTTAATTCCATACCCCTAATTTGTCCCTTCTCCCTTCCCTCTCCCCTTTGATAACCACAAGTTTGTTTTCTATGTCTGTAAGTCTGTTTCTGTTTTGCATATACATTCACTGGTATTATTTTTTAGATTCCACATATAAGTGATACCATATAGTATTTGTCTTTCTCTGTCTGACTTATGTCACTGGGCATAATAGTCTTTAGGTCCATCCATGTTGCTGCAGATGGCAGTATTCCTTCTTTTTTATGGCTAATATTCCTGTGTGTCTGTGTGTGTGTGTGTATCACATCTTCTTAATCCAGTTGTCTGTTGATGGGCACTTGAGTAGCTTCCATGTCTTGGCTACTGTAAATAATCTTACTAGCTCTTAATGGCCTCTGGTTCTGGAACTCTGATGGATTCTTCTCCAGTAGGGCCTCCTTGCCCAGGAAGATAGATACTTCATGTGCCTTTAATTCTACCTCTTTAATAGCTCTCCAGCCTGTCCACTCCTTTAGGCCACCATTGCCTCTCAGCTGGGTGGTAGCAACAGCTTTGACTTGGTCCCCCTGCCCCACTCTTGCCCCATTCTGGTCCATTCTCCACTACATCCAGAGGAGTATGTAGCCCAACAGCATCTACCCTTCTGAGGCCCCTTCATACATAGGATAAGGCTGTCCTCACCCTTTGTCACTGTCTCTGCCTCTTCCATTTCATCTGGCCAACGCTGCCTCGACTTTCTGTATGAGGTGCCCCAGCCCTGCTCTGCCAGGTTCTTCCTCAGCTTCCCTTGCTCCCAGTGCATTTGTAAGTGTCAACCTGTCTGAAGCCCCCCTAGACTCTCAACTCCTTGAGCGCAGGGGAGGCCTGGCTCAGGTCTTAGCCTATAATAAATGCTTCATCAGTGTTTGTGGAATGAGTGAAAGATGAACCTCTGATGCAGGCTCCTTCCCTCAGTGGCCAACCAGTCCAGCTCATTTCTCTGTTTAGCACCCTCTGTGCACCTGGCACAGAGCACATCAGGTCCCACTCGGTGGAACTCCCGGGCGCAGCCTCTGCGTGGTGTGTTCCCAGTGTCGGGCACACATCATGCAGCCTCCTGGTCCTTCGGTCTTGGGTCAGGCCATGTGTGTGACTCTGCTCTGACCCACATGCTGACTTTCCAGGCTCATCCAGCAGTCAGTTGCTCTCTTCCCAAGTGGCCCCCTGCTGTTGCCATCAGGTACCACCTTCACTTACGGGCAGGCGTGCTCTTCTTGGTCACTGGCCTTAGGATCTTCCCTTAGACCTGCTTGACCAGGCAAAAGCAGAGAGAAGGGTGCCCTTCCTGCAGTCACCTGTCAGTTTGAGTGGCTTCCCAAACCAGGCCCTTTGCTTAATGGCCTTTCAAACTCAGAACAAAGCATCGGCAGCGTTGGGAAGATATTGGGATCAGATGCAGTCACAGCTCCGTGGCAGCCTGAGGGGCCAGCTTGGTTTGGGAGCACAGGTAGATGGGCTCTCATGGGGAATGCAGGCCCCCACGACTCAGTAATGCTGGAGATTGCTTAGGTCACAGCCATGTAATTCTTGAACTCATTTTGGAAAGCCAGAAGTTCAGGTGACATTTTGTGAAATTCGTAACTTAAAGACCATGATCAAATTGGGGGTGATGATGGCAGATGGTGTTTAATACTGCCTCCAGCTTTTTTTCCCCACAGCAATATTATTCCCTAATACTATTTCAGCCTCATTTATCTCCTTGTGCTAAAATGCCAGTACTCAAAAATATGTCAAAAGCTTATCAGAATATCAGGGTAGCTTTTAATTATGATAATTGTGTTGTTATAAAATATCCTTTTAAAGAGCACATCCCTCCTCAAACCACCATGGAGGTAACACCCAGCTTCCTTCCATCAAGCTTAATGAATAATTCTGAATCATTGTGTGGGATGAATAAATGATTTAATAATGAGCATCAACAATCATCTCACATCGTGGCATTAATTTTCTAAACGGGATAAGGTAAATGAGGAGGAGGGCTGTTACTATACAATGGGCCACCATGTGTGTAGGGATGCGTTCTTTGAATCAAAGCCTCCAGCCTCCGAGCTCAGGTTTCCCTAGAAACAGATGCATTCTGTTTCTCCTTTTGAAGCTCAATAAAAAAAACCTCTGTATGATGCAAAAATGTTGTCAATAGCCAGTACAAATAAACAGTTATCGGGGCAGGACAGATGCACAGATGTGAAGCAGCACAGTTGTTTTCCATCTTCTTTGTTCTGCCTGAGGATAATCAATTTCATCACATCCACAGGATGTAGAAATCGGTTTTCCCCTTAATTCACCTGATACCTAGTTGGAGTTGCAAAGATAGTAGATAATGAAATCTCGGTCGAACCTCCTGGCCATTGTCTGTATCCCTCATGCCTTTTTCAGCAGAAGGTTAATATGTGACCCAGTTAATACGGATTTCAATTTAAAAACTCAATCTTAAAAAACAAAAGTCTAGCTCTTTAACTGACCCTGTTTCCCTTGATGTCTCGATACCTTTTCTTTTTTCCATTCTCAACATAGAGATTAGAACTGTGTAGTAGAAAGCCCAGAGCGAATTTGGCAATTATGAAAAATTCCAATAAGTTGATCTTTCCTGTAAAAGCTAATGAGTAATTTCACAGAATTATAGTTTCACCTCTATTTATGCTTTTAAAAAAAAACCTAGAAAGAGATCTTAGCCCATGTACTGTTATGATTTTAGAATTTCAAAGTTTTAAAGAACAAAAAGGTCAGGTTTCCAGGGTCTACTTAACAGGAAGAATGAAACATCAAATCCTACTCTGACATCTAATATTGAGTTGTATTGAAATTATTTGTTTCCATCCTGATTCCTCCAGGAAATGGAGTCCCAGCTTTGTTCACCTCTATAATCCCAGCCCTTAGCCTAGACTATCACATAGTAGCCTCTCAATAAATAAATATAGAATTGAGTTAAACTTGATTCATATCTACTAATCAGCAGAATCACAGGTAATGTCCATGTTACCTCTGGATTGGTATTTACCAGCTGACTTTTGGATGGCAAATGCATCACCTAGAGCAGGGGTCAGCAAACTTTCCCTGTAAAGGGTCAGACAGTGAACGTTTTGGGCTGTGGTCTCTGTAGCGACTGCTCAACTTGGCCTCTGTAGCATGAAAATAGCTACAAACGGTACATAAGCAAGTGGGTGTGACTGGGTTCTGGTAAAACTTTACACTAACAGGTGGTGGGCCTGCAGGCCATAGTTTTCCCATCCTTGGCTTAGAGAGACGTTCCTGATACAGCGGGAGGCTCTTTCTCTCCCCTGAGACCTTGTCCACAACATGCACACGTCTAATTCCAGGCTGCTTCTGATGACCCACCCTGTCACAACTGCCGACTCACTGGAGGTCTGCCCAGAAGGGGCCCCGGGTTCCTCAGTGGAGAGCATGCCTGGGTGCAGCTCATCCCGCTGGAGGCCCATGATGTGGTGAAGGTGGAAGGGCTCCTGGGGCACTGAAAATCAAACACTTGGGTGTTTAATGTGTTAGAAAAAAACTATAACTAGCTCATCAAGTGAAAGAAAAATGATAAATGACAGGTAGCACGGATAGTGTGCGGGTAAGGCCGAACTTGTGATGGCAGTACAAGGGGTGGCATGCTCATGAGCGTGGGCTACAGGACCGTTTAAGGTCACAGGTCAGTGGGCGGGCTTGGCTTCAGACAGACCTGGATTCAAATCCTTTGGTGCTACTCCCCAGTGAAGCAGCTTCCTGTAATCTGCTGAACATCTTTCTGCCTTCGTTTACTCACTTGTTAAAGGACGGTACTCGTCCCAACCTCATAGTGTTGGTGTGAGAATCAAGTAAAGGGAGGCGTGTATAAGAGCACTTAGCCTCATGCCTGGGACGTGGCATGTGCTTGATGAAGGGTGGTTTGTCGTCATCTGGCCCTGGACCGTGGTGTAAGCCCACAGCTGGCAAGTTAGCTTTACCTGGGGTCTGGCTTCCTCCTTTCATGAGAGCAGCGCTTCTCACTCCTGGTGCTGCCCGGAGCAGGCAGCGTCTTCTTGGGAGGGTGTACGTGAGGGGGCACAAAGCACGGAGAGGCACGTCGAGTCTGGGGACGTGCCTGCAGTTTGCTAACATAACTTTATATATTGAAAAAGGGAGAGGAATTAGCAATTCTTTTTAGAATACAAACTAAGGAAGTGAAGCTAGACAAGAAACCTCTTGGCTTCTGGGCTATGCAGGAAGATAGACTGTGTCTCAAAGAGTCTGAGGTTTTTCGGGGTGAATGAGGAACGTACACTATTTTCAGTTTTGTCGAAAGGGGTATTAGTTTAAAAGGTTGGGAAACATTGAACTACATGGAAAATTCCTATGGAACTTAGTGAGAAGATTTGACTCTGCATTTATTTTTTTAAAGCACACACCTCACCAATTAATGTGCTAATAAACACACTTTGGAATGCGTAATCTCATAGCCAGATTTTTCTGAATCCAGCAAGTGGGTCCATATGGCAGTGGCTGTCATCAGACAACACCCTTTGTTTGTTTGTTTTTGGCCACACGGCAATGTGGGAATCTTAGTTCCCTGACCAGGGATGGAACCCGCGCCCCCTGCAGTGGAAGCGCATAGGGACCGCCAGGGAAGTCCCAATGCCCTCTGTTTAAAATGCACTAAAATATCTATCTCATTGGTTCTTTTTTTAACTGACTTTCAAGTGAGAACTCAACAAACAGTCCTTTTTTTGAGCATCTGTAGAATTCAGAGTTTCTGGGTGCATGTCAGCTTGAGGAATTTTACCCTCTTTAATTTACATTTGGTCTTGAATTCATCTTCTAGGTTTGGTCTGCTGTATGTTTCAATCAGTTCACCATAAAACATCATGCTTTAGTCATTTTATGTCTGTATTTCATTCACTGTAAACCAAGATAAAAGACCAACTATGGAAGCTACATTTGGTGCGAAGTGATGGATTACATTTCTCACTTTGGAGGTATCCTTAACAGTTGGGCTAATTAAAGTTAAAATCAAGTTCTGATAGTAACTATTTATAAATTGAGAGTCTGGCATGTGTATGTGTGTGCTGTCTGTTCCCAAAGTTAAATCAGCATTTATTCATTCAACAAATAGCCTGGGCCCTGTGCTGGGCACCCAGGGCAGCAGTGCACAAAACAGAGTATTGTAGGTCACCCTCAAACTAAAAACTCAAAATCTTGTTGAAAAATCCCATTGCAGCATTTCAAAAAGGAGCCACAAGGACATGGGAAACAGCAATGTCTGTTTAAGCATATGAAGTCAAAATATTATATCTTTTCTTTCTAGGTCACGTTTTAAAAATAGCAATTAATGTCATTTTCAAATGAGCGGTGGGATTCCTTTGTAAAATTGAAATATCCCTCGCTTAGCTAAACACTCTTTTTTTGTGTGTGTTTGTTTTTTCTTCTTTTTTTTTGTTTTTTTAATACTGCAGGTTCTTATTAGTCATCAGTTTTATACACATCAGTGTATACATGTCAATCACAATCGCCCAATTCATCACACCACCATCCCCACCCCACCGCAGTTTTCCCCCCTTGGTGTCCATACATTTGTTCTCTACATCTGTGTCTCAACTTCTGCCCTGCAAACCGGTTCATCTGTACCATTTTTCTAGGTTCCACATACATGCATTAATATACGATATTTGTTTTTCTCTTTCTGACTTACTTCACTCTGTATGACAGTCTCTAGATCCATCCACGTCTCAACAAGTGACTCAATTTCGTTCCTTTTTATGGCTGAGTAATATTCCATTGTATATATGTACCACATCTTCTTTATCCATTCATCTGTCGATGGACATTTAGGTTGCTTCCATGACCTGCCTATTGTAAATAGTGCTGCAATGAACATTGAGGTGCATGTGTCTTTTTGAATTATGGTTTTCTCTGGGTATATGCCCAGTAGTGGGATTGCTGGATCATATGGTAATTCTATTTTTAGTTTTGTAAGGAACCTCCATACTGTTCTCCATAGTGGCTGTATCAATTTACATTCCCACTAACAGTGCAAGAGGGATCCCTTTTCTCCACACACTCTCCAGCATTTGTTGTTTGTAGATTTTCTGATGATGCCCATTCTAACTGGTGTGAGGTGATAACCTCACTGTAGTTTTGATTTGCATTTCTCTAATGATTAGTGATGTTGAGCAGCTTTTCATGTGCTTCCTGGCCATCTGTATGTCTTCTTTGGAGAAATGTCTATTTAAGTCTTCTGCTCATTTTTGGATTGGGTTGTTTGTTTCTTTAATATTGAGCTGAATGAGCTGTTTATATATATTGGAGATTAATCCTTTGTCCGTTGATTCATTTGCAAGTATTTTCTCCCATTCTGAGGGTTGTCTTTTGGTCTTGTTTATGGTTTCCTTTGCTGTGCAAAAGCTTTGAAGTTTCATTAGGTCCCATTTATTTATTTTTG
The DNA here is from genome assembly GCF_964341445.2 of Mesoplodon mirus. NCBI lineage: Eukaryota > Metazoa > Chordata > Mammalia > Artiodactyla > Ziphiidae > Mesoplodon > Mesoplodon mirus. Next base: position 55,176,798 of record NC_138991.1, read on the forward strand.
TTTTTATTTCCATTTCTCTAGGAGATGGGTCATAAAGGATCTTGCTATGATTTATGTCAAAGAGTGTTCTTCCTATGTTTTCCTCTAAGAATTTTATAGTGTCTGGTCTTACATTTAGGTCTCGAATCCATTTTGAGTTTACTTTTGTGTATGGTGTTAGGGAGTGTTCTAATTTCATTCTTTTACATGTAGCTGTCCAGTTTTCCCAGCACCACTTATCAAAGAGACTGTCTTTTCTCCATTTTATATCTTTTCCTCCTTTGTTGTAGATTAATTGACCATAGGTGCGTGGGTTTATCTCTGGGCTTTCTATCTTGTTCCATTGATCTACGTTTCTGTTTTTGTGCCAGTACCATATTGTCTTGATTATTGTAGCTTTGTAGTATAGTCTGAGGTCAGGGAGTCTGATTCCTACAGCTCCGTTTTTTTCCCTCAAGATTGCTTTGGCTATTCTGGGTCTTTTGTGTCTCCATACAAATTTTAAGATGATTTGTTCTAGTACCGTAAAAAATGCCATTGGTAATTTGATAGGGATTACATTGAATCTGTAGATTGCTTTGGGTAGTATAGTCATTTTCACAATATTGATTCTTACAATCCAAGAACATGGTATATCTCTCCAGCTGTTGATATCATCTTTAATTTCTTTCATCAGTGGCTTATAGTTTTCTGCATACAGGTCTTTTCTTTCCCTAGGTAGGTTTATTCCTAGGTATTTTATTCTTTTTGTTGCAATGGTAAATGGGAGCGTTTCCATAATTTCTCTTTCAGATTTTTCATCATTAGTGTATAGGAATGCAAGAGATTTCCATGCATTAATTTTGTATCCTGCTACTTTACCAAATTCATTGATTAGCTCTAGGAGTTTTCTGGTGGCATTTTTAGGATGCTGTATGTAGAGTATCATGTCATCTGCAAACAGTGACAGTTTTACTTCTTCTTTTCCAACTTGTATTCCTTTTATTTCATTTTCTTCTCTGATTGCTGTGGCTAAAACTTCAAAAACTATGTTGAATAATAGTGGTGAGAGTGGACATCCTTGTCTCGTTCCTAATCTTAGAGGAAATGCTTTCAGTTTTTCACCATTGAGAATGATGTTTGCTGTGGGTTTGTCGTATATGGCCTTTATTATGTTGAGGTAGGTTCCCTCTATGCCCACTTTCTGGAGAGTTTTTATCATGAATGGGTGTTGAATTTTGTCAGAAGCTTTTTCTGCATCTATTGAGATGATCATATCGTTTTTACCCTTCAATTTGTTAATATGGTGTATCACATTGATTGATATGCATATATTGAAGAATCCTTGCATCCCTGGGATAAATCCCACTTGATCATGGTGTAGGATCCTTTTAATGTGCTGTTGGATTCTGTTTGCTAGTATTTTGTTGAGGATTATTGCATCTATTTTCATCAGTGATATTGGTCTGTAATTTTCTTTTTTTGTAGTATCTTTGTCTGGTTTTGGTATCAGGGTGATGGTGGCTTCGTAGAATGAGTTTGGGAGTGTTCCTTCCTCTGCAATTTTTTGGAAGACTTTGAGAAGGATGGGTGTTAGCTCTTCTCTGAATGTTTGATAGAATTCACCTGTGAAGCCATCTGGTCCTGGATTTTTGTTTGTTGGAAGATTTTTTTTTTTTTGCGGTATGTGGGCCTCTCACTGTTGTGGCCTCTCCCATTGCGGAACACAGGCTCCGGATGCGCAGGCTTAATGGCCATGGCTCACGGGCCCAGCTGCTCCGCAGCATGTGGGATCTTCCCGGACTGGGGCACGAACCTGTGTCCCCTGCATTGGCAGGCGGACTCTCAACCACTGCGCCACCAGGGAAGCCCTGTTGGAAGATTTTTAACCACAGTTTCAATTTCATTACTTTTGATTGGTCTGTTCATATATTCTGTTTCTTCCTGGTTCAGCCTTGGAAGGTTATACCTTTCTAAGAATTTGTCCATTTCTTCCAGGTTGTCTATTTTATTGGCATAGAGTTGCTTGTAGTAGTCTCTTAGGATGCGTTGTATTTCTGCGGTGTCTGTTGTAACTTCTTTTTCTAATTCTAATTTCTAATTTCTAATTTTATTGATTTGAGTTCTCCCCCTCTTTTTCTTGATGAGTCTGGCTAATGGTGTATCAATTTTGTTTATCTTCTCACAAAGAACCAGCTTTTAGTTTTATTGATCTTTGCTATTGTGTTCTTTGTTTCTATTTCATTTATTTCTGCTCTGATCTTTATGATTTCTTTCCTTCTACTAACTTTGGGTTTTGTTTGTTCTTCTTTCTCTAGTTCCTTTAGGTGTAAGGTTAGATTGTTTACTTGAGATTTTTTTTGTTTCTTGAGGTAGGCTTGTATAGCTATAAACTTCCCTCTTAGAACTGCTTTTTCTGCATCCCATAGGTTTTGGATCGTCGTGTTTTCATTGTCATTTGTCTCTAGGTATTTTTTGATTTCCTCTTTGATTTCTTCAGTGATCTCTTGGTTATTTAGTAACATATTGTTTAGCCTCCATGTGTTTGTGTTTTTTACATTTTTTTCCCTGTAATTCATTTCTAATCTCATAGCATTGTGATCAGAAGCTTGACATGATTTCAATTTTCTTAAATTTACTGAGGCTTGATTTCTGACCCAAGATGTGATCTACCCTGGAGGATGTTCCGTGCGCACTTGAGAAGGAAGTGTAATCTGCTGTTTTTGGATGGAATGTCCTGTAAATATCAATTAAATCTATCTGGTCTACTGTGTCATTTAAAGCTTCTGTTTCTTTATTTTCATTTTGGATGATCTGTCCATTGGTGTAAATGATTTGTTAATTTCCCCCACTATTATTGTGTTACTGTCGATTTCCTCTTTTATAGCCGTTAGCAGTTGCCTTATGTATTGAGGTGCTCCTGTGTTGGGTGAACATGTATTTATAATTGTTATATCTTCTTCTTGGATTGATCCCTTGATCATTATGTAGTGTCCTTCCTTGTCTCTTGTAACATTCTTTATTTTAAAGTCTACTTTATCTGATATGAGTATAGCTACTCCAGCTTTCTTTTTTTTTTTTCTTTTTTTTTTTTTTTTTTTTCAGTACACGGGCCTCTCACTGTTGTGGCCTCTCCCATTGTGGAGCACAGGCTCCGGACACGCAGGCTCAGCAGCCATGGCTCACGGGCCCAGCCACTCTGCAGCATGTGGGATCTTCCCGGACCGGGGCACGAACCCGTGTCCCCTGCATCGACAGGCGGACTCTCAACCATTGCACCACCAGCGAAGCCCCCTCCAGCTTTCTTTTGATTTTCATTTGCATGCAATGTCTTTTTCCATCCCCTCACTTTCAGTCTGTATGTGTCCCTAGGTCTGAAGTGGGTCTCTTGTAGACAGCATATAGATGGGTCTTGTTTTTGTATCCATTCAGCAAGCCTGTGTCTTTTGGTTGGAGCATTTAATCCATTTATGTTTAAGGTAATTATCGATATGTATGTTCCTATGACCATTTTCTTAATTGTTTGGGGTTTGTTTTTGTAGGTCCTTTACTTCACTTGTGTTTCCCACTTAGAGAAGTTCCTTTAGCATTTGTTGTAGAGCTGGTTTGGTGGTGCTGAATTCTCTTAGCTTTTGCTTGTCTGTAAAGCTTTTGATTTCTCCTTTGAATCTGAATGAGATCTTTGCTGGGTAGAGTAATGTTGGTTGTAGGTTCTTCCCTTTCATCACTTTAAGTATATCATTCTACTCCCTTCTGGCTTGTAGAGTTTCTGCTGAGAAATCAGCTGTTAACCTTATGGGAGTTCCCTTGTATGTTATTTGTCGTTTTTCACTTGCTGCTTTCAATAATTTTCCTTTGTCTTTAATTTTTGCCAGTTTGATTACTGTGTGTCTTGGCATGTTTCTACTTGGGTTTATCCTGTATCGGACTCGCTGCACTTCCTGGACTTGGGTGGCTATTTCCTTTCCCATGTTAGGGAAGTTTTTGACTATAATCTCTTCAAATATTTTCTCGGGTCCTTTCTCTCTCTCTTCTCCTTCTGGGACCCCTATAATGTGAATGTTGTTGCATTTAATGTTGTCCCAGAAGTCTCTTTGGCTGTCTTCATTTCTTTTCATTCTTTTTTCTTTATTCTGTTCCACAGCAGTGAATTCCACCATTCTGTCTTCCAGGTCACTTATCCGTTCTTCTGCCTCCGTTATTCTGCTATTGATTCCTTCTAGTGTAGTTTTCATTTCAGTTATTGTATTGTTCATCTCTGTTTGTTTGTTCTTTAATTCTTCTAGGTCATTGTTAAACATTTCTTGCATCTTCTCGACCTTTGCCTCCATTCTTTTTCCGAGGTCCTGGATCATCTTCACTATCATTATTCTGAATTCTTTTTCTGGAAAGTCACCTGTCTCCACTTCATTTAGTTGTTTTTCTGGGATTTTATCTTGTTCCTTCATCTGGTGTATAGCCCTCTGCGTTTTCATCTTGTCTATCTTTCTGTGAATGTGGTTTTTGTTCCACAGGCTGCAGGATTGTAGTTCTTCTTTCTTCTGTTGTCTGCCCTCTGGTGCTAAACACTCTTACTTCCTATACTAGTTCAAGTATTTTTTTTATTTACTGGACTTGCTGCCACTTAAAAGGCACTTGCCCCGACTATGGTTAACACTGTACATGAAAATTTAGAATATTGCTACGTAAAATAAGCTGGAAGTTGCTTTAGTTTTGTTTTACAATTTTACTTAACAGAAATGTTTGCATATGGATGACTCATTTGGAAGTAAAAGGTCAGCACCCATTTGGGTAAAGCCTCCTATGTGCCCTGTCATCACAACGCAGGGTCCTGTGCGTACAGGTGTCTGCAGTCCAGGTGAGGAACCTGAGCACACAGCAGTGAGAAGCGCGAGCCCGTTTCAGATTTAAATTACGGACGCACGCGAGGAAGGAAGAGAACTTCTCTCATATGTGTCCTTTGCGGAAGGCCCTCCTCTGCGCGCGGGTGGAAGTGCAGGTGAGGCGTCCCTGCAGCACTGCCGCCTGGGGGAGGGGCCGAACCCGGGCAGGTGTGATGCTGCCTCAGCCACCAGCCTCCTGCTGGGCCCCCTGCTGGGTGGGGCATTGTGGTCCCTCCCCCTTAGGGGACTGTAACCTCATTTCCTAACCTCACGTCCTCCGGGATGCCACTGAAGGAACCTCATGGAGCAGTTTTTGTTCTCCTGAAAAAGGCAGAAGATGAACAAGCTTATTGAGCGTCGTGGCTAATATTCAGTTTTTTTATTCCTCACGTTATTGTCAGCGGCTGCTCACATTGTCACCGCAGCCTACACAGCGCCCCTCAAGGTGTGGGCGTTCTTGCCATGTTACTGAGAAGCAAAGTCCTGGAGGCTGAATCACTTCTTCAGGTCACAAAGCTAGGAAGCAGGGATAGAATATCTCCGGTTTTTATGCGCATCAGATAAGATAATCCAGTACCTTGACACAGTATCTGGTTCCTGTTAAGTGTTCAGTGATGATGGTGCTCTTAGTATTATCCATCTTACTATCATCATTTTCATTATTATCATAAAAATATTTTAGGTGACTTAACATCAGAGAGATTGATGTGTAAGGAACCTATTTTCTCCCTTGCACAAGTTCACACCTCTCACGCACTGCTGGTGGCTAGAGTGTTGCCAAAGTTGGAACCCAAGTCTTTCTGACTGTGTTCCTTCTACTCCTCTGCCCACCACACCAGCGTCCCACGTCCCTGAGTCAGCCCCACCATGTGCCACCTGTGGGTGCTAAAGACCCCAGGGTAACCAACTTCCTTGACTATCAGTTTTACTTTATAAGCCATTTAAAACACAATTAACATTACATTCACATACTAATAATATTTCCCACTTATTAAATACTATGCTACAGGTACTATTGCTCTGATTTTATAGAGAAGGAAACTGAGGCACAGAGCGACACCTCAGCTTACCCAGCTTCACACAGCTCGGCTCCAGTCCCAGGGCTCTGGCTCTGACCCCTGCCTGGCCTGTTAATCATGCTTTCGGGGTAATGAGTAGAATGCACTTTGGGCAAGGTGAGAAGAGCCAGGCCAGCTTGTGTTGGGACGATTCCCACCTGCTTGCAAACCACTTCCTCTCTCTACCTGCACTCCTTCATGGGCTGCCCCGGGGAAGGAGCTGGTCCAGCCAGCCATGGAGGCTTAGAATCACCACATCTGAAGGGGTCCTGCTGGGTGAGGGTCCAGGGAGTCCACTCAGGGTGTGGAGTTCCTCTCTGGCCTCAGAGCAGCAGTCTTTTTTCAGAGTAAGCCCCTAACCTCATCCTCTCATCTAGAGTGGGTGGACTGTGCCTTCTGCAGACAAAGATGCTGCTTGAAACAGGAAGGGATCTGTACACCCCGCCCTACCCCCACTCCCACCCCTCGCAGACTCTGACTGGCTCCCCTGGGATACAAGTGCAAGTGGGCTCCTATCAGAGGATTATGGGCACCGGAAAAAGCTTATTTTAAAAATGGCAGCTGTAGCTCATAGAAAATAGTGATAAAATAAAAATAAAGGTTGGTTTGAGATACTATCTTGAGAAAAGAGACAAATTATGGCAATCAGTTTATTTCAACTTGTATTTGATAAAATGTTGGTTGTTATTGCAAATATGCACCAACTCTTAGGATGAACAAAGAATGAATCAAGTGGCAATTTGGTTTCCTTGGCCTAAATTGTCTGAAATAATTGTTTGACAGCATCCTGCATTTGACATTGGCAACAGCTTAATTGAGGGTCATTTTTATAAGAGAAAAAATATTTTCAGGTTTCATCAGTTTTCTCAAGGGTCTTTTTCTGAACCTATCAATAGTCCAATTATTGCCCTTCTCTGGAATGTGTTTGCGCATGAGTGTGTGTGTATGTATTCTGCCAGAGCCTTGTTTGTTAATGACTTCCCCTGTGATTCAGGCAGTTCCCTCGTGTCACTTTTCATTGGCTTTATATAAAATCCTGTGTCTTTGTGGTTTAACAGAAAACTTCCTCAGCCTGGTTGTACAGGTTGGGGGGTGGGGTTTAGTAGGGGCTTGGTTTATAAGTAATCCATTCATTAATGTTTTCTTGTTACTAAGAAGTTCTCTTTTCATACAGCTAAGATCATAGCATTTTAGAAGCATAAGATTATGTCATACAGAGCATTATCTCATGTCATTAAAAATATTCTCCAGACCACAGATGTTTTATACCATGTTCATACCATGTTCATTGAACCCTTTTGCCACTATTGGACACTTAAATTGTGTTTGATTTTTCTCTGTGATAAATACTACTGTTATGAAGTTCTTTGTGCACAAACGGGCCCAAATCTTAAAATAAGTACACTTACATGTTTTTTATTTATGAAATGAATGCCTGAAATTGGTCATGGTAAAGCCAGGCGTGACCTGGAGTCATGTTTGCTGAAGAGGTTCGACACTCTGACTGGAAGAGTTATGGGGCTCTTGACACTGGCGTCGGGTACTGCTTATGGTCACATTCATCTTTGCATTTTGAACACATTGCACGTGTTCTCTGCATTTGGAAACTAGAGGAACAAAGATGAGTAAGCTTTGTCTTACCCTCAAGAAGATCAATCCTAGCTTAAGTTTCAGCTCAATCCTAGGGGCAAAGTCGGGAGGGAACCAGAGAATTACAACCAGTGTGGAAGCCTTAGAGTGGGTACTTCCTGACACATTAGAGATTTGTTTTTAATATTTAAATTCCTCTCTCCATAAGTCCCACGTAAAGATATGTATGTACTTTGCTTGCTACCTATTTGATAGGGGCGTGGTTTCCCTTAAGATTGTGTGAATTGCATTGCATTTCCTTTTTCCTTCTTCCTTCATTGCCTCCCCCCACCCCCCGCTTCCTTCCTTTACTTTAATTCATAACAACCTTTACTTCATGGCTGTGTCTTCATGAAATTGCTCCATGAAATGTTTGCTTTGGGGGCACTCATTCAGTTAATTCAGTAGATTGGAGTTTGCCTACTCTGTGCTGAGCCCACGTATCATGGCAAAGAGTGCTTTCAAGGAAAAGAAACCTTTCTGTGTGATCGATACATCAACGCCCAGAAGCATTGTGATTAGTGTCCCTGTTTCCTATCTTCTGATCAAGGTTATAGGACAGCTGTTCTCAACCTTGTTGAAGCTACTGACCCTCTGGCCAAAGGTGCCCATTCCTTAGAGTTGAAGCCAGGTGCCTCTGGGACAGCAGGTGTTGGTCAAAGGGGACATGGGTTATAATTTTATACAAGTTATATAATTATAATTTTTTTTCCTAAAAACTGTAAAAGGAGATCTTACAAGATGTTAATATTTATTGTTTGTGGGTGGTGAGAATGTAAATGTTATATTATTTTTTTTCCTCATCTGAATCTTCTAAGTTTCTCAAAAAATGAAAAAAGAATAATAAAAGAATCCCTGTAATGAAGTCAGGGTCAGGGGTTGGCAGACTGTTTCTGTAAAGGGCCAGATAGTAAATATCTTAGGCCTTGTGGGCCAAGAGGCAAAACTGAAGAGAATACAGAGGGGCTTATATAAACCTAAATGTAGCCATTTAAAAATATAGGAAGCGTTCTTAGTTCGCACCCCTTAAAAGCTAATAGACAGTGAGCTGTGGTTTCCCAGTGCCTGGTCTGGAAACTTAAGATCTATCTCCACTGACACTTGTATTTAAGGATAATAGTTACAGAGCCATCAATTATTTTCAAAAGATTATGCCACTTAGCATTTTCCACACTTCATATCTTCTACCCACAAGTAAAAGACTAAAATCTAAGGGAGGAGGAGATTTTCTTTCTAGCTGACTATGTTTTGGGTCTTTTAATAATAGCGCACTCTGCCTCTGTGGTGTGTTGTCTGTTTCTCACTTCCAAATTGTCTCCAAGTTGTCATATAGACATGTCCTAAGGTTACCCAGTGCCCTGCCCCCTCCTCTGTGTCAGGCACTGCCTTGGGTCTGTGCCTTGGGTCCTGTTGAATGCTTGATGCTTGAGAAAGCAATTTCTCAAGCCTTAGAAAGCATGTCAAGCAGATCCCTGACAGGGACTTCCCTGGTGGCGCAGTGGTTAAGAATCCGCCTGCTAATGCAGGGGACAAGTGTTCAAGCCCTGGTCCGGGAAGATCCCACGTGCCGTGGAGCAACTAAGCCCATGTTCCACAACTACTGAGCCTGTGCTCTAGAGCCCGCGAGCCACAACTTCTCAGCCTACGTGCCACAACTACCAAAGCCCGCGTGCCTAGAGCCCGTGCTCTGCAACAAGAGAAGCCACCACAATGAGAAGCCTGTGCGCCGCAAGGAAGAGTAGCCACCGCTCACCGCAACCAGAGAAAGCCCGCAAGTAGCAACGAAGACCCAATGCAGCCAAAAATAAATAAATAAATAAATAAATTTATTTAAAAAAAAAAAAAAAAGAAGATCCCTGACAAAACAACACTCTGCTGGAGTCCTGTTGAACCCCACCCTATGAAAGAAACATCCTGGGACGTTTTATATTATCTTGTAAGAGCTTCCAACGGCCAACTTACATTGTGTCTAAAAGCAGATTACTGGGCACCCCAAAAGACGAGTTACTGCTCTAAAAAGGATAGGATAGTGTTTGCTCCTTTTGGCTGTACGTAATCGGAAACTCCAGCCTGCCCAGCTCAGAGAATAAGGAAGTTTATTATCTCATGTGGTTCAGGCTCTCAGACAAGTCTAACTTAGGGACCAGGATCTTACTGTGATTCTGCTGTCCTGTCCCCGCCACCGCCCCCCTTGCACACACACACCCAGTGTGGCCCTTTCTTTAGTTTGGGCCTCCTCAGATGGCTGCTGTAGTTCTGGGCATAACATTCAGACTTGACAACCCCCAAGAGGCAGAAAAGGGGACTTTAAAAAAAAAAGAAGCAACACCTTTCCCAGGATGGACCCTCAGCAGGTATCCTCCCACAGCGCCATACCGAGACCTGGCCACAGACCCTTTCCTAGCCCCATGGGTGGTCATAGGAAGAGAACTGCCTCCATCCTGGTTCTGTGGATGCAGCCCATGACCTGCCAGAGCAAAATCAGGATCCTCTTAGCAAAGAAGAAAAGGAAGGGCATGGATATCAGGAGGCAACCAGCACTGCTTCCCACAGCAAGGAAGGAAGGACCCACATTTACACTTTATTTCAGAAACAGGACCAAAAAGTGTGTCCGCAGGGCGCGTTAGTGAGCCTGTGCTGGGGCTCAAACACATCATCTCTGAAACTCACAGCAACTCCGTGAGGGATCTGTTAACACCCCCTTTTTAAAATTGGGGAAGCGGACGTTTATAAGGAACATGGCAATTCTTTTTTAATATCAGTAAATACTGGTACTCTGCTTTTCCTTAGATAATATTGGCAGAGGGGAGATTTGAGTTTCTCCTCCAGGACACCTACTAAAATGCAGCTTATGAGTTGCCACAAATTTGATATATTTGTTTTCTATCCATGCATCCATCCTTCAACAGTCATTTATAGAGCAGCAGCCCTGTTATCTTCATTCTAGGGATGGATATTTAGTTAGATAGCCTTGGTCTCTGTCCTCACAGGCCAGCAGGGGACACCAGGATGGGAGCAAGAAACCTCAGGACAAAAGTAGAGGAATGTGCAAAACACGGGAGGAAGGAAAATCAGCCCAGTCCAGCTTGGCCAGGGATGTTTTCCCTGCGGAGAGGAGCAGGCAGGGTCGTAAAGGACGAGTGAGAGTTCAGCAGGCAGATGTGGGCAGGAAGTGGGCACTCAAGACACAGGGCAGAGCGTGGGCTGAGGCCGGAGCCACAGAACAGCCGGGCATGTACTGGGCCTGGCACTGGAGCTGCTTGGTGACCAGAGTGTGGCTCAGGTGTTGGATGACACGGAACAGGAGCCGGATCTGGCCCCAAGGTGATGGAGAAGCATGGAAAGGTTTTACGTGGAGAAGTGGCACAATCGGGTTTTGCATTTGAGAAAGACAACCTTGCCCAGTCTGTCCAGGATGCATTTTTCTTCCTTCTTTCCCTGGTTTTGTTCAGGGCACCGTATGACAGGCTGGACACACCTACAGCCCCCCTTACACCTAGTGTGGCCACATGTCCCAGTCCTGGAATTTAGCAAGTGGGGCTTCCTGGAAAGCGTTCATTGGCCCTTCCCTCTTCTTCCTGCTTGGAACTTGGACATAATGCCTGGAAGCCCTGCAGCCATCTTGCAGTCTTGAGGACAAAGCCACAAGCTGGGGATGGCAGAGCAGGACAGAAGGAGCCTGGATTCTTAGTGAAATTGTTGAGCAGCTGCACCCCCCCCCAACTGCCCACCTCCTGTCTGATGGACAGATCAGAGGTAAATACAAGCACACCCTTTGCTTGGCTTGTTTAAGCCACTGACAGCTGAATGTGATCCTGACACACCTGGGGGCAGAAAGGAGGGAAGAGCAGGTGGCCACAAAGACCACCCTGAGGATGGAGAACAGAAAGGGCTGTGAGCATGTTCAGGCAGAAAAACCAATGGGATGCACAGCCCACATCCCTGGAGCAGGTGGCTGTGTGCTGGCCCAGGGAAGCCCACGAGGAGGAGCAGGCATGGGGCGGAAAGAGTGAGTTTGCAGCTCTTGCAGGGACATCAGGAAGAGATGTCCTCCGAGCAGTGGGAGAACTAAGTCTGGGCCGGGAAGTGATTGGGGGTCGTCAGCAGGTGGGGTGACTGAGGTGACGACAGGCTGTGGTCATCCAGCGAGCAGAGAAGGGCATGGGCAGAGCCCAGGGCAGGCTGCTCTCTAAAGGGCTCATGGAAAAGCACGCTAATTAGGCAAACGCTGTGTTCTGTAAGGCATCTCTGCCTGATTGGAAGCTTTCTTTCCCCGGTTATTAAAACAGAAGCTGACTCTCCCAAGGTCCTGATATTTCGATGGCGCAGGGCTCCCCTCGTGGACCTGCCTGGTCCGAGGTAGAGCCCCTTTTCCCCAGTAAATTTCATCTTCAACACGCTACTCAACATCTCCCTTCCGTGGCTTGCTGCCACCTCTGTCTACCTCCCTCCAGTGTTTTTGGACGGATTTCCAATTTGATACATGAGCATGCCGTCAGTCAAAACAATCTTTTTTTAATGAGCCTCTTGTCCTGACAGCTGTGTTTAAGATAGGGCATGGAAACTGGGTAATGGAAATCTAGAAAATTGTCCATTCTGGATTGAAACCTTACTGTGTGCCCCACGCTCCAGCTCACACACAAGCCTGCCATCTTCTTTTAAAAATAAAGAGGAAATTGTGAATAGCGAAAAAGATGTAATTTGTAATTTGTGCAAATGAAAAAAAAGATCTTCTGATCAGAATCTTAGAGAAGGATGAGAGGAAGGTATAATTATTGAGCGTCGCCTGAGTATGTCACATGCAGCTTCCTGCTGTGTGACCTTGGGCACGGCTCTGAACCTGGGGGTGGTTGACATTAGTCCTACCTTCCAAGTGGGGGAAACTGAGGCTCAGAGAGGTGGACACACATGCCACGCTCACAGCTTGGCAGTGGCAGGCTGGGGTTCAAGCCTTCGTCTCCTAAGCCCCTGCCCCAAGCTGCCACTGCTTTTCTAGCAACCAAATATTAATATTAAGAAAATACACCTCTCCTCTTGCATACTACACACAGGTTTTGAATTTCCAGGTCATCAGGAAAGGGGAAAATTAAAAAGTTGTTCATACCTCCCATGTAGAAGAAGAATAAAGGGGAGTGAGTCTGAAGGTGGTAGGAGCATAATTAATCCTCAACTCCAGGTGGAGAAGTGATATGCTTCACTGAAGACTCTGGAGGCTTTGCACGCATGAGGGCAGCCAGGCATCTCCAGCCCCTGAGCGGAATTATGTCCCAGCAACACCGCTTTGTGCCTGGGACTGGGAACTCACGTTCTCCCAAGGCGGGAGTGCAGGCCTTGACAGTCATGGGGGGGTGTGGTGGTGAAGGTGGAGATGCGTGCAACAAACCGGAGCCTGGCCCTCCCCACCGCCGCCCGTGTGGGCATGATGACGGATCAGTGGATCTCTCTCCACCCGCTCTTCTTGGGAACTTTTTCAGCAAAACCACTCCCTTCCTGACTGAGCTGGAAATGCACAGCCCCTTGGTGTTCTCTGAGCCACTTCTCTGCCACCGAGAATTGTGGTTTCATCCCCCCACCCTCCCACCTTCTTGTAGGAGCCTTGGGAAGGGAAGAGTATCATTTTGTTGATGATTATCTAGGGGAGGTAAAAGTGGAATTTACATGGCTATTTTTTTAGGAGAGGAAACTGGGGAGAAAATTTAAAACAAAAGAAATCTCTTCACCTAACACCAGCTCCTACTCTATAGAGAAAAGAAATCTCTTGGCCTCCGGTAAAGGGTCATTTCAATAGCTGGGCCATTACTTTCAACCCAAGCAAAACAAAAAGAGAGAGAGAGGAGAAATCCCAAGAGGAGGCTATGAATCCTCAAGACAAACCAGATGCTTCACGCAGCATGTGGACCAGACATCTGAGCAAATGCCTGAGGTGGCCAGATGTTTGTGTGTTGCATAGCATCCACAAAAGAAAGGGTGGCATGAACCCCACCCCGGTTTCCAGCAGAGGCCCAGCGCGGGAGCACCTGATCCCCTGGCAGTGAAGTCATCTCCAGCCTTCTGTGGCTGCTCATGCCCTTCAGAAGATTGGGGTTCAACTCCCGTAGCAGCTAACCCCCCAAACCCTAACCAGGTCGAGTGGTACAGAGGCAGGGCTGCCTGGCTTGGGTGCTTTTTAACCTGAGAGAGTCTTTTCTTGCGCTGTTGATCCTGCAGCAAACAGGAATTGATGGGCCCCTCCCTGGAGAGCTGGACATTGGGGCTGGGCAAATGGACACCTTCCTCCCTGCAGGGTCACTGCCCCAGGGCCCCCGAGGCTCTCTGAGAAGCTGCACTGAGTGTCCCCAAGTACCTGAACAGTCCCTGGAGGTCCGGAAGGCTCTGAATGTCCCGACCTCCCAATTTAAAGTATAGAATGATCATCTGACAGCCTAGATTGTACATACTGCAGATACAGTTTTCAGGGTTTTATAGGGCAGCTCTGAGATAGAGCCATATGTCCTGAGGGGAACAATTAAAAGATTGTTGAGTGAATAAAAGCAAGGATCAAATTCACAGATAGCATATCCCATTTTTGTGAAATTATATGTATTTGTGTATGTGTGTATTTCTATAGACCTATGTCTTACATCTGTTTTTTATTAGTACAGACATTCAAATTATCTGGACAAGACACGCGGAACTCCTAAAATGGAAAGAGAGGTTTCAAGAGATTTCCCTCCTCCTCCTTTTTTAAAGTGCCTTGTATTTTTATAATATTTGATTTTATTTTTAGCAAGCATGCATTGCTTTTTGAGAAAAACCTTTTTGTCTGGAAATATTTTCAAACTTACAGAAAAGTTGCAAGTAAAAAGAACACCTATATACCCTTTACCCGGATTTATCTGGCATTTTACGCCAATTGCTTAATTTTTTTATTATTTGCAATAGATACTGCAAGTATATTTTTCTGATCTATTTGAGGGTACGTTGCATGCATCAATATGTGTTTTATTTTCCCTTCCTTACACAAAAGGTAGGCTCCTATATATGCTTTCCTGCACATTATTCACATTTTTCTTTGCAATCATTCAGTATCAGTTTATGGAGATCTTCCTCGGTTTGTTTGTTTGTTTGTTTACAACTGTGAGTGTACCACAGTTTATTCAACTGCTCTCCTAAGGCATGCATTACTTTTAATTAATTAATTTATTTTTGCTGTGTTGGGTCTTCATTTCTGTGCGAGGGCTTTCTCTAGTTGTTGCAAGCGGGGACCACTCTTCATCACGGTGCACGGGCCTCTCACTATCGCGGCCTCTCTTGTTGCGGAGCACAGGCTCCAGACGCGCAGGCTCAGCAGTTGTGGCTCACGGGCCTAGTTGCTCCTCAGCATGTGGGATCCTCCCAGACCAGGGCTCGAACCCGTGTCCCCTGCATTAGCAGGCAGATTCTCAACCACTGCGCCACCAGGGAAGCCCAGGCATGCATTACTTTTGAAAGCAGAAAAGCAAAGATAAATAGTGAAATGGAAAATTTAAAACCACTGAAGAGAGCAAGCTGAGGCTCTAATAGAAAGTCTGTTGTTTTTAAAGTGGGTGGGACCATGGGAGAAGCCAGGTGGCTGGTGAGCCCTTGAGCCTCACAAATAGAGCAATAATGATGGCAAGGGGTCCACATGAAGTAACTCTCTTAGGTCAGGGTCTCTGGAGGCAGAGCCTGAGACTGGGATTGGAGGACATGTGAGGGAACAGGGAAGTAACAACGGGACAGGGCAGGCGACAGAGCTAAGAAGGATATGTGCTCAGCTGGAGTCAGACTTCAGCCTGATCCAGCGGGAGCACCAGAGCAGGGATCTCACCAGAGGTGGTCCCACCTTGAGTGGTGGGGGGGGGACTCCCCCATCCCCCATATACAGTAATGTACTTTGAGAATGTCGAAGAGTTCAAATTAATACATATAATGGGTCTTGTTCCTGGTGCTTGGCCTGTAGTAGATCTTCAGCAAATGATAGCTATTTCTATTATAGTCATTATTCCCTTTTTTCCTTTTATTTTTTTCATGACAGCTTTATTGACATACCATACCATTAACATACAATTTCACTTATTTAAGATGTCCAGTTCAGTGGTTTTTAGTATATTCACAGAGTTGTGCATCCATCACCAGAGTCAATCTTAAAACATTTTCATGACCCTATAAAGAAATCCTATCCCATTAGCTGTCACTGCCTCATTTCCTCCCCAACCCTTTCCTCACTCCCTGCCCTAGAAATCTACTTTCTGCCTCTGTAGATGTGCCTGTTCTGGACATGTCGTGTAAACGGAGTCATACGATGTATGGTTTGGGGGCTGGCCTTTTGCACGCTCCTGTTGTTTGGTCATGGGCTGTGCCCCTCCCCCACCCCCAGCCCTCAAGGGGAGGTCACCACTTGCGTGCGGTGGCTTTGGTTCAGTCGTTCAGGTCTCCAGAGAAGGGCAGCTGTGAGCCATTAGCAGCCAACCTGCCCAGCAGCTGGCGGACGGACACACCAGCCTGTGAAGGAGCCTAGTGGGGACACCATTAGAGTCCCCCAGAGTAAATCGTGTGAATGGGCTTCGTTAAGAGTGAAATGAAAGGGATTATCCAGCATAATAAACTAACAGCAGCAGTTACTCAGAAGTTCTGGATAAACAGAAAGGTACTGTATGTTGTCCTGGGCAGGGTCCCTTTTTAACCTCTTCAAGGCTCTTCCGTGAAAGATCAAGCAGGGAGTGGAATCTCAGTGACCAAACTCTCACATCCTTGATGGGAATTTTAATTGGTTCATTTTCTGAAGGATCATTTGACAGTTATTTCAAAAGCCTAAACTATGGGAATATGAAAGACTAAATGATTCCCCTAAGATCAGGACTCCTGTTTTACATCTTATTGGAGGTTCCAGCCATTACAAAAAGCAAGAAAAAGCATAAGGTTCAAAAGAAGAAGTAAAGCTGTCCCTGTTTGCAGATGATATGATTGTTTACTTAGAAAATCATAGGAATCTACAAAACAATCACTAGAACTAAAAAATGAATTTAACAAGGTCCCCAGACATAAACTTAATAGACAAAAATCAGTTGTATTCTTAATACAATTATGTACAATATATACTAGCAGCAAACAATTGTCAAGTGAAATTGTAAAAATAATTCAATTTACAATGGCACCAAAAACTATAAAATGCCTAGGAATAACAAAAGATATCTTAAGTTCTCTACCCTAAATTATAAAACATTACAGAGAGTAATTAAAGACCTAAGTAAATGAAAAGATAGACCACGTTCATGGATCAGAAGACTTGTTAATATGGCATTTTCCCCAAATTGATCTATAGAGTCAACATAATAACAATCAAAATTCCTGCAGTTTTATTTTGGGTAGAAATCCACAAGCTGATTCTAAAATTTCTATGGAAATGTTAAGTACCTATAATAGCAGAACAGTTTTGAAAAAGAAGAAAAAAGTTGAAAGACCTATCCTATCTGATTTCAAGATTAACTATGAACCTACAGTGATCAAGACTGTTAGGCATTTGGTATTAAAAGATAAATGGATCAGTGGAACAGAAAAGAGAGTTCAGAAATAGACCCAAATTTATATGGTTAATCGATTTTCATCAAAAGTGCTGAGGCAGTTCTGGAAACAACTTCCAGTGTCCATCAACAGTTGAATGGGTAAACAAATTATGGGATATCTGTACAATGGAATAGTTCTCAGCAATGAAAAAATGAACTATTGATACATGGATGAATCTTTCAAAATTAATGCTTCCATGATTCTTTCATGCAATCTTTAAGAAGTATGCTGGATGAAAGACGCCAGAACCACCCCCCCAAAAGGTGCATACTATGTGATTACATTTATATAAAATCCAAATTAATCTATAGGAACAAAAAGCAAGTTGGTGGTTGCCTGGGACAGGGATGGAGGGAGGGAGTGACTCCAGAAGAGCACCAGGAAACTGGCAGTGATGGATGCGTTCATGACCTTGATCTTGGTGATGGTTTCCAGGAGTGTACATATGTTAAAACTGATCAAATATGCAGTTTATGGTTCTTCAGTTATACCTTAAGCTGTACCCAAAAGGGGGCAGGTGTGTTTTGACCCAGCAGTTCAGCCTCCTTGTAAACTTCGGAAACTAATGACCCTGGAGCCAGCCTTTTTTGTCTACTTGTATATGTGGTGTAGTTATCATTTTTGCTCTGCAAAAGTGCCTTGTATTTGTGCCTTGTTGTATGATATTCATAATTAAGAACTTCTATTAAAGAAATATTCAGTGCTTTAATTAATTAATATAATAATGGCTTTCATTCATTTGGTGCCTACTATGTGCCAGGCACAACAGAGCTGTTTCTCACAATAGCAGCTTTGCAGAGTAGCTGTTATTATCCCCATTTTATAGATGATGAAACTAAGGCCATTCAGTTAAAAAGTACCAATGCTGGAATTGGACTTCCACATCTGCCCCACACTGTTCAATATAGGCTCTAAGTGTAAAATGCACAGTGAATTTTCAAGAACTTGAGGTGGGCTCTAAGTGTAAAATACACACTGAATTTTCAAGAACTTAGTGTGGAAGTAAGGATGTAAAATTAGTAATATTTTATATACTGAATAGATGCTGAAATGATAATATCTTAGATACATTGGGTTAAATAAAATACATAACTAAAATTAATTTCACCTGTTATTTTTTACTTTTTTTAATGGAGCTGCTAGAAAATTCAAAAATTACACGTGAGGCTCACATTACATTTCTTTTTGACCAGTGCCACCTCAGAGCTCTTTCCACATCATATTGTATATGTGAGAGACAACTAGGAGGTTAATTCAACAGCGTATATTTATATTTATTGAGTGTAAAATGTATGCTGGTTAAATTTTATAGTTTCCCTTATTGGTACATTTGTTTACTCTGTAAGTCCATTAGCTACTTAATTTCAAGCAAAAATTATCAGCAAACAATTTTTTCCATATTTCAGGTCTCGATTACTTTTTTAGATGGAAGGATGTGAACACTCTTAGTTTAAGGTAGATACGGAAGTCTCTGACCATCAGGACAGGTGCTCCTGTTTATAGAATAATTGACCAGTTTTGTGTTCTTTAAAGCAGTGTTCTCTTTTGGGCAAAGATGCTTGCCTCTTCTGGTTGGAATGGCATCCATAGTTTCATAAACTAAACTACAAATTACTTTGTCCTTTGTTGTTTACTTTATCTGGGAGAAGCACAGCAGCTTCCAATTTTTGAAGAATCAAGAGATCGTGACTGACCTTTGATCACCCAAATTTATTTTTGAAGACGGTATGCTTTTCCCCCATTACTGGGGGTGGCCCTCCTCCTAGTTTTGTAAATAAGGTTTTATTGGATCACACACGTGTTCACACACTTTCTGCGGCTGCTTCCATGTCACAGAGGAAGGCAGAGTTGAGTAGTTGCGACAGAGACTGAATAGCCTAAAATATTTACTACCTGGCCCTTTACGGAAAAGGTTGGCAGACCCCGGGTCAATTAAGTTACAGGTGATCCTCAAAAGGAGGTCCATGAAAATGCCTTGAGGATCCCACTCAAGTTAATGGGAATTTGAGGATGGGAGGGTTTGAATCAGCGAAAGGCTGGAACTGAACATGATGGAGTGCTTTGCTCACCACAAGAGGAAGACACGACCCCAGCTGGCACTTGTCTCAAGTCCATTTCCACTTCAGCCAGATGGAGTCTAGCCTCTGGCCACGCCTCCCGGGCCCTCCAGCTGGGCCAGAATCTGACTTGGAACCCTGGTGCTGCCACCCGCTGCCCTGGGAAGCACGGATAAGTTCTGCCGTGTCTGGGGAGGAGCCCAAAGGCTGTAGAGGAAATGCCTGCAGGTGGCCAGTCAGCAGGAGCTGTTGCTGTTGTTGTTTAGCTGCTGCTGCTTCCTGCACTCACCTGGCTCCTGTCCTGGGCTCATGGTTGCGCCTTCCCTGACGGGCCTTTCTTTTACCTCCACTACCCAGGTGTTCTGGTGAGGAGCGTCGACTGGGGCCAGATTCCTGGGTACAGGCTGAGTTAGGCAAACTACTGAACGTCTCTACGTCTCAGTTTTCCCATCTGCAAAACTGGGATAATAACTGTGCTTTCTTCTTAGGCAAACCGTGAGGATTCAGTGAGTTAAAACCCTGTAAAGTAGCTCAGGACAATGTCTGACAGATAGTGCGCACTCCATAAGTAATGCTGCTGCTGCTGCTTGTTATTGTTAGTACTACCCTAATCATGACCCTCCTTCAAGTCCCAGGTGAGGCACAAACAAAGAACTGGAAGAAGCTGAGGGTGTGTTTAGGTCAAAGCCACCCTCTCCGGGAAGCCTTCTTACTGGCCCCCAGCACCATCTGTGATCCGTGGCACTTTGGACCTCCAGGGTGGTAGACAGAGCATCTACTTCTGAGTCAGTCTGATCTAGGCAACAAATCCTAGCTGTGTGGCCCTGGACAAGTTACTTAACCTCTCTGTGCCTGATCCCATCATCTGTAAAAGAGGACAGTATCTTCCTCGTGGGGGTCCTTAGGAGGCTTGCCTGAGATGATGCACATGCAAAGTGCTCAGCTCAGAGCAGATATTCTGTAAATAAAACACTGCTAAACCGTGTTATTTTCACTTTCTGCATTTTATTATGAAAGTACTTTACAGTACTACCCAGCTGCAGACTTTAAGCTCTTGATTGCTAGGAATGGTTGATCTGGGTGACCCGCCAGGCTCCACCAACACCTGGCACCGAGAGGGAGCTCTGCAAATGTTTATTGCCTCAAATTGGCTGAAGAAACAGCATCCTGCCTCAGCCGAAGAACGGGGAGCAGGCTGTTGCCTTTCTCCACAGTCCCTGGCAGCCATGGGCCATGGACACTTAGGCATCTGGAAGGATACCTGCCAGTAAAATTCTGAGCGTGATTATACTAGAATCTAGAACTCCCAAATTGGCAACTCAAAACCGTAATTTAATATGAAGAATGTCATACTGAATGAGTCAGGTGGGCCTTAACCCCGATATTGGATCAGCAGCTGATGTTCCAGCCCTGCCTAAGAAACATCTGCTTCTCCCCCTTTGCCTCACAGCCATCCCAGGCCACTGGCCGCCGGCAGGGATCATCACCGTCTCCAGGCCTGCCTCTTAGCTGCCTGCTGAGGAAATTCCTTACCTGCAGGAGGGATTATTTATGCCTGCTTTCTGTGTGTTCACACCAACCTTTTCCTTTTTTAAATTTTCCTTTTCTTTGTTTCTTTTATGAGTCCCATTTTTTTCCTTACCACTGAGACAGAATAAATTGAGTGTGACTAATGATTTGTGACACAAGTTTCACTGTTACAGCTGGCAATATAAAGATGCCAAGCATTTTCATAAGTGTATACTCAGGCAGGATAAAAGTAAAAACTGCCCAATTAGGATCTGTTCACACTTTCCAAGCCTAAGTAACACTAAAGACATTAAGGACATCAGTTTTTAATCCCAAAATTGTACCGGGTGCATCCCGATTTCCTGGTTGATTTGAGGCACATTTCTGATATTAGAATATTAAATTATATGGAGATTGTATCCCAATCCTCTGATTGATTTGAAATGAATTTGAATCAGGACAGCTTAAAAATTGCTTTTATAGCATCTTTATGACTTGATACCATGGAGAAATAAATATGAAGCTAATGCCGCGGACGGCGTCCTCTTGATGCAGGGGCTACCTCAGCTGCGGATTTTCTTGGTGGTAATTTGAGATGCTTGTCACCTCCTTACAGCAGTTCATAATTCAAAAACAATCTATACGTGATAACTCAATTAAGGCACCATAGAGGCATGTCGGCCACAGATGACTGATGAACAGTCCGAATGGAAATTCTGCACAACTCTTAAAAACACCACTAAAATCAATCGCCCGTCAGGGAAACCATGATTTATTAATATATTCTTTACCTCCATCGAGTTGTGATTCAATGCATCGCCATCAAAAGCTAGTAGAGGACTTCCCTTGTGGCGCAGTGGTTAAGAATCCGCCTGCCAATACAGGGGACACGGGTTCGAGCCCTGGTCCGGGAAGATCCCACATGCCGCGGAGCAACTAAGCCTGTGTGCCACAACTACTGAGCCTGCATTCTAGAGCCTGCAAGCCACAACTACTGAGTCCGCAAGCCACAACTACTGAGTCCACATGTCACAACTACTGAAGCCCGTGTGCCTAGAGCCCGTGCTCCACAAGAGAAGCCACCGCAATGAGAAGCCCACACGAAGTAAGCAACGAAGTAAGTAGCCCCCGCTGGCCGCAACTAGATAAAACCCGCGTGCAGCAATGCAGACCCAACACAGCGAAAAATTAATTATTTTTAAAAAAGCTAGTAGAAAACCAACATAAATAAAACTTCTTGCAAGTCCTGGTGGCAGGATTGTAACTCGGACAAGGGCCTGAATGTTGCAAGGCCAGCTGGTCATGTCTGCGTCCCACTCCAGCAGGGGAGCTTCGGGGTATGATGAGCACCTGCTGTTTACTGGGCACACGTTGCCAGCATCCGAGCTGTCATCCAAACCTCTCTGCCACCCATGAGACAGGTATTATTGTCTTACAAATGAGGGAGTCGAGGTTCACAAAGGTCTGTAACCTGCCCAAGGTCCCAAAGGACAGAACCTGAGTCTGCAAGAACCTGAGCTCTTACATCCGAGTACCATGGGTCTGATCCTGGCTGCCGTTTTCTGAGTAACTTTGACTTGGTTCCTTAACTTCTCCATGCCTAGTCTTCTCATCTGTAAAATGGAGATGACTCCTGTGTCCCTAGGACAAAGGTCCATTGGGAGGATTCAGGAGATGGTGGATAAAAAGTCCTTAGGGGGCTTCCCTAGTGGCGCAGTGGTTGAGAGTCCGCCTGCCGATGCAGGGGACACGGGTTCGTGCCCCAGTCCAGGAGGATCCCACATGCCGCGGAGTGGCTGGGCCCGTGAGCCATGGCCGCTGAGCCTGCGCGTCCGGAGCCTGTGCTCCGCAACGGGAGGGTCCACAGCAGTGAGAGGCCCGCGTATTGCAAAAAAAAAAAAAAGTCCTTAGGGTCCTGCTGCTGCTACCCTCGACCCACTCTGCCTCAGTGTTTGCCCTTCTTTGGGACAGAATCAGGAGACATGACTGGGGTTCAGAACTCCTGGACTTCCCAGGAGGTGGGAAGTAGAAACTCCCCCTACCAAATACCAGGCTCCTGGTTCCGGTTCCAACCCAAGAAGAGGCTCCCTCACTTTCCACCTGAGTCTCATCCCTGTGTTTTGCTTTTCCCTGGGCCAACTGGGAATATCTCAGAGCCTTGAACTCTGCACAAGAACCCAGGAGAGTGGAGAGTCATTCATATGTCCCTACTTTGAGACAGACTTTAGCCTCCTGCCTGACCATCCCTTTGTAAATTTATCACATGGTCGTTGCCTGATTTCCTGTTCAGGACTCCAAAATGTCAAGTTCCTCGTTGTACTGGGCGGGCGGGGGGGGGATCTCTTTTACCAGAAGCAAGAAGATTCTGAACACAACAGCTCTGCTTGCTGACAGCTCTTTCATCTTTATTTCTAGTCCTCTTTAGGCTTCTTTGCTCATCTAAAAATCCTCATTTGGTCACATTTCTGTGACTTGGGACATTAATAGTAAATGATGAGCCCCCGGGGACCTGGGTCAGGAAATGAATGGGACACGCTGATGGCAGAGAAGCCCAGCTCTCCACCGTCCACCGAGACCCCTTCTGAAAGGTCTGCCGGTCACTTGCATAGTCCCCATTAACACTCCTGTCTCTGCGAATGCCAACAAATAATGGCATGAAATCTAAACATAAATGAGTTTTTACAGCTAATTACGGCTAATGCGAGCAACTTTCAAAATTGCCAAACATTCCTTCCAGAATAGTACATTTTGCAACTATGAATTAGGCCTAAAGAGCCAAATTTCATAAACCTAATTTAGCAAAATAATAATAATACTAAGTGCGTTCCGACTGGCCGTTAGCAGCTCCCCGGGGTGGGTCTAATCGTACACTCTCCCATTTGGGTGTCTGACGGCACAGGCCGTAAGGCTCGGAAACCCCAGGAAGGCAGTGGAGGAAGCAGTCATTTCCACGGCCCTCCAGCCTGAGTGATCAGGAGCTGTTCACTTCCCCCACTTATGGCGATACACCCAACCCAGCGGTTCCAGCCGCAGCTTTGAGCCACACAGCTCCGGCCCTGGTGTGGTAGCACCTCCGTCCCTCCTGTCATTCCTTCCCGGCCCACGTCACCTTGATGTTTGTTTGTGATCACCAAATCAATGCATGATCACTGCAAACATTATAGTAACAAAACCATAGAAAGTGATGCCCGCCCTTGCTGATCCCACCCCACCACCCTGGTGGTGAAATCACCTGTGTGAATTTAGTGTCTGTTTCTCCCCCATTCAGCTGGGGGTACAAACACAAGCACACACCCTCGTACATGGGCATTATCTTTATTTTACAAAAACAGGATCACACAACACTTCTTTTTACATCTTGCTGTTCATACTTAATAATATATTTGGTGCCTTTCAGTGCCGGTACATGTAAATCAACCTCTCTTTTTTTTTTTAAATACACATACTATAATTTATCCAGTCTCCCGTAAACGAATATTACAAACAGTGCCTCTGTGAGCACTGTATATTTGTCCCCACAGACACAACACGCCTACATCTGTGGGCTCTTCTCTGGGTATCTCTGAAGGATAAATTTATATGAAAATGGTGATGTTGGGTCAAGGAATGCACAGCAAAATGTGAGACCCTAATAGCACCTAATTACCCTCTGAAATGAGTTGTATCTGTTTGCATCCTAATAACAGTCAATGGAAATAGCTGTTTCTCTCCACCCTTGGTTGTTTTAAGCAGGGAAACCTGGGTCACCTTCCTTTCCATCCCTAGCCGTGGTCCAGGGCTGGCAGGCCCACACCTGCCCGCAGGTGGGTCTCAGTTCCCGCTGCTGGAGAGCGGCTATAGTCTCCAGAGCTCTGTTCAAAGTCTCTCAGAACCCTACTAACAAGAAGCGTTAAACAATTTGATCGTATTTCCTTCATACATTTTTTGAATCATTGTCAAATGCAGAACAGTTCTCTCACCACGAGGGTCCCTCCTGTAGCCACACCCACTCCCAGCCCCCTTCATCCCTGTCCCTAACTCCTAGCAACTATATAATTTTTGTCACTTTAAGAATGTTATGGGGCTTCCCTGGTGGTGCAGTGGTTGAGAGTCTGCCTGCCGATGCAGGGGACATGGGTTCGTGCCCCTGTCCGGGAGGATCCCACATGCCGCGGAGCGGCTGGGCCTGTGAGCCATGGCCGCTTGAGCCTGCGCGTCTGGAGCCTGTGCTCAGCAACGGGAGAGGCCACAGCAGCGAGAGGCCCACGTACCGCAAAAAAAAAAAAAAAAAAAGAATGTTATGTAAGTGGAATCATACTGTATGGAACCTTTTGAGTTGGCTTTTTAAAATCCGCTTAATCTCCTTGATACCCACTCAAGACATGGCATGTGTCAATAGTTGATTCCTTTTTATTGCTGAGTAGTATTCCATTGGTGTGGGTGCCTCTTGACTGTGACCATTTCTTAGACTTTGCTTATTTTTGATGACCTTTACAGTTTTGAGAAGTACTGGTCAGGTATTTTATAGAATGTCTATTGGGATCTGTCTGATGTCTTTTTCATGCCAGAATTATGGGTTTAAGGAAGGAAGACCACACAGGTCAATTACTGTTTTAATCTCGGTCATATCAAGGTACATACCATCAACCTGACGTATCATCACTGTTGATGTTCGTCAGTTTCTCCACTGTAAAGTTACTTTTTTTTTTTAAACCTCTCTTTATACTTTACTCTTTGAAGGAAGTCGCTGTGCACAGCCCATACCTAAGGCTTAGGGAGTTATACTCCACCTCCTTAAAGGAGGAATTTCCACATAAATTATCTGTTAGTCTTCTGTATGGGATGTTAGTCTCTTTTACCCACATTTATTCAATCAGTTATTGTATTAGTATAGACTTGTGGCTTTTTAAATACATTTCCTGCCCCAGTCTTACAGTCACCCATTTCTCCAAGGATCCATAGTTCCTTTTGTTGGAGAATAGAAGTAGAAACCAAGATGTGGCTGCTAGGTGTGCTCCCTGGTAGTATGTGTCCTTGCTCCTAGGCACTTGCACCTGACAGAGCAAGAAATGTGTGTCTCTCTACTAACCTGTGTACATACACATCTATATATATTTCCAGATGTCAGCAGGGTTTCCATGTTAAGGTAAACACAAGTTCATACTGATGTCTCCAACTCTAATCCATTACCACATGGATCATTCTAGCCTCCTCCCCTTCCCATACGGGTTTTAAAAAAAAAACATTTTTTTATTGAGCTGTATAATTCACATACCGTACAATTTACTCCAAAATTCAGTGGCTTTAGTATATTCACAAGACTGTGCAACCATGGCCACTGTCTAATTCCAGACCATTTTTACCATTCTGCAAAGAAACCCTGTGCTCATGAGCAGTCATTCCCACTCCCTCTTTCCCCTCTTCACCCAGCAACCACTAATATACTTTCTTTCGCTATGGATTTGCCCATTCGGGACATTTCTTATAAATGGAGTCATACAATATGTGGCCTTCTGCATCTGACTTCTTTAACTCGGCATAATGTTTTGAGAAGTGGTAAACTCTTAGTCTTTATATGTCCAAACATGTATCTGTTCTGCCCTTAAACTTGAATAATGGTTTAGCTAGGTACAAAATTTGAGGTTCATAAGTACTTGCCTTCAGCATTTTGAAGGTATTACTCCCTGATTCTTTTATGGCTGAGATGCCTGCTACCTGTCTAATTGTCATTCCTTTATAGTATTTTTGCCATGATATCTTTTTTTTTTTTTTTTGGCTGTGTTGGGTCTTCGTTGCAGTGCGCGTGCTTCTCATTGCCGTGGCTTCTCCTGCTGTGGAGCACGGGCTCTAGGCGCACGGGCCTCAGCAGTTGTGGCACATGTGCTCAGCCCCCGTGGCACACATGCTCAGTAGCCGTGGCTCGCGGGCTCTGGAGCGCAGGCTCAGCAGTTGTGGCTCACGGGCCCAGCTGCTCCGTGGCATGTGGGATCCTCCCGGACCAGGGCTCGAACCCGTGTCCCCTGCATTGGCAGGCGGATTCTTAACCACTGCACCACCAGGGAAGTCCCACCATGGTATCTTTTTAAGGCTTTTCTTTCTGATGCTCCATAATTTTACCATGGCATATGTCAGTATGAATTGATGTTTATTTATCCTACTTAGTACTTTTCATTTGAAGACCCATATGTTCCTCCTTTATGGAAAATTCCAAATAACCCATCCTTTGGTTTCTTTGAACTTCTCATTCTTATTGCTTATGTCTGGGTGTCTGTGTTGTTTTCTGATTCAGCTCCACATTTCTACCTTTTCATTCACTAATTCCCTGTCTGATTCGTGTCTAGTCTAGAATTTATCCCATTTATTGAGGGTTTTGTTTTAAAATTTTAATTCATATCTTTTATGTCCACCATTTCTAAATTTCCATTACCAACCGTTCTCATTCAATTCATGCCCGTTTCGTTTCACAACATCTTGTTCTTTTTAATGGATATTTGGCCTTTACTGAGTACGTTTGATATCCTAAACATTTATTTTAAGTATTTCTCAGACAGTTTATATCATTGATTTCCCCTGAAGTGAATTCATATTCCCGATTGAAGAGTTTGAAGACTGTCTTACTTAGCGTGAAATTTTCACGGATGGTGGAATTTTTAATTTCAGGTTCAGTTTGGGTAAGAGGTATTTGCAGCGAGGGAGGCGGTGATTTTTCCCTCACTTTTCCTCTTGACCAACTTCTCCCTGTGCAGGGGTTTCGGCCCCTATCGGGGACCAGGCCTTACGATAGTGCTTAAGAGTCCTGGCCCCCCAGTCATCCTGCGAAACCATGTTTCGCTTCCTTGACTTGAACCTGTGTCTGTCCTTCCTCCCTAGACCCGTGGGTTGCTATAAGCCTTCACCCAGTGCTGTGCTGGAGACAGCTCCTACCAACACATGAAAACCAATTATTAAATGTTAGAGAATTGTGTGAGTTGGTTGTTAAACAGCCACTGTTAGAATTTAATTATACAAACTCATCATTAAGTAAATTATATTAAGAAGCAAAGGTAATAAATACTCATACTCGACACTTAACCATTTTCTAATTATCTTGCTCCGTATTATTCTCACCCCTGCTCTTTGGCTGCGTACAGCTCTCGAATGTGTGTTGGGAACACTCCGTGGTGGTGGGTGTGCTCCTGGGCATCTCTTTTTTTTTTTTTTTGCGGTATGCGGGCCTCTCACTGGCGTGGCCTCTCTCGTTGCGGAGCACAGACTCCAGACGCGCAGGCTCAGTGGCCATGGCTCACGGGCCCAGCCGTTCATGTGGGATCTTCCCGGACCAGGGCACGAACCCGTGTCCCCTGCATCGGCAGGTGGACTCTCAACCACTGCGCCACCAGGGAAGCCCCTGGGCATCTCTTGACCACTCTGGTTCAGTGACATCACGTTGGTCATTTGAAATCGGCCATCATGAGAATGTTAACTCCATGGAAATGAGTAAACATTACAAATCAGGTCCTTTTTTTTTTTTTCTGGAGTGCTTGTACCAGGGTGTGCCAGCCCACCACCACCCTGTAACAGGGAAGTGGTGGTTTCCTTCAGTCTCCTTCCTTAAACGGAGGTATTAACACCACCCCTGTTTCCAGCCGGGAGCCAGCCTTTATTGCCTCATCTCAGAGAAAGTGCTTTCAATCTTGATTATCTTGTAAGAGCTCAACTCCCACTCATTACTCTGCCTTCCTGCTTTTTTTTCTGGTCCATAGAGCTATTTATTTTGGTATTGAAGCTATCTCTGTCCTTTGGGGTTTTTTTTTAATATTTTATCCATCATAGATCTAAGTTTGGAGAGGAGGAGGTACATTAAATGTTGACCATGCTGTGCTATCTTGATTAGAACTCCATAAACATTATTTTTTTTTTCAAAAAGATTTTAATATAGCTGTCAGTAATCTTGATGCTAGACAACAAATGATTACATATACCATAGTATATGATTTACGCTTTTAAAAATTCTTTGAGGTGTACTTTTCACATCCTAAGATGAATAAGATACACCAAAAGTCCTTTAGATGCCTGTTGGCTAACCAGCAAGTCCAGTCCTGGGTGGCTGATCTCTGCCACACTAAGCAACCAATGATAAGTTAAAACAGCTTTTCCTAGAGTCAGGACTCCTAGCTGGGGGTAAGAACAGCTTTACACATACAGAATACCAGAAGGACATTTAAAACAGAGAAGATGTTACCTATTAAATCCCATCTCCATTTTCACAATGAGAACACTGCACCTTCCAAAATAAAGCTGTACCCTATGAACAATGAATAACAGTGGGAATTTGAATTGGGTGTCAATTATAGAGATTTGAAGGAGTGCTTGTAAATAGCTTGTTCTCTCGTGCTGTGGAACGTGTATCTTCTCCTTGCTGCATACATGTCTTCACGTTTTGTTATTTCACTGGCCCTATCTTTGGCTCCTGGACTTAGAGATTCCTGAGAAATATGAAGGAATTAATGAGTAAAAAGTATCTGTTTAAAAGAGAGGGACAAGTCCACCTCCTTATCCCTTCTCCTATTTCAAACCTTTTTCTCCTTCCATCCAGCTATTCCTTTATTTTATTTATTTTTTTAACATCTTTATTGGAGTATAATTGCTTCACAATGGTGTGTTAGTTTCTGCTGTATCACAGAGTAAATCAGCTATACGTATACATGTATCCCCATATCCCCTTCCTCTTGCGTCTCCCTCCCACCCTCCCTAACCCACCCCTCTAGGTGGTCACAAAGCAGCGAGCTGATCTCCCTGTGCTATACGGCTGCTTCCCACTAGCTATCAGTTTTACATTTGGTAGTGTATATATGTCCATGCCACTCTCTCACTTTGTCCCAGCTTACCCTTCCCCCTCCCCGTGTCCTCAAGTCCATTCTCTATGTCTGCGTCTTTATTCCTGTCCTGCCCCTAGGTTCTTCAGAACCTTTTTTTTTTCTTTTTTAGATTCCATATATATGTGTTAGCATGCGGTATTTGTTTTTCTCTTTCTGACTTACTTCCCTCTGTATGACAGACTCTAGGTCCATCCGCCTCACTACAAATAACTCAATTTCATTTCTTTTTATGGCTGAGTAATATTCCATTGTATATATGTGCCACATCTTCTTTTATCCATTCATCTGTCGATGGACACATAGTTTGCTTCCATGCCCTGACTATTGTAAATAGAGCTGCAATGAACATTATGGTACATGACTCTTTGAATTATGGTTTTCTCCAGGTATATGCCCAGCAGTGGGATTGCTGGGTCATATGGTAGTTCTATTTTTAGTTTTTTAAGGAACCTCCATACTGTTCTCCATAGTGGCTGTATAAGTTTACATTCCCACCAACAGTGCAAGCGAGTTCCCTTTTCTCCACACCCTCTCCAGCATTTATTATTTGTAGATTTTTTGATGATGGCCATTCTGACTGGTGTGAGGTGATACCTCATTGTAGTTTTGATTTTCATTTCTCTAATGATTAGTGATGTTGAGCATCCTTTCATGTGTTTGTTGTCAGTCTGTATATCTTCTTTGGAGAAATGTCTATTTAGGTCTTCTGCCCATTTTTGGATTGGGTTATTTGTTGTTTTGATATTGAGCTGCTTGTATATTTTGGAGATTAATCCTTTGTCAGTTGCTTCATTTGCAAATATTTTCTCCCATTCTGAGGGTTGTCTTTTGGTCTTGTTTATGGTTTCCTTTGCTGTGCAAAAAGCTTTTACGTTTCATTAAGTCCCATTTGTTTATTTTTGTTTTAATTTCCATTCCTCTAGGAGGTGAGTCCAAAAGGATCTTGGTGTGATTTATGTCATAGAGTGTTCTGCCTATGTTTTCCTCTAAGAGTTTGATAGTGTCTGGCCTTACATTTAGGTCTTTAATCCATTTTGAGTTTATTTTTGTGTATGGTGTTAGGGAGTGTTCTAATTTCATTCTTTTACATGTAGCTGTCCAGTTTTCCCAGCACCACTTATTGAAGAGGCTGTCTTTTCTCCATTGTATATTCTTGCCTCCTTTATCAAAGATAAGGTGACCATATGTGTGTGGGTTTATCTCTGGGCTTTCTATCCTGATCCATTGATCTATATTTCTGATAAACATTATTTTTCATAGACATGTACCTTCTACTCTATGGCTGTTTTTATAGGCCTCAAAATATTTCCTTCATCTCTCCCAAAGTCATTCACCTTTTCTCCCTTCTCTCCTTGTCCCCTAGTACTTTCCTGTATGAGTTACAAGAAACAGGTTAATAATGTATTATATATATATGAGTTATCCTTGAAAAGATTCTGGATGTGACATATGCTGCCTTCTTATTTATCATATGCTGAATAATATTATGCATTTACTATAATAATATGTGTTGTTCACAGAAGAAACCACTGGAGCCCCCAAGTTATCTAAATGGAAATCCTTGGCCCCCTAATGTTTTTTCCCTTCCCTGCAGGTATCAAAGCTGTGTTCTCAGGCCACTACCACAGAAATGCCGGGGGCACCTACCAGGACCTCGACATGGTGGTATCATCTGCCATCGGATGCCAGCTGGGCAAAGACACCCATGGGCTCCGAGTCGTGGTGGTCACCGCTGAGAAAATCGTCCATCGATACTACAGTTTAGATGAGCTGAGTGAGAAGGGAATAGAAGACGATCTGATGGATTTGTTGAAGAAAAAATGATTGCCGATTATGATTTATTCACTTTTCACTTCTACTATTTTTTCATTTTGGAAGAAACAGCAGCTGCACACCACCCCTTATTGAAATAAAAAATATACCAGGAAGATTTGTGAATTTATGTCCTTTTGCTTAAATCAGAGAGCTAGGTCCTATCGTAAATGATATTTAAAATAGAACTGTCCTCCCTATGCAAAACAGAGGAGAGGAGCCTGGGAATGAAAGAATAAATGATATTATTAGAATCTCTCTGCATGGGTGATTGAATAAGTTCTCCTAATGATGTGTTTCTCAACTCTGCTCTGAATTAGATGGTTTTCTGGCATCATATGGTAAATGTCAACCTATCAATCTCAGTCACACCCTGATATCCAAGTGTCATCTCTGATGATTCTTTGAACAAAATTCATCTGATTATAGTAAACCGTGGTCACAACTCCCAAAATGCTAGGCAAAACAAAGATCATCTCCTTCCCTTCCTAACAAAACAAGTAATTGTGTCCCGTTACCAGAGCCAGAGACTCATCTGGCTGAGGAGCGGAGTAGCCAACATTTACTATTAAAGTCTGGGACATCTCTTATGGCCAGTGAGGAAGCGGATACAAGTCAAAGCTCGAGTTTACCTTCATGGCGGCTAGAAAAGTCACCTTTGCACATAAATTGTCCATATTCAAAAACCTCATCCTGGAGACTAGAACCTAAAAGGCCGCCTCTGCAGTCATGGGCAGCACGTCTGATTCACTCATGTTCGCATTCGCTGCTGCAGTAACTCCCTCCGCAGGTGGATGTTTTCGTGTGATCGGACTCATCCTCCGTTTATGAGACTCTTAGCTCTGTCCACTTTGACAGAAAACATGGGAATTGATGCAGAGTTCTTCAGAAACCAAGCAGAAATTCCTGTGGGGCAAAAACAGTGCTTTCAGCCATGTTATCTAAATTGGCACCAATTTTGATTAAATGCGCTGGTGCAGGATCCCTTGACCAAGGAGCGTGGATGGGTTAAAATCAGCATTGCCTTTCTTTAATCTACCTTGCTGCTGCTTCTCTGTGGCTCCTGACCACTGTGTAATTTTATCCATGTCGCCTTTTCCGGCAATCATCCTGGTGGACAGGGAGCCTGGGTACTCGCCATCCTGCCAGGAAAACTTCACAGCGTTATGCAGCAGCATTCAGTCATCCTAACAAAACAAAACAAAAAAACAAAAAACTGGTTGCAAATGAACTGCAAAGTCCATTAAATTAAAAGACTTTCATGTTAAAAAGTTTTAGTCAATGTAACAAAACCATGTGAAATTAAATAGATAACTGGATATATAAATTCATAAGGAACAAAAGACAAGTTAATTTTACTACAGATCGGTGACACACCATAGCTCGTTATGTGGCAAGAAATTTAAAAATTTCAAAATTAGAATGCTCCTGTTTTAGAGTTCTGCTGCATTCTTGCTTCGCATTCGTCTTTCTTTACAACAGATGGGGATAGAAGAGATCAAGAAGGGGAATTCAGTCAGAGGCGTAACGAATAAGCCATGCGTTTGAGGCCTGGGATGTGGTAACTTCAGAATCGGACATGAGGAACGTGAACCAGGATCATCAGTATGGATGTGGGTCTCCTGGGGGAAACGGGGAGAGTTTAATCACCACGGACTGGAGCTCTCTTTGTCATGTCACCTGTGCAAAATGCTCTAGACTGTGGCACTTGGGTTTGGGGAAGGATATGGAAATAATTAAAAGTAATCGAAATGAAACTTCTAAATCTCCTTCTCCAAAAACCTAATAAGGAAGATAATTGATTCAAAACACAGCAAGAATATGCTACGAACAGGGAATCCTATGAAATTCTCACCATTTTTAAAGTAACCAAACAGCAGTATTCCCCAATGGTGATAGGTTCAGAAAGCAGTTAGGAAATGATAGTGTATCATTCTGATAATAATTACCAATGCGTTCACTTACGACTCCTTTTTCTTTAAAAAAAAAAAAAAAGACTTTTTTAAAAAGTGCCTTATACTGGGATAAACAATAAAACACACCATGATCATAAGTGCTATGGTTTCAAATGTTTATTAGGTGCTAAGTACTGTTTTAAGTCCTTTGTCTCAGAGAGGTGGGGCCGCTTCCCCAAGGTCACTCATCTCATCAGGGGGGGAGTGAAGGGTTGAGATGCGAGCGGTCCAGCTGTTGAGCCCACGCTCCCTGACATTAGCCTCTTTCCCGGAAAACGTTTTTCACAGGTGACAGGTTTGTACCCACTCTTGGCAACATGGCACCCAGTTAGCTGGAGGCCCTGGGACTTCATCCCAGCGTTTGTAAAGCCTAGGCAAGGCCCAGAAGCCCCTTCTCTGACAGCAGGTTCAGGGTGGCAAAAGCCTGTCCAAGGAGCGGGTCGTTCCAGGCAGAGAATTTTCACTGGAGGAGATTGAAAAGCTGAACTGAACCGTAATGGGCCACAGGACACAGCTCTGGCCACAACAGTAAACACTTCATCAGATGAAGCTTCCTTCCTTGTTTATAGTTTTCACCCCAGCGGATAGGAAGCCAGCATCCCTCTCAGGGCAGAGAGGGCCACCTAATGCTCCCCCGCCTCCAATTAATCTTTTTTTTTTTTGCCGTACACGGGCCTCTCACTGCTGTGGCCTCTCCCATTGCGGAGCACAGGCTCCGGACGCGCAGGCTCAGTGGCCATGGCTCACGGGCCCAGCCGCTCCACGGCATGTGGGATCTTCCCGGACCGGGGCACGAACCCGTGTCCCCTGCATCGGCAGGCGGGCTCTCAACCACTGTGCCACCAGGGAAGCCCCAAATTAATCATTTTAATTGGGAAAAAAATAAGGGGCTGCTAATGGAGGAAGCTTATTTAAAGTGATCTAGAACTGGACTGTCAGGACTCAAGGGTGGGTTTGTGGATAGCAGGTGGGGAGATGATCATCTAACTGCATTTGGTTTTTACAATAAATAAGTTTATCTCAAGTCTTCAGTCATGTTTCCCCTCAAGTTGGAGAACAGGGGGGAAAAATGTAGTAAACTTCATGGCACTAACAAACAGAACATTTCATAATATCTTGATTTTTCAGCATTGCTAGTTAGTCAGTCCCTAATAGAGGGTTATGAGGCAAACACTAGTTTTAAGCCTGACTAATGATACTAGGACTGGGAAAAGAGTCTAAAAAAGAGTGGATATATGTATACATATAACTGATTCACTTTGCTGTACAGAAACTAACACAACATTGTAAATCAACTATACTCCAATAAAAATTACAGTATGGAGGTTCCTTAAAAAACTAAAAATAGAACTACCATATGACCCACCAATCCCACTACTGGGCATATACCCTGAGAAAACCATAGTTCAAAAAGAGACATGTACCACAATGTTCATTGCAGCTCTATTTACAATAGCCAGGACATGGAAACAACCTAAGTGTCCATCAACAGATGAATGGATAAAGAAGATGTGGCACGTATATACAATGGAATATTACTCAGCCATAAAAAGAAACGAAACTGAGTTACTTGTAGTGAGGTGGATGGACCTAGAGTGTGTCATACCGAGTGAAGTAAGTCAGAAAGAGAAAAACAAATACCGTATGCTAACAGTTCTATTAAAAGCATATATATATATGGAATCTAAAAAAAGAAAAAAAGTTACTAATGAACGTAGTTGCAGGGAAGGAATAAGGAGGTAGACATAGAAAATGGACTTGAGGACGTGGGGTGGGAGGGCGAAGCTGGGGTGAAGTGAGAATAGCATTGACATATATGCACTACCCAATGTAAAATAGTTGGCTGGAGGGAAACAGCAGCATAGCACAGGGAGATCAGCTCGGTGCTTTGCGATGACCTAGAGGGGTGGGATAGGGAGGATGGGAGGGAGGCTCAAAAGGGAGGGGGTATGGGAATATGTGTGTGCATATGGCTGATTAGCCTTGTGCAACAGAAACTAACACAGTATAGTGAAACAATTATACTCCAGTAAAGATCTATGAAAAACAAAAAAGGTACATGCACCCCTATGTTCATAGCAGCACTATAAAAAATAAACAAAAAAACACTAGAACCATTTACCTTATGTACCTGCAAAAGATACTGAGTTACATATAACTGTAGAATCTATATACACATAATACAGTTTAATATTATAGTCTGTCTTCTAAGGTGAAATCTTTTGAGAAAAGGTAGCAAAAACATCATTTGCATTTACTTGAACTCAATACTTATTCCCCAAATAGTGTCTAAAACAGTTTTGTGCAGTCATGAAATTAAGTAGCAATATAGTATTGAGCTAAAGGGAAAAAAGATTTAGGAATAAATTGTCAAGGCAGGTTCTATTAAAAGCTCTCTGTAATAGACACCAGGGATTTCTTGTTCAGATAACCTTAGCAGTTTTGGTTGCACACGCAAGAGATAGTACTTGACAGGTAATATTTTTTTTAATAACTTCATAAAATACTGTCTTACAACCATTGGAGAGCTCTTAGGTATATTTACATATAGGCACAATGGAGGATTTTTTCTTGGAATAATAAATGATTTCTAGCATCTTTCTAGAAAACATTTTACTGACTAAATTATCTTTTTCCTTCAATGGATTTTATTTCCTTTTTTTTATTTTAACGTTAGTGACTATACACATACACACACAAATATATACAGATTGGTTTTCTTCTTTAGATCACACCTAAAACAACAATGTAAGTAAAAAACCTATGTAAATAAATTGCATTGAGTGTGAATATTCACAAGTTACCTTTTATTACTCTGTTCTGATATTTGTCTTTAAAAAGTAATTTTCTTCATTAAAGGGGCTTTGCATCTCACTTAGAACAAAGTCCAGACTCCTGCCTACGACCTCCCAGGCCCCTCCCACTCTGCCCCGGCCCCTCCCCTACCTCTCAGCGTCGGCTCTGCCACCCTGCCCTTGCTGACCGTCCCACTGCCCTGTGCACTTGCTGTTTCCTCTGATGGGAATTGGCTTCCTATCATTTTGACCTCAGCTCAGAAGTCCTCAGAGTATCCTTCCTTCCCCACCTGTCTGTGGTTATGTTCCTCAGCCCCAGGCATCACCTCCCCACTCCCTTGTTTACTTTCTTCATAGCACATCACTAAGAAATTTGCTTGTTTTTCATGATCTTTATATCCCCCCACACACCCACCCCTGAATGCAAGCTTCGGAACAGCAGGGACCTTGTCTGTCTCATCAGCCATTCTTCCCAATGCCTAGAACCCTGCCTGGGACAGAGGAGCTGCTCAATGAATACTTATTCCATGAACGTGGAATAAATAAAGACAGATAGCAATACGAATTATCAACATTAACACAATACAGGGAAGGGAAAGAGACGACATTCCTCAGCCTTGTGGTAGTTCTTTGGGAATCGTCCTCAAAGTTAGGTATTGTCAACAGGTCAGTAAATAACAGCATCAGTATTATCTTTGGTTCTCCACTCACAGTGAAGAAATGGGGGATAAAGAGAGAAGTGTTCTTGACTCTTAGTAATTCTAAGCCCTGCTCACTGAATGAATGCTGTGCCAGTAACCAAAGCAGGTGAGCCCAGAGAAGGGACTGATTTCAGACTAAAGGTTATATGGGAATATATAAAGGAGATGGCTGGAAATACAAGTGTGGGACTCAGAAGTGAAAAATACACCTTGGAAGTGATACCCAGAGAGACTATGTGAATGAATGAGATTCCTGAGAAAATTTAGCAGCACTGGAAGAGACCTAAGGACAGAACCTTAAAATAGACCTTTAGGGAACATCGTCATTTCAGCACGAGAAGAGAAAGATGGAAGCCACGGAAGGAGTGAAGGGGAATCTTTCTGAAAAGTTCAGCCTGGTGCACACTGAATAAACAGAAAAAGGAATGGGCTCCACTCGGAGCTGAGTGCTTTTCCCCTGCAGACCAGCACTGCTGCAGATAACTATAGACTCAAAAAACCTACTTGGTGATTTGGAGAGTGAACAAAAACCAGGAGCTCAAAACTTCCCCTCTCCCTGTTCCACTTTGTCCTGAGAGCAAACCACAGTTGTAGAGCAACACAACTGGGATGGATAAAGTGTCTCCCCAAAACCCACCATCTCTTTGCCCAGAGAAGCCAAGGAAGAAGCCCAGGTCACTGGAGAGTGAGGAATCCCAGAGAGGTGGGAATGGAAATCCCCTGATTTTCTATGTGAACTTCACACAAATCTCTGGCTTACCTCTAAGTATACATGAGCAGGATAGAGCAGCAAGAGCTTAAAGAATTGAACTGAGATTTGAACTACTGCTTAAGGCAAGCAACAGGGAACTTACAACTTAAGTAATCAAGGTAACTTCCTGCTAAAGCAAAAACCTCAACATTCGGGGGAATATAACAGAATTCCAATTCTCCACAATATGACATGCACGATTCCCAGGATACAATCCAAATCACTTGACGTACAAAAAAGCAAAAACAAGAAAATTTGATTCACTCACAAAGGAAAAGACAATCAACCTCAAGATACCCCAGATGTTGGAATTATCACACTAGGGTAGTAAAGCAGCTATGATAACAATGCTCAATGAAATAAAGTTTAAAAAATGCTTTAAATGAATTGATATAAAGGATATCTCACATGAGAAATAGAATGTATAAAAATAATCAAATGGATGGGCTTCCCTGGTGGCGCAGTGGTTGAGAGTCCGCCTGCCGATGCAGGGGACACGGGTTCGTGCCCCGGTCCGGGAAGATCCCACATGCTGCAGAGCGGCTGGGCCCGTGAGCCATGGCCACTGAGCCTGTGCATCCGGAGCCTGTGCTCTGCAACGGGAGAGACCACAACAGTGAGAGGCCTGCGTACCACAAAAAATAATAATAATAATAATAATAATAACAATCAAATGGAAATTTCAGAACTGAAAAAATACAATATCTGAAATTGAAAAATTCCCTTGATGGGCTTAATATCACAGTGGGGATGGGTGAACATGAAGATAGATGAATAGACACCATCCAGTTTAAAGAGAAAGAGAAAAAGGGTTAGAAAAAAATTAAGCCTCAGGAGCCTGTGGGACAATGTCAAAATGTCTAATATACAGCTAGTATGAGTCCCCCAAAAGAAAGGAATCATGGAGCAGAAAATTATGTGGAGAAACTAAAGCCAACAACTTCCCATACTTGGTAAAAGACAAAAGTTTACAAATTCCAGCTGCTCAGCAAATACAGAAAACATGAGCCATAAAACAAAATATTGCCAAATTGGACTTTATTTATAAAAGATTCTGCTCTTCAAAAGACATTGCTAAGAAAATGGTAGGCAAGCCACGGACGGGAAGGATATATTTACAACAACACATTTATCACATAAAAGGCTTGTATCCAGAGTATGTAAAGAACTCTTACAACTCAATTTTTTAAAGGCTAATAAAAAAGATGGGGAAAATATTTGAACAGACACTTAACAAAAGAAAATATATGAATGGCCAACAAACACATGAAAAATGCTCATCATCACAGCCAACATGCAAGTGCAAATTAAAACTACAATGAGATGCCATCTGTGACTCACCAAAATGGCTAAAAAGGAAAAGATTAATACCAAATGTTAGTGAGAATTTTGTACAACTCTGTGATATTGCGATTCATAATAAGAAATATGTATTTGGTCTCATCCCTGTCCCTGGCAGATTTCTTAAAACCCTTAGAATTTCCTAAATGCTAAGAGACACGAGGATGCCTTTTGTTATTCCTAAGAAACCCCTTTCTACCACACCTGAATTTATGTTAATGGAACCAGATTAGAGGATAGGAACTTTCAGGCCCATTGCCCATCCTCAGGGGAAGGCCAAGAGGCTGGAGATTGAATTATTCACCAGCAAATGATGATTTAAGCAATCGTGCCAGGTAACAAAGTTTCCATAAAAACCCAAAGGATGGGATTCTTGGAGCTTCCAGGGTGATGGTGCTGCAAGTGGCACATCTGGAGAGAGCATGGACGCTCTGCCCCTGCCCACACACCATGCTCTGTGCATCTCTCATCCAAGTACTAACCAGCCTGACCTTTTGTAAATTCCGAGATCAGATGAGATTAGGCGGGTTCAGGGTAGTATAGCTGTAGATTGCTCTATGCATCTCTTCATCTGGCTGTTCCTGAGTTACATCCTTTTGTAATAAAACGATGATCTAGTAAGTAAAATGTTTCCCTGAGTTCTGTGAGCTCTCTAGCAAATTCATTTAACCCTACAAGGGCATTGTGGGAACCTCCACTTTAGACCTGAGGAGTCAGAAGCACACCTGACAACCTGGACTTGCATCTAAAGTGGGGCATGGGGCAGTCTTGTGGGACTGAACCCTTAACCTTTGGGATCTGATGTGATCTCTAGGTAGATAATCTCAGAGTTGAGGTACATTGTAGTACACCCAGCCCGTGTTGCAGAATTGCTTGGTGTGGGGAAAAGAAACCCACATGTATGGTGAGCCTAAATACCAGAAGTGAAGTATTCTGTGAATGGTGAGTAAAGAAAAACCAGCCTTTTTCCTGTCCATTAACTCATATACATTCTTGGCAAGAATATTAAATGGTACAACCATGTTAGAAAAGAGTTTGACAGTTTCTTAAAAGTGAAAGTCCACCATATGACCCAGCAGTTCCACTCCTAGGTATTGACCCAGGCAAAATGTAGGCTATTTCCACCAAAAATTTGTCCATAGCAGCTTATTTGTAATAATAACCCCAAACTAGAAACAACCCAAATGTCCATCAATAACTGAATGAATGAGTAAAATGTGGTACATTCCTATGATGGGATACTATTCAGCATTAAAAGGGAACTGAAGTCGGTGGTTTTGAGATGTTCCACCAGCTCAACATGTCAGGTCTGTATGTCAAGGACGCCATCGTGACTCCTATTGACAAGGTGGCTGCCCAGCTCCAAGCATCACATCCTTATAGAACTGTGTTCAAAGACAGGAAGACGGGGCTGGTGGGGTGGGTCTTTACCTATAGAGTTGCTTTTTTCTATCTTGAGAGGAAAGTATCTCCTGGAGACCCTCAACAGATTCTCCATAGGTCCCCTTGGCCTGAACCAGAAATGCCAACAATACAACCCAACAGCCGTCGCTGATCACAAAAAATACAGGGAGGATAAGGACTGTTGGTGACTATGAACGCTCGCCTCACTGAGTACATGGATGCCACACCAGAAGTTGCTGAAGAAATGAACAGTGAGAAAGAAAAGGGAATCCACAAAGACCAGTTTTTCCAGGGACCTCGGGAGGGGAGTAGACTGAGAGAAAAGTGGAGAAAGTGTGAGTTGAGCATGTTAACAGAGGAAGCAGCAATCAAGAGAAGGAGGGTAAAAACGGACATGGGAAAGGAAATTACTGATGGAACAGGGATATTCATTGGAAGAGGAGCACAGCCTTGGCCATAAGACAGGAGAGAGGAGGATGGAGAGGGTGGTGACCCTAAGAGTGGAGGAGCCTTGGGGTGGGTTGGTTGGTTGGTTGGTTGGTTGATTGACAGGCATATTCTGTGTCCCGAGAATGCGTTTCTCAGAGGTGCTCTGTGCTTGTGCTTCATTGTGAAGAGGTGAGACTTTCTGGATTTATGCTCAGTTCACCTCTCTGTCTTGTCAGGCAAAGACCACTGTCTGTATAGACTGGTGACCATCTGGCTTTCACAGAAACTCTGCCCTGGGTAGATCCTATGAGATGTATTTTAGACATTGAAGGAGAGCACATTCAGGGTGTGGCTTACTCCCGGGCCTATCAAAGTCTCCCCTTGGGCTCTGAAGATGTTCTTTCAAGATTTCATGGAGAAATTAATCCATTTCATCTCTTTTTTTTTTTTTTTTTTTTGCGGTACGCGGGCCTCTCACTGTTGTGGCCTCTCCCGTTGTGGAGCACAGGCTCCAGATGCACAGTCTCAGTGGCCATGGCCCACGGGCCCAGATGCTCCATGGCATGTGGGATCTTCCCGGACCGGGGCACGAACCCATGTCCCCTGCATCGGCAGGCGGACTCTCAACCACTGCGCCACCAGGGAAGCCCCATTTCATCTCTTATAGAATGTCTTCGAAAGACTGGATTTGCTTTTTGTGGAAACTACCAAACTGGAACATTGTAGCCCTCAACCACCTACTTTCTCTGTCACCGATTACCTGAAAAGCCATGTAAATGACATTGTACGGTACCTACCATGTAGACCTGCACCTTGCTGGTCTCCCTTGTTTGTCAGAAAAGATCATGAGCCCCTGGGGGCAGGACGGCCTCTTGTTGGCCGCTGAATGGAGAGCAGTGAGACAATTTAAATACGGATGTTTCCTGCATCCCGGGAAGCCCTCTCTGCTCCCTTCTGTCCTTGGGAAGCATAAGCACCAATAGAATCAGTTGCCACCTTTGTGATGACAATTCCCACATAAGCCATTTCTAAGATGAGATGACTTCTAAGCCCATGAGTCACATCCTCCAAATGCCAACCGGACAGCATAACAGAGACCCAGAGAGGGCTCAGGCACGCCATCTCCAGAACTGAATCCATCTCCTTTCTGAAACCACTTTCTCTTCTGTTGTTCCCTGTCTTGACAAGCGCCAACACCCCCCTGCCCCGCAAACCCTCTGCCGTGAATCAGGAACCCAGCTTCTCCCTCTCCATCTGCCCTGTGTCCAATCTCTCACGACTTCCAACACCCCAGTGCCCCCCCACCCAGATCCTCAGCGCAGTGGTTGACAGCCCCAAAGGCAGACTCTGGACCCAAATCCCATCTGGGCCACTAGTGGTTGCCCAACTTTGGGTGTTTTAAGCCCTTGCAAACCTTCACATCCTTATCTGTAGGATAATAATGGTATGTGGGTGAGGATTAAGTGAAACAATGCATGTCAAGCTCGTGGCAGGCACACAGTGGGCATTCAGTGAATGGCATCCCCATAGCCACGGCTTCCAACCAGGTCACTGAACCATTGCCGCAGCCTCCCAGCCCATCTCCCTGCCTCCAGTATGTCTTTCCAGGCCAAGGAGGAAAACGTGTTAATGGGACAGAGTCAGTGCATCTGGGCTTGAGTCCTGGCTCTTCCACTCACTCTCTGTGGCCTTGGACAGGTAAGGTCCTGTTTTGGGGGACTCAGTTTCTTTATCTTTAAAATGGGTACAATATAGTACCTTCCCCATAAAGATGAAATGAGCTTATTCTTTAATGTGTTAGCCTATTAGATGCAGAATGTGCGCCTGTAGAGAGTAACGATGCTAATCATCGTCAAAGTTCACAGTTTGACTCCCCACCCCGACCCCAGCATAGAGCCCAGTAGTGCATCACGAAGGGCTCACACCACCCCAACCCCTCCTGTGCTGAGCCTCCTAGATTGGCTGCTTAAAAATAGATTTATAGGGGCTTCCCTGGTGGCGCAGTGGTTAAGAATCCGCCTGCCAATGCAGGGGACACGGGTCCAATCCCTGGTCAGGGAAGATCCCACATGCCGTGGAGCAACTAAGCCCGCGCGCCCCAACTACTGAGCCTGTGCTCTAGAGCCCTTGAGCCACAACTACTGAAGCCCACGTGCCTAGAGCCCATGCTCTGCAACGAGAGAAGCCACCGCAATGAGAAGCCCGCACACAGCAACGAAGAGTAGCCCCCTCTCACTGCAACTAGAGACGGCCCGTGCTCAGCAACAAAGACCCAATGCAGCCAAAAATAAACCAATAAAATAAATAAACTTTAAAAATAATAATAAATAAAATTAAAATAGATTTATATGCCTGAATCCCCAGGATAACGTCGTTGGTGATCGTTACAGCGGGCAGTGAGGATGGGCACGGCGTTGGGGAAGGGCAGAGGGAAGACAAGTGCAACGACTAGCAGAGCATCAGTCGGTGGTTTTGCAACTCAGCCTCGAAAGGAAAAAAGAACGTGCCCTCTGGTCAGTAGGGGAGCGGGGAGCCAAGGCAGGGGGACGTCAGCTAAATGGCCCGTCACTCTTCTAACCGCTTCATGTGCCTGAGCTCACTGAATGCTGGAAACAACCCTACTAAAGTAAGTACTTTTATTTATTATCCCAATTTTACAGAAAAGGAAATGAAAGCACAGAAACATTAAGGAACTTGCCCAAGATCACACAGCTCATAAGTGGCAGAGCTGGGAACCAAAACCCAGCCATGTGTTTCCGGAACCCATGACCCCTACACTGTCCCAGGTCTCAAAGTGGTCCTCTGGGGGCTGGCAGGGGGGCAAGCCTCCAGCCCCCTGCAGTGGAAGGAGGACCGTGTTACCAAACAGGACCCCAGCCTGTCCTCGGATGTGGAAGTCCTTCTGCTCATCTTGGAGTCAGCCTGGGAAGCAAATTCTTTCCATGCTAAAATTATGTCTCCTCTGACACATGGAACCAAGTTTATCCATTTAACTGTTTGATTTAGTTAGGTACTTTTTTTCTCTGTCCAACAAATTCTAGCAATAAGGTCACACATTCCCCCAAAGATCTCCAGCAGAGGGGGTTTCTGGGCCAAGCCCACTCACCTATGGAGACACTGCAGCTCCTGGCGCAGATGAAAAGAACGTTTCATTAGCTTTATTCACTTCTCCCGACGTAACTGGCCAGCAAAGTCTAAATGCTGATGTCACGACTAATTAGTGGCGGCCTCTGCCCTCCTGGTCGCAGTTTCCCATCTGGCTTGTTTGTGTGCAGGGAGCAATGTCATAGGGAGCGTCTTTATGAACTAGCTCTCCTACGGAGATGCTCTAATTATCATTGAAGAAAACAAGCTTTTTGATGTTGTATAGACAGTTCAGCATCATCTCCCCAGCAGGGCTGGTAATTGTAACACCCTTTCAGTGCATGATGTGTTTTTCTGAAGGTGATAACACCAGATCCTTGAGAACTAGAAATTAGGAGCTCATCTCTGCTTCTCTGTCCTGGACACCTCACCGATCCTGGCTCAGGTTGGGTCCTTCAAGGGCTCTAACACCAATTGTCTGCTTTGGGGTGAATTTTGCCAAGCATCAGAAATTCGGATCAAACCACCAGTGCAATCATCATGGCCCTGGGTACCATTTATTGTCATGAAATTGAACCCAGCAGAAAGGAAACCCGTTCAATACCTAAATGATTAGAGCATATACAAATAGTAATTGATACTGATAAATTTCACAATGTGCTTTTCTTTGAAAAGGAAAAAGAGCAGGGGACTCATTTGAATTCTCCAGTGGCAGGGTTCCATTGAGTTTTAAGGAGTAAGGATTTTTAACAAAGTTAACTTACAGTCTGAGAACATCAGTCTGGCAACAACACTGTCTGCTAGACAGCGGGGGATAGATATGTGATAAAGCAAATATAGCAAAACTTTAATGGTAGAACCTAGGTGGTGGGTATATTCATGTTCACTGCAAAGCCTTTACAACATTTCATTATATTTGAATTTTTTTTTATTGGAGTATAATTGCTTTACAATATTGTGTTAGT
Organism: Mesoplodon mirus; assembly: GCF_964341445.2. Classification (NCBI taxonomy): domain Eukaryota; kingdom Metazoa; phylum Chordata; class Mammalia; order Artiodactyla; family Ziphiidae; genus Mesoplodon; species Mesoplodon mirus. The sequence goes on from NC_138991.1 coordinate 55,221,530, forward strand.
TTCTGCCACACAGCGAAGTGAATCAGCCATACACATACCCACACGCCCTCCCTCTTGGACCTCACCCCCCATCCCCCCCATCTAGGTCATCACAGAGCACTGAGCTGAGTTCCCTGTGCTATACAGCAGGTTCCCACTAGCTATCTATTTTACACATGGTAGTGTATTTATGTCAATCCTAATTTCCCAGTTCATCCCACCCTCCTCTACCCCTCGGGTCCACATGTCCATTCTCTATGTCTGCCTTTGTATTCCTGCCATGCAGATAGGTTCATCTGTACCATTTTTCTAGAATTCCACATATATGCATTAATATACGGTATTTGTTTTTCTCTTTCTGACTTACTTCACCCTGTATGACAGACTCTAAGTCCATCCACGTCTCTACAAATGACCCAATTTCATTTCTTTTTATGGCTGATTAATATTCATTGCAGCACTATTTACAATAGCCAGGACATGGAAACAACCTAAATGTCCATCGACAGATGAATGGATAAAGAAGATATATTTGAAAATTTTTCATTTAAAAATATTGAGAAAAAAGGTATCAGAACCCAAATCTCTTTCACCCCATTAAGGAACTTAACAGCTGTCAGAAAGCATTTGCTGGACAGCAGGCTCTGGGCTCTGACTTTACATACACATCCTATTTCATTTTCATAAGAACCCTATGAAGCCATTGCTCTCATACTTAGCTTACAGGTGCAGAAACCGAGGCTTTAAATGATAACTTGTCCAGAGTCTACAGATGGTGAATGTCAGAGCAAATATTTAAAGTCCAGTTTTCTCCCCATTCTGTTCTTCTGCCCACAACAAGAATAGGAACTGGGGGCTTCCCTGGTGGCGCAGTGGTTGAGAGTCTGCCTGCTGTGCCCCCGTCTGGGAGGATCCCACATGTGCGGAGTGTCTGGGCCCGTGAGCCATGGCCACTGAGCCTGCGTGTCCGGAGCCTGTGCTCTGCAGCGGGAGAGGCCACAGCAGTGAGAGGCCCGTACCGCAAAAAAAAAGAATAGGAACTGGCTGCACTGGAAGGTCACCACCTGCCTCACTGTCTTAGTTTTGGCTGCTGTAACCAATTACCACTGACTGGGTGGCTTAAACAACAGACGTTTAGTTCTCATAGTTCTGGAGGCTGGAAAGTCTAAGATCAAGGTGCTGGCAGATCTGGTGTCTGATGAGGGACTGCTTGCTAGTTTGTGGATGGCTACCTTTTCATTGTGTCCTCACATGGCAGAGAGCAGAGAGAGGAAGCAGGCTCTCTCCTATCTCTTTATAAGGGCACTAATCCCAATCATGAGGGCTCCACCCTAGTGATCTAATCACCTCCCAATGGCCCCATCATCAAATACCATCACCTTGGGGGTTAGGACTTCAACATAGGGATTTGGGAGGGTGGGGGAGACACAAACATTCAGTCCACAGCACTCATCTGTAACATTCATCTAGGCCAGTTGTTATTAGCCTTCCTTTCAAGAATTTGATGCCATGTAGAATCCCTCCATCTTCCAAGGCACATCTGCACAGCATTTTACACGCAAGACTAATGGGTTCATGGCCTCCCTGAGGCCCATCCATGGGCCTGAGAAGCCCCAAACCCCTTTGCTCATGACTGAATTCCCTCTACCCCACCACACATCTCTGTGTTCCAAACTTCCCCACCCTTGCTCCAACTGTTTCCCCTTCCTATTCATCAAATCCCCCTGGAATGTAAATTCCCTGAGGACAGGACACTGTCTCCTTCTCCACTGTATCTCCTTTGCCTAGACCAGCACCTGCCCAGAGTAGGTGCTCAAGAAGCATTTGTTGATTGAAAAATTCCAAAAAATATTTGTTGAGCCTTCCTACAGACTCTGGAGATAGAGTGGTGAGATAGAGTGATGAGTAGTCACAGCCATGGTCTCCATGCTCACAGAACTATCAGAATGTGTTAGTAATTTACTGCTGTGTAGCAAATCACCCCAAAACTTACCAGTTCAAAGCAATAAACATTTATTATCTCACATTTTCTGAAGGTTGGGGATATAAGAGCAGCTCTGCTGAGTGGTTCTTTTTCTTCTTTTAATATTTATTTATTTTATTTTTGGCTGCATCAGGTCTTAGTTGCGGCACGTGGGATCTTTTTGTTGCTGCACATGGGCTCTTTGTTGCAGTGTGCAGGCTTCTCTCTACTTGTGGCACGCGGGCTTCTCTCCAATTGTGGCGCGCAAGCTCTGGAGCGTGTGGGCTCAGTAGTTGTGGCGTGTGGGCTTAGTTGACCCGTGGCATGTGGGATCTTAGTTCCCCGTCCAGGGATTGAACCCTCGTCCCCTTCATTGGAAGGTGGATTCTTAACCACTGGACCACCAGGGAAGTCCCCTGCTGAGTGGTTCTGGCTCAGTCTGTCATGAGGTTGTTGTCAAGCTGTTGTCTGGGACAGCAATTATCTGAAAGCTGCAGAATCTGCAGCTCACTCATGTGGCTCTTGGCAGGCCTCAACTTTTTTTTACAAATTTATTTATTTATTTTTAAATTTTTATCTGCGCTGGATCTTCGTTGCTATGCATTGGCTTTCTCTAGTTGCGGTGAGTGGGGGCTACTCTTGGTTGTGGTGCGTGGGCTTCTCATTGCAGTGGCTTCTCTTGTTGCAGAGCCCCGGCTCTAGGCATGTAGGCTTCAGTAGCTGTGGCACGCGGGCTTCAGTAGCTGTGGCTTGCGGGCTCTAGAGCGCAGGCTCAGTAGCTGTGGTGCATGGGCTTAGCTACTCCGTAGCATGTGGGATCTTCCCGGACGAGGGCTCAAACCTATGTCCCCTGCATTGGCAGGCGGATTCTTAACCACTGCACCACCAAGGAAGCACCAGGCCTCAACTTTTTGCTGGTTGTTGGTCAGAGGCCCTAGTCCTCAATACATGGGTCTCTCCATAGGCTGTCTGGAGGGTCCTTTTGACAGGGTGGCTGGCACCCCCCAAAGTAAGTGACCCAAGAGAAAGAGAATCCCCAAGAGGGAAGCCTTAGTCTTTTAAAACCTAATCTTGAAGGTGGCCTACCCTCACTTCTGCCATATGCTATTGGTCACAGAATCCAATCCTGGTACCCTGTGGGAATAGACCCCACAAGGTGTGAATACCAGGAAGTTGAGAGTATTGGGGGCCGTCTTGGAGGCTGGCCACCACAGTCATGGTGACAGTAATCAAATATCACACTAATGAATATACAATTGAAAACTGAGGTGTGTGCTCTGAAAGTACAGACCCTGGTTTTGTGAAAGGAATAACATGAGGTCTAACTCAGACATAGGTGGGGGTCAGGGATGGCACTTTGACAATAGCCTCTGGGATGACAGGAGATGATTAGTAAGAGAAATGGAGAAAGGAAACAAGGTGCCCCAGACCATTCATTCTCCATCTTGGCTGCTCAGTGGAGTCATCTGAGGAAATGTTAAAAATACTGATGCCAAGAATGTACCTCCAAAGACTCTAAAAGCTCTTTGGAAGTGAAGCCTGGGCATCTGGATTTTTTTTTTTTTTTTTTTTTTTTTACTTTCCATATTGATTGTAATGTGCAGCCACATTTGAGAACCGCTGTTCGAGGATAGGGGACCTGAAAGGCTGGGATGGCTGGAGGACAGAGAGGAAGTGACATGGAATAGGTAGGAGAGGTGGGCAGATGCTGGACCACGTGGGGCCTCGGAGAACACGTTAGGGAGGTTGGTCTTGGAAAGTAAGGATGGTGTGGGAGAATGAAATGATCTAATTTGCAGTTTGAAAAGATCACTCTGGCTCAGGTGGAGACTGGATTCACGGTGGGGGGGGGGCGGAGCTCAAATGCCCGTGGGGATGCCATCTGGGGATGTTCGGACAATGGTCCCACCTATGACAGAGGATGAGGACTTGGACAGAGACATGGCAGGCCGAGTCAGATGTTCTATGTCACCAATTCTTATGATCCAATCAAAATATTTTATTTCATTAATGGGAAACTGACTTCAGAGAGGTGATGAGGCTTATTCAAGGTAATTCAACAATAGGAAAGAGCAGAAGGAAAGAGAAGCCAAGTGGGCCCTGAGAATCCAGGGTTGTGGTCCACATGATAAAGAAGATAAGAGAGAGAAAAAAAGAAAACGATGATTAGACTATCAGACTAAGATAAAAGACACATCAAAAACACACAGGCTCCCCAGTGAGAGGATCAAAAGGTTACCAGTAATTTAACGAACAGATGGTGTAATTATAAAGCTGTCAGAAATGGCAGCCAGGGTCAGCCCCATGACCCATCCCTCCATTCCCGGCAGGGACACTGGGGGAGAGCTGTCAGCCTTCCTGGTGCTCTGGGGCGGATGCTACTCCACACCCTGCTTCCCTTCCCCACAGTGGAACGTTTGGCTTCCTCTCCAAGACAGCTGAAGCCTGTGACAGCCTGTCCCACCTCTGCAGTCACATATTAAAAGGTTATTTCCAGCATCCCACTTTTATCCACACATTAAACAGAAGGGGTCCTTCCCTTTCCCGTTGGTAATGACCCCCTGCCTCTCAAGAGGTGGCTTTTCAGTGTCTTTCCGGAGAAGAAGAGAAGGTGACTCACATCTCACAAGCCTGAAATCATTAGTTTCTGGGCAAATGCATGTAGTTGTGGGTAAATGCTTTAAAGTTAATCCCTCTAGTCGATAGTCTCTACATTTATTAGGAAAGAAGTAGACGGTACAAGGTTTTAAAAGGAACACAGAGACCAGAGACAAATATTTCCATTACGTCGTGAGTTAGATCATTAAGTGGGCACTAAGTTCTACTGAAGGTTCAGGAAAGAATGTATAATTCTGGAATGTTAGAGCGAGGAAGACCCTGTAAGATAATCTAGTCTAGCAATGGCCAGTAAGAGGCACTCTTTCCATCATGTCCCCTCTCACACCCGTGCCAGACATTTACTCCTACCAGGGGTGGTCTGGTGACTCATTTTATAACCACGTGAAATATGGCAGAAGTAACAGCATGCCAGTTCTGGATCCAAGCTTCCAGAAAACCTGGCACTTTTGTGTGGGGGGGGATCCAGCCAACATGTAAAGAAGCCCAAGTCATATGAAAAGGACCACATGAGTGAGAGAGAGAAAAGTGCCAGCCCTCCAGCTGTCCCCTCCAAGGCACCACACACACGAGTGAGGTCATCTTGTCAGAACCACCGTAGCCGCCATTGCACTGCTACTGCGTGAGAGCAGCTGAAGAAGCACCCAGCTGAGCACAGCCTCCCACAGATAAGCAAATAATGGGAATGCATTTTACTGAGGAGGAAAGTGAGGCATAGAGAGGTTCAGTAAATTCCTTGAAAAACTTAATTGTGACATGAAGGGTGCATTTGTATTAACAGGGGAGACCACTCCAAACACAGGGACTGTTACATGTGGAGGTCCTATAGCAGGAGGGAACCATGTCATGCAAGGAACACCATGGGGATAGTGGCATTTGATGAGGTGGGCAGCACCCAGTGATTGATCCAGGCACGGGCATGTGGGTTCTAGGTACTTTGGCCATAAGCAACTTTGCCATAGACACCTTTGCTGCAGCAATTTTTCCATAAACATTTTTGCTGAGTAACCAATTGGCCGTAAGGCAATTTTGCTGTAAAAGATAAAATAATGAAAAATAAAAGAAGGACACTAAAGAGGACATGATGAAATATGAGAAATGATTAACAAAATTAAAAAGACTTTATCATGAACTACAAAATATTTGAATACATTTAAAATGTGCGTGGATTCATGGCAGTAGCGTGCCAAAAAACTGATTTTATTTTGTGGGTTGTACCAAAGCAGCTGTCTTCCAAGTCTTTTGTTCATAATATTATGCTTTTTTTTTTTGCTTGTTGATTTGTTTTCTTATGCAGCATCATGTATTTTTGCTAAAATTTCTTCCTTCATTGAGAAGTATCAGTTTCCCAATACTAGGATGCATATTTGTAATGCAACACAAAAACCTTCTACACTGTTTGTGTTCTTGGCGTACGGTCATATATTCATTGACAGACATTCCATAGTTCTGTGGGACATGCGGGTTCAACTCTGGTCCTTCAAAGGCCCTCAGCCTCTTTCTCCTTTGATGTAGTGTATTTCAAAGTAAGAAACCAACTCTGGGGCAAATCCTCATCATCAGTCAGCTCAATAACGCCATCAATAACGTCACTGATGGAGGAAGTGCTAAAACATTCCAACCAGTTGAAAACCAAACTGTCAAAACACACTGTCAACTAGTTATTTTATCTTTGGTGGCAAAATTGCCTGATGGCCATTTAGTTATGTGGCGAAATGTTTGCGCAAAAATGGTTGAGGCAAAGATGTGTACGGCAAAGAAGCTTAGGGGGAAATTTTGAGGCCTGGGGCATGTGACCCAGTTCTGGCCAACGATATGTAAGGGGAATTCTGCAGGGGCTCTGGGGAAAGAGTTTCCTCCTTGGTTAAAAGGAAGGATGTGTTCCAAGGGAACCCCTCCCTCCCTGCCCACTTTTGGGCATCATGAGGTTGTGGAGTTTGTGCAATCCTCGGAGGGAGTTAAAACAAAACAAAACAAAAATTGCAGGGAAACTACCCCAGAGTCCATGTGGATATCGTCAAAGGGCTGAATGAAGCACTTTGGAACCACCTACCCCCAGGCTGCTCATTCAAGGACAGAATAAATGTCTTTGTTGTTTGGGCCACTTTTAGCCAGGCATTCTGTTACTTGCAGCCCAAAAGTATTGCATCGTTTTTTCAGAAGAGAATTGGAGGATTGGCCAAGGGGAAACAAACAGCTGGGTGCCTGACTACCAAGCCAATGCCCTCAGCAGCCCTCCCACTCAGAAAAGCCCATGACTCAGAACTTGGTCCAGGCAGAGAGGAAGCTTTGCGAGATCATAGGGTCATGTGAACCTGGCCCCTACACACTGCAGCATCTCTTAGCCTGCAAACGAGCTGTGTTCCTGTGATGAGCCTGCAAACGAGCTGTGTTCCTGTGATGCCACCTGTGACCTGTTGTTTAAGTTTTGTGAACTAGTCTAGCAAATGATGGAACCCAAGGAAGGGGTCATGGGAACCTCCTATTTGCAGCCAAGTGGGACAGACTTTGTGGGTAACCTGGGGACATATTACTTTTGATCGTTGTCTGAAGTTGTTGGGGACAGTTGTGTGGGATGGATCCTTTAACCTGTAGGGTCTGCACTAACTCTGAGTAGTGTCAGAAGTGGATTGTAGCATACCTAGCTGGTGTTGCAGAGAATTGCCTGATATGTGAAAAACCCACACATCTGGTGTTAGAAGCAAAATGTGGTAGCAGTGAGGGAGCAGGGGAGAAACGCAGCGGTGCTTTTCCCAGAAGCCTCCTCTTCATCCCAGCCCACTGCTCGAGTCCTCTCTGAACCTTCATTTCCTCATCCATAAAATATGAATAATCAGGGCTTCCCTGGTGGCGCAGTGGTTGAGAGTCCACCTGCCGATGCAGGGGACATGGGTTCGTGCCCCGGTCCAGGAAGATCCCACATGCCACAGAGCGGCTGGGCCCGTGAGCCATGGCCGCTGAGCCTGCGCGTCCGGAGCCTGTGCTCCACAACGGGAGAGTCTACAACAGTGAGAGGACCGCGTACCGCAAAAAAAAAAAAAAAAAAAGAAAGAAATATGAGGCATTCATTTAAAGCAAGTTTTTGAAGAGATTTTCACCACTGAACGCTAAGTAATGAAAGCTAAGGTATCAAACTATGTTTGGCTAAATGCAATTTGGTATCCTAACTTGGATCCTAGAACAGAAAAAGGATGTCAGTGGAAAAGCTGGTGAAATTCAGATAAAGTCTGTAGTTGAGTTAATAACAATGTACCAATATTAAATTCTTGGTTTTAATAAATGTATCAAGGTATGTAGGATATTAATATTAGGGGAACTGGGTCTGGGCTATACCGGAACTCTCTATACTATCTTAGCAACTTTTCTGTAAATCTAAAAAAATTCCAAAATGAAAACTTCATTTAAAAAATTGGGAGTGATGGATCTGTTCATTATCTTCTTTGTGGTGGTGGTTCCATGAGTGTATACACTTGTGAAAACATTTTAAATTATACACATTAAATATGTGTAGTTTGTTATATGTTAATTATACCTTGATCGAGCTTTTTTTTTAAGAAAAACAGTTTTTTGTAAACTCTCCATTATGTTAAAATACAGGCATTAGGAAAAATACTGGATGGAAATATATCAAAATGATGTTGGTATCTGTAGCTAGTGGGATTATAGGTGACTATCATTTTATTTTTATAATTTGATGTAATTTGCAAGACGTGCAAGACTTGAATAAACAGAGGGAACCACTATTTTTAAAAGGGGTGGTTTGTAATAATAAAGCTTTGCTTTTTTGTCTGTGAAGCCTCTGGCTCCTAGTAAGAGCTGATGCCATTCCCCACCTTTGCTCATTAAGACAATGCAAATAAATAAAACCTGAAGAAAGAAGAAACCCCCACCCCCACCCCTCACAGCCGAGGCCCCTCAGATGGCATGGTAGTAAAGAGCCTGAAAACATGCACCTAATGCTGGAGGTCTCAGAGCAGTGGTCCTGAGTTCCCTGAGTGTGTCGGGTTGCTTGTGACAATGTGGGCCCCCAGTCCCCACCAGCAGCGGCCGTGACTCGGTGGGTCTGGGGTGGGGGTGGGGGTGGGGGCGGGGGCCTGGCCAGGAATCGTTCGCCCAGCACCTCGGGTGAATCTGACCCAGGTGATGGAGATCAGGCCCTGGGGCTTGAGAGGCCAGCCGCGAGTTGGCCCGAGGGTCGGCCCGGGGCTCCGCCAGGTGTGGTCCATATTACCCGGCTTGGTTTAAAGCCCACGTGACCCCAGCCCGTTGTGGCTGGGCCTTCCGGATCTCCCGCAGGCCCTGGAGGATATCCCTGGAAGCCAGAGAGGTGAGTAGCTCCCCCCTCCATCCACAGGGGGACACGGGTGGGGCTGGGGCAGCTCCGTGGACCTCAGACGTGTGTCTGTGACCCCGGGGACCCGGCCTTGGGCCAGGCCTCTGAGCTTTCACTCAACTTCCGGACGCAACTCACTGCTGGAGGGTAAGGAGGAGAGGGGAAGGCGGGTGTGGTGGGATGGCGGAGGGGACAAAGGCTAGCCTGTGCTGGTGACGGCCAAGCAGAGGAGAACCCCTGGCACCTGTGACACTGCAGGGACAGGCAGGGACAGAATTGCTGGGAGAGGGAGGAGGGACCGGAGGCCCCATGCTGGATATGAAGGATTTTTAAACCGTAAGCTCTGCACTCTGGGCCCTGTTGTTGGAGAGAGAGGAGGGGTGCGTGGAAAAGAGAGCAGCAGCCCTGTCCCTTTGTCCCCTCCACTGGCTGCGACCTAATTAGGAAGCAGCTGAGATTGCTGTGCTGGGAGCAACTGCCACCTCCCAGGTAATAACTCAGCCCGGGGGACACAGATTTCTACGTCCCTAGCTCCTGCAGCACCTGTCTCCACCTGGCTCCCCTCTCTCTCCTTGACTGGGAGGTCCTCCCAGGAGGAGCCTGAGGCTTCATGGGGCAGCCTAGCTGGGGCCGGAGCAGGGCCCTGGGCAGGAAGTGGGTATCATAAGTCCAAGAGTGGCCTTCCTGTTCATCTGCAGGCGTGGAGGTGGGCACAGAGAATCCAGATAAAGGACAGATTTTCATGGTCTGGTGGTGGCAACTGACCATCACAAGGTAGCTTGAGAGAAAAGGTCTAGAGCTGCCCAAAGAAGGCGCCCCAAGCCCAGCCTGGGAGGTCAGGAAGGGTTTCCTGCAGGGGGGTAGACAAGCAGGGGTTGGCCCCTCGGAGGCAGAAATCAAGGTGGAGGTGGGAAGAATCCTCAAAGACGCTGATTCTCAAAGTGTGGTCCCCGGATCAGCAGTTGCAGCATCGCCCCGGAGATTGTTAGAAATGCATATTCTCAGGCCCCACCCAGGCCTCCTGACAAACTGAAGGTGGGGCCCAGCCATCTGGATTTTAACAAACCCTCCAGGTGATGCTGATGCACAGGATGTCTGAGAAGCAGTGTCACCTAGTTATTTAGCAACTGAAACGTCACAGCTCAGATAATCCCACCTGCCCGTCTAGACCACAGCAGGTCTGGGTACTCCAGGGCCTGAAGCTTGTATGATTGGGTGGGCCTCTTTAAGAAAAGATTGCAGAATCATCGATGTAAAATCAGTTACTGGGTTTCGGAAGGGGCCCTTGCCAGTGAGGGAAGCTGAAACATCATTAGCTTCGTGTTAAGTTTGCCTCTGGATGGACAGTTCTCAATGTCGGCAGAGGGAAGGCAGATGCTGGAAGCAGGAAGCACAGGACCCTTTAACCCACCGGTTGGCCCGTGGTTTTGCCCCAGTGGAGAAATTGTGCGTGGCTTACGTAGACGGTCAGGAAGATGCCTTGTTGCTTGCTTACCACATGGTGAGGCACATCATGCTTATTAAACACAGCTGGCTGGGCCCCTGCCCGGGGTTTGATTCCGTAGGTCTGGAGTGGGAACCGAGAATTTGCCTCTCTAGCTTCCAGGCAGGCCCAGCTACATGGTTTACAGGGCGCCTTGTTTAAATTAAGAGTCTCAAGATGGAGATAGCAGGACATGACGCCAAGCAGGGGGCCCTTCGGAGCGCAGGGCCTGGGTGACGGCAGGAGCTGCACGTCTGTGAAGCTGGCCCTGCCTCCCAGGTGATGCTGATGCTGTCAGTGTGGGGCTTGCCCTGAGAACTACTGTCTCAGTGTCCAGAATAAGAAAAATAACAGTATTTCTGGAAATGGAAATAGCATATTCCAGTATATTCCAATGTGTGGATTAGGACTCTACAGAGTATCATTGCCTTTCATCCTCATAAGTTTTTAATTAATGGCCAGGTGAGGTGCTAAGCATCTTTTGTGCATCCCCTCATGAAGGGCTCTCATCAACCCGGGAAGTACAGGCAGACCTCAGATATTGTGGGTTTGGTTCCAGACCGCTGCAATAAAGCAAATGTCACAATAAAGCAAGTCACACGAATTTTGTGGTTTCCCAGCACATATAAAAGTTATGTTTGGGGGCTTCCCTGGTGGTGCAGTGGTTGAGAGTCCGCCTGCCGATGCAGGGGACACGGGTTCGTGCCCCGGTCCGGGAAGATCCCACATGCCACGGAGCGGCTAGGCCTGTGAGCCATGGCCGCTGAGCCTGCGCGTCCGGAGCCTGTGCTCCGCAACGGGAGAGGCCACAACAGCGGGAGGCCCGCGTACCGCAAAAAAAAAAAAAAAAAAAAAAAAGTTATGTTTACACTATACTGTAGTCTAGTAAGTGTGCAGCAGTGTGTCCGAAAAGACAGTGTGCATACCTTAATTTAAAAGGACTTTATTTGTTAAAGAATGCTGACCATCACCCGAGCCTTCAGTAAGCTGTAATCTTTTTGCAATAGTAACATCAAAGATCACTGACCATGTGTCACCATGGCAAGGAATAATAATGAAATAACAATGACAATAACAATGAAAGTTTGAAATATTGTGAGAATTACCAAAATGTGACACAGACATGAAGTGATCAAATGCTGTTGCTAAAAATGGCACCGACAGACTTGCTAGATGCAGGGCTGCCACTAATCTTCAATTTGTCTCAGCAAACAGACATAATATCTATGAAGTGCAGTAAGATGAGGTATGACTGTAGTTGCCGTGTTATTCCCACTTTGCAGATGAGAAAACTGAGGTTCATCCACTTCAAATGAGCTGCGTAAGAGCCCTCAGTCAGGTCCCAACCCAAGCATCCTGGCTCTAGGGACACAGGCCCATCGTCTATCCTTCCCGTCTGTCCCCTTCTTCTGCTGGCCTCATGTTTCTTAACTGAAAGAGGGTGGGCAGCACACATAAATCATAAGGCCGAATCTCAGCACCCACACAGATGATCATCGCTGTAATTTCCTGGGTACTTGCTCTGGGCTGAGTACTTTGCAGACGCTCGGCTCCCTGAGGCAGGTCCTATTTCCATTATTACAGGGGAGGGAGCTGGAGCGTGTGGCTGGCGGGACCAGGACCCTAATCTGAGTCTGCCTGATCACAGCTCTGGGGATACCCCCCCACCGCGCCATGGCTGTTGCAACTCACAGGACTGACCAAGGTCTGGTGGGCAGGGCAGGGCCAACCCCCAGGCCATGGGCTTCTGAGCCACTGCTCCCAGTGAGCCCACCTGGAGCGAGACACCTTGTAGCGGGGCCTGGTCACTGCCTGAACACACCCACGTGACCCCAGCAAGGGTGCGGAGGAGGCCCCAGCCCGGCTGGCGGCAGTTTCTTCTTTATATCATGCAAGCCCATCTGACTCCCAGGTCCTGAGAGGGAATCCCCTCTCCTGATACCTGCACAGCCTCCCTGGGGGGTCTCCCCACTTTCCCTGATGACCCCACGGTCCCTTCCCCCGTGGCAGCCAAGAGACATCTTGGAAGTTGTCCAAGGATCAGCTGATGCTGTTCTTTGCCTAAAACCACGAATGGCAGCCAACTGCCCTGGACATGAAATCTGAACTCTTGTGTGGCCAGAGGACCTTCCGAGTTTGCACCCCAACCTGCCTGTCCAGCGCCCTGTCGCTCCAGCCGCACTGGTCTGCCTGCAGTTCTGCAAACGTGCCGTGCACAAACGTGCCGTGCACAAACGTGCCGTGCACAAACACGCCATGCACATTCCGCCTCCGGGCCTCTGCACCTCCAGTGCCCTCTGCCTGGTGTGCCTTCACCCCAGATGTTTAGTCGTTCAGATGTCAGCTTTTCAGAGAAACTCCCGACTACCCTGCACCAAGTAACCCCCTCTCTATCGAATCACCCTTTTAAATTTTCTTCAGAGGGCTTCTTGTGATCCGAAATGACTTATTAGTTTGTTGGCTTATCTGTCAGTTTCCTTCGCCCTTCAAGTCTAAGTGCCAAGGAGGGCAGTGATTTTGTTTTCTTCTTCCTGTGTCCTTGGCACCTAACAGTGTCTGGTTCCTAGGAGGTCCTCAACTACACTGTTGGCATGTAAATGCCTCTTTTCTCTCCTTGACCTGATTATAAACATTGACATTGCCCTGGACATCCCCCCTTTCTCTCATATTTTAGTGCCATGGCTTCAGTAAACTATGAGTAACCTCCAGAGCTGTTCCTTCAAAGTGCATTCCCAGTCTGATAACTTCCGGCCACCCTGGTCCAAACCACCACTGTTTCTTTTTTTATTATCATTATTGAGGTATAGTTAATTTACAATGTTGTGTTAGTTTCAAGTGTACAGAAAGTGACTAAGTCATGTATATTTTTCAGATTCTTTTCCGTTATAGGTTATTACGAGATACTGAGTAGAGTTCCCTGTGCTCTACAGCAGGTCCTTGTTGGTTACCTGTTTTACATACAGTAGTGTGTATGTGTTAATCCCAATCTAATCTCCCTCCCCCACACCCCACTCCACTATACCCTTTAGTAACCATAAGTTTGTTTTCTATGTCTGTGAGTCTATTTCTGTTCCATAAATAAGTTTACTTTTATCGTTTTTTTTAGATTCCACATATAAATGATATCATATGGTATATGTCTTTCTCTGTCTGACTTCATTTAGTATGATAATCTCTAGGTCCATCCATCACCACTGCTTCTTGTCTGGACTATTCAGTAGCCTAAATGGGTTCCTGGCATCCACTTCCCCCACTATGGTCTCTTTGCTATCAAGCCCTGACAGTAGGATTTCTCAACCTTGACTCTATTGACATGTGAGGCTGGATCATCCTTTGCTGGCGGGGGGCGGGGTGTCCTGTGAACTGGGGACATTTGGCATCCCTGCCTTGACCCACTAGAGTCTGGTAGCAATCCCTTGTTTGTGACAAGTCTCCAGAAATGGCCAAATGTCCCCTGGTTGAGAACCACTGCGCCTGGAGAGATCCTCCTGAAGCATGAAGTACAGAATGTTCCTCGTCTGCTCAGAACCCTCCAGAGCTTTCTGTATCACTGGCAGTAGCATCCAGAGCCCTGCGTCTGATGTCATCTTCCCCTGCTTCACTCTTCCAGCCACCATCGCCCCCTTGCTGGTTCTCAAACCCACCAGGCACCCCGTTTGCACCTACAGTTCCCTTGAGAATGTCCTTCTCCAGATGCCCGTGCCCAGGGCTCATGGTTCCCCTCCAACCCTCAGCTCCATGGTCACCTCTGCAGAGAGGCTTTCCTGTATGTTCCATCTCAACTAGCCTGGGTCACTATGGGCCCCCTACCTTGTTCTCTTCCCTCGTAGCACTTAGTACCTCCTGACATGTCGTCCTTGTTTTCCCCCTTCACACCTTCCAGGGTGTGAGAGATGTGAAAGCAGAGGCTTTGCTTTGCCTGGCACATAATAGGTGCTCAGTGCCTGACAGATAAAGGGGAGAGAAACCACACTCAGAGGGCTGACTTGCAAGTCCCCCAGGCTTTAGACTCTTCCCGGGAATGGCCTTTGCTTGGATGTTTGTGAAGGACTCAGCACAGTGCCTGGCACATATGTTTAGTGACTGTCACCTGCCATCATTATTACCTGCAAGTCTCAGCTCCATCCTCCCATTCCCAACCCTTGTCTTCCCTGCAAGACCAAATCAGTCTCCTTGTTAAACATCTCTCCTTGTGCCCTTCTTATGTAAGTTATAATTATTTGTGAACTATTTGAATGTCTGTTTCACTGTGCTTATCCAGATGTGTTAAGCTCTGCTGCTGTAAACAAGCAAGCCCTTCATCTTATTGGCTTCACACACTGAGGCCTCGCTCTCATGTGAAGACACTCAGCTGTGCTCCACGTGGTGGCTCAGGCTCCAGGCTGGCTCCACCTGCTCAGTACTCGGCCTGTGAGGAGAGCTGAGGGTCCTGCCTCAACTACTAAGTGGGTCAGCCTGGAGCTGACAGCCTCACCTCACTGCCACTTAGAGCTTGTAGGCTGGACCCAATCACAGGGTCCCACCCACCCAGCTGCAGTGGGGCCAGGGCCTGGCAGGTGAGGGAGGCAGCACATGGAGACCTGGTGTCGGTACATGTTGTCAGCACAGCCACCTGCTAGGGACTGAGCTCCTGCGACTGGGGATCATGTCTGTCCTATTCCTGTATCCTGCCTGCCTAGTCAGAGCCAGACCCATAGTAGGTGCCAAAAAGTGATGTTTGCCTGAAGGAATGAGCCTTAAAGGTGAACTCATGCTTCAGGATGGGGCTTTGTACCCTGACTCTGTCATTTGCATACTTGCTTTGTGATCTTAGATGCACCCCAGTGTTTGTAGCCTTAGTTTTCTAATCTGTGAAATGCAGTGGATGGCACCCAGCCTACAGGGCTGTTAACGAGACTTAGGCGTGAAGGTGCATGTGCATGCTTAGTGCAGGGCAAGGACACGGTAGGTGCTCAGTGATCCACCACTGACACACCTTTGAAATGGTTCCTCGTATGTAGACACACAGCAATAATTAAGAATACCTTTGCCTGACACGTTATGGGTTATAATACTCAGTTATGACCTCAGATCCCGAGAGGGGGTTATATAAACTCAGAGGTGGAGACTGAGGCAGGGGGGAAACACCCTGCATCACCAGTCACATGGAACACAGATTCGACAATGAAATCTCAGCCCACCCCCACCCCACTTCCTAGCTGTTTGCTCTTAGGCAAGTCAGTTGTTCTCTATAAAGTGGGAGAAGTGATGGTTCCTGTTGCAAAGGGCCTGCCACCCAGTAAGGATCTCACATGGTGGCTCCTTCAACTTGGCCTAATGACACTCTGAGAAGAAGCAATGCTGTGGATGGGATCCCAATGCCCCGGATCCCCCAAGGAGGGTTGGGGGCCCCTGTGGGTGACTTCATGGGGGTGGGGGAGGGAGCCTTAACACACAAACAGAACAGAAGAGCGCGGGGAAGGGAAGGGCAGGGGCTAGAGACAGTCAGCTCTGGTTCCAGCAGTGAGTGGCTCTGCCGCTTACTGATAGCCTGACCCTAACATGTTCCTTTTCTAAGCCTCAATTTCCTGTCTGTAAACGGGAGGGGTAGGGGCTATTGATAAAGAATGGAAAACATTTGACACCATGGTCTGCTCGACAGGTAGAACCCATTGTGCTTTATTATTATTCTTATTCGCATTGTTCTTTACCATTTAGAACCTGAGAACTCAAGGTGTGCCAGTGATGGCCTGGGCTGTGGGCCTCATGGGAAGAGTCACAGCAGGAATGGAGGAGGATGTCTGGATGGACCCATCCATCGAGGAGGAGGGTAGGTCTCGAAATATTCATGAATATTGGTCAGAAAGCAGCACATGTGGCTTTCAGGCTAGTGGGACTGAGAAACTGAGGTTTAATTTTAATTTAGAATAAATTTTAAAACCTGATACTCCATTCAGTTACTGCAAAAAAATTTTAAGTATGTTTGGAGCAACTTGGGTACGTGAATCTCCTTTTTCAACCGAAAATGTTACAAAATTTAAAATATATTTCCAATAAAAATTTAGCATCTGGATTAAGATGCTGAAAGTATAAAATTCATACTATCAAAGAATTAGTACCCCTCCAAAAAAGAATGTAAATATCTCATTAATATTATAGCAAGTTAAAATGATAACATTTTCAATATATCAGGTTAAATAAATATATTATTAAAATTAATGTCACCTATTTTTATTTTTAACCTGGATCCTGGAAAGTATTAAATTATGTATATGGTTTGCATATATTTCCTTGGACAGCACTTCTATAGAAGGTCCATCCCACTTTATTTTTGGCAACATTAATTATTAATGGTATTTTAAATTTTGAACAATTTCATAGCCAAAAAATAGTATCTCATTTGTTTTCAGTTTTTCTTTCCTGAGGTGAGATGTTCTCTTGGGTTTATAAGCTTATAATTCTGGAAATTGTTTATGTCCATTTTGCTATTAGAGAATTTGTGTTTTTCATTGGATCGTGGGCGATTGTAAATGTGGTATCTATTGCTTTCGAAGTTTGTTGTCTGCCGTTTATTTTTTGCTTATATAATTCGATGTAAAGGAGTTTAAAGTTTTTACGTGGTCAAATACTTCCTGTGTGTTCAAAAACCATATTGTTGGGGTTTTTTAATGGTTTCATTTTTACTATTTGATTATTTCATCTGGGCCTTTTTAAAAGAATATGGTGTGAGATATTGAACTGATGAGAAATTCTGAAGGAAAAACAGCTATTTTAAAATATTTTTAATTACTCAGTATGTGCATACTTTATCTTGTTGTATTTGGGGTTTTTTGGGGGGGGTGTCATGTTTTACGTCTTTATAGTTTTATCACCTTTCATAACACTTTTGCTTGTATTATCTCATGTAAGATTCAAAATAACCCAGGAAGGTAGATGGGGCATGCCGCATTATCCCATTCTATGTGTATAGAAGTCATAGACTTGCCCAAAGATTGCCAGTTTAGAAGTGATGGAGTTGGCACTTGAATACAGGAATTCTGATTTTTGTAACTGGATTTGTGCTGAGTCACTGGGGACCAGAAGAAATACTACTTTCTTAGGTCATTGGGTTGATTCTCCAGGAACTTAAGCAGAACATCTTACTCCTGAAATTTGTTTCCTCGAGTTAAGTAGACCCACCCTCACACACCTGAGCCTGGTCCCCCACTCACATCCATTGCGTATTTTCTTAGGATTCAAGCAGCTATTTCTCAAGATCCTTTTCAAGACTTTAAACATATTGACCACTTGTGAGGTATTCTCAGTCCTTTCAGAGAATTACATTCATCACAACCTGGATGTTTTAAAGGGTGGCTTAAAAGACTAAAGTCATCTTGGACCACTAGCCAGGATCCAGGGTCTCCCCTCCTTTCCCTCTGGTGTGATCTGTCATTGGTTTAGAGTGTGCCTTTCCAGACCTTTTCCTACGTGTTAATATCCATATCCTTAGGATCTATTCTTGTTTGGTGTCAACAGTATGCATATATGATGTATGTATTTTTCTTCAACTTGCTTTGTTCACCATTTATATCTCAGAATGATATCAATATACTTAGACTTCTTTCTAACTGCTGTACAGTGTATTATGGTACAGATACATCAGAGTCTGTCTAGTCATTCACCCAGTGCTGGGCATTTGGATGGTCTTCTGATTTTGCTATTACACACGATGTGATGGACACACTTGTTCAGGCTTTCTTGTTAACATGGGCAAATGCTTTTCCAGGGGGCGGTAGTTAAACCTACCTAGGATATGCACTTATTTTACTGCCAAAATATTCTCAAAGGGTTATAGCGATTTACCACCAGCAATGTATGGAAGTAATTATCATAGTTAAGTTTTGGGCAATTTAATAGGTTATTTCATTGTTTAAATTTTTATTTCTCTGATTGCTAATGAGGTTGGATGCCTTTTCATATAATCATTTCATACGATCATCTTCTGCAAATTGGTCATTCATAACCACTACTCAAATTTTTCCTTTTGATTTATTTGAACCAGTGTAAAAGGGCTTTCTCCCCTCCAAATTTTATATATATATGTATATTCTCTAGGTAATAATTATTGTTACAGATGCTACAGATATCTTCAATGTTGCTTGCCTTTTCACTTTGTTTATATTTTGTTACACATAACCTTAACATTTTAGTATGGTCAAATTTATCGGTTTTTTATGGCTTTTAAAACATCTTATCTCTACAGGCCTTTAAAACCCCAAAGTCAAATATTTGCTCATATTTTACTGTAATATTTTAATAGCTTTGGTTTTTACTAAAATTTATATTCATGTGTTGTATGAGATAGGGATCCAGCTTATATTTTTTCTAAATGCCCAGCCAGTTGTCTCAGCACAGGTTATTGAAGCGTCTGTCTTTCTCTGCTCATGCGAAATACCTCCTTTTAACATATTAAACCTTCATTTCTACTTGTGTTTGTATTCTCTTCATTGGTTTGTGTATCACAATAGCTTGTATCACATAGCTTTATAATACGTATATTTTTGATACCTGGTAGGAGAAGGTTCTCTTTGGTCTTTTCTCCCCCAAATTCTCTTGGCTGTTCTTTTGAATTTCAGAATAAGCTTGTCAAATTCTATGAAAAGTCTTACTGGGACTTTGGGACTGCATTAAAATTGTAAAATAATTTGGGAAGAATTGACTAACATTTTTATGTGTCTTCTTATTCATGAACATGGTATATCACCCCACTTAGAATTCTATTTTTCAGTATAGATGTAGCATTGTCTTGATAAAGATCTTATTTCTTAAAGTTTAAAGTTTTGTTATTATTCAATTTTTTAAAAATTTCCTATTGCATCTTCTACTTTGTTTTTTGTTTTTTAGATTTTAGCTTTCCATTTTTTTAATCTTCTATTTGTTTTTATGTTTGTCTAATATCTGACCAGTTTGCTCTCTTACTTATAAAGGGTTTGTCAATTTGTTCCCTTAGAATTTTCTAGGGAATATTTTCTATTATATCTTTTGTAAATAATTAGCTTTGTATCTCCCTTTCTATGTTAAAAGTTCTTATTCCTCTTATATAGACTACAACTTCCAGTACAATTTTGAAAAGTAGCAGAAAGATAGCAGGAATATTTGCATTGTCTCTAATTTTTACAAAATTATACTGGGATCCATTTTAAGGTTATTGATTCAGTTCCATTGATGGGAGGATTAATTCTTTTTTTTTTTTTTTACATCTTTATTGGAGTATAATTACTTTACAATGGTGTGTTAGTTTTTGCTCTATAACAAAGTGAATCAGCTATACATATACATATGTTCCCACATCTCCTCCCTCTTGCATCTCCCTCCCTCCCACCCTCCCTATCCCACCCCTTCAGATGGTCACAAAGCACCGAACTGATCTCCCTGTGCTATGCGGCTGCTTCCCACTAGCTATCCACTTCACGCTGGGTAGTATATATATGTCCATGCCTCTCCCCCGCTTTGTCACAGCTTACCCCTCCCCCTCCCCATATCCTCAAGTCCATTCTCAAGTAGATCTGTGTCTTTATTCCTGTCTTACCTCTAGGTTCTTTTTTTTTTCTTAAATTCCATATATGTGTGATAGCATACAGTATTTGTCTTTCTCTTTCTGACTTACTTCATTCTGTGTGACAGACTCTAGGTCTATCCACCTCATTACAAATAGCTCAATTTCGTTTCTTTTTATGGCTGAGTAATATTCCATTGTATATATGTGCCACATCTTCTTTATCCATTCATCTGATGATGGGCACTTAGGTTGTTTCCATCTCTGGGCTATTGTAAATAGAGCTGCAATGAACATTTTGGTACATGACTCTTTTTGAATTATGGTTTTCTCAGGGTATATGCCCAGTAGTGGGATTGCTGGGTTGTATGGTAGTTCTATTTGTAGTTTTCTAAGGAACCTCCATACTGTTCTCCATAGTGGCTGTACCAATTCACATTCCCACCAGCAGTGCAAGAGGGTTCCCTTTTCTCCACACCCTCTCCAGCATTTATTGTTTCTAGATTTTTTGATGATGGCCATTCTGACTGGTGTGAGATGATATCTCATTGTAGTTTTGATTTGCATTTCTCTAATGATTACTGATGTTGAGCATTCTTTCATGTGTTTGTTGGCAGTCTGTATATCTTCTTTGGAGAAATGTCTATTTAGATCTTCTGCCCATTTTTGGATTGGGCTGTTTGTTTTTTTGTTATTGAGCTGCATGAGCTGCTTATAAATTTTGGAGATTAAGATGGGAGGATTAATTCTTAAACTAGTATGACACTGCTCTATTTATTGCAGCTTTATATTGTTTTAATATATGGATGGCTTAATCACCACCAGTTATTATTCATTTTTTCTTTAATGTTGCCTTTTTATTCTTCTGCTGATGTCTTTTTCTCAGCTTTAAGAACCAACAACAGCTTGGTTGGACATTAAATTGCTGCATCATATCATGGCTTTTCCTCTCAAAATCCTTTAGATTTCTTTCTATTGTATTCTGATTTTATTTTTTCAGAAAAATTTCTGGCCTATTGTGGGTTAACCTTTATTTTATCTTCCTGGATCTTTTCAGAATTTATTTCCTCATAATAAAAACCTTAAGAATGTTCTTCAGGGCCAAGTAATTTCCTCAACTATGTCTTTGTTTATTCTTTCTGTTTTAATTTCTTGGGAAAACCAACAGTTTTAAAGGTCACTCTTCTTTTTTTCTCCTCCCTAATCATTATCTTCTCCTTTGCTTTCTGGCCTTTCTTCTGCTTTGTGGGGCAAATGAGTTGTCTGATGGGTCAGTTCTGCTCGTTACCTCCAATGCTGTTGAGTCATTGGTTCAACTTCACCTCTTCTATAAAAAGGGACTCTTTGGGCATGGCTCTGTTTAGACACAAATGATTTCTTAAGGTCTTTTTCATCACTAAGAACTCTTACACTAAGACTGAGAATAACAATGGAATCTTTTGCATATCTCTTCTGATTGAATGCTCTGATACACGTCATCTGATTTGATTGCCACAGTCATGCATTGGAGGGATCAGTGCCCCACATGTGCCGATGACGTGACCGAAGGCTGTTCTGTAGCTACTCACGTCACAACCCCTTGGTGAAGGCAGAACCTGCGTTTCTTAACTCCTGGCCCTCAAATTAGCTGATCATTGAATTGCCCAGGTACTTTTCTAAAAGTATTCTTGACAGGCTGCTTATAGGAAGTGCACGCTAGAGCCTGTGAAAGGCAGGACCGCCCAGTGGTCAAGAGTATAGGCTCTAGACTCAGAGTGTATAGTTTAAATCTCAGATTGCCCACTGTGTACATAAATCCTCGGTTACTATAGCTGTGAAATGTCAAATGGATAGTCATAGTACCTAGCTGTGGGATAGTGGTGAGCATTAAGATAATCCATGTGTTATGGGTTGAGTTGTGTCTCTCCCCACCTCCACCCCCCATTCATATATGGAGGCCCTAACTGCCAATGTGACTGTATTTGGAGAGACTTCCCTGGTGGTCCAGTGGTTAGGACTCTGTGCTTCCACTGCAGGGGGCCCGGGTTCCATCCCTGGTCAGGCAACTAAGATCCCACAGGCTGCATGGCATGGCCAAAAAAAAAAAAAAAGAAAAAGAAGAATGTATGGAGATGGGACATTTAAGGAGGCAATTAAGGTTAAATGAGGTCATAAGGGTGGAGCTCTCATCCAATAGAAGAAGAAGAGACACCAAAACTGTGTGCATACAAAGGAAGGGCCACACGAGGACATGGGGAGAAGGAGGCTGTCTACAAGGCAAGAAGAGAGGCCTCAGAAGAAACCAACCCCGCAGACACCTTGACCTTGGACTTCCAGCCTCCAGAACTGTGAGAGAACAAATTTCTGTTGTTTCAGC
The DNA here is from genome assembly GCF_964341445.2 of Mesoplodon mirus. Lineage (NCBI taxonomy): Eukaryota > Metazoa > Chordata > Mammalia > Artiodactyla > Ziphiidae > Mesoplodon > Mesoplodon mirus. Next base: position 55,243,774 of record NC_138991.1, read on the forward strand.
CACCCTGCCTGAGGTACTTTGTTATGGTGACCCCAGCCGACACCTCATAAATCACAATCCCTAGCACACTGAAAGCACTCAATACATTTTGGCTTTTTCTAGTTGGTATTATTATCATAGCTATCATCATTATTGTTCCATAATCTCTTAGGATGGAAATAGACAAATCACATTTAGACCCTTTACCTCTTTTTTTTTTTTAACATCTTTATTGGAGTATAATTGTTTTACAATGGTGTGTTAGTTTCTGCTTTATAACAAAGTGAATCAGCTATACATATACATATATCCCCATATCCCCTCCCTCTTGCATCTCCCTTCCATCCTCCCTATCCCACCCCTCTAGGTGGTCACAAACCACCGAGCTGATCTACCTGTGCTATGTGGCTGCTTCCCACTAGCTATCTATTTTACATTTGGTAGTGTATATATGTCCATGCCACTCTCTCACTTTGTCCCATCTTACCCTTCCTCCTCCCCATGTTCTCAAGTCCATTCTCTATGTCTGTGTCTTTATTTCTGTCCTGTCCCTAGGTTCTTCAGAACTTTTTTTTTTAGATTCCATATATATGTGTTAACATATGGTATTTGTTTTTCTCTTTCTGACTTACTTCACTCTGTATGACAGACTCTAGGTCCATCCACTTCACTACAAATAACTCAATTTCATTTCTTTTTATGGCTGAGTAATATTCCATTGTATATATGTGCCACATCTTCTTTATCCATTCATCTGTCGATGGACACTTAGGTTGCTTCCATTAGACCCTTTACCTCTTTTGCCAGCTCTTTCCTTCCTCTTCATTGAGTATTTCCTCTTGAGTCATATCCACATAGATGTGTAAAGTTACTCTTGTTTTCTTAGATAACATAGACATTGCTAAACTAGCACCATGGTCATCTATAGTTTTTTGCCCTGAGGTAACAAAGTTGGCTGGCCGTGAAATATGAACTGTGTCCATGAGAAATCTGGGGCTCACATATCAAGAGATTATTAGTACATGCAGTTAAGCACTCATTACATTTCAGAATCGGGGTTCTTGCTGATTTCAGGTGACAGGCTGATGTTGCACAACATTTTCAAAAACTAGCACGTAGAAGTTATGGCCCTAAACTGCGCGGGATGTAAAAAACGAAGTGAAATACTTGAGTGTATGCCCAGCCTTGATGAAAGCCAACAGAGAAACGAAGCGCCTTTTTGTGGGTGGCCTTGGCCAGAATATTTCTGAGGCAGACCTACAAAATCAGTTCAGCAGATTTGGAGAAGTTTCTGATGTGGAAATCATCACTCGGAAAGATGACCAAGGAAACCCACAGAAAGTCTTTGCATATGTCAACATCAGAGTAGCAGAAGCAGACCTGAAAAAATGTATGTCTGTTTTAAATAAAACAAAATGGAAAGGTGGAACTCTACAAATTCAGCTAGCAAAGGAAAGTTTTTTACACAGATTGGCCCAGGAGAGAAAAGAAGCAAAAGCAGAGAAAGGAAAATCAACAACAAGCAACACCAACTTGTTAGAAAAGATGGGAGTGGTGGATTTCCATGTGAAAGCTGTGCCAGGGACAGAAGTACCAGGGCACAAAAATTGGGTTGTGAGTAAATTTGGAAGAGTCTTACCTGTCCTTCACCTAAAGAATCAACATAAACGTAAAATCATAAAGTATGATCCCTCAAAATACTGCCACAACCTAAAGCAAACAGAATCCAACAGCACATTAAAAGGATCATACACCATGATCAAGTGGGATTTATTCCAGGAATGCAAGGATTCTTCAATATACGCAAATCAATCAATGTGATACACCATATTAACAAGTTGAAGGAGAAAAACCATATGATCATCTTAATAGATGCAGAGAAAGCTTTCGACAAAATTCAACACCCATTTATGATAAAAACCCTGCAGAAAGTAGGCATAGAGGGATCTTTCCTCAACATAATAAAGGCCATATATGACAAACCCACAGCCAACATTGTCCTCAATGGTGAAAAACTGAAACCATTTCCACTAAGATCAGGAACAAGACAAGGCTGCCCACTCTCACCACTCTTATTCAACATAGTTTTGGAAGTTTTAGCCACAGCAATCAGAGAAGAAAAGGAAATAAAAGGAATCCAAATTGGAAAAGAAGAAGTAAAGCTGTCACTGTTTGCAGATGACATGATACTATACATAGAGAATCCTAAAGATGCTACCGAAAAACTACTAGAGCTAATCAATGAATTTGGTAAAGTAGCAGGATACAAAATTAACGTACAGAAATCTCTGGCATTCCTGTACACTAATGATGAAAAATCTGAAAATGAAATCAAGAAAACACTCCCATTTACCATCGCAACAAAAAGAATAAAATATCTAGGAATAAACCTACCTAAGGAGACAAAAGACCTGTATGCAGAAAATTCTAAGACACTGATGAAAGAAATTAAAGATGATACAAATAGATGGAGAGATATACCATGCTCCTGGATTGGAAGAATCAATATTGTGAAAATGACTGTACTGCCCAAAGCAATCTACAGATTCAATGCAATCCCTATCAAACTACCACTGGCTTTTTTCACAGAACTAGAACAAAAAATTTCAAAATTTGTTTGGAAAAACAAAAGGCCCCGAATAGCCAAAGCAATCTTGAGAACAAAAAACGGAGCTGGAGGAATCAGGCTCCCTGACTTCAGACTATACTACAAAGCTACAGTAATTAAGACAGTGTGGTACTGGCATAAAAACAGAAAGATAGATCAGTGGATCAGGATAGAAAGCCCAGAGATAAACCCACGCACATATGGCCAACTTATCTTTGATAAAGGAGGCAGGAATGTACAGTGGAGAAAGGACAGCCTCTTCAATATGGTGCTGGGAAAACTGGACAGGGACATGTAAAAGTTTGAGATTAGATCATTCCCTAACACCATACACAAAAATAAGCTCAAAATGGATTAAAGACTTAAATGTAAGGCCAGAAACTATCAAACTCTTAGAGGAAAACATAGGTAGAACACTCTATGACTTAAATCACAGCAAGATCCTTTTGGACCCACCTCCTAGAGAAATGGAAATAAAAACAAAGATAAACAAATGGGACCTAATGAAACTTCAAAGCTTTTGCACAGCAAAGGAAACCATAAACAAGACCAAAAGACAACCCTCAGAATGGGAGAAAATATTTGCAAATGAAGCAACTGACAAAGGATTAATCTCCAAAATTTATAAACAGCTCATGCAGCTCAATAGCAAAAAAACAAACAACCCAATCCAAAAATGGGCAGAAGACCTAAATAGACATTTCTCCAAAGAAGATATACAGACTGCCAACAAACACATGAAAGAATGCTCAACATCATTAATCATTAGAGAAATGCAAATCAAAACTACAATGAGATATCATCTCACACCAGTCAGAATGACCATGATCAAGAAATCTAGAAACAATAAATGCTGGAGAGGGTGTGGAGAAAAGGGAACCCTCTTGCACTGCTGGTGGGAATGTGAATTGGTACAGCCACTATGGAGAACAGTATGGAGGTTCCTTAAAAAACTAAAAATAGAACTACCATATGACCCAGCAATCCCACTACTAGGCATATACCCTGAGAAAACCATAATTCAAAAAGAGTCATGTACCAAAATGTTCATTGCAGCTCTATTCACAATAGCCCGGAGATGGAAGCAACCTAAGTGTCCATCATCGGATGAATGGATAAAGAAGATGTGGCACATATATACAATGGAATATTACTCAGCCATAAAAAGAAATGAAATTGAGCTATTTGTAATGAGGTGGATAGACCTAGAGTCTGTCATACAGAGTGAAGTAAGTCAAAAAGAGAAAGACAAATACCGTATGCTAACACATATATACGGAATTAAAAAAAAAAAAAGGGTCATGAAGAACCTAGGGGTAAAATGGGAATAAAGACACAGACCTACTTGAGAATGGACTTGAGGATATGGGGAGGGGGAAGGGTAGGCTGTGACAAAGCGAAAGAGAGGCATGGACATATATACACTACCAAACGTAAGGTAGATAGCTAGTGGGAAGCAGCCGCATAGCACAGGGAGATCAGCTCGGTGCTTTGTGACCGCCTGGAGGGGTGGGATGGGGAGGGTGGGAGGGAGGGAGATGCATGAGGGAAGGGACGTGGGAACAGATGTATATGTATGACTGATTCACTTTGTTATAAAGCAGAAACTAATAAAATAAAATAAAATAAAACAAAACAAAAAAAACATGTAGTTAAAAAGAATTCTTAACAATAAACTACGTAAAACCCTTGTCAGGCACTAGATGGAAAGCATATTGTGAGAGAGGATTCTTTGTAATGACCCTGTGTAACAATAAGCTCAGTGGTTACAGAATACGGTATTACTGAGATGAGGTGAAATCTGCCCACTGAAATCTGGGATAATCCTGAAGAAACTGAAATATTGCTTCTTGGTGAGCATCACTGAAGCCACTATTTTTTCAGAACCTATTTCTTTCATTGACTACTGCCATTTAAGGAATTTTTTAAAGAAAGATTTGCCCCTGCATTTTCAGCAGCCACATAGTAACCACCTGCCACAGGCTGACTCATGTTTTGATCAAACAACTAAAGCCATAGGCTTCTGAATGCGGAGGCTCCCATGATTGTGTGCAATTGGATTGTAATTGCATTCATTGTACCAAAAATGTCAGCTATTTTCATTGATTATATTCAGTTTAAAGGTTCCCACAAGAAAGGTAGACCCAGAGATGATCACACAAAGAATTTATCATGTATATGGAATCTAAAAAAAAGAAAAAGTTCTGACGAACCTAGGGACAGGACAGGAATAAAGACTCTCATGTAGAGAATGGACTTGAGGACATGGGGTGGGGGAAGTGTAAGCTAGGACTAAGTGAGAGAGAGGCATGGAGTTACATATACTACCAAATGTAAAATAGATAGCTAGTGGGAAGCAGCTGCATAGCACAGGGAGATCAGCTCGGTGCTTTGTGACCACCTAGTGGGGTGGGTTAGGGATGGTGGGAGGGAGACACAAGAGGGAAGAGATATGGGGACATATGTATATGTATGACTGATTCACCTTGTTATACAGCAGAAACTAACACACCATTGTAAAGCAATTATACTCCAGTAAAGACGTTAATAAAAGAAAAAAGGCTGTTTGTATAAAAAAAAAACAAAAAAAAACTAGCACGTGAGCCCAAAAAGAAAAGCAAGTATGCATGACTGTGGCTTTCATCCTGAGGCACCATTTTTTAAAAAAATTTTGTTGAAGTATAGTTGATTTATAATACTGTGTTAACTTCTGTTGTACAGCAAAGTGACTCAGATATATATATATATAGATAGATAGATAGATATAGATAGATAGATATAGATATATTCTTTTCCATTATGGTTTATGATAGGATACTGAATATAGTTCCCTGTGCTAAACAGTAGGACCTTGTTGTTTATCCTTCCTATATATAATAGTCTGCATCTGCTAATCCCAAATTCCCAATCCTTCCTTCCCCTACACCCCTCCCTCTTGGCAACCACAGATCTGTTTTCTATGTCTGTGAGTCTGTTTCTGTTTCGTAGATATGTTCATTTATGTCATTTTTTTGGGGGCCATGCCTTGTGGTTTGTGGGACCTTAGGTTTGAGCCCAGGCCCCGACAGTGAAAGCACTAAGTCCTAACCGTTGGACTGCCAGGGAATTCCCAATGTCGTATTTTAGAATCCACATATAAGTGATATCATATGGTATTTGTCTTTCTGACTTACTTTACTCAGTATGACAATCTCTGGGTCCATCCATGTTGCTGTAAATGGCATTATTTCATTATTTTTAATGGCTGAGTAATATTCCTGTGTGTGTGTGTGTGTGTGTGTGTGTGTGTATGTGTATGTGCATACACACCATCTCTTCCTTATCCATTCACCTGTTGATGGACATTTAAGTTGTTTCCATGTCTTAGCTATTGTGAATAGTGCTGCTGTGAACATAGGGGTGCATTTATCTTTTTGAGTTATAGATTTGTCTGGGTATATGCCCAGGAGTGGGATTGCTGGATCATACGGCAACTATTTTTAGTTTCTTGAGGAACCTCCATACTGTTCTCCATAGTGGTTGCACCAATTTACATTCCCACCAACAGTGTGAGAGGGTTCCCTTTTCTCCACACCCTCTCCAGCATTTCTTATTTGTAGACTTTTTGATGATGGCCATTCTGACTGATGTGAAGTGGTACCTCATTGTGGTTTTGATTTGCATTTCTCTAATAATTAGTGATGATGAGCATCTTTTCATGAAGGCACTATTTTTTAAGTCTCTTCTTGGATAGCTTACCCCAGACCCTGTGGCCGTTGGAAGGTTGCTTGTGAACCAGTGGGGTGGTGCAGGGTGTGGAAAGGAAATGAGCAAGAATCCATCTCACAGTCCTTGAGTTCAACGGCAGAAAAACCCAAGTGTTTTCTGGCTAACAAATGATGATCATCTCCTGGTCTGTGCAGTGGAGAAGGGGAAAATGCAGCAAACAGCTTCCTGAGTCTGTCACCTTCTATTTCAACCAGAACGGCCCCCTTTATTAATTTTATACATATTTTGGTATGAAGCCCCAAAGTCAGCTGGGGAGTCTCCCAGCCCCTTAAGATCTAGGTAAGACTGATTTAAACCCCTATTCCGTGGATTTGGGGAAATTCAAAGTACCCTCCAAGGGACTTCCCTGGTGGTCCAGCAGTTAAGACTGCACTCCCAATGCACGGGACCTGGGTTCAAGCCCTGGTCAGGGAACTAGATCCTGCACACTGCAACTAAAGCGCCTATGCGCCGCAACTAAAGACCTGGCACAGCCAAATACATAAATAAATACTAAAAAAAAAAAAAAAAGTACCCTCCGAAATTTCCCCAAATCTCTAGAGGTTTCTTATGACCTCATTACGAACTCTTCTCTGATTTTATGCTTCCATCAAGTTCTTATCTGGGTTGAAGTGCTCGGCACACAGCCTGCTGGGTGTTCAAGGCACAGCAGACACAAAAGCACTGTGGTTCTTATTTTTTTGGCTCATGTAGCTTTTGCGTCTGCTGTGCCCTGAACACCCAGCAGTGACCTTTCAGGGCCATCAGTGGCTATCATGAAGCCACTCCACATGTAGGGGGACTGAGGCCAGGACCGGATGAGAGCCAGCAGGGTATAGTGGGAAGAGAGGAGGCTTTTGTGTTGGAATCCTGACTCTACCCCTTGCTGGCTGCATGATCTTTGGCAACTTCCTTAACTTTTCCGAGCATCTTCATTTATCTGGAAAATGGAGCTAAACCCTTCTTCCTCAGAATGATTTTGAGGATTACAACAAATGCCTATAAGGCACCAGACAGGCAGTAGACACAAAATTATGGGTAAATGTCATTATTCTCCTGTCTTCAGTGCAGATTTTGCTCATTTTCTTACAGAAGGGAGGAAGAAAGAACACGAGCCTCATTATCTGAGATCTAATATCTGCCCCCATCCCCACAGCTGGCTTTTTAGTAAATTGCTTATAGTTGTGGGCCAAATCCAGCCAGTCCTCCCATTTTATAGACTTTTATTTAAACATGGCCATGCCCAGGCATCCAAGTTGAGTAGTTGAAATGAAGGTTTAACATCCTGCAATGCCTAAAATACTAACTCGCCCTTTAAGGAAAATGTTTGCCAACCCCTGGCTTAGAGCAACAACTTCTTCCTGAGCTGGGATTTACACTGTTATCAGCTTGTGTAATCAGAGCTAGCAAAGGTTCATTCGATGGGCCAAGTCAGCCAGTAAGGATAACTGCTATGGGCCCAGTGTTTGGAGAGGGGGGTCACAGGATCAACACACCTGGCCCTGCTCTCAGGAAGCTTACGGTCCACTTTGTAGATAAAGTACGTGCGAGCCGCAGACCAGAACTTCAGTCTTGTGCACTGACTAGCTTTGACATTTTAATCTGTCTGGGCCTCAGTTTGCCCATCTATCAAATGGTCATAATAATAGAACTCACCCCTTCCCTCTGTATGATTGTTGTAAAGACTAAATGAGTTATTTTTTTAAAAACTCTTAACTCACACTGTATTTAGGATAAAATAATCTCTTACCCTTTTCCCAACTTTGTCTGGAAAATGGTGTCCATCCTTCTTAGAATGACCCTGAATCTGTTTGTCCTGGAGCCAGCTTCCCACCTTTCCTTCCTCCTCTTCCCTGTACATAGCATCTTCTGTCGCCAACAGACTCATCATCCCACCACCCTACATTTACCTGGTTGTGGTTCCTGCCCAGGTGCCCTTCCATGGACCACCCCCCTGCCCCCCCCCGCCTCACCATGTGGACAGACCCTACCCCGTTACCCTGCTCTGTTTGAGAAGACCCAGAGCCACTTTCTAGGTGGGAAACTCTGTCTGTCTGCTAAGGGCACTGCCAAGGACATCTGGGTCCCTCTAGCTCAGACCTCGAGACCGCTGTACTTTTAACTAAATTGGGGTCACCAATTCCGTCTCCCCATCCTAGTCCCACCCCTTCCCCCAAAGCACCAGAGCAGATGGCGGTCATTTTCTTTCACTCTCCTCTGCCCCCCTTCTAATTAACATGCCTTGTCCTCCGCTGGGGCCTCTCTCAGCAGATGGTAAATGTTCCGCGTCAAACGTTTCTCTGGGGACAGGGAAGGAGCTTGCGGTGGCTTCAAGGAGCACAGGGCAGCTTTTGGAGACTCAGGGTAGGATGTGGTGGAAAGAATGTGGAAGGGGCGTTCCAAGAACCTCAAATAAGACATCCACATAGCTCCTCCACCCCTCCCCAGGTCCAGGCGAGCCGCCACCATGAACACATGAATCTGGACCAGCACCTGGTCCGGGCCTTCGTCGCCATCTGCTTGGATGCTGTAGTGGCCTTTCGTGTGGTCGGCCTGCCTCCAGTCCCACTTTCCCATCTACTGTACACAGCCAGGGTGGGCTGTGTAAAAGGCAAATTTGATGAGGCCAAGCACAACCCAACTAAAATCCCCTGCAGGCTCCCCACTGAATTGGGAATAAAGTCCATGACCCTGAATGTGGCCACCATCCACATCCACGTTCAGTGTCCGCTCCATCCTCCCGTGCAGAGAACCAACAGCTTGTAATTCCCCGGGCACCTCCTCCTAGCTCGCCTTTCCACAGAGATCTCTGTGAAAACCACAGCCCCTTCCTTCTGTGGCTTGAACCTCAAGCTTTAGCTCAGACATTGCCTCCTCTAGAAACTCCCCTTGATTCTACCCCTTTCTTCTCCCCCAAGACTGGGTTTGGTGATCTTATGTTCCCATAGCACCCAGCACCTACTATGTGCCGGGAAAGATGCTGGGTGTTTGGCGTCCCATTGCTGCTGTAACAAATTATTACTAAGTTAGTGGCTTAACAACACAAAGTTATCATCTTACAGTTCTGTAGTTCAGGAGTCTGAAATGGGTCTTACTGGGCTAAAAATCAAGGTGTCAGCAAGGCCACATTCCTTCTGGCTCTCTGGGAGAATGCGTTTCCTTGCCCTTTCCTGCTTCTAGAGGCCACCTGCACTCCTTGGCTTGTGGTCCCTCCCGCCTCCTTCATTGCCAGTGACAGCAGGTAGAATCCTCCTCACACCACATCTCTCTGCCCTTTTCTGTCTCTCTCTCCCATTCTGAAGGACCCCGTGATGATGCTGGGCCCACCCGGATAATCTCCCCTCTCAGATCAACTGACCAGCATCCTTCTTTCCATCTGCACCTTTAACTCGCCCTTGCCACATAACAGAACATGCTCATATGTTCCAGGGATTGGGACATGGACATCTCTGGGGCCATTTTTCTGCCTGCCACAACTTATTAGACTTTAATTTTTGCCAGCCTGGCATGTGTAAAATGATGGATCATTATGGTTTTAATTTGGATTCACTTGATGCATATTTTGGGCTTAGAGGCATCAACACCGTTTTCTTAAGTGTCATTAAAATTGATATTTAGGGGTGCCTTCCTGGTCTGGACCCCAAGTGAGATGGACACATGGGAAGACCACTGAATTTGGAGTTTAACCCTGAGCCTAAACTTGGCTGTGACTCTATCAGCTGTGTGATTGTGGAGACACCTTTACTCTCTGGGTCTCATTTCTCATCTTACAGAGTGGTTTTTAAATTCATTAAAAAACAAACCAATGACTTTTACTTAAACCAGGGAAGATGAACAGAATCAAGTTGGGATCTGTTGGGTGAGAATGAGAGCAGAAGAAGACAGAGGTTCCCTGAGCAAAGGAATCCAGGATCTGGGAACCCAATAAAACACCAGCCAGGGCTTCCCTGGTGGCACAGTGGTTGAGAGTCCGCCTGCTGATGCAGGGGACACGGGTTCGTGCCCCGGTCCAGGAAGATCCCACATGCCACGGAGCGGCTGGGCCCGTGAGCCATGGCCGCTGAGCCTGCGCGTGCGGAGCCTGTGCTCCGCAACGGGAGAGGCCACAGAAGTGAGAGGCCCGCGTACCGCAAAAAAAAAAAAAAAAAAACACCAGCCAGCCTGTCTCTGTAGGCTTGGCTTTGCCTTGATTCTTCTCATTGTGAAGGGATAAAGTTTTGTGGTATCAGGAGACTGACCAGTAACACTCATAATTATCCACACAGCAGCCAGCCCTTTGCCATCAGCCAAAGGTGGATTCTTCACTGTCTAAGCAGGGTTCTTGTTTGAGGTGTGGTTACAAAGAGGTTCACTTACCGTAGGTAAGCTGTGTGGGTAAGAGCAACCGTTTGGGGCTCTGATCCCTTTTTCTACCTACCCTTGGATGGAAATATCCAAGACCTCCGTTAAGGGCTGCTGGGTGTAACTGGGCAGGTCATACATAACCCCAGGATGTCCCGTGGGGCAAATGGGAGGTGAAACCCAACCCATTACCCACTTGCCAAGTGTGTGCATTAGAGCGTGGGGCTACATCTGCCCAGGGGGAGACACACGTCTTTTTCATTTGCACAAGTGCATGTTACAGGCAACCAGAGCTCTCTTAATGTATTTGGGGTAGTGAGGGGCAAGTTTTCCCCAAATGTCCAACAGATACCTGGAAAGCAAGCAGGGACCCTAAAGCACTTTTCTTACTTTTTGGCCACATGTAGCAATGGACACACAGTTATTGGTGTGCTTAAAAATAAAGGACTCCATTTATAACTCAGCTGTTTCCCAAGGTAAATGGTAAATTTACAAATTGACGTCATGGGACTTTGGGGTTCTCCTGAAGTCCCTCCATGACAGCCTGCCCTGTTGGGTTTGTCCCTCCTGGTCTGGGTGGGGTTGCATGTAGGATGTAAAAGATGGGAAGATTGCATGGGAGGACCTAGCATGACCCGTACGTGGCCCCCAGGGCCCCCAGGCAGTAAGCACCCTTCCTCACCAGCCTCAGCATCCCAAATAGTCCTTTTCCTCAGGGGACCAGTGCATCACGTGCTCCAGAAAACCTGTATTTCAGTCTTGTCTTGATTAGCTTTGTTTCTTAGGTCTACAACCTTCACCCATGAACTTGATTTAATTAAACACAGAGTGTGACGTCACCTTGCCAGAGGCAAAGCCAGGTCACCCCAGGATGTGGTGCCGCCACCATCATTAACTGCAATCTGTAAAGGTCGCCCAGGTGAGGCTGCCAGTGGGAATGTGTAGGTCTTCTTTCCCATCTGTAAACTGAAAATGATAAATATCACGAAGACCGTTTGTGAATATTGGGAAGTTAATCTGCATAACGCACTTAGAAGAGTGCCCGGTACATAGTAAGTACTCAATAAACGGGAGCTGCTATGATGGTGATGGAAAAGAGAAATCTACAGTATGGCTTTCTCTGCACTGGAACTTTGGCTCAAGGGAACTAGAAACTTCGGGGCTGGCAGAAGTGTCTTTTGTTTTTGTTTTTAATTTTTAAAACTTTTTAAAATTGAGATACAGGAAAATGCACAGATCTTAAGCGTACAGTTCAGTGACAGATTCACACATCTGTGTAACCCACACACTTACCAAGATATAGAATGTTTTCATCCCCGAGAAGATGGTTCATGTCCTTTCCCAATCAACTCCCACTCCCAGCTGAGTGGCTACCATTGTTCCAATTTCTTTTGCTGTGGACTAGTTTTGCCTCTTCTAGGACTTCATGTAACAGAATCATACAGTGTGTCCTGTTTTTGAGTCCAGCCTTTTTCATGCAGCCTGTTTTCGAGTCCTTCCATGGGGTGAGTTTTATCAGCAGTCCATTCTTTTCTTGCTAAACAGTGTTCTACTGTATGAATGTGGCATCATTTATCTATTCACCTGTTGTGGAGCATTTGGGTAATTCTTGGGTTTTGGCTACAATGAATAAAGTTGCGGTGACCATTCTTGTACAAGGCTTTTTTTGGATTTGTATTTTCATTTATTTTATGAGTGAAATTTCTGGATCATGGAGAAGGTTTATGTTTGATGTTATGAGAAACGGTCATTCTGGCTGTACCATTTTACACAGCTCCACTGTGTGTGGGAGTTGAGTGGCTCTACATTCTTGCCAACATGAGGTTGATGATCTTCAATTTTAGCCATTCTGATGGGTGTGTAGTGGTATCTCATTGATTTAAAATTGCATTTCCGGGCTTCCCTGGTGGCACAGTGGTTAAGAATCCACCTGCCAATGCAGGGGACACGGGTTCGAGCCCTGGTCCGGGAAGATCCCACATGCTGCCAAGCAACTAAGCCTGTGAGCCACAACTACTGAGCCCACGTGCCACAACTATTGAAGCCTGCGCGTCTAGAGAAATAGAGGTCTCTGTAGCATTCATATGGTTTGACAAAATTCCTTAAATGTTTGATAACATTCACCACTGAAGCCCTCTGGGCCTGAAGTTTTCTTTGTGGGATGCATTTTAATTACAAATTTGAATAGTTTAATAGAGCTATTTAGATTTTCTGTTCCTGGTCAGTTCCGGTAATTTGTTTCATTTAGGGAATTGATTGCTTTTTTTTTAATTTGTCAAATTTATTGAAATAATTGTTCATAAAATTATCTTGCTATCCTTTTAACATCTCTAAGATTGTAGCAATGTCCTTCTTTTTTTCCTAATGTTGATTAATTAATTTTATTCTCTTTATATCTTAATCAGTCTAGCCTAGTGGCATATCAGCTTTATCATTGTTTTCCAAGAATCAACTTTTTTTTCCAGCTTTTTAAAAAAAAAAGTATAGTTGACCTACAATATTAGTTTCAGGGGTTCAAATAGTAATTCAATATTTTTACAGATTATACTCCATCCAAAGTTATAAAAGGTTGACTCTATTCCCTCTACTGTACCTCACTTCCTTGTAACTTATAAAAAGATACTCAGCGTCACTGATCATCAGGGAAATGTAAATCAAAACCGCAATCAGATACCTCAACTCTTTTATTTATTTTTTTAACATCTTTATTGGAGTATAATTGTTTTACAATGGTGTGTTAGTTTCTGCTTTATAACAAAGTGAATCAGCTATACATATACATATATCCCCATATCGCCTCCCTCTTGTATCTCCCTCCCACCCTCCCTATCCCACCCCTCTAGGTGGTCACAAAGCACCGAGCTGATCTCCCTGTGCTATGCGGTTGCTTCCCACTAGCTATCTGTCTTACATTTGGTAGTGTATGTATGCCCATGCCACTCTCTCACTTTGTCCCAGATTACCCTTCCCCCTCCCCATGTCTCTTTTTTTTAATTGAAGTTTCTATTTTATGTTTTCTCTTTCATTGATTCTCATTCGCTATTGCTCCCTTCCTTCTGCTAGCTCCGGGTTTAATTTATGCTTCTTTTTCTAACGTCTTAAGATAGAGACCTGAATCGCTGATTTCACAGACTTCTCCTTTTAGAGCTATACATTCCATCTAAGCGCTGCTGTAACAATCAAACCTTGCCCCGATCTTTCTTCTCCTCCGACACTCCGACACAAGTTAGACTCCTTGATTTTTCTCCTACAGGTCCCCAAGGCTCTGGTTTCTTTTATTCCCTTCTCTGCTTCAGTTTGGATCATTTCTATTGCTCTATTTTCAAGTTCATTAATCTTTCTTTCTATGCAATCTCTGATCTTTTTTTTTTTTTTTTTTTTTTTGCGGTATGTGGGCCTCTCACTGTTGTGGCCTCTCCCGTTGCGGAGCACAGGCTCCGGATGCGCAGGCCCAGCGGCCATGGCTCACGGGCCCAGCTGCTCCGTGGCATGTGGGATCTTCCTGGACCGGGGCACGAACCCGTGTCCCCTGCATTGGCAGGTGGACTCTCAACCACTGCGCCACCAGGGAAGCCCCTGATCTTCTTTTAATTCTATCTCGGGAAAAATCTCCACTTTAGATATCGTAGTTTTCATTTCTAAAATTTCTAATTACAAATTTTTTTTTCATTTCTTTTTTCTAACCATTTTTTAAATTGAAATATAGTTAATTTACAATGTTGTTTTAGCTTCAGGTGTACAGCAAAGTGATTCAGATATACATATATATGTATATGTATATTTGTGTATATGTTAATCCCAAACTCCTAAGTTATCTCCCTCCCTCCCCCCCACTATCTCCTCTGGTAACCATAAGTTTGTTTTCTATGTCTGTGAGTCTATTTCTGTTTTGTAAATAAGTTCACTCATATCATTTGTTTAGATTACATGTATAAGTGATATGGTATTTGTCTTTCTCTGTCTGACTTATTTCACTTAGTATGATAATCTCTGGGTCCATCCATGTGGCTGCAGATGGCTTTATTTCGTTCTTTTTTATGGCTGAGTAATATTCCATTGTATATATATTACCACATCTTCTTTATCCATTCATCTGTCGATGGACACTTAGGTTGTTTCCATGTCTTGGCTATTGTGAATAGTGCTGCTGTGAACACTGGGGTGCACGTATCCTTTTGAATTAGAGTTTTCTCCTGATATATGCCCAGGAATGGGATTGCAGGATCATATGGCAACACTATTTTTAGTTTGTTAAGGAACCTCCATACTGTTCTCCACAGTGGCTGTATCAATTTTCATTCCCACCAACAGTGTAAGTGGGTTCCTTTTTCTCCACACCCTCTCCAGCATTTATTATTTGTAATATTTTCATTTCCGTATCGAGATTCCCTATTTGTTCCCTCATCATGCTCTTATTTTCCTTTAAATCCTGGAATATATTGATCACAGGTGTTTTAAAGTCCTCGTCTGCTAATTCCATCCCATCTTATTTCTGGATGTGTTTCTATTGACTGATGATCCTCTGGGTTATGGTTACCTTTTCCTGCTTTTTCGTATGTAGTGCATGTTTCATTGTATGTTGGACATGATGGATTCTATGTTGCTGAGTGTCTGGATTCTTTGGTCTCAATAGAGTGTTGCTTCAGCAGGCAGTTACTTACTCGCAAATGAGCTTGATCCTTTAGAAATTTGTTAGTGTGCATCTCGACTAGCCTTTGCTCTAAGCCTAGATTAGCCCTACTCCTAAGTGCAGCCTCCATGGGGTCTCTCCTGAAAGCTCCATGTCTTCAGTGGGGCCTCTTCACTCTGGATGGCTGGAACGCGAATGCTTCCCAGACCTCTGAGCTCTGCTATTTGTTCAGCTCACAGCTCCCTAGTATATTTATTTCCTGGGTAGTTCTTTCCCCAGCAGGTGCTCACTGCCATCGTCATGGAGGACTGGCTTTTGCATTCACAGCCTCTTGCTCAGCCAAATCCTCAAGGGACCCGATGCTGATCTCTGTAGCCCCTTCTCTCCAGGACCCTTCCCCACAGATTCCAGCCAGTTCAGCTCCTCCAACCTCCAGTCTCTCTCCTTGCTCTGTTTGGACTCTGCCTTCCTTTGCTGTGAACAGAAGGGATCTCAGGCGGAAAGCCGGGCACTCCCTTGTTCCCTGTGTCTCAGGGATCACAGTCCAGCACAGTCAGCTGCATGAAGTCTGGGCACAGTTATTTCATATATTTTGCCAGTATTATAATTGTTTACGGAGGAGGGTTATTTGGGTCCCAGTTATCCCATCATGGCTGGAGGTGGAAGAGAGGGCAGTATTTCCACTTCTGGACAGCCTGATGAGGTGAAGTACCTGTTGATAAGAGAAGTGAAGATGGAGCCAAAACCTTAGCTCACCTCTACCTCGAAGAAACACAGTGAGGACACTAGGCTCCTGGGTCTGCTTTTTCTGTTCTTCCCTTCTTGTCCTCAGGACCAGGGCGATGCTTGAAAACTGGTTTGGCCACAATTCAGAGCCTTCCTATTGTCCTTTTTCCCCCTGAATTCTCCACCTTTCAGTTATATAGCTAATCCTTAAAATGGCCCTGAAAGCTAGGCATGGTGTCCCCATTTCACAGATGGAACAACTGAGTTTGGGGGAGATAGCTAAGCTAACAGCACTCAGCACAGCTCCCTGCCTGCAGAGGCTGTGCTCTTCCTGCTGCTTTCTGCTCTTTCCTCGCAGAAAGCAGACATGGGTGGTTTCATGTATATTCATTCTTCTTAGTCTTGGAAGAGTCTTTGGGCTTGTCCAAGATAACAGGTGCTCCTGTACCAGGAGTCCATTGCATATTTCTGACAGATGATGTCTCACCTCTACATGAAAAGAGTTTCTTGATGGAAAACTCAACCCTGATTGAGAGAAACCACAGCCTTTATCTTTCTTGAAGACCTGTTTTTAAATTGAAGCATAGTTAATTTACAGTGTTGTGTTAGTTTCAAGTGTACAGCAAAGTAACTCAGTTATACACACACACACACACACACATACACATATATTCTTTTTCAGATTCATTTCCACTATATGTTGTTACGAGATATTGAGTAGAGTTTGGTAACCATAAATTTGAAACCACAGCGTTTAGAGTAACACAAACCCATAGGAGACCCCTGGGAGGACTGCAGCAACACCTAGAGTATGTTTAGTGCTAAGTGTGTCCCCTAAAGGATTCCAGGCACAGGGGGGATCCAGGGATGAATGAGACACTGTCACAACACCCAGGGAGTTTAAATGTATTTAGGGCTGGACGCTAGCCTTTCTCATCAAGGTCAATGTCTCCAAAAGGGTTGGTATATCCTTCAGGTAGACATCACGGCAGCTACATTAAATTATCAAATCACATAAAGGGGAAGTTATTCCTTTTTCCTGTCCCTTTCTAGCCTGATCACACCAAGGAGAAACTCTCATGTAGGTGCTAATTTGTCTTCAACACCTAATACTAATTCCCCTCCCCAACCACCTTTTTCTTTTCTTTAACAAATTGAGAGCAGGCTTCAGACAAAGCACCTTAGAAGTTAGTCGTGGGTTTTATTTACTTAAATTCAAAATATTTAGTAACAAGGGTGGCATGGACGCTGACCAGTCAGAACAGATTGAGCTTGTCAATAGTTCCCTTATTTCTCTCAAGTGATATTAGCCTTTCATTTAAGAGAGTAATAAACACTTTTCTTTTTAAAAGAAATATTCAGTAAAAAAATGAGTGGCTTTAAAGGAAAATATGAAGTAAATAATGGTGCATGTGAATATAGCATAAGGCAACAGAGAGCTGACAAAGGAGTTTTTAGAAACAGCAGTACTGAGAGAGAGCTCACATAACACACAGTTTACACCTTTAAAGCAGGTGTATAGTATATTCACAGGGATGCTGCAACCGTCATCACTATTTCATTTTACAATATTTTCATCACCCCTGAAAGAAAGCTGATACACCCATTGATCATCACTCCCCATTCCCTTCGTCCCCCCAACCCCTGGCAACCACCAGTCTGTTTTCTGTCTCTCTGAATTTGCCTATTATGGACATTTCATATCAATGGACTCAGACAATATTTGTCCTGTTGTGTCTGGTTTTTTTTTTTTTTTTTTTTTTTGCGGTATGCGGGCCTCTCACTGTTGTGGCCTCCCCCGTTGCGGAGCACAGGCTCCGGATGCGCAGGCCCAGCGGCCATGGCTCACGGGCCCAGCCGCTCCGCGGCATATGGGATCCTCCCAGACCGGGGCACGAACCCGTATCCCCTGCATCGGCAGGCGGACTCTCAACCACTGCGCCACCAGGGAGGCCCTGTCTGGTTTTTTTCACATGTTTTCAAGGCATATCCATGTTGTAATGGATATTGATACTTTATTCCCTATTATAGCCAACTGTTATTCCATTGTATGTATAGACCACATTCTTTTATACATTCATCAGCTGATGGACAGTTAGATTGTTTCTAACTTTCTAACTTTTGCTTAATGTTAATTGTTTCTAACATTTTGGCTGTTATGATTATGCTGCTATGTTTGTGTACAGATTTTTGTGTGAACACATGTTTCAGTTCTCTTGGATATATACCTAGGAGAACAAGTACTGGGTTGTATAGTAACCATGTTTAAGCTTTTGAGGAACTGCCAGGCTGTTTTTCAGGCAGCTGCACCTTTAACATTCCCACCAGCAATGCTTGAGCATTCCTACCTCCCCAAATCCTTGCCAGCACTTGTTATTGTCTGTCTTTTAAATTATGACCATCCTAGTAAGTGTAGAGTGGTATCTCATTGTGGTTTCAGTTTGCATTTCCCTAGAGATTAATGATGTTGAGTATTTTTCATGTGCTTATTGGCCATTGGTCAACTTTGGAGAAATTGAGAAGGACTTTGGGTTAAAGTGTACACCATAAATGAATTTGTGCTTTAGAAATTCACACTGGAGGGCAGGTCAGAATGCAGTGACATTGTACGAAGGATGCTGAGCACGTAACACCTTGCCTGGAATACAGCAGGTCCTCAAACATGACTTTTCTTCCCTTTCTTCTCTATTAATCACAATTGTTTAAAAGGGATTTTTCTTTTGGAACCAACATATGCCCCACTGAAACAGCCACACATCAAATCTCAATCATTCATTAACCAATTCAACAAATATTTTGAAATTGCACAGAGGAGGCCACCCTTTTCTGTTGCCGGGGACAGCCTTTCAGGAGTTTGAGGACAGTTGCCATGTTTCAATTCAACCTTCTCTTTCTGGGCTAAAACAGCTTTTAGGCCTTCAAACGTTGATTTTTTTTTTTTTTTTTACATCTTTATTGGAGTATAATTGCTTTACAATGGTGTGTTAGTTTCTGCTTTATAACAAAGTGAATCAGCTATACATATACATATATCCCCATATCTCTTCCCTCTTGCGTCTCCCTCCCTCCCACCCTCCCTATCCCACCCCTCCAGGCGGTCACAAAGCACTGAGCTGATCTCCCTGTGCTATGCGGCTGCTTCCCGCTAGCTATTTTACATTTGGTAGTGTATATATGTCCATGCCACTCTCTCGCTTTGTCACAGCTTACCCTTCCCCCTTCCCATATCCTCAAGTCCATTCTCTAGTAGGTCTGTGTCTTTATTCCTGTCTTACCCCTATGTTCTTCATGACATTTTTTTCTTATATTCCATATATATGTGTTAGCATACGGTATTTGTCTTTCTCTTTCTTACTTCACTCTGTATGACAGACTCTAGGTCCATCCACCTCACTACAAATAACTCAATTTCCTTTCTTTTTATGGCTGAGTAATATTCCATTGTACATATGTGCCACATCTTCTTTATCCATTCATCGGATGATGGACACTTAGGTTGTTTCCATCTCCTGGCTATTGTAAATAGAGCTGCAATGAACATTTTGGTACATGACTCTTTTTGAATTATGGTTTTCTCAGGGTATATACCCAGTAGTGGGATTGCTGGGTTGTACGGTAGTTCTATTTGTAGTCAAACGCTGATTTTTAAGACATAAGACCCAGACCCCTCATTATATGGTGAACTTTTCCTGGATTTTATCTAGTTTGTCATTATCTGTGTTACATGGTCTCAGCTGCAAACAAGAGACTCAGAATACCTGCAGCCTGAACAAGACAGAGACGGTTCTGCTCTGCAAAGTTGTCGAGGGCCCAGGCTCCTTCCATCTTGTTGCTCTGCCACCCCTAAGACGTTGCCCTTGTCCACATGGCCCAAGATGATGGCCCTCCTTCATGGCCACACTTTAGCCAGCAGGGAGGAAGAGAGGGAGGACAAGCATCTTTCTTTTTAAGGAAATTGCACATTTCACTTCTGCTTACATCCTCTTGGCCAGAACTTGGCCACATGGCCCCACTTAACTTCAAAGAATCTGAGAAATACGGTTTATATCCTGGGTAGGCAGGTGTCCCAGAAAAATTGTGTGTTCTGTCATTATAGAAGGAGGTAAGAATGGATATTGAGGCATTTCACGTCTCTACCACAGTAGCCTCCAGAAACACACTGGCTGGCCATCGGGGGGAGGGGTCCTTGACCTCTATGTGCAGGTGGCCCATCAGGTTTCCTCAGCCTGTCCAATTTGGATGAATTTGAATTTGGCCCAGCCAAATTCAGTAGTGTTACATAGGAAGCTCTAGAAGGGGGTGGAAGAAAAGGTGAAGGATGTATAGAAGAAAAGACAGGCTGGACATGGTCTCAGATGTCTTTAGCCCTGTTCTCCTGTTCTTAGTTCCAAAGCCTCTTATCATGATGAATGTGGCTGGTGACAGCTGTGAGGTTAATGGCCCTCTTGGGACAAAACTTTCTGCTGCTGGGCCTCCAATTCACTTGCTGTGATTGCTGTAATGGAGCCAGTTGAGAAGAATCTTAGAAACTGCACTTAACATAGTTGTTGCCAAGACGGAGTACACATGCCCCAGAGGACAAGACGGAGTACACATGCCCCAGAGGACAAGACGGAGTACACATGCCCCAGAGGGCAGTTAAGACAGTTCACTGGGGAGTAGTAGAAACCTAAAAGTTTCACTTTTGAAAATCTCATTCTTTGACAACTTTTCTTTGGAGGTTGTATGTATTATAAACAGCATATTTGAACACATTTCATAATTTCCAAATTAAAAGAACTGTTGTGAGTTCATGCTCAGAAATTTGCAGACAAGGTCACATGATCAAGGGTTTTGGAAGCACACACCAAAGAGAAGCGGATGTCATTGTAGGGCCCCTCACAGACCCCTCCTTCTCCTCCTGTCCGTCAGAACCAGCCCAGGTTCTGAGTCCCTTTACCCAAAACTCTCTCATCAGAACCATGGGTGGCGGGGTTTATCTTCCACAGTAAAGTTAAAATGGTGCTAATTCAACTCCTTCTGCTCAGGGAGTGAGATGAATGGCGTTAGAAAGGAAAGCATTTGTCTAGTGGAATCACACCATCCAGCACAAAGTATCCTCTGGCCATCAGAGGTTTTATATCCAGATAGTGTCATGATCTGATCTCTGAACATGAGTGATCCTTGCCTCTGCTTTTCCCTTTTCCCCCCGAGTTTGTTTTATGGACAGTGATGGCCAGCTTCCTTGAACAAAGTCCAATTTCAATAGCAAAACACTAGGCCTTGAAAGCACACTGTAACGAGTAAAACACAGGCAGATGAGAAGCCTTCCTTTTCGATCATTGCTTACTGGTGCTTTCTCAACCATAGTCTCCTACGTTCCAATGCAAACTTTGCTGTCAGTGTAGGAGAGTAAATAAAATTGCTGGGCACAGTAGTAAAGTTTGGTTATTTCTCCTCTCGTTTAGTGTGGTATCCATCCATGTATCCATCCAACAAATGTTTATGGAGCACCTCTTCTAGGGGCTAGGAATGCAGAGAGCAAACCAGAATCACTGCCTTGTAAAAGCATACCTTCCATGAGTGGAGAGAGACACTAATAAATTCATAGGTAAAATATACGGTGTGATGACTATTATGGAGAAGCAAAGACAGGGCTGTGTGGAAGGAGTGTCCTGTTCAAGGGTCATTTACAATTTTCAGCAGGGCGGTGCGGGAAGGCCTCACTGGGGGAGTGACATTCATTCCAGCAAAGACTTGAAGGAAGTTGGGGACTTTCTCAACCTCAGCACCTTGGGCATTCTAAACTGGGGAATTCTCTGTTGTAGAGGCCGTCCTGTGCACTGTAGGATGTTTAGCAGCATCCCTAGCCTCTACCCACCAGATACCAGTAGCAACCCCCCAGGTGTGCTCATCAAAGCCATCTCCAGACATCCCAAATGTCCCCTGGGGGGCCAAATCACACCCCAATCGCAGACTACTGCTCCAAGGCAAGAGATTCCCATGCAGACAGAACAGCAAGTGCAAAGGGCTCAGGGAGGAGAGTTCCTGCTGTGTTCTAGAAATAGCGAGGAAGCCAACGAAGATGGAGCGGAGTGAGCAAGGGGGAGAATAGAGGGAGGTGAGGCCAGAGAGGCCTTGGAGAGCCTGGCCATTGTAAGTCACTATGAATAATGCATGTATGAATATTCTTATGCCTGACTTGTATTGGACATGTGTACTAATTTCTGTTGGGTATATACCCAGGAGCAGAATTACTGGGTCTTGGGGACGCATATGTTCAACCTCAGTAGATATGTCCGTCTTCCAAAGTGTTTCTAGTGATTCGTCCTCCCACCAGCAGGATGAAAATTCTGTACCGCATCCTGGCCAACTCTTGGTATTTCCTGTCTTTTTCCATTTTAGGATTTTGGTCGTTGTGGAGTACTGTCTCATTTCAGTTTTTTTTTAATTTATTATTTTGTATTGGAGTATAGTTGATTTACAATGTGTTTCAGGTGTACAGCAAAATGATTCACTTATACATATTTGTATATCCTTTTTCAGATTCTTTTCCCATATAAGTTATTAGAGTATTGAGTATAGTTCCCTGTGCTATACAGTAGGTCCTTCTTGTTTATCTATTTTATATATAGTAGTGTGTATGTGTTAATCCCAAAACTCCTAATTTATCCCTCCCTTGAACCTTTTCCCTTTGGTAACTATAAGTTTGTTTTCTATGTCTGTGAGTCTGTTTTGTAAATAAGTTCATCTGTATCATTTTTTTAGATTCTACATATAAGTGATATCATATGATATTTGTCTTTGACTTACTTCACTTAGTATGATCATTTCTAGATCCATCCATGTTGCTGCAAATGGCATTATTTCATTCTTTTTTATGGCTGAGTAATATTCCATTGTATATATGTACCACATCTTCTTTATCCATTCACCTGTCAATGGATATTTAGGTTGCTTCCATGTCTTGGCTATTGTAAATAGTGCTCCTATGAACACTGGGGTGCATGTATCTATTTGAAGCATGGTTTTCTCCAGACATATGCAGTTTTAATTTATGTTTCCTTGATGACTGATGACATTTAATACTTTTTCATATGTTTTATCAGCCACTTGAGTACCCTCTTTCATGAAGCATCTGAGCAGGTGTTTTGCTCATTTTTCTATTGGGTTGCCTGTCTTTTTCTTATTGTTTCTTATTGTTTTCTTATTGTTTGGTAGGAGTTCTTTATCTTCTGGATCTGAGCTGTTTGTGGGTTATGTTGATTGCAAATATGTTCTCCCACTCTAGGGGTTTGAAGGTTGTTATTTGTTTTAGTTTTCTATTGCTGCATAGAAAATTACCTCAAACATAGCTGCTGATACACAGCACACATCCGTAGATTGGAAATCTAACAGAGTTTGGCTAGGATTTCTGCTCAGGGCATCACAAGCTAAATCAGGGTATCAGCAGGGTTGAGTTTTCATCTAGAAGATATGGGGAAAATCCACTTCCAAGCTCATCCTTGTTATTGGCAAATTCAGTTCCTTCTGTCTATAGGACTGAGGTCCCCATTTCCTTGCTGGCTGTCAGCTGGGAGCTGCTCCCATGTGGTCCTCTCCATCTGCAAAGGCAGCAACAGGTGCCAGATTTTTCTCATGCTTTGGACTTCTGACCTCCTCTCTCTCTCATCTCTAGAGCCAGATTTAAAGGGCCCTTGTGGGGCTTCCCTGGTGGCGCAGTGGTTGAGAGTCCGCCTGCTAATGCAGGGGACATGGGTTCGTGCCCTGGTCCGGGAAGATCCCACATGCTGCGGAGCGGCTGGGCCCGTGAGCCATGGCCTCTGAGCCTGCGCGTCCGGAGCCTGTGCTCCGCAACGGGAGAGGCCACAACAGTGAGAGGCCCACGTACCGCAAAAAAAAAAAAAAAAAAAAGAAAGAAAGAAAGAAAAAGAAGGAAAGAAGAAAAATGGGCCCTGTGATTAGGTCAGGCCCACAAGATACTCTCCCTTTCAATTAACTCAAAGTCAACTGATTAGTAACCTTAATTATATCTTCAAAAGAGCTTTTGTCCCTGTGTAGATAATGTAATCACTGTACTGACATCCCATCATTTCATAGGTTTCAGCCCCTCTAGATGGTCACTGGGGACTTAGAATCATACCCACCAAGTATTTAAATAGACTGATCAGAGAGGGCCTTACTGAGAAGGTGACATTTGAGCAAAGATCTAGGGACAACGTGTCCTGACACGTTGGACAACATGTCCATTCTCAAGTAGGTCTGTGTCTTTATTCCTGTTTTACCATTGTTAAACATGGTAGGGTTTCTTTAAAATTAATTTTTATTGGAGTATAGTTGATTTACAATGTTGTATTAGTTTCAGGTGTGAATCAGTGAATCATTTATATGTATACATATATCCACTCTTTTTTTAGATTCTTTTCCCATATAGGTCATACAGAGTATTGAGTAGAGTTCCCTGTGCTATACAGTAGGTCCTTATTAGTTATCTATTTTAGATATAGTAGTGTTCATATGTCCATCCCAAGCTCCCAATTTATCCCTCTACTCCCCCTTTCTCCCTGGTAACCATAGGTTTGTTTTCTACATCTGTGATTCTAGAACAGGGTAGGTTTTTTTTTTTAATGTTGTTAATTTGAATTTTATTGGTTTGGTAGTTTTTTTGCTTTTTTTTTTTTTTTACAACTTTATTGGAGTATAATTGCTTCACAATGGTGTGTTAGTTTCTGCTTTATAACAAAGTGAATCAGTTACATATATACATCTGTTCCCATATCCCTTCCCTCTTGCATCTCCCTCCCTCCCACTCTCCCTATCCCACCCCTCCAGGTGGTCACAAAGCACCGATCTGATCTTCCTGTGCTATGCGGCTGCTTCCCACTAGCTATCTATTTTACGTTTGGTAGTGTACATGTGTCCATGCCTCTCTCTCGCTTTGTCACAGCTTACCCTTCCCCCTTCCTCAAGTCCATTCTCAAGTAGGTCTGTGTCTTTATTCCTGTTTTACCCCTAGGTTCTTCATGACATTTTTTTTCTTAAATTCCATATATATGTGTTAGCATACGGTATTTGTCTTTCTCTTTCTGACTTACTTCACTCTGTATGACAGACTCTAGATCTATCCACCTCATTACAAATAGCTCAATTTCGTTTCTTTTTATGGCTGAGTAATATTCCATTGTATATATGTGCCACATCTTCTTTATCCATTCATCTGTCGATGGACACTTAGGTTGTTTCCATCTCTGGGCTATTGTAAATAGAGCTGCAATGAACATTTTGGTACATGACTCTTTTTGAATTATGGTTTTCTCAGGGTATATGCCCAGTAGTGGGATTGCTGGGTCATATGGTAGTTCTATTTGTAGTTTTTTAAGGAACCTCCATCCTGTTCTCCATAGTGGCTGTACCAATTCACATTCCCACCAGCAGTGCAAGAGGGTTCCCTTTTCTCCACACCCTCTCCAGCATTTATTGTTTCTAGATTTTTTGATGATGGCCATTCTGACTGGTGTGAGATAATATCTCATTGTAGTTTTGATTTGCATTTCTCTAATGATTAATGATGTTGAGCATTCTTTTATGTGTTTGTTGGCAGTCTGTATATCTTCTTTGGAGAAATGTCTATTTAGGTCTTCTGCCCATTTTTGAATTGGTTTGTTTGTTTTTTTGCTATTGAGCTGCCTATAAATTTTGGAGATTAATCGTTTGTCAGTTGCTTCATTTGCAAATATTTTCTCCCATTCTGAGGTTGTCTTTTGGTCTTGTTTATGGTTTCCTTTGCTGTGCAAAAGCTTTGAAGTTTCATTAGGCCCCATTTGTTTATTTTTGTTTTTATTTCCATTTCTCTAGGAGGTGGGTCCAAAAGGATCTTGCTGTGATTTATGTCATAGAGTGTTCTGCCTATGTTTTCCTCTAAGAGTTTGATAGTTTCTGGCCTTACATTTAGGTCTTTAATCCATTTTGAGCTTATTTTTGTGTATGGTGTTAGGGAGTGATCTAATCTCATACTTCTACATGTCCCTGTCCAGTTTTCCCAGCACCACTTATTGAAGAGGCTGTCCTTTCTCCACTGTCCATTCCTGCCTCCTTTATCAAAGATAAGGTGACCATATGTGCGTGGGTTTATCTCTGGGCTTTCTATCCTTAGAACAGGGTAGGTTTTATTGTGAGAGAAATGGGGAGAAACTGGAGGGATTTAAGAAAAACTGACATTTTCTGATGGATTTTTTAGGCTGTTGGGTTGAGAATCATCAGTATGGGGGCAAGAGTGAGAGCCGGGGCAGTTATGAGGCTAACGCAATAATCCAGGTGAGAGGGGCAGGTGGCTTGAAGCAAGGTGGTAGCCAAGGAGGTGGTGGGAAGAGGTAGGACCCTGGATATATTTTGACAGGAATTGCTAATAAACAGGATGTGTGAGGTGTGGCTGGGGGGAAAGGGACTGAAAGATTAGTCCAGAGTTTCTGGCCTGCTCATTGTAGTTACTCAGGGACCCTGAGGAAGGAACAATTAGGGGTTCAGCAGGCTCGTGGGGATGATCAGGAGCTCTGTTTGGATGTGTTAAGTTTGAGATGTTGATGAGATGCCACATGGAGCTGTCAAGTGAGCAGGTGAAAATACAGGCTGGGAATCGGGGCAGCATGGATGACAGATATACACATCTGGGGGTCGTCAGCATGGGGCAGCCAGGAGACTGATGCACTCACTCATAAGTGGGGGGGCTGAGGTCTGGGACCAAGCCCTGGGGTGTTCTGTAGGAAGAGGTGGTGGGGGGGATGAGGAGGAACCAGCAAGAGAGAACGGATGAGAGTATCCAGAGAAGTAGGATGGAAGCCAGGAAGGTGTGGCATCCTGCCTCCCAAGTGAAGAAAAGGTTACAAGGAGAGAGTGAGCAGCTTCATCAGATGCTGTAATGGTCAGGTCACATGAGAACCAAGATTTGACCATCGAGTTTCACCATGGGGAGGTCATTGGTAATCTTAACAGAGTCGTTTGAGGTCAGAGGCCGAGAAATGCTAGATCAGAGGGGCTCAAGAGTGAGTGGGGGGCTTCCCTGGCAGCGCAGTGGTTAAGAGTCTGCCTGCCAATGCAGGGGACATGGGTTCAATCCCTGGTCCGGGAAGATCCCACATGGCGCAGAGCAACTAAGCCCGTGCGCCACAACTACTGAGCCTGTGCTCTAGAGCCCGTGAGCCACAACTGCTGAGCCCACGTGCCACAGCTACTGAAGCCCACATGCCTAGAGCCCGTGCTCCGCAACGAGACGCCCGTGTACCACAACAAAGAGTAGCCCCTGCTTGCTGCAACTAGAGAAAGCCTGCGCACAGCAACGAAGACCCAGTGCAGCTGAAAATAAATAAATAAATAACTTGTTTTAAAAAAAACAAAACCTGTTTCTAAAAAAAAAAAAAAAAGAGTGAGTGGGAGGTGAGGAATGTGGAGAACGCATTGGAGAAGAGAGCAAGTCAGGATACGACAGGTTAGGTTATGCTGCAGTAACAAACATCCCCCAATGTCATTGTCTTCATACAAGTTTATTTCTTGTTCATAATATGTGTTCAGTAGAGGTCAGCAAGAGGGTGCTGGTCATTGGAGCTACCCTGTTGCACAGGCCAGTAGAGGGTCTCTCTCAACACAAATTTGCACCACCACAGAGGGAAGGGAGGGGAATCATGCACCAACCATGCAAGCTTCTACCTGGCATAGACATGTATCACTTCCTTTCAAATTTCACAGGCCAAAGCAAGTCACATGGCTATGCCTAACATCAAAGAGTGTCCAGAAGGAGGGAACCAGGGATATCAATGAATAGCTCTAATGAATAACACAGAAAACATAACCTGTATGTGAACTTTCTTGCAAATCACTTCATTTATTCAACAAATATTGAATAATATCCCACTATGCTGGGGAATTACTCTAGGGGCTGAGATTGTAATGGTGAGCAAGGCTGAGCTTTTGGAGTAGGGGTGGACCAGTCACGTACAAGCAAATGGTAAGATAATTCAGAATAAAATAGAACATGGTGGGGGGTATGTGTGATGCTGTTTTACAACAGGATGGCCAGGGACGGCTGCTCTGAGAAGAAGACACATGACTTGAGAACAGAGGATGAGAAAGATTCAGAGATGTGAGTATCAGACTAAGAGTCCAGGGTGAGGTGGGCATATCTGAGGTAGAGGAAGGAGGCCACAGGGCAGGTCATGCAAAGTCATAGGATTAGCGTGGTCAGCAGGACTCAGGGCCACAGTCAGGGATTGCATTTCAACCTAAGCCCACGGAGAGCTGTGAGTGAGTTGGGTTTTTTTTGTTGTTTTTTTTTTACTATAGTAAAAGGGGATATATTTATGTGATATGAAGAGAAACCTAAGGAGGATGTCAAACTTAATTAAGGTAGTATGCAGTTTTCTTTACAGATGAAATCTTTCAAAACTGTAGTATCCATTAACAAACAGAAAAGAGTCCTTGATGATCAAAAATTTTCTTTGAGAATAACTGTTTTTACCCAATGCTTTGTTGGTTGGTATGTTCTATTTCAATGCCTATACTTACTTAAGAGCAGCAGAGACACTAAAGGTAATTTATGACATATTATCATCTTGGCTGTTTGTTTATTTTGAACTGAAGAAGGGAAAGTAGAGCTCTGACCGTTAGGTGAGGAATCAGATATGACGGCCCTTGCTCAAAGACCCCATGGCAAGACACTGAGCGGCCTGAGCATGGGTGCCTAAGAGACTAAAGCTGAAGAAGGCAAGGAGATGAGTGCCCCACAGATGCCACTGGGACTGCAGGCAGTTGTGACCTTGAGCATGGTGCCAAGTCTATTCCTCAGCCCCCATGGCTCTCAGGGTACAGCCAGTTGGGGCTTCCTGGAAGGAAGAGCAACATGTTAGGGAATGAATGTTCTTTAGGGATCAGTTTGGATTATGCTGGGGTCAAGAATAGGGTTCAACACCAAAAATAGTTTTAATTATCGGTCTGTCTTCTTTTTTTCTCACAAAAATATATGCTAAGCTTGGAATATAAAGAGGCTTTCCCAATGAAAAAGAACCCATCTCCATATTCAAAAATCATGCTACCCACAGGGAGATCAGCTGGGCACTCCATGACCACCTAGAGGGGTGGGACAGGGAGGGCGGGAGGGAGACGCAAGAGGGAGGAGACACGGGGACACATGCACATGCATAGCTGATTGTGAGTGAGTTTTAAACACAGGGATGACATGATCTGATTGTATTTTTAAAACATTATTTGATCCAGTGGAATAACTCAGCAATAAGAGACTAAATTATTGATATCCACAAAACCATGGACGAGTCTCCCAAAGATTATGCCAAGTAAAGGAAGCTGGATACAATAAGTATATACTATACGATTTGATTTATATGATGCCAAGTAACAGGCAAACTAATCTATGGTGATAGAAATCAGAAAGTGGGTGCTTGGCAGGGTAGGGCGGGAATTAACTGGAAAGGGGCAGGAGAGAACTTCCTTTCTTTTTTTTTTTAAGGCTTTAAAAAAAAAATTGAAGTATAGTTGATTTACAGTGTTGTGTTCATTTCTGCTGTACAGCCAAGTGACTCAGTTATACACATATGTACATTCTTTTTTATATTCTTTTCCATTATGGTTTATCCCAGGAGATTGGATATAGTTCTTTGTGCTGTACAGTAGGACCTTGTTGTTTATCCATTCTACATGTAATAGTTTGCAGCTACTAACCCCAAACTCCCAGTCCATCCCTTCCCCTCCCCCCTCCCCCTTGACAACCACAAGTCTGTTCTCTGTCAGTGAGTCTGTTTCCGTTTCCTAGATAGGTTCATTTGTGCCATGTTTTAGATTCCACATGTAAGTGATATCTTATGGTATTTGTCTTTCTCTTTCTGACTTATTTCACTTAGTATGATAATCTCTAGTTGCATCCATAAGAGAGAACTTTCTGGGAAGAAGGAAACACTCTATCTTATTAGGTGTATTATACATGTGATACACTAGTGTATATTACACACATGGCACATACATACCTACTTATCTATAATTTGTATGTATTGTGTGTGTATATATGTATGTGTATATGTGTGTGTGTATACATATGTACATATGCACATGGGAATAGAACAGAGACCAGCTGGCAGGCTGCTGGGTCTCCAGGTGAGGGTGATGGTAACCTGGAGGGAGTAGTGGCAGAAGCAGATAGATTTGGATAGTGTGTTACTTCCTGTGACAGCTGTAACAAATCACTACAAACGTCATGGCTTAAAATAACAGAAACTTATTCTCCAATAATCCTAGAGGCTACAAGTCCCAAATCAAGGTTCTGGCAGGGCCATGCTCCAGCTGAAGGCTCTAGGGAAGGGTCCTTTCCTGCATCTTCCAGCTTCTGGTGGTGGCCATCCATCCTTGGTGTTCCCTGACCTGTAGCTGCATCACTCCAATCTCTTCATCCATCTTCACACAGGCTTTGGCTCTGTGTGTCTTCTCTTCTTTTTATAAGGACACTAGTCATTGGAGTTAGGATACCCGACTTCAGCAACCTCATCTTAATAACTAATTACATCTGTAAAGAGCCCATTTCCAAATAAGGCCACATTCTGAGATTCAGGTAGACATGAATTTGGGGCGGACATGAAACAACCAGTATGAATAGAATTTGAAGGCAGAGTAGAAAGGACTTGCTGATGGATTGAATGTAGTGGGAAGAGGGTGACGGAAGAGGAGTCGTGTGATTCAAGTTGAACAGCCCGGGGAGAGGCGCCCTTCACCTACACAGGGGAAAGGAGGAGGGGCAAGTTTGGGGGAGGCCTCAGGAGTTCCATTTGGGGCATATTTAGTTGGAGATGCCCCTTAGACGTTCCCGTGGGACCTGAATGTAAACTGGGGTATCGTGAGTGTATAGACAGTAAGCAACGGGTAAGATCCTCAGAAAAGAAGAAGCCAGTTCCCATTCTTGAATCTTAATGCTGAGAGGTTTCAAAATGTAGAGACGGAAGTCCCAGCAGCATCTGTGAATCTTCAAACACACAGACACAGAAATGCAAGTTACTGTAATAACAATAAAAAGGTGGACTTTAAGACATTGTAGTTGTACTGCAGAGATAAGTCAGAATTATTATCCACATGTTCATGTAACTTGACAAAACAACCCACTCAAATTCACCTTATTCATTTCAAGTGGGACAGGGAAACACTTCTGTTTTGTAAAGAATGAAAAGGCTCTTACAATATTCAGCATCAGAAAATCGTCGGCCTCTGGGTGATCCAGGTTTTGCATTCCTCTTCCTAGTCAGGGTTAGGGAACCACAAAAAGAAATTTTCAAGATACCTGCTCTCTGGCAGACACAGAATCCCCCAGCACAGAATACAGGGAGCCCCATCCTTGGAGAAAGTCTATGGAGTGCCCCTCGGGGATGAGGGTAAACTGATGTCTCATGGTCCCAGTGATGTGTTTGGGGCCCACATGCACCCCGTTCCTAGTTCAGGGTTCATAGCCACCTGGGTGGGGCGTTTAAAGATGGGTGAACCTGAGAAGACCAACACATCACCCCCATTCACAGAGCATCTGCTTGGGGGCCAGGCATGAGCTGGGATGCGGTGATCAATAAGGCTTAAGTCCGAGCCTTTTCTCTCTGGGCTATTACAGTTAGGGCCAAGGTCCAATCAGCATCTTGGCCAGCTTTTCAGAGAAGTCTCAGAGATGAAGGTAGATAATTGTTCCTTTTAACCAGGAGTTATGGAGAAGAGTCCTAAAAGTGAGTGATCATTCACTTCACTATTCATTCACTGAACAAGTATCTACTGAGTGTCTACTATGTTCCAGCAATGGGGGTGCAATGGTGCATAAAACCAACATGGTCCATTCCCTCTAGAGCAGGGGCAGCTGCCATCATAAGTAAGCACACTTACAAATAAATGTTTAAGTATTGATATATACTACACAGTTTATGAGAGACTGGAAATAATGGTAGACCAAGAGGTCAGGAAAGGCTTCTCTGGGGAAGTGATGTTCAAGTTGGACCCAAAGAATGAGTGAGCCAGGCAGAAAAGGCAGGAAGAGCAATCCAGGCGGGGGGGACCAGCATGTGCAAAGGGACGGGGTAGGTAAGGGCTTAGCACGCTTGAGCCATGGGACAATCAAGAAGGTGGGTGGAGAGGAGTAGAAGGGGTGAGGGGAGGTGGGGAGACAGGCACAGAGAGGCTTCGTGGGACTATCCTTACGTCTCCAGATGCAAACACAACCTTCGGAGACTCCAGGCCTGAGTTTCAGTCCTGCCCTCGGCTCGCACCAGTGGGGTGACCTGCGGACCATTGTCTTAGAACATTTGCCCTGTGGGAGGAGCCATGAGTGCCCTTCTACCCAGATGCCTCCCCACTGGTTTGGGAAGGCTGTGAAGTCCCCAGTACAGATATTCCTAGACTCGGCAGCAAGGCCATTTAATCTCCCTGGGCCTCGGTTTGCTCATCTGTGAGATGGGGGTAGTAACAATGCCTGCCTTATAAGGTTGGGGTGAGGAGTGATGAGATATTTATGTGGAGGACTCCATTCAGGGCCCAGAATCTCACAGTCATTCAGTAGCTGTTTGTGCCAAATACTTCTTTTTTTTTTTTAGTTTCTGCTTTATAACAAAGTGAATCAGTTATACATATAAATCTGTTCCCATACCCCTTCCCTCTTGCGTCTCCCTCCCTCCCACCCTCCCTATCCCACCCCTCCAGGCGGTCACAAAGCACCGATCTGATCTCCCTGTGCTATGCGGCTGCTTCCCACTAGCTATCTACCTTACGTTTGGTAGTGTATATATGTCCATGCCTCTCTTTCGCTTTGTCACAGCTTACCGTTCCCCCTCCCCATATCCTCAAGTCCGTTCTCAAGTAGGTCTGTGTCTTTATTCCTGTTTTACCCCTAGGTTCTTCATGACTTTTTTTCCCCTTAAATTCCATATATATGTGTTAGCATACGGTATTTGTCTTTCTCTTTCTGACTTACTTCACTCTGTATGACAGACTCTAGGTCTATCCACCTCATTACAAATAGCTCAATTTCATTTCTTTTTATGGCTGAGTAATATTCCATTGTATATATGTGCCACATCTTCTTTATCCATTCATCTGTCGATGGACACTTAGGTTGTTTCCATCTCTGGGCTATTGTAAATAGAGCTGCAATGAACATTTTGGTACATGCCTCTTTTTGAATTATGGTTTTCTCACAGTATATGCCCAGTAGTGGGATTGCTGGGTCATATGGTAGTTCTATTTGTAGTTTTTTAAGGAACCTCCATACTGTTCTCCATAGTGGCTGTACCAATTCACATTCCCACCAGCAGTGCAAGAGTGTTCCCTTTTCTCCACACCCTCTCCAGCATTTATTGTTTCTAGATTTTTTGATGATGGCCATTCTGACTGGTGTGAGATGATATCTCATTGTAGTTTTTTTTTTTTTTTTGCGGTTCGCGGGCCTCTCACTGTTGTGGCCTCTCCCGTTGCGGAGCACAGGCTCCAGACGTGCATGCTCAGCGGCCATGGCTCACGGGCCCAGCCGCTCCACGGCATGTGGGATCTTCCCGGACCAGGGCACGAATCTGTGTCCGCTGCATCGGCAGGCGGACTCTCAACCACTGCGCCACCAGGGAAGCCCCTCATTGTAGTTTTGATTTGCATTTCTCTGATTAAAGATGTTGAGCATTCTTTGATGTGTTTGTTGGCAGTCTGTATATCTTCTGTGGAGAAATGTCTATTTAGGTCTTCTGCCCATTTTTGGATTGGGTTGTTTGTTTTTTGGTATTGAGCTGCATGAGCTGCTTATAAATTTTGGAGATTAATCCTTTGTCAGTTGCTTCAATTGCAAATATTTTCTCTCATTCTGAGGGTTGTCTCTTGGTCTTGTTTATGGTTTCCTTTGCTGTGCAAAAGCTTTGAAGTTTCATTAGGTCCCATGTGTTTATTTTTGTCTTTATTTCCATTTCTCTAGGAGGTGGGTCCAAAAGGATCTTGCTGTGATTTATGTCATAGAGTGTTCTGCCTATGTTTTCCTCTAAGAGTTTGATAGTTTCTGGCCTTACATTTAGGTCTTTAATCCATTTTGAGCTTATTTTTGTGTATGGTGTTAGGGAGTGATCTAATCTCATACTTTTACATGTCCCTGTCCAGTTTTCCCAGCACCACTTATTGAAGAGGCTGTCCTTTCTCCACTGTCCATTCCTGCCTCCTTTATCAAAGATAAGGTGACCATATGTGCGTGCGTTTATCTCTGGGCTTTCTATCCTGTTCCATTGATCTGTCTTTCTGTTTTTGTGCCAGTACTATACTGTCTTGATTACTGTAGCTTTGTAGTATAGTCTGAAGCCAGGGAGCCTGATTCCTCCAGCTCCGTTTTTTGTTCTCAAGATTGCTTTGGCTACTCGGGGTCTTTTGTGTTTCCATACAAGTTGTGAAATTTTTTGTTCTAGTTCTGTGGAAAATGCCAGTGGTAGTTTGATAGGGATTGCATTGAATCTGTAGATTGCTTTGGGTAGTAGAGTCATTTTCACCATGTTCCTTCTTCCAATCCAAGAACATGGTATATCTCTCCATCTATTTGTATCATCTTTAATTTCTTTCATCAGTGTCTTAGAATTTTCTGCATACAGGTCTTTTGTCTCCTTAGGTAGGTTTATTCCTAGATGTTTTATTCTTTTTGTTGCAATGGTAAATGGGAGTGTTTTCTTGATTTCACTTTCAGATTTTTCATCATTAGTATATAGGAATGCCAGAGATTTCTGTGCATTAATTTTGTATCCTGCTACTTTACCAAATTCATTGATTAGCTCCAGTAGTTTTCTGGTAGCATCTTTAGGATTCTCTATGTATAGTATCATGTCATCTGCAAACAGTGACAGCTTTACTTCTTTTCCGATTTGGATTCCTTTTATTTCCTTTCCTTCTCTGATTGCTGTGGCTAAAACTTCCAAAACTAAGTTGAATAAGAGTGGTGAGAGTGGGCAGCCTTGTCTTGTTCCTGATCTTAGTGGAAATGGTTTCAGTTTTTCACCATTGAGGACGATGTTGGCTGTGGGTTTGTCATATATGGCCTTTATTATGTTGAGGAAACTTCCCTCTATGCCTACTTTCTGCATGGTTTTTATCATAAATGGGTGTTGAGTTTTGTCGAAAGCTTTCTCTGCATCTATTGAGATGATCATATGGTTTTTCTCCTTCAATTTGTTAATATGGTGTATCACGTTGATTGATTTGTGTATTTTGAAGAATCCTTGCATTCCTGGAATAAACCCCACTTGATCATGGTGTATCATCCTTTTAATGTGCTGTTGGATTCTGTTTGCTAGTATTTTGTTGAGGATTTTTGCATCTATGTTCATCAGTGATATTGGCCTGTAGTTTTCTTTCTTTGTGACATCCTTGTCTGGTTTTGGTATCAAGGTGATGGTGGCCTCGTAGAATGAGTTTGGGAGTGTTCCTCCCTCTGCTATATTTTGGAAGAGTTTGAGAAGGATAGGTGTTAGCTCTTCTCTAAATGTTTGATAGAATTCCCCTGTGAAGCCATCTGGTCCTGGGCTTTTGTTTGTTGGAAGATTTTTTATCACAGTTTCAATTTCAGTGTTTGTGATTGGTCTGTTCATATTTTCTATTTCTTCCTGACTCAGTCTTGGCAGGTTGTGCATTTCTAAGAATTTGTCCATTTCTTCCAGGTTGTCCATTTTATTGGCATAGAGTTGCCTGTAGTAATCTCTCATGATCTTTTGTATTTCTGTAGTGTCAGTTGTTACTTCTTTTTCATTTCTAATTCTATTGATTTGAGTCTTCTCCCTTTTTTTCTTGATGAGTCTGGCTAATGGTTTATCAATTTTGTTTATCTTCTCAAAGAACCAGCTTTTAGTTTTATTGATCTTTGCTATTGTTTCCTTCATTTCTTTTTCATTTATTTCTGATCTGATTTTTATGATTTCTTTCCTTCTGCTAACTTTGGGGGTTTTTTGTTCTTTTTTCTCTAATTGCTTTAGGTGCAAGGTCAGGTTGTTTACTCGAGATGTTTCCTGTTTCTTAAGGTGGGATTGTATTGCTGTAAACTTCCCTCTTAGAACTGCTTTTGCTGCATCCCATAGGTTTTGGGTCGTCGTGTCTCCATTGTCATTTGTTTCTAGGTATTTTTTTATTTCCCCTTTGATTTCTTCAGTGATCACTTCGTTATTAAGTAGTGTATTGTTTAGCCTCCATGTGTTTGTATTTTTTACAGATCTTTTCCTGTAATTGATATCTAGTCTCATAGCGTTATGGTTGGAAAAGTTACTTGATACAATTTCAATTTTCTTAAATTTACCAAGGCTTGATTTGTGACCCAAGATATGATCTATCCTGAGAATGTTCCATGAGCACTGAGAAAAATGTGTATTCTGTTGTTTTTGGATTGAATGTCCTATAAATATCAATTGAGTCCATCTTGTTTAATGTATCATTTAAAGCTTGTGTTTCCTTATTTATTTTCATTTTGGATGATCTGTCCATTGGTGAAAGTGGGGTGTTGAAGTCCCCTAATATGAATGTGTTACTGTCGATTTCCCCTTTTATGGCTGTTAGTATTCGCCTTATGTATTGAGGTGCTCCTATGTTGGATGCATAAATATTTACAATTGTTATATCTTCTTCTTGGATTGATCCCTTGATCATTATATAGTGTCCTTCTTTGTCTCTTCTAATAGTCTTTATTTATTTATTATTTTTTTTTCTTTTTGCGGTATGCGGGCCTCTCACTGTTGTGGCCTCTCCCGTTGCGGAGCACAGGCTCCGGACGCGCAGGCCCAGCGGCCATGGCTCACGGGCCCAGCCGCTCCGCGGCACATGGGATCCTCCCAGACCGGGGCACGAACCCGTATCCCCTGCATCGGCAGGCGGACTCTCAACCACTGCGCCACCAGGGAGGCCCTAGTCTTTATTTTAAAGTCTATTTTGTCTGATATGAGAATTGCTACTCCAGCTTTCTTTTGATTTCCATTTGCATGGAATATCTTTTTCCATCCCCTTACTTTCAGTCTGTATGTGTCTCTAGGTCTGAAGTGGGTCTCTTGTAGACAGCATGTATATGGGTCTTGTTTTTGTATCCATTCTGCCAATCTGTGTCTTTTGGTGGGAGCATTTAGTCCATTTACATTTAAGGTATTTATTGATATGTATGTTCCTATTCCCATTTCCTTAATTGTTTTGGGTTTGTTATTGTAGGTCTTTTCCTTCTGTTGTGTTTCTTGCCTAGAGAAGTTCCTTTAGCATTTGTTGTAAAGCTGGTTTGGTGGTGCTGAACTCTCTCAGCTTTTGCTTGTCTGTAAAGGTTTTAGTTTCTCCATGAAATGTGAATGAGATCCTTGGTGGGTAGAGTAATCTTGGTTGCAGGTTTTTCTCCTTCATCACTTTAACTATGTCCTGCCAGTCCCTTCTAGTTTGTAGAGTTTCTGCTGAAAGATCAGCTGTTAACCTTATGGGGATTCCCTTGTGTGTTATTTGTTGTTTTTCCCTTGCTGCTTTTAATATGTTTTCTTTGTGTTTAATTTTTGACAGTTTGATTAATATGTGTCTTGGCGTATTTCTCCTTGGATTTATTCTGTATGGGACTCTCTGTGCCTCCTGGACTTAACTATTTCCTTTTCCTCAGTTTTTTTCATTCTTTTTTCTTTATTCTACTCTGCAGCAGTTATTTCTACTATTTTATCTTCAACGTCACCTATCCGTTCTTCTGCCTCAGTTATTCTCCTATTGATCCCATCTAGAGTATTTTTAATTTCATTTATTGTGTTGCTCATCGTTGCCTGATTCATCTTTAGTTCTTCTAGGTCCTTGTTAAGTGTTACTTGCATTTTGTCTATTCTATCTCCAAGATTTTGGATCATCTTTACTATCATTATTCTGAATTCTTTTTCAGGTAGACTGCCTATTTCCTCTTCATTTGTTAGGTCTGGTGGGTTTTTATCTTGCTCCTTCACCTGCTGTGTGTTTTTCTGTCTTCTCATTTTGCTTATCTTACTGTGTTTGGGGTCTCCTTTTTGCAGGCTGCAGGTTCCTAGTTCCCGTTGTTTTTGGTGTCTGTCCCCAGTGGCTAAAGTTGGTTCAGTGGGTTGTGTAGGCTTCCTGGTGGAGGGGACTAGTGCCTGTGTTCTGGTGGATGAGGCTGGATCTTGTCTTTCTGGTGGACAGGTCCACATCTGGTGGTGTGTTTTGGGGTGTCTGTGGCCTTATTATGATTTTAGGCAGCCCCTCTGCTAGTGGGTGGGGTTGTGTTCCTGTCTTGCTAGTTGTTTGGCATAGGGTCCAGCACTGTAGCTTGCTGGTCGTTGAGTGAAGCTGGGTGTTGGTGTTGAGATGGAGATCTCTGGGAGATTTTCGCCGTTTGATATTATGTGGAGCTTGTGGACCAGTGTCCTGAAGTTGGCTCTCCCACCTCAGAGGCACAGCACTGAGTCCTGGCTGCAGCACCAAGAGCCTTTCATCCACATGGCTCAGAATAAAAGGGAGAAAAAGCAGAAAGAAAGAATTAGTAGAAGTAGAAAGAGAGAAAGAAAGAAGGAAAGAAAGAAAGGAGGGAGGGAGGAAGGCGGGAAGGTAGGAAAAAAAGAAAGAAGATAAAGTAAAATAGAATATAGTATGATAAAATATAAAGTTATTAAAATAAATAATTATTTTTAAAAAGAAAAAAGAAAATGGACGGATAGAACCCTGGAACAAATGGTGGAAGCAAAGCTCTACAGACAAAATCTCACACAGAAGCATACACATACACATTCACAAAAAGAGGAAAAGGGGAAAAAAAACATAAATCTTGTTCTCAAAGTCCACCTCCTCAATTTGGGATGATTCGTTGTCTATTCATGTATTCCACAGATGCAGGGTACATCAAGTTGATTGTGGAGCTTTAATCCACTGCTTCTGAGGCTGCTGGGAGAGATTTCCCTGTCTCTTCTTTATTCTCACAGCTCCCGGGTCTCAGCTTTGGATTTGGCCCCGCCTCTGCATGTAGGTCTGCAGAGGGCGTCTGTTCTTCGCTCAGACAGGGTGGGGTTAAAGGAGCAGCCGCTTCGGGGACTCTGGCTCACTCAGGCCGCGGGGAGGGAGGGGTACGGAGTGCGGGGCGAGCCTGCGGCGGCAGAGGCCAGCGTGACGTTGCACCAGCCCAAGGCGCGCCTTGCGTTCTCCCGTGGAAGCCGTCCCTGGATCCCAGGACCCCGGCAGTGACGGGCTGCACAGGCTCCCCAGAAGCGGGGCGTGGACAGTGACCTGCGCTCGCACACAAGCCTCTTGGCGGCGGCAGCAGCAGTAGCCCCAGCATCCCATCCCCGTCTCTGGGGTCCGCGCTTTTAGCCGCGGCTCGCGCCCGTCTCTGGAGCTCCTTTAAGCGGCGCTCTTAATCCCTTCTCCTCGCGCACTAGGAAACAAAGAGGGAAGAAAAAGTCTTTTGCCTCTTCAGCAGGTCCAGACTTTTTCCCGGACTCCCTCCTGGCTAGCCGTGGTGCACTAGCCCCTTCAGGCTGTGTTCACGCCACCAACCCCAGTCTTCTCCCTGCGCTCCGACCGAAGCCCGAGCCTCAGCTCCCAGCCCCGCCCGCCCCGGCCGGGGAGCAGACAAGCCTCTCAGGCTGGTGAGTGCCGGTCGGCACTGATCCTCTGTGTGGGAACCTCTCCGCTTTGCCCTCCGCACCCCTGTTGCTGCACTCTCCTCCGTGGCTCCGAAGCTTCCCCCTTCCGCCACCCACAGTCTCTGCCCGCGAAGGGGCTTCCTAATGTGTGGAAACCTTTCCTCCTTCACGGCTCCCTCCCACTGGTGCAGGTCCCGTCCCTATCCTTTTGTCTCTGTTTATTCTTTTTTCTTTTGCCCTACCCAGGTACGTGGGGAGTTTCTTGCCTTTTGGGGGGTCTGAGGTCTTCTGCCAGCGTTCAGTAGGTGTTCTGTAGGAGTTGTTCTACGTGTAGATGAATTTCTGGTGTATCTGTGGGGAGGAAGGTGATCTCCGCGTCTTACTCTTCTGCCATCTTCCCTGAGCTCCCTAATACTTCTTTTCCTGTCACCTCTGCTGTGACCTCTGCTGCGACCTCTGCTGCCCAGGTTCTCCAGGGTGGTCCCCAGACTGGGGGAAGGGGCGTTGCCTGGGAGCTGGTTAGAAATGCACGTTCTCAAGCCTCCGCCAGCCATCCAGCAGCAGAAGTTCTGGGGGTGGGCCCAGCGACTGGGTTTTAACAGGCCCTCTGTGTGATGGCAATTTACCGTCAAATGTGAGACCCACTAGGATACTGAGGGCAGGGGGTGTTTGAGCATCCCTCACAGGGAACCAGGAGCTGAGGGCCAGACGCTGGCAGCACTGAAGACCCCACAAAGCCAGAAAAAGTAAGAGAGGTAAATAAACTGTGGTTTATCCATACAGTGAAATACTATTCAGACATAAAAGGGAATGAAGTCCTGACACGTGCCACAATAGACATGAACCTTGAAAGCATCATGCTTAGTGAAAGAAGCCAGTCAGGGACTGGAGGGGCCAGGATCTGGCCCCCCGGGGCTGTCGGCCTCGGGTGGTCCTGTTCTCATCACGAAAGGTGCCCCGTCCCCCAAAATGATGGGGACGATATGGATGTCCCTGAGGCGGAAGGTGGCCTCTCTGAGCCTCAGCCCCAGCCACTGTCCCAGGTGACAGCTTGTCAGGCCACCTCAGGGGGTGTGCAAATTAAAAAACCTGCGCACACAGGACATCTACTGGATTCATCACTTAGCTGTTTCCCAGAAATCTCTGATTACATAAAGACAAAGAACACGACATGATAAATACTGTGCCTAGGAAACAGCAGGAGAAAGGAAACAGAGCAGGGGACACAGCAGGGGGACAGATGATGCAGAAGCCAGAACGGTCACAGAATAGCAGTGTGAAATGAGAGGAAATTATTATTATAATTATTTTTTCTGGAAAAGACACATCGAGGTTGATCTGCTCATTTCCACACGCCCACAATCCTCGGGAAGGGAGTCCAGGCAAAGGTGAGGCTTGGACACAGAAGCCCCTCCCCCACAAGCATGTTGTGCTTCTGTTTAAGTTGGCCTTCAGTGCTGTGCAGCCTTGGGCACGTTGCCATACCTCTCTGGGCCTGTTTCCTCCATGGGACGCTGTAACGGGGCTGCCCAGTCTCCACAGCAAGGGGGGGGAAGGACCATTTATTGAGCACCTGCTGTACGCTCATGCTCTGTAACTGTCCTCTCTCTGAGTTCTCCCGTCCACCCTGTGAGGTGAACAACATTGTTCCCACCTGACAGGTAGACTGAGGCTACAGAGGGGTGAGCATCTGCCTGAGTCTCAATCCCTGTCCTTCCAGGATCTTTGTTGAGCTTCTTCAGAGTGTTTGGGTTTGCAAGGCGCTTCCCTTCCCCACGGGGTATAATGGGGATGATCTGTTATCTCCACCTCGTGGGATTGTGAGGATTTTAAATAAGTTAAGGTGGCGGACGTGGAGATGTGCTTTACAAAACGTTCTTGCTCCTGAAACGTGCCAGGAGCATCTTGGCAGAGCAGTGGGGTCAGAGTAGAGAAAGTGAAGAACAAGTATACACCCGGCAGGACTTCCCTGGTGACGCAGCGGTTAAGAACCCGCCTGCCAGTGCAGGGGACACGGGTTCGAGCCCTGGTCCAGGAATATCCCACATGCTGCGGAGCAACTAACCCGTGCACCACAACTACTGAGCCTGCGCTCTAGAGCCTATGACCCACAACTACTGAACCCATGTGCCACAACTACTGAAGCCCACGTGCCTAGAGCCCGTGCTCCGCAACAAGAGAAGCCATCGCAATGAGAAGCCCGCACACGGCAATGAAGACCCAACGCAGCCAAAAGAAAAAAAAAAAAAGTGTACACCCAGCATGTGCAGCCTGGGGGAAGATAAACGATCAACAGGTAATGATAAATGAATGTGAGATGCTGAACAGCATCTGTGATGGCGGATGCTGGGGATGTCTGAGTGGGGCTGGTGCTCTAAGGGCTTTGTGTGTTTTGCACACTTAACACAATGACCCATAAGGAAGGTGTGCTGTTATCCCCATTTCACAGATGGGGACACTGAGGCCCAGAGAGGGCAAGGGAGGCGCCCATGGTCACACAGGAGGTGGCAGAGCTGGCATGCAGGTCACTGCCTTGCAGGGGTCGATGCTTTTTCATCAGAGGTGCTCAAGGGCTTTCTTCACTCACCTAGCGTTTCTGGGTCTGAGCATCATGTTTATGTGAGTAAGCTTGAGGAACCAGTAAATACTGGCCGTGTCATCAAAGAGGGAAATCCCAGGGCCCTTTATGGCAGGCGGGCTTCTCAGAGGAGCCGGCCCTGCCTCTCTCTCCTTTGCTCATTGCTTTCGGCCCTGGTTCGTGCCCGTCTCCCTTCCCTGTGGACTGTTAGGATAGAGGCAGCCACTGCAATCAAGCCAACGTAGCGATAACACAAGTCTCACGTATTTTTTGGTTTCCCAGTGCCTAGAAAAGTTCTGTGTACACTATACTGTAGTTTATTGTGTGCGGTACCATTATGTCTAAAAAACAATGTACATGCCTTAATTAAAAAATACTTTATTGCTAAAAAATGCTGTCATCTGACAATGCAGGGATATCACAAACGTTCAATTTGTTTTAAAAAAAAAAAGTAATATCTGTGAGGTGCACTAAAACAAAGTATGCCTGGAATTTAGAAGTCATCTGTTGCAACCCCCAGCTTGAGTAGTAATTCTCTAGCAGCCGCTTGAGCGTGAGTGATCCACTCACTTCTATTTGATCACAAAGTTTACCTCCTTCAAGGAGTCTTTATACAGCCCATGATTAATGTTTCTGTTATAATTTTTTCCATTATATTGACTTAAAGTCTTCAAACTTCGAAGTCCAAATTAGTGACAGAGAGACCTACGGTAGCATAGGATAGAAAACACCACACATTAGTGAACTTTCATTCAAGTTTTCTTTTGTTATTCTTTTAATGCCCTTTAGTGAAAAGAGCTAACGCTTGG
Source organism: Mesoplodon mirus (assembly GCF_964341445.2). Taxonomy (NCBI): domain Eukaryota; kingdom Metazoa; phylum Chordata; class Mammalia; order Artiodactyla; family Ziphiidae; genus Mesoplodon; species Mesoplodon mirus. The sequence goes on from NC_138991.1 coordinate 55,286,786, forward strand.
GTGTGGACAGCCTTGGGTTTGAATCCCCAGCCGTATACACTTGGGCGAGCTAATCACTCCTCTGGGCTTTAATAATCTCTTCTATGAAATCAGGATAATTATTTATTTTAATTGTGAAAAAGTACACATAACATAACATTTACTGTCTTAACCATTTTTTTACTTGTTAATTTGTGTTTATTGTAAGGAATACAATAAAACAAATAAGTTCTTATTTAGCAGCTAATCATCTAACCATATCTGTTCGCTAACCAATGTCCAATAACATTAGTATTTATTCTTCATTCCTATATTATTGCAAAGGAAGATTAATAGGTGTCATGTTTATACCTACAAGTGTGCAACTATGACTCAGAGCTAAAAATGAATGTTTTCCAAAAATATTTATTATTTTATCATTTTTATGTCTTTCTCCTCCCTTTAGGAAGTTCATTTTAGAAACAAATAACTAAAATAATACACTAATCTTAGTTTTATGTTCTGAAGGATTGTAGTGTAGAATAAAGGTGTAGATGATTAAAAGGAGAAACACAGACCATCTCTGTTTTCAGGTATTGAGCACACTATGATAAATGCTTCCTCATGTAAATGAATATATTTAACTCAGAGTTCAACATTAATGTAACAGATACTACCTTCATTATTTCATTATGATGCAAAGTATTTCTCTTTCACATTGACCTGTTTTTTCAGACTAGTATCACAGATAATAATTGACTGAAGGAAAATCATGCACATAAGAATATGAAATTAATCATCATTAAAAATATATAGTTCAAACAACATAAAAATATCTTCATATTTTCACAGCAATTGAAGTCTCAATTAGTTTTTTTGTCTTGTTTTTTGTTTTACAACTTTATTGGAGTGTAATTGTTTCAAAATGGTGTATTAGTTCCTGCTTTATAACAAAGTGAATCAGTTATACATATACATCTGTTACCATATCCCTTCCCTCTTGCGTCTCCCTTCCTCCCTCCCTATCCCACCCCTTCGGGTGGTCACAAAGCACCGAGCTGATCTCCCTGTGCTATGTGGCTGCTTCCCACTAGCTATCTACCTTACGTTTGGTAGTGTGTATATGTCCATGCCTCTCTCTCGCTTTGTCACAGCTTACCCTTCCCCCTCCCCATATCCTCAAGTCCATTCTCAAGTAGGTCTGTGTCTTTATTCCTGTTTTACCCCTAGATTCTTAATGACATTTTTTTCTTAAATTCCGTATATATGTGTTAGCATACGGTATTTGTCTTTCTCTTTCTGACTTCACTCTGTATGACAGACTCTAGGTCTATCCACCTCATTACAAATAGCTCAATTTCATTTCTTTTTATGGCTGAGTAATATTCCATTGTATATATGTGCCACATCTTCTTTATCCATTCATCTGTCGATGGACACTTAGGTTGTTTCCATCTCTGGGCTATTGTAAATAGAGCTGCAATGAACATTTTGGTACATGCCTCTTTTTGAATTATGGTTTTTTCACAGTATATGCCCAGTAGTGGGATTGCTGGGTCATATGGTAGTTCTATTTGTAGTTTTTTAAGGAACCTCCATACTGTTCTCCATAGTGGCTGTACCAATTCACATTCCCACCAGCAGTGCAAGAGTGTTCCCTTTTCTCCACACTCTCTCCAGCATTTATTGTTTCTAGATTTTTTGATGATGGCCATTCTGACTGGTGTGAGATGATATCTCATTGTAGTTTTGATTTGCATTTCTCTAATGATTAATGATGTTGAGCATTCTTTCATGTGTTTGTTGGCAGTCTGTATATCTTCTTTGGAGAAATGCCTATTTAAGTCTTCTGCCCATTTTTGGATTGGGTTGTTTGTTTTTTTGCTGTTGAGCTGCATGAGCTGCTTATAAATTTTGGAGATTAACCCTTTGTCAGTTGCTTCATTTGCAAATATTTTCTCTCATTCTGAGGGTTGTCTTTTGGTCTTGTTTATGGTTTCCTTTGCTGTGCAACAGCCTTGAAGTTTCATTAGGTCCCATTTGCTTATTTTTGTTTTTATTTCCATTTCTCTAGGAGGTGGGTCAAAAAGGATCTTGCTGTGATTTATGTCATAGAGTGTTCTGCCTATGTTTTCCTCTAAGAGTTTGATAGTTTCTGGCCTTACATTTAGGTCTTTAATCCATTTTGAGCTTATTTTTGTGTATGGTGTTAGGGAGTGATCTAATCTCATAATTTTACATGTCCCTATCCAGTTTTCCCAGCACCACTTATTGAAGACGCTGTCCTTTCTCCACTGTACATTCCTGCCTCCTTTATCAAAGATAAGGTGACCATATGTGCGTGGGTTTATCTCTGGGCTTTCTATCCTGTTCCATTGATCTGTCTTTCTGTTTTTGTGCCAGTACCATACTGTCTTGATTGCTGTAGCTTTGTAGTATAGTCTGAAGTCAGAGAGCCTGATTCCTCCAGCTCCGTTTTTTGTTCTCAAGATTGCTTTGGCTACTCGGGGTCTTTTGTGTTTCCATACAAGTTGTGAAATTTTTTGTTCTAGTTCTGTGGAAAATGCCAGTGGTAGTTTGATAGGGATTGCTTTGAATCTGTAGATTGCTTTGGGTAGTAGAGTCATTTTCACCATGTTCCTTCTTCCAATCCAAGAACATGGTATATCTCTCCATCTATTTGTATCATCTTTAATTTCTTTCATCAGTGTCTTATAATTTTCTGCATACAGGTCTTTTGTCTCCTTAGGTAGGTTTATTCCTAGATGTTTTATTCTTTTTGTTGCAATGGTAAATGGGAGTGTTTTCTTGATTTCACTTTCAGATTTTTCATCATTAGTGTACAGGAATGCCAGAGATTTCTGTGCATTAATTTTGTATCCTGCTACTTTACCAAATTCATTGATTAGCTCCAGTAGTTTTCTGGTAGCATCTTTAGGATTCTCTATGTATAGTATCATGTCATCTGCAAACAGTGACAGCTTTACTTCTTTTCTGATTTGGATTCCTTTTATTTCCTTTCCTTCTCTGATTGCTGTGGCTAAAACTTCCAAAACTATGTTGAATAAGAGTGGTGAGAGTGGGCAGCCTTGTCTTGTTCCTGATCTTAGTGGAAATGCTTTCAGTTTTTCACCATTGAGGATGATGTTGGCTGTGGGTTTGTCATATATGGCCTTTATTATGTTGAGGAAACTTCCCTCTATGCCTACTTTCTGCATGGTTTTTTATCATAAATGGGTGTTGAATTTTGTCGAAAGCTTTCTCTGCATCTATTGAGATGATCATATGTTTTTTCTCCTTCAATTTGTTAATATGGTGTATCACGTTGATTGATTGGTGTATATTGAAGAATCCTTGCATTCCTGGAATAAACCCCACTTGATCATGGTGTATCATCCTTTTAATGTGCTGTTGGATTCTGTTTGCTAGTATTTTGTTGAGGATTTTTGCATCTATGTTCATCAGTGATATTGGCCTGTAGTTTTCTTTCTTTATGACATCCTTGTCTGGTTTTGGTATCAAGGTGATGGTGGCCTCGTAGAATGAGTTTGGGAGTGTTCCTCCCTCTGCTATATTTTGGAAGAGTTTGAGAAGGATAGGTGTTAGCTCTTCTCTAAATGTTTGATAGAATTCCCCTGTGAAGCCATCTGGTCCTGGGCTTTTGTGTGTTGGAAGATTTTTAATCACAGTTTCAATTTCAGTGCTTGTGATTGGTCTGTTCATATTTTCTATTTCTTCCTGAGTCAGTTGGCAGGTTGTGCATTTCTAAGAATTTGTCAATTTCTTCCAGGTTGTCCATTTTATTGGCATAGAGTTGCCTGTAGTAATCTCTCATGATCTTTTGTATTTCTGTAGTGTCAGTTGTTACTTCTCCTTTTTCATTTCTAATTCTATTGATTTGAGTCTTCTCCCTTTTTTTCTTGATGAGTCTGGCTAATGGTTTATCAATTTTGTTTATCTTCTCAAAGAACCAGCTTTTAGTTTTATTGATCTTTGCTATAGTTTCCTTCATTTCTTTTTCATTTATTTCTGATCTGATTTTTATGATTTCTTTCCTTCTGCTAACTTTGGGGGGTTTTTGTTCTTCTTTCTCTAATTGCTTTAGGTGCAAGGTCAGGTTGTTTACTCGAGATGTTTCCTGTTTCTTAAGGTGGGATTGTATTGCTATAAACTTCCTTCTTAGAACTGCTTTTGCTGCATCCCAAAGGTTTTGGGTCATCGTGTCTCCATTGTCAATTGTTTCTAGGTATTTTTTTATTTCCTCTTTGATTTCTTCAGTGATCACTTCATTATTAAGTAGTGTATTGTTTAGCCTCCATGTGTTGGTATTTTTTACAGATTTTTCCTGTAATTGATATCTAGTCTCATAGCATTGTGGTCAGAAAAGATACTTGATACAATTTCAGTTTTCTTAAATTTACCAAGGCTTGACTTGTGACTCAAGATATGGTCTATCCTGGAGAATGTTCCATGAGCACTTGAGAAAAATGTGTATTCTGTTGTTTTTGAATGGAATGTCCTATAAATATCAACTAAGTCCATGTTGTTTAATGTATCATTTAAAGCTTGTGTTTCCTTATTTATTTTCATTTTGGATGATCTGTCCATTGGTGAAAGTGGGTGTTGAAGTCCCCTACTATGAGTGTGTTACTGTCGATTTCACCTTTTATGGCTGTTAGTATTTGCCTTATGTATTGAGGTGCTCCTATGTTGGGTGCATGAATATTTACAACTGTTATATCTTCTTCTTGGATCGATCCCTTGATCATTATGTAGTGTCCTTCTTTGTCTCTTCTAGTAGTCTTTATTTTAAAGTCTATTTTGTCTGATATGAGAATTGCTACTCCAGCTTTCTTTTGATTTCCATTTGCATGGAATATCTTTTTCCATCCCCTTACTTTCAGTCTGTATGTGTCTCTAGGTCTGAAGTGGGTCTCTTGTAGACAGCATGTATATGGGTCTTGTTTTTGTATCCATTCTGCCAATCTGTGTCTTTTGGTGGGAGCATTTAGTCCATTTACATTTAAGGTATTTATTGATATGTATGTTCCTATTCCCATTTTCTTAATTGTTTTGGGTTTGTTTTTGTAGGTATTTTCCTTGTGTTGTGTTTCTTGCCTAGAGAAGATCCTTTAGCATTTGTTTTAAAGCTGGTTTGGTGGTGCTGAACTCTCTCAGCTTTTGCTTGTCTGTAAAGATTTTAATTTCTCCATGAAATGTGAATGAGATCCTTGGTGGGTAGAGTAATCTTGGTTGCAGGTTTTTCTCCTTCATCACTTTAAATATGTCCTGCCACTCCCTTCTGGCTTGTAGAGTTTCTGCTGAAAGATCAGCTGTTAACCTGATGGGGATTCCCTTGTGTGTTATTTGTTGTTTTTCCCTTGCTGCTTTTAATATGTTTTGTGTTTAATTTTTGACAGTTTGATTAGTATGTGTCTTGGCGTATTTCTCCTTGGATTTATTCTGTATGGGACTCTCTGTGCCTCCTGGACTTGATTAACTATTTCCTTTCCCATATTAGGGAAGTTTTCAACTATAATCTCTTCAAATATTTTCTCAGTCCCTTTCTTTTTGTCTTCTTCTTCTGGAACCCCTATAATTCGAATGTTGGTGCATTTAAATTTGTCCCAGAGGTCTCTGAGACTGCCCTCAGTTCTTTTCATTCTTTTTTCTTTATTCTGCTCTGCAGCAGTTATTTCCACTATTTTATCTTCCAGGTCACTTATCTGTTCTTCTGCCTCAGTTATTCTCCTATTGATCCCATCTAGAGTATTTTTAATTTCATTTATTGTGTTGCTCATTGTTGCTTGATTCATCTTTAGTTCTTCTAGGTCCTTGTTAAGTGTTTCTTGCATTTTGTCTATTCTATTTCCAAGATTTTGGATCATCTTTACTATCATTATTCTGAATTCTTTTTCAGGTAGACTGCCTATTTCCTCTTCATTTGTTAGGTCTGGTGGGTTTTTATCTTGCTCCTTCACCTGTTGTGTGTTTTTCTGTCTTCTCATTTTGCTTATGTTACTGTGTTTGGGGTCTCCTTTTTGCAGGCTGCAGGTTCGTAGTTCCCGTTGTTTTTGGTGTCTGTCCCCAGTGGCTAAGGTTGGTTTAGTGGGTTGTGTAGGCTTCCTGGTGGAGGGGACTGGTGCCTGTGTTCTGGTGGATGAAGCTTGATCTTGTCTTTCTGGTGGACAGGTCCACGTCTGGTGGTGTGTTTTGGGGTGTCTGTGGCCTTATTATGATTTTAGGCAGCCTCTCTGCTAATGGGTGGGGTTCTGTTCCTGTCTTGCTAGTTGTTTGGCATAGGGTGTCCAGCACTGTAGCTTGCTGGTCGTTGAGTGAAGCTGGGTGCTGGTGTTGAGATGGAGATCTCTGGGAGATTTTCGCCGTTTGATATCATGTGGAGCTGGGAGGTCTCTTGTGGACCAGTGTCCTGAAGTTGGCTCTCCCACCTCAGAGGCACAGCACTGACTCCTGGCTGCAGCACCAAGAGCCTTTCATCCACACAGCTCAGCTTGATACAGGGGATGCTTGCCAGTGAATTAAGGTACGAAAAAGACACAAGGCATAAATACCAAATCACTCAGTACTCTTCAGCCAGCCATGTATCTATCTGTAACCCAGGCACTTTATCTCCAGCCCACAGCGGGAGAGGTGTGTATTGCTCCTCTGGGGAATGAAGAGGATGGTCAGGGAAGCACTCTGCCTACTTCTCTGGTTGTGTGAGGTCCACAAGGGGCTCCTCTTGCTGCCTAATCGTATCAGAGCATCACTACTGTCTGGAACAGCTGCCTGAATCACGGCAGAAACATTCTGGAAATGAAGCATGCTAATCTCCTAAGCCCATTTAGAAATACCTTGGAAAAGAATCATGGAGTCACTCCACTCTGGTTTTCCTTTCTCCTTCTGTCTTATGGTGCTCCGGCCAGTTTGCTTGTCTACCTCTCACCTGTCTTAACCATTTTTAAGTATACACTTTGGTGGCATTAAGTACATTCATATGGTTGTACAACCATCACCCCATCTGTCTCCAGAACTTCTCCATTCTGCAAAACTAAAACTCTGTACCCATTAAACAACAGTCCTCAACCCCTCTTCCCATCCCCTGGCAATCACCATTGTATTCTGTCCCTGTGAGTTTCACTATACTAAGTACCACGTGTAAGTGGAATTAGACAGTATTTGTCCTCTTGTGTCTGGCTTATTTCACTTAGCATAATGTCTTCATGGTTCATCCATGTTGTAGGTTGTCAGAATTTCCTTCCTTTTTAAGGCTGAGTACTATCCATTGTATGTATATACTACATTTTGCTTAACCATTCTGTCAATGGACGCTTGGGTTGCTCCTGCGTTTCAGCTACTCTGAGTAATGCTGCTGTGTACATGGGTATACAAATATCTCTTCAAGACCCTTCTTTTAATTCTTTTGGATATATATCCAGAAGTGGAATTGTTGAATCATATGGTAATTCTATGTTTAATTTTTTGAGGAACCACCACACTGTTTTTATAGCAGCTCTACCATTTTACATTCCCACCAACAATGCGCACAGTTTCCAGTTTCTCTACATCCTCACTAACACTTGTTATTTTCTGTTCACTTTTTAAAAAATGGTAGCCATCCAGGGGCTTCCTTGGTGGTGCGCTAGTTAAGAATCCGCCTGCCAATGCAGGAGGCACGGGTTCGAGCCCTGGTCCAGGAAGATCCCACAAGCCGCGGAGCAACTAAGCCCGTGCGCCACAACTACTGAGCCTGTGCTCTATAGCCCGTGAACCACAACGACTGAACCCATGTGCTACAACTACTGAAGCTCACACACATAGAGCCCGTGCTCTGCAACAAGAGAAGCCACCGCATTGAGAAGCCTGTGCACCTCAACAAAGAGTAGCCCGCGCTTGCTGCAACTAGAGAAAGCCTGCATGCAGCAACAAAGACCCAACACAGCCAAAAATAAATAAATAAAATAAATAAATAAAGAATCTGCCTGCCAGTGCAGGGGACACAGGTTTGAGTCCTGGTCCAGGAAGATCCCACATGCCGTGGAGCAACTAAACCCATGCGCCACAACTACTGAGCCTGTGCTCTAGAGCCTGCCAGCCACAACTACTGAGCCCGCATGCTACAACTACTGAAGCCCATGTGCCTAGAGCCTGTGCTCCGCAACAAGAGAAGCCACTGCAATGAGAAGCCCGTGCACCACAATGAAGAGTAGCCCCTGCTCGCTGCAACTAGAGAAAGCCTGCATGCAGCAATGAAGACCCAATGCAACCAAAAATAAATAAAATTTAAAAATTAAAAAAAAATTAAAAAAATAAAATGGTAGCCATCCAAATGCGTATGAGGTGTTATCTCATTACAGTTTTGATTTGCATTTCTGTAATGATTACCGGTGTTGAGCATCTTTTCATGTCCTTTTGGTCACATGCTCTTTGTATATCTTAGGAGAACTGTCTATTCAAGTCCTTTGACCATTTTCGAATTGGGTTTTTTTGTTGTTGATGTTGAGTTTTGAGTTCTCTACATATTCTGGGTATTAATCCCTTATCACAAATTTGATTTGCCAGTATTTTCTTCCATCCTCTGGGTTGCTTTTTTACTCTGTTGATATTGTCTTATGATGTCCAAAATTTAAAAATTTTTGATAAGTTGAATCTATTTTTTCTTTTGTTGCTTGTGCCTTTGGTGTCATTTTTAAGAAATCACTGTCAAATCCAGTGTTGTGAAGCCTTCCCCCTGTGTTTTCTTCTAAGAGTTTTATACATTTATTTAGGTCTTTGATCCCTTTTGAGATAATTTTAGTATACGGTGTTATGTAAGGCCCCAACTTCTTTTTCCACATGGACAACCAGTTTTCCTATTTGTTAAAAGACTGTTCTTTCCCCATCAAATGGTCTTGATATCCTTGTCAATGAATCATTTGGCCATATATGCAAGGGTTTATTTCTGGGTTCTCTATTCTATTCTGTTTGTATGTCTTTCTTCATGCCACAACCACACTGTTGTTTTGGTTTTTTTTAAGACTTTTTTTTGATGTGGACCATTTTTAAAGTCTTGAATTTGTTACAGTACTGCTTCTGTTTTATGTTTTGGCCCTTTGGCTGTGAACATGTGGGATCCTAGCTCCCCAACCAAGGGTTGAACCTGCCCCCACCACGTTGGAAGGCAAAGTCTTAACCACTGGATCACCAGGAAAGTCCCACTGCCACACTGTTTTGATGACCGTAGCTTTGTTAAAAGTTTTGAAATCAAGAAATGTGAGTCTTCCAGACTTGTTCTTCCTTTTCAAGATTGTTTTAGCTATTTTGGGTCCCCTGAGCTTCCATATGAATTTTAAAATGGATTTTTTCTATTTCTACAAAAAAAAAAAAAAGATGATTGGGATTTTGATAGGGATTGCATTCAATCAGTCAGTCACTTTGGGTAGTGACATCTTAACAATATTAAATCTTCTAAACCATGAAGATTACACATGGTATGTGTTTCCATTTATTTATTTCTTACTAATTTCTTTCAGCAATGTTTTATAGTTTACAAGTCTTTTACCTCTTTGGTTAATACCTAAGTATTCTTTTTGATGCTATTGTGAGTTGAACTATTTTCATAATTTTCATTTCAGATTATTCATTGTTAATGTACAGAAATGCAACTGATTTTTGTGTGCTGACTTTGTACCCTGCTACTTTGCTGAAATTGTTTATTATCTCTAACAGTTGTGGGGTTTTTTGTTTGGTTGGTTTTACAGAATCTTTAAGGTTTTCTATATATAAGATCCTATCATCTATGAATAGAGAGGAGTTTACTTCTTCCTTTTCAATTTGCATGCTTTTTATTTCTTTTTCTTGCCTAATTGCTCTGGTTAGAACTTCCAGTACTATGTTTGAATAGAAGTGGCAAAAGTGGACACCCTCATCTTGTTCCTGTTCTTAGAGGAAATGTTTTCAGTCTTTCACTACTGAATATATGTGGTGTTTGCTGTGTGTTTTTTTAATATATGGTTTTTATTATGTTGAAGTATGTTCCTTCTATTCCTAGTTTGTTGAGTGTTTTTATTATGTAAGGGTGTTGAATTTTGTCAAATGCCTTTTCTGCATCTATTGAAATGATCAAGTGGGTTTTTTCCCCTTTCATTCTGTTCATGTGGCATATTAATCAATTTTCACATGCTGAACCATCTTTGCATTCCAGGAATAAATCCCATTTGGTCATGGTGTATAATATTTTTAATATGCTGCTGAATTCTTTGTTAGTGTTTTGTTGAGGATTTTTGCATCAGTGTTCACCAGGGATATTGTTTGTAGTTGTTTTGTCTGCCTTTGTATCAGGGTAATACTGCCCTCATAGAATGAGTGAGAAGTCCCTCTTCTTCAATTTTTTGGAAAAGTGAGGATTGGCATTAGTTCTTTAAATGTTTGGCAGAATTCACCAGTGAAGTCATCAGGTCCAGAACTTTCCTTTCTGTGGAGATTGATTACTAATTCAATCTTCTTACTAGTTATATATAAGTTTATTCAGATTTTCTATTTCTTTGATCCAGTCTTGGTAGGTTTTGTGTTTCTAGAAATTTGTCCATTTCATCTAGGTTATCCAACTTGTTGGCATAAAATTGTTCATGGTACTCATAATCCTTTTATTTCTGTAGAATCAGTAGTAATGTCCCCATTTTCATTTCTGATTTTAGTAAATCGAAACTTCTTTTTTCGTTGGTCCATCTAGCTAAAGACTTGTCAATTTTGTTGATACATTTCAACAACTTTCATTAATTTTCTCTGTTGCTTTTCCACTCTCTATTTTATTTGTGCTCTAATTTTTATTATTTCCTTCCTTCCGCTAACTTTGAGTTTAGTTTGTTCTTTTTCTAGTTCCTGAAGTTGTAAGATTAGAGTGCTGATTTAGGTCTTTCCAGTTTTCTAATATAGGCATTTATAGCTATAAATTTCTCCCTTGGCATTGCTTTTGCTGCATCCCATAGGTTTTGGTATGTCGTGTTTTCATTTTCATTTGTCTTGAAGTATTTTCTAATTTCCCTTGTGATTTCTTTGATCCACTGGTTGTTTGTATTGTTTTTCACAAATCTGTGATTTTTTCCATTTTCCTTCTGTTATTGATTTCTAACTTTATCCCATCAGGTTGGAGAGGACACTTTGTATGAAATCTATCTTTTAGAATCTGTTGAGACTTGTGGCCTAACATATGGTCTGTCCTGGAAAATGTCCCCTGTGCACTTCAGAAGCGTGTATATGCTGCTACTGTTGGGTAGAGTGCTCTGTGTATGTCTGTTAGATTTAGTTGGTTTATCGTGTTAAATCCTCTATTTCCTTACTTATCTTCTGTCTGGTCGTTCTGTCCATTATTGAGAGTGGGTTATTGAGGCCACCAGCTGTAATTGTAGAACTGTCTGTTTCTCTGTTCAATTCTGTAAGTTTTTTCTGTAAGCTTTCTATTTTTTGATAATTATTATTATTAGGTGCATAAATGTTTAAATTGTTATATCTTCTTCCTGTATTGAAACTTTCATTAAAATCTATTTTGTCTGATATTGTATAGCCACTCCTTTTTGGTTACTACTTGCATGGAATATCTTTTTCCATACTTTCACTTTAAATCTATTTGTGGTTTTAGATCTAAAGTGAATCTCTTGTAGACAAAATATAGTTGGATCATGTATTTTTATTCATTCTGCCAATCTTTGTCTTGGTTGGAAAGTTTAATCCATTTAAATTTAATTACTGATAAGGAGGGACTTATTCTGTCATTGCTATTCATTTTCTATATGCTTTCTAGCTTTTTTTGTCCCTTATTCCATGCATTGCTGTCTTTGGTGTTTAGTTTTTCATCATGAACTATTCCTTTCCCATCTCCTTTTGTGTATATTCTATAGCTGTTTCCTTTGTGATTACATTTAACAAACTAAAGTTACTTTGAATAATGATTTGAATTTACATCAGCTTAACTTTAGTAACAAGAAAACCCTGCTCCTTTACAGCTCCATCCCCACCCCTTTATACATCTTTGTACATTGTGTGCTCCCAAACATAAACTAATAATTTTTTAAAATGCATTAGTCTCTTAAATTATGAAGAAAACAAAATGTGGAGTTACAAACCAAAGTTACAAGTAATACTGGCTTTTAGACTAGCTTGTCAGTTGGACTTGACTAGGGCTGGGTTTTTGCCAAGTAAGTGTAAGAGAGGGGCAGGGGACTCACGGATGTCCCCGAAGGGAGCGATGATCGTCATGGCCCACAGAACCAGCACTGGGACGGGGGTGCTTGGCGAGAGTATGTGAGGAGGACAGGTTTTAAAAAATGACAGATTGCAGGCCTGAAACTTTTGAACAGTTGTTGCTGTGAGGGCACTAGAGCAAAGTGCTGGGGGGACAGAGTGGATCAGAGCAGAGAATCTGACGTCAAGATTACAGAGGTGGTGCAGTGGCGGCCGCCGCGTTGGTCTAGAAGAGCTGCAAGTGGCATAGAGGAATAGCCGCTGGAGAGGAAGAAGCTCAGAGAAGCGAGATGCGGGGTGTGGCTGGAGGGGATGGAGGGGCCCCGGAGTGAGGCGTTAATCATCAGTGAGTGAGAAGCAGCTCGGAGGTCAATATGCAAGTCCAAGCGTAGGCACAGAGAGTGTTACAGGTGCATGGCATGAGCGTCAAAGGAATTGATAAGGAGGCAAAGTGGTTTGAAGCAGGGAAATCAAGAATCGGGAATATGGATTGAGGGAGAATAAAAAAGACAGCCTTTCCTTGGGGGAGCTCGAGTGAACAGGACCCTTGGGAGATAGCCATGCTTGGAGATGGCTGGGAAGCTGGGAGGAGAGGTTGAGGATTATCGGGGAGTTTGTTCCATACTGGAAGCGAGGGAGGGGCGACCAGGACAGATTAGAGTGTGGCCAAGACAGTGCAGGCTGTGGGCACCGTGGAAACAGTCCTGTTTCTTTTCTACCTTGAGGCTGGGGGACCTCGGGCCAGCACTCAGCCTGTGCATAGTTTTCTCATCTGTTCAAATACAGGATACACTGGGTTGGCATAGGGTTAAGTAACCTGGAGGCTGTAGAGCACAGGACGCAGTGCGATCCATGAACGTGCCCTCAAGATCCAGCGTTGGTCCCACCCCTTCTCCTGTTTTATCAGCCTGGGAGTGCCCTTTCCACAGCACTGGGCTCAGCAGTCTGCAGTGCACCCTTCGTGGGGCCCTGAGCAGAGTCTCCCAGGATTTGCGGGTATGACTTTTATATACTGACCTTATGCCTAGGCTCTTATCATCCTGGTTCAAAAGGTTAAGTACCTTGCTATAGGGTATGCATTTTTAAGCCAATGTAAATTTGGGGTGGGGAGCAGGGGACAGTGTAGTATTTCTTTCTCATCCTTCAGGTCACAGTTTAAATGTCACATCTGCCAAGAGAACCCCTTGGTCTAGCCTCATGGTTCTCAAGGGGGGACCATTCCTCACTCTGGGGACGTGTGGTCAAATCTGGAGACATTTCTGGTTGTCAGTACGGAAAGGGTTCTAGGGGCATTTAGTGGATAGAGGCCAGGGCTGCTGACCGTCTTACAGTGACAGGACAGTTCCCTTGACACAGAATTTTCCAGCCCCAAATGTCAGCAGCACTGAGGGTGAGAAAGCCTGGCCTGGACTATTTACAGGAGATCCTTTCTCCAAGCCCTGCTTAATCCTTCATGGTGCTTACTGTGGTCTGTAATTATCTGGATGGCTGACTTTAAGAAGTGTCTGTGTGTACAGACAGACGGATGGAGAGATAGATAGGAAGAAATATACATATAATTGTCCATCTGCCTTATTTGGAATGTTAGTCCAAAATGGCAGGGGTGTTTTCTGTCTTGGTCACTGCGGCATGCCCAGTGCCTCGCATGATGGTATATAGTAGGTGCCCAATAACTATGTTTCTGAGTGAATGAATAGGAGGGGCTTCTTTTCTTCTGTATAGAATTTTGATTCTACATCTCCAATTAATACAGACTTGCCTAATAACTCAAAATAGGATTTTGCTCCACTTCAAATACAAGTGATGTTTGTCCAATCAAATCCTGTTGTTCAGGATAACATGTGCAATGGTGAAGGACCTTTCTGGAAGTTTTTATAAACACGTATATTGAAAGTTCACCTAACCCCCAACTGCTGAAAAAAGAATGGACACAAAGAATCAGAGAGACCATAAACTGAGTATCTAATTTAGAAAATGTCACTGTTTTAATGTTGTCAGTTGTAAAGAGGTGTGTCTTAACCAGATTGTAACAAAATTACCACAGCTTATTCCAAAAGAAAATTTTAATACAAGAGATTTTAGAAAATTAAACACATTTGTTTAAAAATTCTATTGTGTAAACCTTAACAGAACAGGGTAGTTAAGATAATACTACATGTTTCAGAGCGAATCGTGGGCTTCTAGGCCTCACATCCAGACACTAGACTCTAGATTTGTCGCCTTGTTCCCTGCAACAGATGGCTCACTGGGACCTGATCGTGGGTGACTCCGGTTGGGTCACCATGGTGCCTGTAGTCAAAAGACTCCCTCCTTCAAGAAGTCAGCATCTGATGAGTTAAGCAAAGTTTTCTACCAAATGGCGATGCCAGGGATGGTGCCACTAAGGCTGCAGAGGCAAAGACATTCTTTCTAGGATGGATCCTAGATAATAAAAAATCCACCACTCCCTCACTCCTGGCTATGCCTGTTCTCCAGCTCATCTCTGGAGGGGCTAGCAACTCTGGGTGCAAACGTGTGATCCCCCATTTTGGAACCTTCCATGTCCCCAGTCCCAGTTTTTGCAAGGGCGTCCCCTTGTATGGTCTCAGGTGATGGCGGAAAGAATCGTCGGAGGTGCATGGCTTCTCCCCTTGCAGTTCATGAAGGCAGGAGGCTGATGATGGGATTCGAGGGCAGGCGGGGAGCCTGGGCGGGTCAGCTAGTGGTTTTCGGTGATGATGGCAAAACATTTATGTGCCAGTGAGAACTGAATCCCTGGACCTCGGAACACTCATGGATCCAGCCTGTCCTTAGAGTGGGCTTGCTCATCCTTGCTATAGCCTCAACCATCTTTTAGAGAAACCAGATTTCTTTTTCCACTTCTCTTCCTAAACTGATTGGGTAGATAAGGAAACCAATTTAATGCGGTTGTTAGGATTCAGAGATGAAAGTAAGGGCTCCTTGACGGACTTGAGAACTACCCAAATCAGGCCCATCCTCGGCAACGGGCATGGCGGAAGGGAAGGTCAGAAATCCCGCCATGAACTGGGCAGGGGCGTTTCAGTCACTGTGGGATGAGCAGACAGCTGTTCTGCTCAGAGCACGGAGATCGGCAAGGCTCCACCCTCACTTCTATCGATCCAGTAGCCGAAGTTTTATTTTGGCAACGTAATCAAGACCACGTGTTAGGGAAACATGAAAAATGAATTTTTTGGCATGGGAATGTTAGATAAAATATACAGTGCTACAATTGTGCAAAATTAGCAGAGAAGCCAATCTGAACAGCAAACATTTAATGTTAGCTTTAATGAAACAATACACAATATTGTGAAAAATGATCGTTGCAAAAGGCCTTGCTCGTGAGCAGATGCCTGCGTGTCAGAAGCACCCAGCCTGGGGGAAGGCCCAGTGTGGGTGGCAGTGTCCCGAGGGAAACACCGAGACAGGGTCAAGACAGTTCTTGCCTTTGGGGTTGAAGCTTGAGCAGGGCGTGCTCCTTCTAGGATACCTCTTAGCCCATCTGATGCTCCCAGGCAGGGTCCTTCTCTGCAGGTCCTGGGGGATGCCCACGCAGCTTGAGGCTGAGAATCCAGCCTGTTCTTTACTGTCAGTGACACGCCCAGGCGAGGTGCCCCCTTTGGGGGAGAGCACCTCCCATGAATGGGCGCTGGTACCAAGTTGCCAGGCTGAGGGATGAAGGAAGGATGCCAGACGTGACTGGTTAGGAGAGGTCTGCCGGGTCCCGAGGTCAGGGCCTGGCCTCCAGGTGAGGGGGCCAGCTGGCGGCACCCCCTGTGAGGGTGAGCAGGTGGTGTGGGGGACCAAGGCCTGAAACCCTGTGACCTGGTCCTCCAGTGGGCAAACTGTGTCCTGAGGAAATAGGAGAAAAAGAGGAGGGAAGGCCACCAGCTTGCAGAGCCCTAGTTCAGGGTGTTAGGAGTGCTTCGGATCAACTGGGCTGGCGGGTGGGTCTTCATTCCTGTTTCCTGATTCTGAGCCCAAAACCTGGGGATTAATTCTTGGGCCTCCAGTGCCTGCTGCCTCTGGGCATTAGCTGCAGATGTGTTATCAATCCCGTCTGTCCGTAAACAGCTTTGATTGCCTCTGTTGTTTTAAAGGCACAGCACAGCCTGTAAAATCCAGCAGTTATCAAAGAACACATCTCAATAGGCCCCATGCTGTGTGACCAGACCTTGTCCACAAACACGGGTCCACTCCCTCCGCCTCACCCTTCACGCCTCTTGCCAGGTCTCACAAGATGGTACTGTCTCTACAGCTCAATCAGGTGATGCCCTTTGTAGCCAGGAAGCCCTTGGATGGGCCTGGTGACGGTGTTAAAGGCGACCACCGTGGGGTTTAACAGCCTTTTCCAGGAAAGCCGCCGCCTCCCCCAGGGCCTGACTGTGGAGAGAGGCTGGGTTGTTTCAAGCCAGGATTCCAGACCAGCTGCAGTAGGAGCCGGGAAAGCTCGCTTCTGGGCGAGGTTTATACCAGCCTCGGACCGCTCTTCTGGGAGCTTTGGTTTTCTCTTTTAAGGAGAGATGTCTCTGCCCAGCCCTGCTTTTCCTGGGTCTCCTTTATCTGGGGGAAAAAGAGGGAGCAAACAAGATGATGGGAGAGATGGACCCGGCTGATGCTGCGGCCCATTCTGGCTGAAGCCGCCCCTGAGCAGACAGCCTGGCTTTGCAGAGGGGACCTGGAGGGGCCTCTCCCTCCCCGTACAGGTGGGGTACCAGAGGGTCAAGGCTGTCTAGAGAGACGGGCCCTTCAGTTCCTTTCAGAATGGGGGGTGGCTTCCTCTCTCAGACGCCAACTTTGGAGGCTCCAAACAATCTTCTAATTTGATCAAGGAGAGAGAAGCAATGTCAACTGCTCCCTTCTGAAGGGCTGGCTCCCCCACCCCATGGGTCCCAGGGGATTTCCCGCCCTCTGAATTGGAGTTGGGTTGGTGGGCAGATGATGACATATCCTCAGTGGCTGGCATTTTGCGTCCCGGATCTCGGCCTGGACCTCACCTCGGTGTTTCATTCTTTCTCTAGGAGCTGGGGAGTCAGCTCCTTCTAAGTCAGTCCGTCCCGCCACCCGGGAGAGCAGGGCAGGAGTATTTTGAGCAGCTGGATGGACTAATCTCTGCAGAACATTCCATGTGATTCCAAAGTTAAGGCTTTGAGGAGGTGCTGTAATGTGCATGTCACATGCGTGTCTGAGCTGAAATCAAAGCAATTGAAGTTCAGGGTTTCTGCAGGATCACAAAAACGGAGGTACAGATAGCAAGCAGCCTGGAGGGTCCCCGTGGGGCCCCCAGGAACATGCTTTTTACAATCCACGTTTTGGGAGAGCAGGGCAAGTTTTCCGTGAATAATTAAGCTTTAAAAAATGGGGAGGCAGAGTTTCTCCTTTTTAAATACCGGCTGCGAGTGCGTTTGTATCTCCCAGCTCAGCATCTGTCCGCCGTAGCTATGGGTGCCTTTTTTTTTTTTTTTTTGGCTCTTTTTTTTAACTCTGTGCACAGAATGTCAAAGCTGGCTCCTGGTGGGGTGGCTGGAGAAGGCGAGACCAGACTCGCACTCAGATGTGTTTCGGGTCAGGCGCCAGAAAAGTCTGGCTGATCGGAACCCTTGGCCCTGGGGGATGTCGGGGCAGTGGTTCCATTCTGGGTCTAGTACAACCAGAGAGGAGACACCTTGGGAACAGATCCGGCTGTGCAGCCTGTCAGCTGGCGTCAAACTGACTGCTGTGGAGGGACCCGAATGCGGGGGGCTGGGATCTGGGGCAGCTGGAGCTTCCAGACAGTCCCGGAGGATCTGGTCGAGGAG
The DNA here is from genome assembly GCF_964341445.2 of Mesoplodon mirus. Lineage (NCBI taxonomy): Eukaryota > Metazoa > Chordata > Mammalia > Artiodactyla > Ziphiidae > Mesoplodon > Mesoplodon mirus. The sequence goes on from NC_138991.1 coordinate 55,304,758, forward strand.
GGCTCTGTGTTCAAGGCAGCGCTGTGGGACTCGGGATTCCAACAAAGTGCATGTGCAGTGGCTCCCTCGGCTAACTCGCGGAAGAGAGAAACCACGTTGCCTTTCTAGGACACAGCGTCCCTTGGGTCCTCTGACCCCCACGAGCTGACAGCAGGGCGCCCAGACACTCCCCACTCCATCTGCGGAGAACAGCTGGCTTGTTTCGCTCACCTGGCAGAATATTCCCTCAGAAGTCACTCGGGCCTCCTCCGAGTCTCTGGAGGGCTATGTGTAGATGATCTCAGCTCTGCTTAACTGCTCCGATAAGTTTCCTTTTGGCTGAAGGGAGGAACACGCAGCACAAACCTTCCAGGCCATTCCTTCCCGAGTTTCCCACTATCTAGGAAATGCTCAATGATTACCTACGCCGCTCACCCAGTTGTAAGCTGATGAGTGGTTAGCCTTCTACCGACCATCTTTCACACACATTTACATCGGCTGTTGTCCCCAGAAAATGCCTCTCTTTGTATCAGCAGCTGAGGATGGCTCTTGCCCAGGGTGGGAGAGAGTTCCATGATTCTGGATGTGAAAGCTGGCCAAATGGCTCTGGTCCCATGGGGCGAGCTGCCAGGGGGGCCCCCTCTCTGAATGGGAGGGGCAGAGGGATTGGTCTCAGGGGCACACAGGGCCCTGCTTCTGCTGAGAACACGCTGGCTGACAGAGGCTGTGTCGCACACCCTCGTCTTTAGGGGATGATCATGATCTGTGCAGAGTGGACACTTGTGTCCAAGTTCACAGAGAGCCACGCTGAGCGCGTCAGAGCCCCGGGGCCAGGTCTGAAAGCCCGAGGCCCACAGAACCTTCTGGAATGCTTCCCGGAGCTGAGTCTCGAACAGCCTGAGGGCTCTCCTCTAGGCTTTCGAGGCCAAGGCCACCGACTCCTGGATAGCCCAGGGCTCTCCAATACAGGTCACTGGGTTGCTGCTGATGGCTGGCCTGACCAGGTGCACGTGGGCCTAGGGGACCTCAGCTTTCCTAACGGGGCTGGTCCTTCCAGAACCAACCATAAGGAGGTAGGGAAGTTCTCCGAGAACCACAGTTCCGCATCCCTCTAATGGCTCCTTCACATGAAGGCCACGGGCCTGTCTCCCTGGAGCACGGTGGCAAGAACTAGGGTGTCTACTGACCGCTGGTGGGCGTGCACGGAAAGAACTAGCCTCCACCCACACCCTTCACGTCCAGAGGTTGTAGCCGGCAATTGCATTAAACGGGAAAAAAGCCCAAACCAGTCATTCGAATTCCCACGTGGGCAAGAGTTAAGAGGGGGTTTCTCAATGAACCTTCTGACCAACTGAGACATCAGACTTGTGCATCTCAACCAGGGGGCTCCGAGCCCGACCCAGCGCCCACCCTCCTACTGGCCCCTGGGCTGGAGGGAGGGTAACGGCTGGCCCTCATGGCCCAGGGCAGGGCCTGGGGAGAGCAGGGCCCACATGTCTGCATCTGTCCAGCGAGGAGCTGCCCTGCTCTCACACGGCCCAGTTTAATCAGGGTGTCACGGGACCGGCGGGGAAGGTGTGCTCTCTGGGGTTCACCGGGGGGACAGGGTTGTCCCTCCGAGGTGGAAGGGGCCAGCTGCCGTGGCCGGGGTGGAGGCAGCTGGCGCAGCACGTAGGGCCCGAGTCTGGGTGGCCATGGAGGTCAGAGGTCGCCGCTCTGGGGCTCCAAGTTGCGCGTCTCCCTGGGGTGACCTCGGGACAGCTTGGGGAAGCGGGAAGCCACTTTGGGCCGGCTGTTCTTGGTCAGCGGTTCTCCAGGAGGGGTGACGTCACTGTAGGACAGACAGAGCGGGGAGAATCGGGTTAAGTCAGGGTTCCAAGTGCAAATAGCTACAGGCAGGGCAGCAGGGGCTGGGGGTGGGGTGGACGGCGGGAGTGGCCTCCGGGGCATGGCTGCTGCCTGGCTGGGTGGCAGGAACAGCGTGGAGAAATGGGGAGGGGCGTCCACGTTGTCGTGTGAACTTCCTGTCCGTCAACAGCGCCCAGCACAGCTCTGGGGCTGCAGCTCTGGACCCGTTTTTAAGTCAACGAAAGACGGTTCTGGCCCCGGCTGTCTTCTCACCGTCTTCATTGATCTTCCAGCAAAGGCACATTTCAAAGTCCAAGAGAGAAAATGCTGGGAGAACACTGCATTTAAAGCCATAAAAGATGCACAAACACAGGAGAGGGAATTATGTCTGCCAATGTCCAGTTGTAAGGGCGTTTACAACAGCAGTACGTACAAGAGCCAAAAATACGGAACAACTTATGCGTCCAACGCAAGGATCACGGATACTGGGTATACTGGTGAAAAAACACCTGTAACCACGGGACAGCAGCAGCCGGCGCGCACAGGGGCACGGGAGTGCGTTTATGAGCCCGTAAGGGCGTATGATTCCAACACAGGTTAAAGCACAGTAGAGAGGCTGTAACCCCGCCGTGCACAGAAAACACCTGAAGGATACATTTGTTTACTCTGTGAATCTTGGCGCACCCACGTGGGCCAAGCACTGTGCAAGGTACTGGGGATAAATGGTGAACAAAACGGATTCTCCCAGGACCCGTGGAGCTCATAGTCTGAAGGAGGGTTAAAAACATCACACGTTCAAAGACTTAGGTTACAAATGCCACCAGAGCCTCCCTGAGCAGGGAGCCTGGGGCATGGCAGGAAGTGCCTGAGAGCGGGCGTATGGGGCCAGCCTGGGTGAAGCTTGGGGCCAGGAGGCTCTGGGCACCAGAGCACGGGGGGAGGCAGGGAGGGAGCAGCTGGAGGGTGAAAGGCATCTGCTGGAGGGCTCTCGGCGGCGGGGACTCCATGATCTGGTTGCACTGGGAAGTGCCCGATGCCAAGGCCGCTGCTCCAGGCACGCGCAGAAGCCTGGGCTGGGAATGCAGAGGTGGTAGACTCTGTCTTATTTCCCACGGCTGCTGTAACACATTACCACACACTTGGTGGCTTAAAACAACATGCTGTGCTGTCTTACAGTTCTGGAGGCCAGAAGTCCCAAATGGGTCTTATGAGGCTACACTCAAGGTGTACCTCTCGGAAGCTCTAAGGAAGAATCCTTCCTGGCCCTTCCCAGCCCCTGCAGGCCGCCTGCTTGCCTCGGCTCATGGCCCCTGCCTCCATCTTCAAAGCCAACACTGCAGCATCTTCAACTCTCTTTCCCTCTGACCCTCCTACCTCCTTCTTATAAAGACCTTTGTGATCACATTGGACCCACCTGGATATCTCCCCCTCTGCCCCAATCCTTAAATCTACTGAGTCCCCTTTGCCATGTAAAGGGACACATTTATAGGTACCAGGGTTAGGGTGCAGAATTTGTGTGTGGGGGGTGTCATTCTGTCTACCACAGACTGAAATTTGAATAGAAAGTAGAATCAACACGACTTGGTAATGGAATAATAACTGCCTCTAAGTGGTGAGATCACAGCTGACAGAAAATAAAGAGAAATAAGAGAAAACGTTGATAATACATATCTCACTGATACAAAATGCTTTTAAAAAACAAAGATTAAAGGTTGTTCGCACATCCGGCTGTCTCTGTGGCGTCAGGCTCCGTGCCAAGGGCTTTCCGGATGCAAGTCCTAGAGGACTCTGCAAGGGAAGACAGAGCCCAGCTAGAGCTGAGCCCCAAGGCACAGGGAGGACACAGCCACCAGCTGGTAAGTGGCAGATCCAGGACCACCACCATGTCTCCAGGCCCAGTTCGGATAAGCAAAGGAGTGGATCATATCCAAGGAGGAATGGTCCCCGCAGGGGTCCCTGAAATGGCGACTTGCTTCCTGCATCTCAGGAGTGGTTCGGTTTACACGAGCTGATTTTCACGCCTTTTCAGGGACCCAGACACTGTGCTCAGTGAGATGTCCCTCATTTCCCATTTGGGACGACATCTCAGGAAGATAATAAAATGAAAAATCCTTCTAATTACCACCTTCTCCCATGGGAGCCAGGGTGTGCTTATCTTCTGTGCATGGAGGGAAGAGAAGCATCTGACCTTGAACAAAGCTGGAGCTGCTCCAAATCCTCTGGGTACGTCCTTCAGAATGGCACTGGCCACGGGCCCAAAGCCGCCACGGCCCTGTCTTCTTCCCAAACACTCACATTACCCAAAGCCTCTTTACCCCTGAACGCCGCTTAGAGGATGGGCAGACGATGCTGGAAGGAATCTTTGCCCCTCCTGTGAGGGGCTGTTGATTACAAGTGTGCAGGTGGGCTCAGGTGTAAGTAAAGGTCATTGTAAACCACTGGCCTCCCCTCACACTGTCTGGGGTCAGGGGTCCAGCCAGTTGCCCCTGTGCCCGTGGAGGCTGTCATCACTGGGCATGATGTGTGAGGCCAGGAGGACCTCTGCCCACAGTGACCAGAGCCCATGGTCCCTGGAGCTGGCTCCTGGGAGGGCCCAGGAGAGGCCGGGGGCCGGCTGGCGCAAGGGGACAGTTACGAGACAGCGGGGCCAGGACTCTGGCATTTTATGTCGTTTCACCAAAGGCACCTGTGTGGGTAGAAGCGCAGCGGGTGAGGGCGAGGCCTCTGAGCCAGGACACCCTCGGGTCCCCCGTCAACGGGCTCTGCTCGCTGCCCTTGAGCCTGGTGCCCTGGGCTGCCTGCCACACGGGGATGACGATCGCTCGGCCCTCACAGCACTGTGGCAACGGCAGGAGAGTTCACCCCATGTGGAGCCACTAACAAGCTGCGTTTCCTTAGGCAAGTGTCTTGCTGGCTTTGAGCCAAGGCTTCTAGGGTAGAATAAGTATTTATCCAAAAGAATAGAAATCAGGATCTGGAAGAAATCTCTCTGCACCCCCATGTTCACCGCAGCACTATTCACAACAGGGAAGATGTGTAAATAACCTCATGTCCGTGAATGGATAAAAAATGTGGTCCATCCATACAATGGAATATTCAAGCCTTTAAAAAACAGAGGAAATTCTGACATATGTGAAAACATGGATGAATGCTGAGGACACTATGCTAGGTGAAATAAGCCAGTCACAAGGACAGGTACTGTATGATTCCACTTATATGAGGCATCTGAAATAGTCAAACTCGGAGAACCAAAGCCTGGAATGGTGGTTAGTAGAGGCAGGGAGAGGGGCAAGTAGGGAGTTACTAACTGACTGACAGGCATAATGTTGCAGCTGAATAAGATGAATAAGTTTTAAACTCAAAATGGATTAAGGACCTAAATGTAAGACTGGATACTATAAAACTCCTAGAGGAAAACATAGGCAGAACAGTCTTTGACATAAATCGCAGCAATATCTTTTGGGATCCACCTCCTAGAATAATCAAAATAAAAACAAACAACTGGGACCTAATTAAACTTAAAAGCTTTTGCACAGCAAAGGAAACCATAAACAAAATGAAAAGACAACCCACAGAATGGGAGAAAATATCTACAAATGAAGCAACCAACAAAGGATTAATCTGAAAACTTACAAACAGCTAGCTCATGCAGCTCTGTCAAAAAACAAAAACCCAATCAAAAAATGGGCAGAAGACCTAAACAGACATTTCTCCAAAGAAGATATACAGATGGCCAAAAGGCATATGAAAAGAGGCTCAACAACGCTAATTATTAGAGAAATGCAATTCAAAACTACAATGAGGTATCACGTCACACTGGTCAGAATGGCCATCACCAAAAAGCCTACAAACAATAAGTGCTGGAGACCCTCCTACACTGTTGGTGGGAATGTAAACTGGTACAACCACAACGGAGGACAGTATGGATGTTCCTTAAAAAACTAAAAATAGAACTACCATATGATCTAGCAATCCCACTCCTGGGCATATATCCTGAGAAAACCATTATTCAAAAAGACACATGCACTCCAATGTTCACTGCAGCACTATTTACAATAGCCAAGACATGGAAGCAACCTAAGTGTCCATCGACAGAGGAATGTTTAAAGAAGATGTGGTATATATACACAGTGGAATATTAGCCATAAAAAAGAACGAAATAATGCCATTTGCAGCAACATGGATGGACCTAGAGATTATCATGCTAAGTGAAGTAAGAGAAAGACAAATATCATATGATATCACTTATATGTGGAATCTAAAAAAAATGATACAAATGAACTTATTTACAACAGAAGCAGACTCACAGACTTGGAAAACAAACTTTGGTTTTACCAAAGGGGAAATGTTGGGGGGAGGGATAAATTAGGAGGTTGGGATTAGCAGATACACACTACTATTGGGTTGGCCAAAAGGTGCCTTCGGTTTTTTCCGTAAGATGGCTCTAGTAGCACTTAGTTGTCTTTAACTTCATTCAAAACAATTTTGTTAGATTGTATGTGACAGCTGTCATATCAGCGTGCACTTAAAAATTAAGACTTATCAAAATTGGTGAATTTTTGTGTAGCCATTTTAATATTGAAGGTGGAAGAAAACATTTTCAGCATATTATGCTTTATTATCTCAAGAAATGTTAAAACGCAACTGTAATGCAAAAAAAGATTTGTGCAGTGTATGGAGAAGGTGCTGTGACTGATCAAACATGTCAAAAGTGGGTTGCGAAGCTTTGTGCTGGAGATTTCTCACTGGATGATGCTCCACAGTTGGGTAGACCAGTTGAAGTTGATAGCGATCAAATCAAGACATTAATTGAGAACAATCAACGTTATACCACACAGGAGATAGCCAACCTACTCAAAATACCCAAATCAAGCGTTGAAAATCATTTGCATCAGCTTGGTTATGTTAATCGCTTTGATGTTTGGGTTCCCCGTAAGTTCAGTGAAAAAAAACCTTCTTGACCGTATTTCCACAAGCAATTCTCTACTGAAACGTAAAGAAGATGTTCCATTTTTAAAACAAATTGTGACAGGCAATGAAAAGTGGATACTGTACAATAATGTGGAATGGAAGAGATCATGGGGCAAGTGAAATGAACCACCACCAACCACACCAAAGGCCGGCCTTCATCCAAAGAAGATGATGCTATATATATGGTAGGGTTGGAAGGGAGCCCTCTATTGTGAGCTCCTTCCAGAAAACCAAACGATTAATTCCAACAAGTACTGCTCCCAATTAGACCAACTGAAAGCAGCACTCCACGGAAAGCATCCAGAATCAATCAACAGAAAACGCATAATCTTCCATCAGGATAATGCAAGACCGCATGTTTCTTTGATGACCAGGCAAAAAACTGTTACAGCTTGGCTGGGAAGTTCTGATTCATCCACCGTATTCACCAGACATTGCACCATGGAATTTCCATTTATTTCCATCTTTACAAAATTCTCTTAATGGAAAAAAAATTCAATTTCCTGGAAGAGTGTAAAAGGCACCTGGCACAGTTCTTTGCTCAAAAAGATAAAAAGTTTTGGGAAGATGGAATTATGAAGTTGCCTGAAAAATGGCAGATAGTAGTAGAACAAAAGGGTGAATACGTTGCTCAATAAAGTTCTTGGTGAAAATGAAAAATGTCTTATTTTTACTAAAAAACCCAAGGTACTTTTTGGCCAACCCAATATATATAAAATAATCAACAAGGACCTACTGTATAGCACAGGGAACTATCCTCAATATTTTGTAACAAGGGAAAAGAATCTGAAAAAGAATGGCTATATGTATAACTGAATCACTTTGCTGTACACCTGAAACTAATACAACATTGTAAATCAACTATACTCCAATATAAAATTTAAATTTAAAAAAGAGGAATAAGCTCTAGAGACCTGCTGTACAACACTGTACCTACAGTCAACAGTCCTGTATTGTACACTTAAAATTTGTGAAGGTGTAAAGTCTCAGGTTAAATGCTCTTGCCACAAAAACAACAACAAAAAATAAGTCTGGTACTGGCAATTTCACATGGTTTAACAGTAGTATCTGAAGGCATGGGATTGTTGGTAAGTATAAACTGGGAGGTGACAGGGGTCCGGGGTGGATGGAGAAAAGGGTGGGGCCTGCTCTGAATGGGAGAGACCTGGGATTCTCCCCAGGTCCCTTCCCTCTAGGAGAGAGCCAGGGCCAAGGCCACATGCACCCCAGGACTGAGGTCCATCAGCAGAGCCCAGGACTGTGCACATGCAGCTCCAGGGAAGCAGGAAGGTCTCACGGTTGCAAGGACAGCCTTAAATAAGGACCATTGATTTTTTTTACACCAAAGCTCACTAAAGCCGCCACCTTGCATGCCATCACATTTCTGTGTCCTCAGGCTGAAATTCTCATTGCACACAGCCTTTGTTGGCCTTGTGCACTAGTGAGATTTAAAGGAGGGGCCTCCCTGGTGGCGCAGTGGTTGAGAGTCCGCCTGCTGATGCAGGGGATACGGGTTCGTGCCCCGGTCCGGGAGGATCCCGCATGCCGCGGAGCGGCTGGGCCCGTGAGCCATGGCCGCTGAGCCTGCGCGTCCGGAGCCTGTGCTCCACAACGGGAGAGGCCACAACAGTGAGAGGCCCGCGTACCTCAAAAAAAAAAAAAAAAAAAAAAAGGAGAATAGTGCCGTTTCTTACCCAGCCCCATTGATAGGAATCAGGCCACGGAGAAGCTCTTCTTTCCTCCGGCCTGTGTTTTTATAATTAAAGCAGGCTGGTGGCTCTGGATCTGGGCAGGAGCAGAACCACTGAGCAAGGTAAAATTACGTTCCTGATCCACGCGATCAGGTGGGATGCGGGAGGTATGTCTACCCCAGTTTTGCAGACAAGAAAAGGGAAGTGTGGAGAGCAAGAAAGGCCCCACTTCCACTATAAAAATAGACTTCCAAAGGCCGTGTGGAGTAATAGAAGCTCCATATTCAAAGTCAGAAAACCTGTGTGCCTTCAGTTAGACACCTTCGGACCTTTGAGGAAGATCTATAACCTCCCCAAGACTCAGTTTTCTGATCTGTGAAATGGGCATAATATTGGTCCTTTCTACTGCTCATGTATCATTCAACACATATTTATTGAGTCTGTTACAAATAGAAATACAGTTGGCTCTTTCAAAGCCCCTAGATCACTGAAATAAAAGAGGCACAGGCAAAGTCTGGCCACCAAAATCTTAAGAACTTGATATATTGATGCTGAGGCATCAATATATCAAGGGAAGAGGATAGAGGCTTTTACAGAGATTTTAAAAACTACAGAAATATACCTCAAAACCTCCCGTTCCTTTCCCCAGCACAACTCAAGTCTTCCATCTGTCTGACCTGGGGGCAGGAGGCTAGAAGGCAGAGGAAGGAACCTTCTCTGAAGAGACCATACTCGGCTTTCTGGAACAGGTGCCCTAAAAATCTATAGAGATAGAAGAGAGATGGGTATTTGGCAGGGATGCTTGGAGCCCCCTCCTCCTGTCGGGTCTTCCGTTCCTCAGACACATTCAGCAACACTCTCTCCCCACTGCTGGCCACCATCAAGGTGCCAAGGGAGTCCGTGTCTGTGGAGGTGGCCCCTGCCAGGAGCCCCAGGGGGGACAGTTCCTTTTAATAAGCCTCTGGGGCACACTGCCATGGCGTCTCCGTCCCCAGCACACCGGTGAAATTGATCTGCCGGTCTCAACCACTCCTCAGTGAAAATGACCATGAGGAGAGATCTGCTGTTCATTTCACTTATAAAATGGCTTTCAAGGGCCGGTCAATATTCCATTTGCTGCCTTCTGCAGCTGGGAGGGTGGCTTTGCAGGGGCCACGCCTGCTGCTGGGCTGGACCCTGGAACACAGCTGGGACTGAGCGGCCTTCTGTAGCAGGTGTGGCTGCTGTCCTCCTGTACCAGGCTCCCTGACAAAGCCTGTGTTTGCAGGAGTTGGGAGAACTGCCTCCGGGATGCGCACACCCTGCATCTCGTGCCCTCCGGTCTGTGGGATGGGAGGGGAGGCCTTGCCCTTCCCCCGCATCAGTCAAGGTGCGCCAGGCTAGTCAGCCTTTGACTTGGCTTGTAGGCACGTCTTCAGGCTCAGGACCACACGATGGGGACCCACCTCTACCCACGCACTCTGTCACTCCGCTAACGTCCATGAAGATTTCTCTCTGTGAGCTGTACCCTGTGGATTTGAGGAAGGAGGCCTCCGTGGCATTTCCTCTCTGTTTCCTGTCCCTCGGTTTGACCTGGGTCTAAAGAGTGTCACCATCTAGATGTGACCCAGAAATGGCCCTGGCAGTACCAAGGGTTCCCTGAAGGCAGGACTTGGTCTGGTTCTTCTTTGGGTCCTCACAGTTCCTGACCCCAAAAAGCACTTGGTAATTTAATCCTTTTGGATAGATTAAAGAGGACCACTGCTTGTCAGGTCCTGGGCTAAAAATTACACCAATTCTCATGTAATCTGCATGCCAGCCTTGTGAAGGAGGAGTGTTTCACAGCTGGGGACATCAAAGCACAGAAGCCACTTGTCTGGGTCCCCTGAGCAAGTGAGGAGCAGAGGCTGGTCTTGAACATGCAGTCTGGCCCCAGAGCCCACAACTAGGTGACACAGGAGACCACGTAATCAGGCTGGGGCCTGAGAGGCTGTGCCTTCAGCACAGACTGTCTGACCTTTGGAAACAATTGGAACTATGGAGGGCGCATCCAGGTGACCACAAACCCCATTTCAGTAAATCCCGTATTATATTCTCAAGATCCTTCGCACGTGCTTTCAATAGTGCTCTGATGTAACTGCTGATCGCTGCTGACAGATTTTTAATATGTTAGCTTTAAATTTTTCTACTCCAAGCTCTGGCCTGGTAGTTGAATACGCACAAGTTAAATGATGGTAAAAAGGGAAGCAGAGGATGTAGAGAACCCTCCCTCTCATCATTAACAAACGTTAAAGAGTAGTGACACAGGCTCATTGTAGGGGAGGAAATGGAACCAATACATGCAGGTGTGAAGAAGGGAACAGAAGTAGCCTGTAATCCTGCCCTCCGTGGACGACCACTGTTAGTACAGGAGTGTAGATTTTTCAGGTCATTTTCTATGTGCATTTCTTACGGTGGATCTTTCAATATGAAAATGGTTACTTCCTAAATAAACCTGCTTTGAAATCTGATGTTCTTTTAAATCAAGGCGTTCTGTTCATGGAATGCCACAGATGTTGGTGATGTGGCCTGGAAAACAGTGGTGACAGGGCTTCCCTGGTGGCGCGGTGGTTGAGAATCTGCCTGCTAATGCAGGGGACACGGGTTCGAGCCCTGGTCTGGGAGGATCCCACATGCCGCGGAGCAACTAGGCCCGTGAGCCACAACTACTGAGCCTGCGCGTCTGGAGCCTGTGCTCCGCAACAAGAGAGGCTGCGATAGTGAGAGGCCCGCGCACCGCGATGAAGAGTGGCCCCCGCTTGCCACAACTAGAGAAAGCCCTCACACAGAAACGAAGACCCAACACAGCCAAAAATAAATAAATTAAAGTACACTTAGTTTTAAAAAAGTTATTAAAAAACAGTGGTGACAGTGACGATGTGTAATTGTAACAGGTCCGTTCGCTGCGGGCTTGCCGTGCAGCAGGTGAAGGGCTCACCACCATTACTTTATGCAGTTCTCTCTCCCACCAACCCTGGGAGGTCGGGACTCTGTTTTACACGTGAAAACTCAAGAAACTACTGTCTAGCGTGGCTTCCTGAGCTGCAGGGACTTGTGCGATGTCGCACGTGATACAGCAGGACACACACCCAGGCCCATCTTCTCAGCCTCTGGGCTGAGTGGCAGATGACAGGGCAGTATTGGCAGGAGAAAAAGAAGGCCTACAGGGTTCTGGGAAGAGGCTGCGATTTGCGAATGGACTCACCCTGAGTGAGGCTTTTCATACTCCTCCTCCCAGTATCACTGCATCTCCTCTATCGTCATCTGTGTAAGAAATTTCTTAGCCTTGTTCTAGGCAAAGTCTCTTAATCTATGATTGCCATCTGACAAATGGGGCTATAGGATTAAATAAGACAACATGGCGGGTGCTCTCTTGTCAACGAGGGCTCTACTGGCTGGAGGAGCTGCCAGGGGCTGAATCGTGGACACAGGATCGTGGCAGGAGGGGCTGCATTTGAAGGTACAGCTTCTAAAGATCTCGCGACGGGGCCGGGAGCCATAGGACAGAGATGAGCCCCAGAGACAGGGAGCCTTGTTGTGGGGCTCGTGTAGCCCCCCTGGGAGAAAGATCCTGAGGACAGACCTGAGTCGGGGCAGGGGCAGTGCAGCAGGGGTGGGGATGACGATCCAAAGGTGTTGAAGAGAGAGCGTCCCTAGGGCTCCAGGACCGATCAGATGGGGGAAGTGAGAACGGGTTTCATTTGTACTTGGAAACTGGATTACAGGGAGTGGCTGAGCTTCGGTGGGGAAGGTACAGAAAGTGACAGGTGGGTGGGGGCCTGTGTATCTCTGGGATAAATTATGCTATTAAAAAACGTAAAGATACGTTTTACCTTTTTGCCAGGAAGATAGCCCAAGTCCATACAAACTCTGCACTGCCTACCTGTGCGCCCAGACACATCCACTTTCATTACTTCGTGGCTACAAACCATGATAGATGAGATTCTGATCATTACAAATGGCCGTGATGCTAACGGGGCTGCACCGGGTGCCTGGCTGGGAGGCTCTTCAGTTACAGCTCCTTGTTACCCGGAGTGGGGCTTCCAGGGCTCCTGATCTGACTAGGCTGACATTTCAGGAGGTCTGTACGTTATGTCCTAGGTTGGGGACCAGTACCTGAAAGGCTCTTCTGAAAGGGGCTGGATCACTCCCCTGCTCGCTCCCCCTGGTACCTCCTCTGCCAGACCCCCATCAACACCCCCTCTCTGAATCCTGCCACTGACCCCTTCTCAGTCCCCTTCACACAGGTCAGCCCTCATCACATCTCCATGGTAACCACTGCCCCACCCCGTGGTGCTCTCCCCGATCATAAAGCCTGGCCAAACCCGACCCTGGTTAAGCCGAGCAGCAGACCAGGGCGGAAAAAGCCCAAGACGGGGCGGGCTGGCTGGATGCGTTTTCGGTTCACGGCTAACCCTACAGGCCCCAGCGATCCTGCCCCACTTCCCCACCTGGCCCCTCCCTCTCTCGCTGAAGTGACTAGTTTAGTCCTTCCCTCTTCTCAGACCATCTCCATCCTGGACGCTCTGCCTGGCAGGTCACCCAGAAAGCAGCTGGGGGGCTCCTCTCCTCTCCTCCCCGTGACACAGGATCACCTATCCCTGCTCCTACTTGAGGCCAACCCCTCCATGGGGCCCAGGGGCAGTTCCCTCAGGACTTTCTCAAGGACTTGGCCCTGCCCTGTCCTGCCCGCTCCTGCACCGTCCCTTCAAATGTCACCATGTCCTGGTATCTCTCAGCTTAAAGCCCTCCTTGGCCTCGAACCCCTCTGGCTACCTCCACGTCGTCAAAGCCGGCGGCCACCCTGAACCCCCAGCAGCAGCTCCATCCTCTTCTGATGCTCCTCCCGACTCTGCTGCTTGGCCACTAAACTGTGGAGGGTGCCAAGGCCTCGGTTCTCTCCTCATCTCTGTCTACAGCGCCTACGTGGGATCTCGTCCAGGCCCACAGCATCACATATGTCTAAATGCCAAGGATTCCCATATTTACGCTTCAGCCCTGACTGCCCTCAAGCTCCAGAGTCAATGGACCCCGTGGACATTTTGGCATTTCCACTTGGATGTTTGACAGGCATCCCTACCTTGAATGTGGCCAAAATGGGAATTCTGATTTCCCCATCCAACTTCTCTGTTCCTTCTCTGGTCTTCACTTTCGTAAATGGTGCAATTCCCTACCCCACTGCTCAAACCAGGACCGAACACATCACCCTGGCTTCTCCCTTTCCCTTACATTCCACACCTAATCCATCCATGTACCCTTTGGGTTCTACCTGTAGACACATGCTCGATACTCCACTTCTCTCCACTCTGCTGTGACCATCCTAGGTCTGGCCGCCATCACCTCTTGCCTGGACTCTCACAACATATTCCCATGTGTTCTCCCTGCTTCCACTTGATTCCTCTGCAACTCGTCAAAGTTATCCCGTTATTTCCCCATCTCCATGGCTTCCCTCTGCATTCAGTCAAATCCTTACCAGGGCTACACCTGACCCTCACCTCCTCCAGCTGTACTGAGACCGCCTGGATTGCTCGGAAGTCCTCCTTCAAGTCTCACTCAAGTCACCGCCAGTCGTGTGCCACTGCATCACTGTTTTAGTTTCTTTACAGTACCTGTCACTCTCTGAAGTGTCATCTTTACCAACCGAACCCCAGTGCCTAGAATTGTGCCTGGTCCACTTAACCTTTTGGGTGAGGTCAAAGGGGCCTGCAAACGCCAAGCTCATCCCCACCAGACCTTGTCCTCCTGGTTGGACAGTGCCTTGTCCTCACCCAACTCAGAGGAGGCGGCCTCAGAATCAGAAAGCCCCAGGTTGATATCTGACTCTACAAAGTACCAGCATGTGACTGTGAGAAAGCCATTTAATGCCTCTGTGATTCAATTTGAAAAAACAAGAGTAATAATCCATATTCACTTCTCTCATAGAAAGTGAAGGTAATATTACTTTTATGACATTGGTAATAAGAAAAATAACTGCTTCCAAAGCATCACCCAGGCTTGTCCCATCAGGCAAAAGCTACAGTGGTTACAACAGTAGGGGTGCGAAGAGAACACTAAAGTGGCATAAAATTCGGCGTGGAGGGAACAGACCTAATGCCATCTGCAGAAATACATAAAGGAAAAGACGGCGAAATGTGACTCCCTTACATGACAGACAGACTGGGAGGGGCGGGGAATGAAATGTCCAGCGTGTGTGCAGGGCTCCTACAAACGCACGAGAAAGAGGCTACAGACCAACAGCACCCAGGGAAGGGATACAGTGAGCACGTGACAGAAGAAAAATAAAAAGGTTTTAGGTTTTTCAGTAATTCTGCTATTTGTTCAAGCCATACTACGTGCCACGTAGCAGACAGAGCCCCTGCTCTTGGGGAGGTGGCCTCGTGACCCCAGGCACCGTCTTCTCTCGCCTGAATCCCCCTACCTGCCCACCCGTGTCCAGCCTGCTTCTACTCTCCTCCAGCGCTGAGCAATCCAGCTAACAAAACGAGCCCGATTGTGGCACTCTTTTGCTCCAAAATCTCCATTCTTTCACCTACCGCCGAGTAAAATGCTTACAGTGCTCTCCCAGGCCATCCCCGACTGGGCGGTCCCCTTCCTCACTCCACTCCCTGCCTTGGACTCCGCAGCGGGGGCTGGGCGAACGCCTGTCCCGGGGCCTTTGCAGTTACCGTCTCTTCACCCTAAAGCCAGCAGGGATTTCCTGCTGGGTTCTCACCCTCCGCCTCCAGGTCTTTCCTCTTCTGGGACGAGCTCAGTGCTGCCTTCCTTGCCACCGCCCACCTCCCACCTCCCCGCCGCTACTCTGCACTGTCATTTGGCGTGTTATGTTGATGTGGGTCTGGTTCATGGCTGTAACCCAGCATGTAGAGACAATGACACAGTGGTGCTCAAGGACGATTTGTGGAATGAATGAGTCCTAGAGAAGGACCCAACACACCCAGAGAGAGTCCCCCTCATCAGTCATCAGGAGAATGCAAACCGGCCAAAGGGCAGAGAGCCGTTACCAAGCTTTGCTGGGGATGCTGAGAAGTGGGTGGTCATGCAGTTGCAAACGTACAAACCGGTGAAAGCTTTTAGGAAAGATGAGGGAGCTGTGTGTGCATGCGTGTGCGTGTTTACACACCCAAATATACATGTGCAAACCCTCTAAGGAACACTACTTCTAGGCGTCTCTCCTACGGAGACACTTGCGTGTGCAAGGGTGTTCAAGACAGCGTGGTTTCTAACGAGGAAGCGTGGAAATAACCTGCCTGCCTGGAGGCAGGAGACGCAGTAAATACACGACGGCACATGGGTAACCAGCAACGCTGCCATCACAGACGACGCAACACACCAACGTGCACGGACAAGAAAACATCTTCAAGGTACAACTACATGAAAACAGGTTTCAGAACAAGACAGTGTAGGATAGGATCCTATTTTTACTTTAAAAAACCTCAAAATGCATGTGCACATAAACATGCGTCTAAATGCAGAGACCAGAAGGACGGGGGTGAAAGGCCATACTTGTGTTTTTCCTGTATATTCACTTTGTTTAAACTTTTTCAACTAGAATACATTACTCATTTAATAAAAACACAATAGGGGACTTCCCTGGTGGTGCAGTGGTTAAGAATCCACCTGCCAATGAGGGGGCACGGGTTCAAACCCTGATCTGGGAAGATCCCACATGCCACGAAGCACCTAAGCCTGTGTGCCGTGGCTGCTGAGCCTGCGCTCTGGAGCCCGCGAGCCACAACTACTGAGCTCACACGCCACAACTACTGAAGCCTGCACGCCACAACGAAGAGTAGCCCCCACTCGCTGCAGCTAGAGAAAGCCTGCACGCAGCAATGAAGACCCAACGCGGCCAAATGAACGTATGTATATGTATAACTGATTCACTTTGTTATAAAGCAGAAACTAACACACCATTGTAAAGCAATTATACTCCAATAAAGATGTTAAAAAAAAAAACAAAGACCCAACCCAGCCAAAAATAAATAAATAAAATTTTAAGAAAAGACAAAACAAAACAGTAAGTTAGTAAATAAATAACACAATAAAAACCAAAACATTGCATGGAAGAGCCCCTGAGCTGCTGCCTGAAGATCCCCAGCTTCACTGGGTTCCATTTTTCTGTACGGGGATGGCGAGCACAGGCAGCTGCGCCAGGCTGAAGCCATCCAGAGCCTGAGTGGGCCTGGGGTGGCCTCAACCAGCAGGAGTGTCTCTGTGTCTGAGCTGTTCTTCAGTGATCAGATCTGCATGTAACCAGTTCAATACACCACCGTCCCCAGCAAGCTCTGGGAAGACTGTGTCTTCTCTGCTTCCCTTGTTGCTGAGTTTCCAGCCATTCTGTGTTTCCATCCACGTTTGCCCCACTCTCTCGATTTTGCCTTTCTGCACAGCCTGGGTACCTCCAGGCAACGGTGATCTCAAAGAGTCTCCCTCCATTTTCCCGAGTCCCCATCCTCTAGCATTGCCCCTAGAAAGAAGTGCAGCTGGGCACTGACTAAGGATTCAAAGAACCCTAGAGCCAGATGTCTGTGACCGTCCCAGCTTGCACCCCAAGGCACAGCCCACACAATGGGGCAGTTCTGATGAGAGTTGGCTAATGGCATCAGAATGATCACCTCTAACTAGGCTTTTTTTCTTGGCTGCGCTGGGTCTTCGTTACTGCGCACGGGCTTTTCTCTAGCTGCGGTGAGCGGGGGCTACTCTTCATTGTGGTGCGCGGGCTTCTCACTGCAATGGCTTCTCTTGCTGTGGAGCACGGGCTCTAGGCGTATGGGCTTAGTTGCCCCTCGGCATGCAGGATCTTCCCGGACCAGGGCTTGAACCCGTGTCCCCTGCGTTGGCAGGCAGATTCTTAACCACTGCGCCACCAGGGAAGTCCCTTAGATAACTTGCTAAGACAGAAGGCTGATCATAGCACACTCCCCTGATGATAGCCCTTCAGAGGCTGCCTGCTGCGCTCTGAATAAACCCCATGCTCCTTACAGCCTGCTGCCAAGGCCACACTCCCCCCACCAGGGCTGCACAGCACTGGACAGGGCCTTTGTA
The DNA here is from genome assembly GCF_964341445.2 of Mesoplodon mirus. NCBI lineage: Eukaryota > Metazoa > Chordata > Mammalia > Artiodactyla > Ziphiidae > Mesoplodon > Mesoplodon mirus. Next base: position 55,322,307 of record NC_138991.1, read on the forward strand.
TTATCCGGAAGTGTGCCAGGCCATCCGCTGTGCAGGCCAGGGCTGAGAGCCGCAAATGTAAAGACCAACTAAAAAGAGAATGATCCCCTTTATTTCTGAAGTCAGAGGTGGGTTTCTGGTGGGTTGGAAAACTGGTGGAACGTTTGATAGCGTCAGAACTCTCTGGAGGAACAATTTGAACCATCCTTGGAAGAGGGCAGGTCTGAGCACGGTGCATAGAACTTTGCGGGTGGGAGCGGCTCGTGGACAGTACTGAGGGCTTTCCAGTATTTTCCCAGCGGCTGTGGGCCCTGGTTCCTCACTCCACACCAGTTCAGGCCTCGTCACTAGAAGATGAGGATGCTCTGCCCCTTGTACCAGGATGCACCCGCTTAGGAGCAGAGATCAGTTCGCCTGAGATGGAAAAACGCTTTCTACTTCTATGGGTCAACTGGAGATTTATTTCTATTTCAATATAACTGACAATTCTGAGTTTCTCTTGCCGGCTTCTTCCCAGAAAGAGTCTGTTATGAAAATACCATTCAAATAAAAAAAAGTCCCGTTAAAAAAACCAAAAAAACCTGTAGTACTACATCTTCCAAAAAAAGTTAAAGAAAATAAGGCAAAAGATATTCCTTCCTGCACCTTCCTTATCTCAACTCTTTGGCCTCAACGTACTTTGAAACAAAATTATTTCATTTTTTTGGAATAAGGAACATATAAAGTGGTGTAAAATGAAAAAGCATGCAGAGGAAATGTATAAAAACTGACTCTCCCCACCCCCGTTCTTCAGGCAACCATGGTGACTTTTCAATGCATCTTTCTAGAGCTACCCATCACATGCAGAGCATGTACACAGGTGTGTATGTGTATATACATACACACACACACTACGTATACATACATTTCTTGTTTGCTATTTCTAAAAATGGAAATGCATGCACTGTGCTCCATCTTGCTTTTTCCTCTTAAAGATGTATCCCGGAGATTTTCCATATCACTGCATATACATTAGCCCCAACGTTCTAGTTCAGGGGTGGGCCAACTTCTTCTCTAAAGGGTCTGATAGTAAACATCTCAGGCTTCACGGGCCCTTTGGTCTCTGTTGCACCTACCCAGCTCTGCCCTCGTAGCACAAAAGCACCACAGACAGCCTGTGAATAAATGGGAGGGAATGTGTTCCAGCAAATCTTTATTTGCAAAAACAGGCAGTGGGTGGGAGTTGGCTCATGGGCCACAGTTTACTGACCCCTGTTCTAAACTCTCTGTGGCTGTCTGATCACAGCTGGATCCATCCATCAATGGCTGCATAGCACCGAGGGGGCGGAACCAGGAATGGGCCTTTCTCTGTTCTATGAGCACTTGACTGCAAACAGAAATCGGCCATCTGTTTATCACCCAACACGTTTCAAGCTAAATGTGGAAAAGATTTTGCTTGGCGACTCCGCTGGCCGCCTGAACAGCATCCAGGACGCCAAAATGCCAGGCACAGGGACTGTCTCGAGTTGGTTTAAGCAGCTCTGTTTTCTTTTCAGAGAAGCGTGCAGAGGTCGAAAGCACTGAGACTGCGGAAGGTCTGGGGTAGGGGAGGCCTGGGCTTTAGGACTGGGTCCTGGGGCAAGGTCTGAGCCCCATTCCAACCCTTCCCAGCCATGTGGGAGAATCAAAAATGAGACAAACGCAAAGCAACTTGAGAGGCCCTGGCCTGTAGATGCTCAATAGACAGCAATATGAGGATGAGAAAGAAACTTGTTGAATAAAAGGTCGAAATTCGACCCCAGGATTTTCCATCTACCATTTCCCCAAGAAACGACATCATTTAACACAAACCCAGATGCTACAATGAACAACCAGCTCCGAGTGTGGCCGTTAAGTTTCAGGACGTTCCAGGACCTGTTCCCTTGTGCCCGCGCTCTTTGCTTCATGTTGGAATGCCTGCCCCGATGTCCTGATGTGACCAGCTGTCCCTTCTTTGGACATGTCTGCTCTGACCCCTTGGCCTGTAGTTAAAATCACCTGTTCAATTTTTTTTTGATGCCCTCAGCAGACCCAAAACACAAGGAGAGCAGGCACTTAGCTATCGTATTTTCTGTGGTTTCCCCGGTCACCTGGCCCATTGCAGGTCCCTGGAAAACATCAGCTGCTTGAATGAATGCGGGCATCTGCAGGACACACACCCAGGAGACTCAAGGAACTGAGAGAGAGCTGGTCAGGGCCATCCTCTGACTCCGAGGTCCCGAAGGGCTAGCCGGAGAGCAGGACTCACACCGACACCCTGCTGTGCCGGGACCAGACGGGGACCTGGGCAGAGCACGCTGGCCTGGCGAGTTCATGGGGCTTAAGGGGAAGAGACTGATTCAGGCCAACTTTATCGAGAGCCGACAGAAGGCACCAGACAGAGGTAATTCCCAGAGGGCCTCACCCTCAGGGCACACGGGTCAGAGGAGACACAAACTGTCACCAACTGTCCCTACATTCCGGTATGAGCCAGATGATGACAGTGCTGTCGGAGAAAAGTGCCTCACCTGCCACAGAAATTCAGCAGGAAGGGCAGGTGGGGCCGGTCACACAGAAGGTGACATCTGAACTGGGCCTCGGAAGGCAGGGGAGACGGCAGGATCCAGGACGGAGGGGAAGCAGCGGTGCATCAGGTGGCTCGTGACAGCAGCCGTACGGCCCTGACAGGTACTCCCTCCACAACACAGACGTATTTATCCTCTTAGAATTCTGGGGATCCAAAGCTCCAGAGGGGTGTCTCACTGGGCTAAAACCCAGGTGGTGATACTGAGCTCCTCTGCTGAGTTTATGATTAACTTCTCTATCCAAAATTTCATTCCCTTTCTTGGCCCAAACCTATTCCTGTGAAGGTTGAGGAGTATCAAAGAAAAGGGGGGATTAAAACCATATATAAACCCCAGTGTCCCCGTCCTTTGAAGTAAAAGGCTTTGCTTTAGTCTCCTGGGCCTCCCCTGCGTCTCAAAGGGCTGCTGGCTCAAGAGGTAATGATTAGGGGATGTGAAGCTGTAGAAACAAAGAACAGCTGTAGGGCCAGGAAACTGGTAGCAATGTGGACTGTAAACTATCTGTATAGAGTCACTGAAGTCCCAGTTCCCTGAAGGATATAAAGGCCTGACACACAGTCCTAAGCTGTTTTTCCAAGAAGCAGACCCTCACCAGATGGAAACTGCTGACTGCAAGCAGGTAGATCCCAGGCCGGTTGAAGCCAGAAGACTGATGATGCTCGAAACTTCACCTTGATGCCAACCAGTCAGAGAGTTGTGCACGAGCTGATTATGCAACTGCAGCTCCCTCCCTCACACTGCTGTTAAAACCCCTTCCTGGAAAGCCATTGGGGAGTTCGGGTCTTTTGAGCATGAGCTGCCCATTCTCCTTGCTTGGTGCCCTGCAATAAACGCTGTACTTTCCCTCACCACATCACCTTCTCCTTCACCACAATCCATAAAGCCAGTAGACTGGCTTTATTGCATGCAGGTGTGTGGACCCCAGGTTCTGTAACAGTGTTGGCAGGGCTGTGTTCCTTCTGGAACTTCTGGGGGAGAATCTGTTATCTTGCCTTTTGCAGCTTCTAGGGGCCGCTTGCTATTCCTTGGCTCGTGGCCTCTTCCATCTCCAAAGCCAGAAAGGGCAGGACAGGTCCCTGCCACGTCGCATCACTCTGACACTGGCTGCGCTTCTGCCTCTCTCTTCCACTGCCCAGGACCTTTGTGATTACGCCGGGCCCACCCAGGAACCTCAGGATCATCTCTTCATGTTAAGGTCAGCTGACTAGCAACCTTGATTCTCCTTTACCACATAACATATTCACAGGTTCTGGGGATTAAGACAGGGACATCTGTAGAGGGATGCTCTTCCACTCACCACAGGTGGGTAACTCAGTTTAACAGCAACCACCATTCATTCACCACCTACTATGTGCTCGACACTTTATCCACAGTCCCATATTTAACCCCCACAACAGTCCCATGAGGCTGATAACATTATCTCCATTTTATAGATGAGTCAGTGAAGGCTTGGGGGGGACCTTGTTCTGGTCCCAGAGTTAGTAGCCGGTGATGCTGTCAGTGGACTAAAGGCACTTTGACCACTGACTCTGCACCCTCCACCTCTGGCCTAAGCCACCTCTGGGGATGCCCAGCATGTGAATGACCAGCCCCCAGTAAACGTCCTGGCTGCAGAGTCTCTGAAGAGCTTTCCCGGTTGGCTAGAGTTCACATGTGTTGTCACAATCTGATGCTGGGGGAATTAGGTGCATCCAGTGTGAGCCCCCTGGGTGAGGACCTTGCAAGCTTGCACCTGGTCCTCCTTGGACTCCAGCCCCTGCGCCTTTCCTGTTTGCTCATCTTCTGTTCAGCAGAATAAATCAGAGCCATGAGTGCAAGTCTATGCTGGGCCTTTGAGTTCTCCTAGTGAATCACTGGACCTGGGGGTGGTCTCTGGACCCCGGAAACCCCACCCTTTCACTGCACTTATCATGAGTTCTGGGAGAGCGGGGACCAAGGGTGCCTGGATTATTGCTCCGTCTCTAGCACAAGGAAGGGGCTCACTGGCCGCTGCACGAGGAGGCTCCCTGTCAGGACAGCCCGGCTCTAAGTCCAGCCTTTGGCCTTGTACACGAGGAGAGTGAAGCGTGCAGAGTCAAGGTTAGGACCCAGTTGCCCCAGTTCCCAGGTGGGTCCTTGATTTCATGTTTCCCCGAACCCAGCCTGTGTCAAATGGGGGCACTCTGCACAACCCTTCCCCACCCTCTCTCCTTCTTCAGGGGGAGCCCAGCCTCCCAGAGGTGCTAGGAGTAGGAAAAACAAAAGTGAGAACCTTCCCCTCTGAGGGAGAAGGGGCCTCAGTGAGCAGCGGCTGAGAGCATCCAGCTCAGGGACTTGCTTCAGGCTGATGACATCCCGCCTGGAATCCAGCCCAACTCGGTCTGGCTCCTCTGCAGGGAATAAGAGCTCAGCCTTCTGGGAAACCAATGTACCCACTTCTCAGACACCTGCGGGTGTGAGCCCAGCATGGTGTAAGGGGGGCCTCCGCCAACGGGGCGGCATGTCAGTCCCCTCAACCAGAAGATGGGAGCTGCAGGAGAGACCCCATACCTCATGGCTGCAGGTCCTGCCTGTGGGGAGCCCGTCAGTGCTCTGACCTGCTTGGCCCGGGGAGGCTGCCTGCTGAGCCCCACGGGGTGTGGGATGCTGGGCTGAGGCCGTGGGTGTGGAGAGGAAGCCAGGAAAAGAAGGCTCTGCAGAGAATGCAGGCCTGATGTGTTAGCTGGGTGGCTGCCCGCGGCCTGGCCCCCACTCACTGTGCCACTCAAGCAGCTTTCAACCCAGCTGGTCCGGCCCAAGGCCGTGGAGAAGCTCTGGACAGACTCAGGGGGACAGAAGTGCCAGGGGCACAGAAGTGCCTCAAGATCAACCTGGGCAGCGGACAGGCTGCCCAGCCCTCCCGTGGTAGCCTTTAGGAACTTCTTTAGAGCGCTCACTAAAGAGAAGAAAACTAATGTACATTGAGCACCTACTGTTTGCCTAGTAACATGCCAGGCTCTTAGAGCATCATGTTTAACTGAGTGAAAGGATCTAAAGCAAATGGCCTGGGTTCATATCCCTGCTCTCACAGAGAGGCTGAGGGCCTGGGGTGGGTTCCTCACCTCGCTGTTGTGCTGTCCTCTGTGAGGTGAGGCTGGTACCACGATGGCCCTGAAGTCGAGAGGGTCAAACGAGTGAGTACACGTAAGGTGCTCAGCACAGGCTCTGGGGCAGGGAAGTTCAAATGAGTTGTTACCACCGCTGCTTCCCTTTGAGGGAGGGTAATAAGAAGCCCATCTTATAGATGAGAACACTGAGCGTCAGAGAAGACCCACGGTGAGAAGTAGCGAGTGTCTCGTAAAGCAGAACTGAGACAAAGTAAGTAGAGCAGCTGGCCCACAACCAGCCCACAGTAAGGGCACAGTAGCAGCTGACGGCCGCTCTCACCTGGGAAAAGGCAAACCAAGGTGCAGCTCCCACGCTGTCTGCACTGGAGCCCTAATAGCAGTGAACTTTCTAGGTCAGGCATGAAAGGAGCGACTTCTCTCTGTTAGGATTTCTCTGCCACCCTCTTCCTAGATATACAGCAGGCATAACAGGCTGCAGCCCCAATGCTACTTTTAGCTGCGATGCAACACGACAGCCCTCGTGTACTTTTGGGGGTGACCCTCTGAAGAGGGGCTGTGGCAGGGAATGGGAAGGCCTGGACTCTGGAGTCAGCAGGGTCTGCTTTGCAATCTCAGGCAAGTCACTTAATCTGTGAAGCCTCAGCTTGCTCACCTGTAAAATGGCAACGATGGTAGCTACGTTGCAGGGTTGAGGATGAGGATAGAAAAGGCCTATCAAGTGTCCCTCACAGTCTCAGAGACAAGGGCTCTCCATGAATGACGGCTACCATTACTATTATTACTACTGCTATTGTTTTATAAAAGCCACTAATCAGTTTCATCTCTGGACCCAGCCCTGTTCCACTAGTACCGGCTGCCCTGAGTATGGTCTTGACAAGCATGCTGATGCCACCTCTGGGCTCAGCCAGAGAGAGGCTGTGAGTCACCAGCGGTGTCAGCCTGGGATGGCACACACCAGCGTGCTTGGGACAGTGGTCCACAGTTGGACCCAAATGGATGAGCATTCTGGGTGCCAACTCAACACGGCCGAGGTAAAGCCACTTTGGGATTGAAGCCACGTCCTCCAAGGAGCCTGCTGGGCTCTGATAAATCAGCCTGTACGTGGCTGTGTTTCCTCTGACTCAAGGAAGACCCTGCTAATTCTCATCCTCTGCAAAACCTGCTCAAGGTAGGGCATGGGAGAGGGAGGGTCTTAGAGGTCCTTAGTGCAATATACCCATTTTAGAGGCCAAGAGCTGAGGCTCAGAGAGGGGAGGGACGTGAGGCCTCAAAGGGTTCCCTCCAGCTATTTAAGGACACGTCCAGCACCTCCTTTGCCCAGTGGACCTTCTTCTTGCCCCTGCCTGGGCTCCTTGCCTGACATCAGATGCCCCTGGCCATTTCCTGGATTAAGAAGGGATCTTTACTAGTTTGGAAGCTGAAGAGGTAGAACGTGGCCCCAGGAGAGCATACTCTTGTTGATGTCACTGCTTCTTTCACAAGTCAAGGGTGCTGTTTGGAAGACAATGACGATGATGGAGCAGGGCACGTATCTAGACAAAACTCTAATTCAAAAAGGTACCTGCACCCCTATGTTCATAGCAGCACTATTCACAATAGCCAACACGTGGAAACAACCTAAATGTCCATCGACAGATGAATGGATAAAGACGATGTGTACATATATACAATGGAATATTACTCAGCCATAAAAAGGAACGAAATTGAGTTATTTGTAGTGAGGTGGATGGACCTAGAGAATCATACAGAGTGAAGTAAGTCAGAAAGAGAAAGACAAATACCATATATCACTTATATGTGGAATCTAAAATATGACACAAATGAACCTATCTATGAAACAGAAACAGAATCACAGACATAGAGAACAGATTGAGGGTTGCCAAGGGTGGGGGTGGGGTGGGAGAGGGATGGAGTGGGAGGTTGGGGTTAGCAGGTGCTTTTATATAAAGGATGGAGAGACCACAAGGTCCTACTGTATAGCACAGAGAACTATATGCAGTATCCTATGATAAACCATAATAGAAAAGAATATTAAAAAAAGAATGTATATATATGTACAACTGAATCACTTTGCTGGACAGCAGTAATTAACACAACATTGTAAACCAACTACACCTCAATAATAAAAAAAAAGATGATGGGGGCAGACCCCAGGCTGAAGCAGAGAAAGCTCCTTACATAGGTGACAGAGAGAAGATGCTTGCAGCTTTGTGGGAAGAGCCCTGCCCAGCTTGGCCGAGGGCTTCGCCAGCCTCGTCCATCCCATCACGCTTCTCTCCAAATGCTCCGAGCAGCGTCTGGAGGCTGCTGGTTACTCTCGAGGGTCAAAGACTGGTCACCTGAACAGTGTAACGGGGAACAGCAGCTCTGGAGTGTGGACCAAGAGGGTCAAGAAACTAATATAGAAATGGACGAGGCTTCCGAGAGGGTCGCTGCCACAGCACCCACGTGGCTGGCGAGTGTGCGGCTGCATCTCAGGCTCAGGGCTGCCTGACTCCCAAAGGCGGCTCTTCCTACTACATCGCAGCCTCCTGGACAAAGGTCAGAGGATGTTCCCGGTGGAAAGAGCCCGGCCCTCGTTGTGTCTGCCCTCCTGCCTGTGCTCATTCTCCCTTGGTCTCCAGCTGGATCCTGCTCAGAACTCCCAGGCTTCCCCATCTTCTCGGCTGGTCCCTCTCAGGTACCAACCTCTACAGGGAGGGGCCGGCAGGGCTCCATCCTCCCTCCCTAGGCAACCTCCCCCAGGCTGGTGGCCTTAGGTGCCACCTGTGTGAGGTGACTCCTAAGATTCCATCCCCAGTCCAGCCCTTCACCCTGAACTCCAGGCTCTCAGACTCAGTTGCCACCCAGATGTCTGACAAGTATGGCAAACCGAACAAGTCCAAGGCCACCTCTTGATCCCCTGATACCCTTGGCCATCTCCACTTTGTAATGGCAACTCTTTTCTTCCAGTTCCTCACACCAACAACCTTGGGGCCAGCCTGCCTCCTCTCTTTCCCTGAAGCCCACGTTGACCCACAGGCAAATCCTGTCTGCTCTACTTTCAGGACACATCCAGAATCTAACTGCTGCTCGCACCACGGCCCCTCCCGGCTGGACCCAGCCACCATCTCCTCTCGCCTTGGTGACCACATCGTCCCTGCTTAGCCTGCCTGCCTCTCTTCTGTTCCCCTCTGATGGCTCCCATTTCACCCCAAATGGCAGCCTCGACTGTCCTCATCACCTCCCAGACCTCGCCTCTGACGCTCTCCCCCTCATTCATTCTGCTCCTGCTATACTGGCTTCCCCGCTGTTTTTCAAGCAGGCTGAACAGTCTCTGCCTCAGGGCCTTTGCACTCGCTGTTTCTGCCACCTGAATCAGTCCCTCAGGTCTCCATGTTGTCAATCTATCCTTGTGGCCTTCCTCCAACCATACGTGACACACCCCCAGCAGGCCTCTTCCCTTACACACCCCCTAGGGTGCCCTTTCTGTTTTATTTTTTTCCGTTAATAATTACCATCTGACATACATATGTTTACATGTTCATTTAAGGTCCATGAGGGCAGTGACTTTGTTTTAGTCACTGCTGAACTATCAGTATCTGAAATGGTGCACGTAGTAGGTGCACAATAAATATTTGCTGGGTGGGATAGATGGACAGATGGACAGACTGAGGGATTTCCCTCCCCATCATCCCTGCTCCAATCCCACCATGACTTCAGTCCCCCTCCTGTCCCAGCCGAGGCTGAAGCAGCTGTGATTCTTCCTCCCTGGAACTCTGACAGATCCTGGGGAGAACCAAGCTAGCCTGAGCATACCTTTTAGTGTTTAGACTAATTTTAATCTCTTTATTTTTAAGTATTTTGAAAGCAGTCCTAATCGTTTATATTTAAAATCTCCTATAATAAATGTACCTGCGTAGAAGGTAGCTGCTCAAATGTCTCTGTCATTTTCGCATGTTTTTTTAGTTTTCCAGTGAAAACAATATCTTTAATCACAGTGGTTCTATATGTATTAAGAAATAAAGTTTTTCCCCCTTTGTTCTATATCATTTAATTATCGATCGATCAAGTTAGTATTTATACTCAACTCGTATCATCCTTCTTGGGTTGAACAAAGGATGGAGAAGGGAAATTACGGTTTATCGATACTTTATGGCAGACAGCACCTGCTACATGCCTGGATGCTTCATATTCACTGCATCGGTACCCACTGCCATGCTGTGAGGTCTGAGTTATTGGCTCCATTTTATGGATGAAGAAATATGAGATGCATAGAAGAGAATAAATTGCCTAAGGTCACGTAACTAAGTGACAGGCTGGGGACCTGAACCCAGCACTGCCCCACTCTTTCCAGTTGTATTTTACTGATATTCAAACTACAGTCCCCACCGAAGTAAAGAATAAATAAATAAATATCCCCAGATATCTGGGCTGCTCAGGCTCCCCTCCGAGATTCATCCCTTCCTGATGGAGGCACGCCTTGGAGATATCGTGGGTGCAGTGGTCCAGACCACCGCAATAAAGTGAATATCGCAGTAAAGCACATCACACAAATTGTTTGGTTTCCCAGTGCATATAAAAGTTAGGTTTACACTATACTGTAGTCTATAAAGTGTGCAGTAGCATTCTGTCTTTAAAAACTGTACATACCTTAATTAAAAAATACTTTATTGCTAAAAAATGCCAACCATCATCTGAGCCTTCAGTGAGTTGTAATCTTTTTGCAACAGGAACATGAAAGATCACAGATCACCATAACAGTTATAGTCATGAACAAGTTTGAAATATTGTGAGAACTACCAAAATGTGACAGAGACATGAAGTGAGCAAATGCTGTTGGAAAATGGGGCCAACAGACTTGTTTGATGTAGGGTTGCCACAAACCTTCAGTTGGTTAAAAAAAATAAATGCAATACTTGTGAAGCTCAATAATAATGAGGTGTGCCCGAATTTCTTCTCAGAAGGGTTTCCCACGCCTAAAGGTGTCACGCCCCCTCCCTCCGCCCCCAGGGAGCCCTGCGGGGGAGGCGTGGGGACGTCTGGAGAGCCAGACCACAGGGCCAGACTGCATGTTCAAGACCAGCCTCTGCTCCTCACTTGCTCAGGGGACCCCGGACAGGGCTCCTGTGATGAGGGGGGCCGGCCTCGCTCAGCAGCACGCTGATGGTGCCCTGTGTCCCGCTGAGGCCGGAAGGCTGTGAAGTACAGATCTGGAAAACTGGCGGAGGCAGCCGGCCACAGCGGGAGGAGCCCAAGCCTGGTGCCTGCAACACCTCACCGGCTCGGCCGAGGATGGTCCCTCCCCGCCCCCCGCAGCCTGTAGAGCAGGCGCTCAGGGCCTGATGAGGAAGCCACCCAGAGCGCCCACGTGCCCAGCGAAGGAGAGAGAGCTGGTTTTCAAAGGCTGCCCCTGGGTCTCAGGCTGGAATCGAAAGGCCGCACCGTGACCCCTGAAGCCCTGGCCTCATCTCCTCCACCTGCCAGCCCTGGCTCACGGCCCTCAGCCTCCAGCCTCACTCCGCACTCCTCCCTCCCTCCGCCCTCTTTGGCTGCCTGACTCCCGTCATTCTCCTCATTCAGCAAACGCCTCCCTGACCCCAGACCAGCCGAGGCTCCCATGTCATGTCTTAGGGCACCGCATGTGGGTCCTGTGCAGCACCTACAGGTGTAACTGACCCCTTTAACCCTTGCCTGAGTAAGGGGGTCATGGCTTGCTCTAAGGGCGCCAGTGCCAAGGGGCCACCCTCATAACCCCCATTCCCAGTGGTGTAAAGCACAAGTCAGACAGACCCCTCCACTGACTGCCTCCTGGACCCCAGCTGAGCCTCCAGGCTGACCCAAAGCTCCCTGACGACAGACTGTTGGTTGTGTCTTCCCTAAGCCCAGCATGGTACCTGGGGCCTGGGAGGGGCAGAGGGGGCTCAACATGTAGCTTTAAATAAAGGAATTAATCTCAAAGCGGGGGGACTGCAAGTCTCCTTTTCACCCCTGCACCCTTGATATGACTACACTGATATCTGACAAAATAGACTTTAAATCAAAGGTTACAAAGAGAAGGACATTATAGATTAACAAAAGGCTCAATACAGCAAGAAGAAATAATTATTTAAAAAAACAAATTATAAACATTTTCTCCCCTAATAACTGACCATCAAAATATATGAAGCAGGGCCTCCCTGGTGGCGCAGTGGTTGAGAGTCCGCCTGCCGATGCAGGGGATACGGGTTCGTGCCCCGGTCTGGGAGGATCCCATATGCCGCGGAGCGGCTGGGCCCGTGAGCCATGGCCGCTGGGCCTGCGCGTCCGGAGCCTGTGCTCCGCAACGGGAGAGGCCACAACAGTGAGAGGCCCGCATACCGCAAAAAGAAAAAAAAATATATATATATATATAATATATATATATATATGAAGCAAAAATGGACAGGACCAAAGGGAGAAATAGTTCTACAGTTACAGGTGGAGACTTCAATACCCCACCTCCCAATAGTGGACAAGAACCACCAGAAGGAAGATAAGTAAGGAAACAGAAGACATAATATGATAAGCCAACTGGAGATAACAGACACACACAGAACACTCACCCATCCACCACACACAAATGCTTCTCAAGGCCACAAGGGACATTATCCAGGATAAACCATATGTTAAGCCACAAACCAAGTCTCAACAGATTTTTAAAAGATGGATTTCATACAAAGTATCTTCTTCGACCACAAGAGGATGAAGTTAGAAATCAATAACAGAAGGAAAACTGGAAAATTCACAAATTGTTGTGGAAATTAAACACACTCTTAAACAACTGGATCAAAGAAGAAATCACAAGGGAAATTAGAAAATACTTCAAGAGGAGTGAAACAAAATCCCAATATACCAAAACCTATGGGATGCAGTGAAAGCAGTGCTAAGGGGGAAATTTATAGCTATAAATGCTTATATTAAAAAGATGTAGGGCTTCCCTGGTGGCGCAGTGGTTGAGAGTCCACCTGCCGATGCAGGGGACACGGGTTCGTGCCCTGGTCCGGGAAGATCCCACATGCCACGGAATGGCTGGGCCCGTGAGCCATGGCCACTGAGCCTGTGCGTCCGGAGCCTGTGCTCTGCAACGGGAGAGGCCACAACAGTGAGAGGCCTGTGTACCGCAAAAAAAAAAAAAAAAAAAAAAAAAAGATGTAAAATTAGAACTCTAATTTTATGACTTCAGGAACTGGAAACAGCAAACTAAACTCAAAGTTAGCAGGAGGAAGAAAATAAGGATGAGAGCAGAGAAAAACAAAATAGAGAATAGAAAAGCAGTAGAGAAAATTAATGAAACCAAAAGTTGGTTCTTTGTAAAGATCAACAAAATTGACAAACCTTTAGCTAGATGGACTAAGAAAAAAAAGATAAAAGACTCAAATTACTAAAATCAGAGATGAAAATATGGACATTATTACTGATTCTACAGAAATAAAAAGGATTATAAGAGTGCTATGACATACTGTATGCCAACAAATTGGATAACCTAGGTGAAATTCTTAGGACAACCTAGGACAAATTCTTAGAAACAAAAAACCTACCAAGACTGAACGTATGAAAGAAATAGGAAATCCAAATAGATGTATGACTAGTAACAAGAATAAATCAGTAGTTAAACATTTCCTGACAAAGAAAAGGCCTGGACCTGATAGCCTCACTGGTGAATTCTGCCAAACATTTAAAGAACTAATGCCAACACTTTTCAAACTTTTCCAAAAAATGGAAGAGGAGGGAACACTTCCTAAGTCATCTATGAGGCCAGCATTACCCTGGCACAAAGGCAGACAAAGACACTACAGACTCAAATCCCTGAAGAATATTGATGCAAAAACCTTCAACAAAACACTAGCAAACCAAATTCAGCAGCATAGTAAAAAGGATTACATACCATGATCAAGTAAGATTTATTCTTGGAACGCAAGGATAGCTCAACATACAAAAATTGATCAATGTAATACACCACACTAACAGAATGAAGGAGAAAAAAAGATCATCTCAGTTGATGCAGAAAAAGTCTTGGACAAAATTCGACACTCTTTCACAATAAAAGCACCCTTGCACCCTTGACTTCTGGAGCACAACCCTGTGCCTGACTGTGCAGCAAGGACTTTAAATGCATTAGTCTCACTCAGTCCTCTTAGCAACCCCAAGAGGGAGGAACTACAACTGTGCCCATTCTATAAAAGAGATAACTGAGGCCCAGTGAGGTTAAGTGACTCACCAGATTCACACAGCTATTAAACAACAGAAGACTTGGTCCATGCTTTGACATCATGTCCGTGCTCCTGATAATAACCATCGCAGCAGCAGCAGTGGAGATGGCAAAAGCATACATCGCGTTTACCATGGGCCAGGCCCTGTGCTAGGTGCGATCCTCACTACAGGCCGGTGAGCCGGGTGCTACTGTTAACCCCATTTCACAGACAAGGAATCTGAGACCCGGAGAGGTGAAGTAACTTGATCCAGGTCTGATGGCTAGTTGGGGGCAGGGTCCAGGCTGGAACCCAGACCTGGCTCCCAGGCCCACGCTCTTGGTCACCGTCCTATACAGTGGGTTCCTGAGGTGGGAACCAACCTCCCTCTTTAACTTGCACTCTGAATTATAAGGTCATCCTTCCCAGGATTAACCACACCCGAGATCACTGCTGGGAACCGTGTAGTACAGAGGTCTCAAGCTTTTGTGAAGGGCCAGATAGTAAATATTTTAGGCTCTAAGAGTCACACAGTCTCTGAATCACTCACCTCTGCCATTGCAGTGTGAAAGTAGCCACAGGCTGTACATAACAGATGGGCGTGGCTGTGTTCCAATAAAACTTTACCTATGAAAACAAGCAGCAAGGTGGATCTGACCCTGGGGTTTTGTCTGTGGACCCCTAGTTTAAGCAATAATGGGGCCAATTTTGAACCATCCCCTCTCCTTTATTTGGAGGCCACAGGCCAGAGAAGGGCCACAGTCTGGGCTCAGAGAACAGAAGAAAACAGCCAGACCTCTGTTTTCTGTATGTACAGATTCTGGAGGAAACAGGCTCCTCGGTTTGTTTCCAAGTAGCTCTTTCCAAGAAGCCCCTGCCGGCAGAGGCCCTCATCACTAGCTCCGACTGGGAGGCGAACGCTGCCCTCTCAGGACACACCGTCTACGGGAGGGCAAAGTCCTGCTCCAGGCTGCAGGCTCTAGAGCCGGCGAAGTGGTATTATATCAGCCCATGAGCCAGACAGAAAGAGTCCCAGGGGGTGGAGCCAGGCGGGGGCGGGCTGGGGAGGTGACTGTGCATCTGGCATGTGGCAGCGAGGTGCCGCCATCTGTGTGCCCTGGAAGGCAGTGTCGCCCCCTCCTTGGGGCTACAGGGCCTCCATGTTTAAACAGGTCCACATGGCAAGCCAGCTACTCATCAAAACTCTGTGGAGCTCTTTGGGACCAGGGGCTTTCTCCTTGCCCCCGCCCCCGCTTTTTCCTAATCATTCCTATTTCTCTGGGGGCTAGCAGAGTGTGTGCACTTGGTAACTGTGCTACTAGAGTGGGAAGAGCATGCCTGGGCTGTGGAGCCTCACAGAATGGCTATGAAAGCCAGTTCTGCCGCTTCCTGGCTGTGTGAGCCTGGGCAAGTTGCTTAACTTCTGTGAGCCTCAGTTTCCTCACCTGGAAATAATGTGCACAGAGAATGGTGATGATAATATCTAACAGCTGCTGATTATTGGTCCACCCACCAAGGGCAAGGGGCAGTCCACACACAGGTGGTGTGTTATTGCCTTGATGCGTCAGGGTTCTTCTCTGGGGAACTAGCTGTTAGTGACCTTCCCCACTTCCTGGATTTCTGAGCCTGATCTACAGCCCTTGCTACACCTACCCTTTGGGATTCGTGCAGCTCCAGAATTCTTCAACTTGAATATAAATGAGCTAGTTATCACCCTTCCCTCGGAAGCTCTGGGCATCCCACCGAAGACGTCTTGCTGAATTCCCTGGCACGAGGCCCTGGAAGGGTTAAGAGCTTGAGCTTCGGAATCTCAGCTCTGCTGTTCACCAGCTGTTTGACCCACAGCAAGTGACCACATCTCTGGGCTTAATTTTCCTGCTCCTATGGAAAGGATGGCAAGTGAAGATAATTCGAGTAGTAGCTCTCTCAAGGGCTGCAGGGAGAAATAAATGGGATCTCCCACGAACCCACCAATCCCAGGGTCTGACAGAGAATAAGGAATGGCACTGATTAGTAAACACCTGCAGGACAAATGAGCCACTTAATGGAGTATCCTGGGAGAACGTCCCTGGTCCACGCAGTCTGCACATCAACATTCCATCCAGGCCCCAATAAGGGACCTGCCTCTTCAGAAGACAAAGGCTAGAAAGGAAGTTTAGAGTCTCCACAGATGACAGAGACTTTGAGTTTCAGCAGACAAGCCCCAGGGCCCCTTCCAACATCAGCTCCCCTTTCCAGCACTCTTGACCTTTCCTGCCCCGAGACTACAGGGTCTGCCTTCCCGACCTTGCCCGAGTGTCAGGGGACACCTGTCCCTGGGAGCCCCGAGGCAGTTCGCAGGGACAGTCTTAACACCCTGAGCTGTGCCCTGGGGGTTAAGGAACCAGGTGTCTAGTTCCCGGTTGATGCACACACCTCCCCCTCCCTCCTGCCGTGTGTTCTAAACGACGAAACCTTATTTTAAAATCTAGGACTGTGGACTTATTTTTCACAACAGCCTTCAGCACCCGAACCTGCTGAAAGACCTTTGCCCCTGCTGACGTGAGCAACAGGAATTCCTGTGGCTTCAGGATGTGACAAGTCAGAGCTGGAGGTCTGGAGTCCAGGGCCTCTGCAGTTGAGCTGTGGTGTGACCTCGGCTGACCCCTTCCCTCCTGTCCCCCACCTCTCTCACCATCTCTGTTCCTCATCTGCAACAATAGGGCACTGGATCCTACCTTTCTGACCCGGGGCAAAGGGACACGAGGGCTCCTGTAGCGTGGTAAGAGACCTTTCAGCCTAGACTGCCCTCCTCCAAATACAGAGAGAGTCCCTCACACCTCCCAGGGGCTGGGAGGAAACGACCTGGGAAATCTACTCTACAATCCCAATCAAACCCATGCAACCCCCAAATCCACTAATCCATCCTGGTGAACATGTTACACTCAGAATGCCCTACCAACACAGCTGGAAGCGTGTCTAAGGATAGACGCCGCCTGCTGGTAGCGGTAAGGCACACTTCCCACTCCACGAGGAGTGATAAGCTGGGGCCGTGCAGAAGATTCCTGCACAGAAGTCTGATCTCATGGCTCAGTGGGCGTGGAAGGCTGGCCCAGAGGTGTCACAAGCTTCTTACACAAAAATTTACCACAGTAGTTGGCTGTGGCTTCACAACAGACCTACCGAATGAACATGTTTGTCCACATGTTTCTCTTCCTTCAGAAAACCACCCTCCCTCCTTCTATAACCATCATGCTCAGTCCATGAGTCAAGGTGGCTGAATGCCCCTCCCCTTTGGCCCAGATTCAGCTAATCAAGGCACTCCATTCCCTGGGCCACAGTGACTGGCTTGGAGACGAGCCAGCGACCCAAAGCTCGGCCAATCAGAATCTTCCCTGGGACTTCAGCAGAAGCCAGTGAATAGGATACTTATTCTTCAGGACCTGCATCTGTAGGGTCCATAAGAGCCTGTAGCTGCCAGAGGCCATCTTCCATCTGATAGAGAAAACCTGCTTGAAAATGAAGCCAACACAGCGTCCTGTTGACATTATATGAAACTTTGGATCCAGCCTTTGAAGCCACCACTATCCCTGGGCTTTATAGTTACATGAACTAAAAAGTACTTCTTTTCAGCTGAGGACAATTCAAAGTAGGTTTCTTAAATTTTACAAACCAGAGTCCCTCATGACATATATCATGATTCTGGGGCCTTTAGAAACTCAGATATTTAGCATTCTGAATGCCTATCATGGGTCCAGATACCTTACGAGATGCCTTTACCTCATTTTTCCACTTAGCTAATAATTTATTTTTGTAAAAAGCAGTGAGAATACAGTGTTTCCATGCATCAATGACCTTCGAGTCAGAGGCCAGGGATCAAAACCTGCCTCGGACCAAAGTCCATGCTCCTAATACTTTGCCTTCGAACAGCACAAGCTGAGGAGTTAGACCCAAGTTCAATGCCAGCTCTGAAACCTGCCAGCTGTGTGATCTTGGGCAAGTCCTTCAATCACACTAGGCCTCAACTTCCTCATCTACAAACTGGGAATGAGGACGGGTCCCACCTCTCTTAGAATTGCAGATGAAATGAGGTCCTGCCTGTAAAATGCGTAATACAAGGCCTGACACACGGAAGGAGCACCGGGTGACGTGGCTGAATCTGAAATGGTGGCTCCTTTCAGGGATCAATCGGCCTGGGAAGAGACAATATTGCAGAATTTGAGCTAACTGGTGGTTAGGTCTATCTCTACTATACTAATTTGAAAAAAAAAAGAAAGAAAAAGAAAACAGAGAGAAGCCGTGTCCCAAACAGGAACCCTTCTGGATTTATCAGATAAGTCTCCTTAAATGGACCTCTTGTCTGGGGAGGTCCCCACTGTGGGGAATCAATGGAAAGTAGCTTTTGGTTCATTACAATAAACATTCACTGAGCATTGGCCATTGCCCAGCCCTGTGCTCCACAGCAGAGATAAAAGGCGAGGGGGGTTCCTGCCCTCTGGATGGTTACACTGGGGCGGGTGAGAGACACATGT
Source organism: Mesoplodon mirus (assembly GCF_964341445.2). Taxonomy (NCBI): domain Eukaryota; kingdom Metazoa; phylum Chordata; class Mammalia; order Artiodactyla; family Ziphiidae; genus Mesoplodon; species Mesoplodon mirus. Next base: position 55,340,654 of record NC_138991.1, read on the forward strand.
CCACATGGCAGGTCAGCACGAGGCACTAGTGGCCTCGATGGAGGGAAGCACACAAGGTGACGGAAATCAAGAGAGGGCCTCTCCACCCCTGCCTGATGGTGGTGGCAACAGGTATCAGGACAGCTAAAGGGAGACTTGACAGGGCCAGATGGAGACGTGGCCAAGGTATGAACTCGGGAGAGAGACCGGACCGTGGAGAGAGGTTTGGCAGTCCCTGGTAGGGCAGGGTGGTTAAAAACCGCATGACAGAGTGGTTACGACCTGGGACCCTGGAGTCACACACATCTGAGTCCGAGATGCTGTCCCCATTACTCACTATGGACGGATCCTTTGGCAAGTTTATTAGCCTCTCTGAGCCTCAGTTTATTCATCTGTAAAATGGGCCTAAATATGGAAACTGCCCTCAGAGGGAGTATTACAAAAATTAAGCAAGATAATTCAAGCAGACAGAGAGAATTCTGGCAGACAGAAAGTGCTCGATAAATGCTGACTATCCTAATTCCTAGTAACATTCCCCGGCGCTGAGCATTCACTCCCTGACATAATACATGTTCACATAGCATATTCTTCTTTGCATGCACAACTATTCCACGATACTTTGGTGCAGAAAATGCAAAAGAAGGTGTCCAGATCTGGGGAAGATAGATTAATCTCACCCCACCCTGGGCCTCCCACCAAATGTGGCTATAAAGCCTGGAGAGAATGCACGAGGCAGCTATTCAAGGAGCCTGAAAAGTCATAGTAGCAGGTGGATGGGGGAAGGTGACCAGAATTTGATGAACCATTAAACCTCAAGTGAGTTCACCATTGTTAACCTCTGGAATCCTTCAGCCTGGACTCAAGGGAGCCGGACACCTGAGAGTGGGGAGGGTGTGGACAGAGAGCGCTCTGGGCAAGCCCTCTGGTTCTACTCAAGAGGCAGGAAAGGGGGTTCCTAATGGTCAGAAAGGGTAGGGGACACCCGTGTTTCTTTTCTTATTTTTTTATTTTTATTTTTGGCCGTGTTGGGTCTTGGTTGCTGCACACGGGCTTTCTCTAGTTGCGGTGAGCGGGGGCTACTCTTCGTTGCGGTGTGCGGGCTTCTCATTGCGGTGGCTTCTCTTGTTGCGGAGCACGGGCTCTAGGCGTGCAGGCTTCAGTAGTTGCGGCGCTCGAGCTCAGTAGTTGTGGCTTGCGGGCTCTAGAGCGCAGGCTCAATAGTTGTGGCGCACAGGCTTAGTTGCTCTACAGCATGTGGGATCTTCCCGGACCACGGATCAAACCCGTGTCCCCTGCACTGGGAGGCGGATTCTTAACCACTGTGCCACCAGGGAAGTCCCCCGTGTTTCTTTTCTCTCCTTCCTCTATGCTCTCATGCCTCAGTCTGGGCCTGAAGCACCTAGAATTCTGAGGGAGGGTGAGGTAAGATGAATAACAGTTCCCTAAAGATGTCCTGTATTAATCCCTGTTACTTTATATGACGAAAGGGTCTTTGCAGTTTAAGGCTTTGAGATGAGGAGATGATCCTGGATTATCTGGGTGGGCCCAGTGTGATCACGAGGTTCTCATAAGGAGACTGGAGGTCAGAGTCACAGAGCAGCTGATGGCAGTAGCAGCTGAGTGATGCAAGGACGGTGCCACAGCATGGGCAGCTTCTAGAAGCTGGAAAATGCAAGCAAACAGATTCTGCCCTAGAACCTCCAGAAGAAACCAGCCCTGCTAATGTCTTGACTTCAGTCCTGTGTGACCTCTAGAACTCGAAGGCAATACACTCGAGCTGTCTTAAGTCACTAAGTTTGCGGAAGGTTTGTTACAGTGGACATAGGAGACTAATATGGGGGAAATATTCTTCAAATGAAAGAGCTGTGGTCCCACAAGGGCAGGACAAACCCTCAGTGCTTTTTCTCTCTCTGTCCCCCTGCACTTGGCCCTGGACACGAATACAGTCATGGGAGGTATGTGAACCTTTACCCAATCCTCACACCTCATCCAAAAGTTAACTCGAAATGAATCGCAGATCTAAATATAAAATTATAAAACTTTTAGCAGAAAGCCTAGGAGAAAACCTTTGTGACCTTGGTTTAGGCAAAGAGTTCTTAGACGTGACACCAAAAGCATAACTTGCAATAGAAAAAATTAAGAAACGGAATTTCAGCAAAATTTAGAAGCTTTGTAAAGCAAAAAACACTTTTGAAAATGAGAAGACAAGCTACAGACAGGGAGAAAATGTTTGCAAATTACCTATCTGACAAAGAACTTGTATACAGAATATATAAAGAACCATCACAACTCAACATATCCAAAATATATAAAGAACTCATACAACTCAATATCAAAAAAAAAACCTGATTAAAAAATGGGCAGAAGACCTGAATAGACATTTTTCCAAGGAAGACATACAGATGGCCAAGAGGCACATGGAAAGATGCTCAACATCACTACTCATTAGGGAAATGCAAATCAGAGCCACAATGAGACATCACCTCACAACTGTCAGAATGGCTATTGTCAAAAAACCCCACAAATAACAAATGTTGGTGAGGATGTGGAAAAAAGGGAACCCTCATTCACTGTTGGTGGGAATGTAAATCAGTACAGCCACTGTGGAAAACAGTATGGAGGTTCCTCAAAAAATTAAAAATAGAACTACCATATGATCCAGCAATTCTACTTCTCAGTGTATATCAAGATGACAAAGACACTAATTCGAAAAGATATATGCACCTCAGTGTTCACTGCAGCATTATTTACAATAGCCAAGATATGGAAGCAAACTAAGTGTCCATCAACAGATGAATGGATAAGGAAGTTGTGGTATATACATACAATGGAATACTACTCAGCCATAAAAAAGAATGAAATTTTGCCATTTGTAACAACATGTATGAACCTGGAGGATATTATGCTAAGTGAAATAAGTCAGACAAAGACAAATACTATACGTTTTCACTTACATGTGGAATGTAAAAAATAAAGCAAACAAATGAACATAACAAAACAGAAACCGATTCACAGATGCAGAGAACTTGTGGTTACCAGTGGGGAGAGGGGCCAGATAAAGGAAGGGGATTGAGAGATACAAACGACTAGGTCTAAAATAAATAAGATAGGGATTTCCCTGGTGGTGCATTGGTTAAGACTCTGTGCTCCCAATGCAGGGGGCCCAGGTTCGATCCCTGGTCAGGGAACTAGATCCCACATGCATGCCACAATTAAGGAGCCCACATGCCGCAACTAAGGAGACCACCTGCCGCAACTAAGACCTGGTGCAACCAAATAAATAAATAAATATAAAATAAATAAGATATAAGGATGCAATGTACAGTGCAGGGAATATAACCAATATTTTATAACAACTTTAACTGGAGCATAATCTATAAAAATAGCAAATCACTATGTTGTATGCCTGAAACTAATAAAACATTACAGCATGTAAATTATATAAATCACATATACTTAAAAAAAACTCAACAGTAATACAACAAACAACCCAATTTTTAAAAATGGGCGCAAGACTTGAATAGATACGTCCCCAAAGAGGACACAGCAAAGAAACATACGCACATGAAGAGATACTCCATATCATTAGTCACTAGGGAAATGCCAAAGAAGACCATGACAAGATACCACGATGGATCCTTTCAAATGGCTAAAATCAAAGCTGTGACAACACCAAACACTGACGAGGGTGCAGAGCGTCTGACACTCTCACACACTGACTGTGGGAATGCACAATGGCACAGCTACTCGGAGACACAGTTGGGCAGTTTTTACATTTACCATGTAACACAGGCACCCCACTCTTAGGTATTACCCCAGAGAAATGAAAACTTAAGTTCACATAAAAAGCTACACACGAATGTTTATATTTGCTCCATTCAAAGTTGTTGACAACTGGAAACAACACAAGTGTCTTCTGTGAACAGATAAACAAACTATGGAATATCCATATGATGGAACACTACTCAGCAATAAAAAGGATCAGACAACTGATATACCGGCCAACCTGGGTGAATCTCAAAGGAGCTGTGCCAAGTGAGAGAATCCAGTCTCAAGAGCTTAGATACTATATGATTCCATTTAGATGACATTCTCGGAAAAACAAAACTAGTGATAAGAACAGAGCAGCGGTGGCCAGGGCTTAGGGATGGGGGACTGTGTGACCATAAAGGGACAGCAGAAGACAGCTTTTGGGGGGTGATGGAACTGTTCTTTATCCTGATTGTGATGGTGGCTACTCAAATCTATACATGTGTTAAAATTCATAGAACTGGATACAAAAAAAGAGTCAATTTTACTATATGCTGATTTTTTTATTTTTGGCTGTGCCATGCAGCTTGCAGAATTTTAGTTCCCTTACCAGGGACTGAACCCGGGTCCCGGCAGTGAAAGCGCCAAGTCCTAACCACTGGACCACCAGGGAATTCCCTGTATGCTGATTTTAAAAAGAAGTTTTTTAAAAAAGTCAAGGCAAGCAGGACTCTGGTCAATATATGAAAGATACTAACTTGGCCCTTGCTCAGAATGCAGTGGAATGACCCCACTCTGAGCCCCATTGTTGATTTATGGGCTCTTGGGGCTCTAATCACTGGTCTCCCTTCCATCTTCTTACTAGTTGAAATATTATTTGTCGTAGAACTTTACAGCTGTGTTTCCCCCACACCCTTTCACTTTCTACCTAGAACAAGTTATTCATCTGTGGTAGGTGAACAAATGGCCCCCATTATTTACCCTCTCTGTGTCTTTTCCTTTGCCCATGACTCTGCAGAGCTCTCCTGCTCTGACTCTGGTCTCTGCTGTGGATGTGCCTTGCCCGACATGGGATGTTAGCAAACGTGACACAGTCAGAGCTTGGAAGATGCTGCAGTGTTTGGGTTTTCCCTGTTCTCACTGTCTGCCATACATTCTCAGGCTGGGCCGCCGGTCCCAGCTGCCCCATTATTCCCAGTCAAGGCCATCCTGGACCAGCTGACAGCCAGCTGATCCCCCCAGACATGGAAGCAAATGCAGCCAAGATCAGCTGAGCCTCCTAGCCCATCACCTAATATGTGAGCAATACGTTATTATTATGGTACGCCACCAAGGTGTCAAGGTTGTTTATTACACAGTATTAACGTGGCAGTAGGTAACTGATACATCACCCAATGAAGTAACCATTCTCAGTTACCACTGAGAGATACCATTTGAAAAGTGCAAGGGGAAATGCAGAAAGCTGTGAAATTGTTCGACCCACTGAGAAGAAAGCTGTCACCGAGGTTGATTATAATGTAATTCTGTCTACAAAGAGCAGTCAACTTCTCGTGTGTTGTGGTCTCACCCCCTGATGTTAGAAAACTTTTATTACTATTATTATTAGTTTTTACTAACACCAAACTGGATGGAGGTTATTGTGCCAAAAACAACTTAATCGGCTTCCCTTGCTCCAAACTGAATTTTCAGATGTTCCAATGTCTAAGAATAAAAGACATGAAGTAGGGCAAGCAATTGTAATAATCTCGAAGCTGCCAACTACATTTTGAGACTGAAGTGAGAGCCTGAACAAAGAAGTAAGTGAAATGTGACTGCAGCTAAAACAGCTCCCCTTGGAGAAGCTCCTAGTAGGTGATATTTCATGTAATCCTCTTAGCAAGGCAGCAAGTTCTGTGCTACTGGCCCTGTTTTACAGATGGGGACACTGAGGCACAGAGAGGCCAAGGGCACAGGCCACTAGGTAGTACAGTTGACACTGAACCCAGATCTGACTCCAAGTCTTGCTCTTTTTAAATATAAAAAACGTATATCTGTGTATAACTGAATCACTTTGCTGTACAGCAGAAATTGACACACATTGTAAATCAACTATACTTCAATTTTAAAATATCTTGCTCTTTCAGCTAGATACCAAGCTGCTGCTTAAATTCTGTAAGAAATTAATAACAGAGCTCTGGCTTATCTGTTATCATGCTATCTATCCATCATACTGCACAGTTACTGGGGTGAACAGAAGGTCTGCTACTTTAGAGGAACTTGGCACTTTGCTGCCTGATCACTGGGCTCGGCAATTTAGGGCTTGGCCATGGGGCTGCCATCTTTACACTAACATGGTCACAGAGCCTCAGCCTCCTAGATCAACTTGACTGATATTTGGGGAGAAAGGGACCATGGCTGGGAGAGTCACAGAGAAATCTATACTGTCTCCCACACATCCTCAACGAGTGTGCTTGCTGTGTGTTCCTCTGGCCATCATGCCATGAAAATGCCATAGCTCCAAGGTCTGCCCTGATTCTAAGGAGCCAGAAATGAGCTGTGTATCCTCCTGCTAACAAGAAAAGCAATCATTTTACTCCTGCAGCCACAGCTAACCCATTAAGTGCTTACTACGTGCCTGGTATAAGTGCTTCAGCACTGTCTTGTCAAAGCTCTGAATCAGCCTTCTGAGGGAGGGCCTATTCTCAGTCCCATTTTACAGATGGGGAAGTCAAGGCACACAGCCCTTAAAGGGTCTGATCCGAGATTACCGAGCTAGTAAATAGCATGGCCTCGAGTGGAACCCAGGCCTGCATGACTGCATCTCTTTCTCTTAACGATGATGCCGTTAGCTTGTACCTTTAATGTGGAAGTCATAAAACACGCCGCATCCCAAACCCTGACAGAATGGCTTGCTTCCTGTCACATTAGTAATTTCTCAACCTGCCTTCCCAGAACAAGCTAGTGAGAAAAACATCCACAACTCTGTCACAGCAAGTTCTCAAGTGTGAAAAATAAAAATAAAAACACGGGATCCTGTTCTTACTCAGCCCGTGACCTGTTTTATCTTCTGAGTGATGCTCGCTAAGCCAGCGGATGGTGTGTGCAAAGGAGAGTGTTCCCAGGGCCCAAGCAGGACTTCGGTTCTCCTTTCTGGTCCAGTAAAAACATCCAGTATTAGATTCATGAAGAACAAGAAGGGACCGAGGCTCGTGAGCAAACCGGTTCAGAATGGGGAGGCGGGTGGAAAGTGTACGAGGAACAGGTATCTAAGGCGGCTTTTCTCAATGGGGTCAAAGCCCTCATGAGTTCCTGAACCTGCCTCAGCCCCATTTCCCTTCCTTTCTGCAACATTTACTTTGGGAGTTAATCCCAAAGAGGCGGAGAAGGGTAGGAGCTTAGACACACCAAGCAGCGGCCCTACAACAGCTGTGCACAGTAAGAGGCCACGGTGGGGATAGGTTTAAACCAGTGGCCGTAGCCCATGCCAGAGAGCCTCCAGAGGAGAGGCAGGTGGCCAAAGACAAGTGTGACAAAGCCAGGCTTCCTTTCCTAGGGGCGTGGAGGACCCACAATTAGAATCCTGAACTTGGAAACAGCCCATCAGAAGATACTTAGGAATGCTGTATCATGTGCTTAATTTTGACGTAATGGTGACACAGAGTGGAGGCTGCCAAACCAGACAAACGCAGCTTACACTCCCCAATCCACCGCCTCCAGCTGTGAGACTGTGGCAGGTCACGTCACTGTCAGAGGCTCAAGTTTCCTCCTCTGAATAAAAGGGAACGATAACACCAACCTCAGAGGGTAGATGTGGGGACTTAATGAAAGAACAGCTCCTTGCCCATTTCCTGGTGTATCCTTCTTATCTCTTTCTTGGCAATGGAACCACAAGGGTTTGCAGCTGGTTCTACAAGATCCAGTGATATACCAGCTTCTTGGGTTGGATCAGGGTTTCTCAACCTTGGCACGACTGACCTTTGGGCCAGGTGGCTTTCGGTGGTGGGGGGCTGTCCTGCGCACTGTAGGATGTTGAGTGGCATCCCTGGCCTCCACCCACTAGATTCTAGTCGCACCGCCACCCACAGTTGTGATAACCAAAAATGTCTGCATTCATGGCCAACTGTCCCTGGGGCTGGGGGAGAAGGTAATCATGCCCCTAGTTGAGAACCATGAGGTCAGAGGCACAAGGGGAGACCCAACAGGGGTTAGAGGGGCAGGAGCAGTGAGTGAGAAAAATGAGCAACACAAACAAACTCATAATAAAATGTCCTCCAACAGCTGCTCTGCACAAAACCCCTGCAGGTAAATTGTCCTCAAGAACAGAATTTGTTCCTTGAACTTAACAGGTGAGATTACCAGACTTCCTTTTCGACCCTAACAACCTGTGACCAATTCCCTGGAACAGACACAACTGTCCTCCAAGGACCCACGTTCCTCTTACTAAGACGAAAACCACATAATTACTGGCTGCGTTCTTTTTACAGGTAAATAAGCACAGCCTGTGGTTACACAAAGATGACAAGAAACAAAAGAACCACCCTAGAGAAGACGTGGGAGACTCAGGCGGGCACTTTGCCTGGAGGAGCTGAACATCTGGCTGGTCAAGGGCCTCTCTCTGGGAACACGGTACCTTCCATACAGAGGGAGAGGGCAGGACTGATGGGCTGCATGCACTTGGATGCTGAGCTGGCGTCTCCTGCCCAAGGCCCGTTCTGGTGGAGCCATCACTCACAGGCCTCGGTCAGAACCTCAGTCCTGAGCGCCTGGGGTCAGAGCTACCCTGGCAGATATGTTGTCAGCATTGTCCTCTGGAACTGAGTGGATTACTGCCTGCTTCTGCCCTGCATTTCTTCAGGTGTTAAACAGATTCATCTAATGCAGGCCCTTTGGGGTCTAGAAGGCATGTGATATCTAGTGGGCCACATGCAGCCCACAGCTGTTGTGTTTGGCCCACAGACAAACTAGTTGCCAACTAATTTAAAAGTCAGATTTTATATCAAGAGATGGGTTTCTGCCATCTCTTGGAAAATTCACAGATTGGCAACCTTCAGTCTCACGTGATGATAATCAACTAGGCTGAGTAGTGGTCAACTCTTAGACGGGGTCTCTGAGCTCCACTCCACACCCCTCCCTATTGCCACAGCTCACTGGCTTTATTCACTTACATGACCTGCCTGGACCCTATAGCCATCTGAGTTTGCCATGGTCCTCCAGTCAAGAGGGATACATGTGGGGTACTTGTCTGCTCTGTTGACCCTGGATGCTGGGAAGGTGCCAAACCCAGATAAGCAAGATGCTGAAAGATCAGAGAAATAAGTCAGAAGGCAGCCTCCCACCGGGGCCTATCTGTCCCATTTAGGGTGCCACTCCTGGTGGTGAGGTGCCTCCTTCCCCAATAATCACCTGATTAATAATGCAGGTAAGAGGTGGAAGCTAAGAGACAATGACAAAGGCTGAGATGGAAAAAAAGACTTGTACAGTTTATCCAAGTCTGTTCATGGTCCCCCTCTGAGCTGGGGGTGAGACATCAGTGCTTTGCCCCCACAGAACGCAAACAAAGCACCAACACATCAGAAAAGGAGTCAGAGAATCTGTAATCCCAGCTGACCTCTATCTGATGTGAGTTATTCCAGGACCCCTAAAGTGTCATGGTTCCTGAAAGGGGGGCCAGGTACCAGCCCTGAAGTCACCAGAGCTGACTCCCCAGGTGGAAGCTTTGACCTGTGCAAAGTGCTCCACATCAGAGTAAACTGCCCCATCCTGCGAGACAAGGCCAACGGTCCTTCAGGACCTCGGACAGCTGCCAGGTCCCGAATGGGCCCCTGCAGGGCGAGGCCTGCCTGTGGAAGGCACACATTTCTAAGCAGGGCTGTGGAGCTGACCCGCCCCCCACCAGGAGGCCCGACAGGCAGCTGGGGCTCGAGCAGGCGCTTCCCCCTGCCGCCCTCGGTGACTTGTTCTCGGTGGCAGGGATGCCACCACAGTTGTGCTGCGCCACCTGCTCCATGCTCCTCAGCCAACTTGGCAGCGGGGAAGGAGGACAGCTTGCTATTCTTACTGCTCTGGGACTAGGTGTTAATTCGGCAGCTCTTTCACGCAGAGGAAGCCTTCTTTGGGAAACGCTCTCTCCCCTCGCCACCCTGACCCAGCTGTCTCCAAGTTTCCGCCTCCCCTCCCCTCTGCTGTGCTGGCTCCTGGCCTACTCTGTCCCAGCTTCCACCCTGTCACCTCCTCCTGTTTCTCCGAGCGCCCTTCCCCACCTGTGACACCCATTCCCCAGGTCATATTAGGAAATTGTCTCCCAAGGAGTGTTTCCAAAATCCTGAAGGCCGTGACTCTTTGGGATTGGAGAGCAGAAGTCAGGATTCCTGGGTGTTTTCTCGGAAATTCCCCAGATCATAAGTTATTCTTAAAATAGTCCCAACATTCTTCATACTATTTATTCATTATTGTGGAACTCTAACATGATCTGCTTAATAAATAAGAAATATTAAGTTCAGTGGTATTTCACAAAGAATCGTAGCCTAGAGCAAATATTCAAATGCTGGGAAATGCTAGCGAACACTATTGGGTCATGTTCGGATAATAATGCAACGTGCGAATCTCCTGCGTCGAAATTGCCAATTTAAGGACTTTTTGTGCTTCCAAAACGTATTTCTTGGAATGCCACTCACAGCAGTATACTATGTACATAAACTTATTAGTCTTTATTTTATTTGCAAGAATGATTCATTGTTTGCAGCAGACAGAGCCATGAACACACTACGTATGACATGGCATCAGCTAAAGGAAAGGCTAAGTAAGCAGATCATGACCGTTCCTCTCCTACGAGCTCCTGTCCTGGTTCCTGGAACCATCGACCTTTGCCTTCAACTCCATGTGTGGCACTTCCTGCTCTTGCTTTTACCTCATCAGCGTGGATTCCTTCAAACCAGGGATTGTTACACTTTAATTTTCACAGGAGAATGACAATACTTTTTCCTGATTTCCTGACTGATTTTTCTTGAGACCTGGAAAAACTTATGTTTCCTGAGAAACGCAGTCAGGATTCACTCCTGATGCCAAGCCACAGGCTGCAATCCTAGGAGACGCTCACCTCTCTCTCCTGCCTTCAGGACCCCCCAGAGAGTGGTTTCTAAGTCCAACGCCTCATGCTCACCTCGCCTGCTCCCAAACCAGTTTCCCCTCTGTCCCCTTTGCCCAGATATTTAGCCTCAAAATCTTGGCATCGTCTGGTTCAGGCCCTCCCACCCTTTCTCTCGACTCTTATGAAAGCACCCTGCCCCATCTCCCCACCACTCTCAGTCCCCCGCTCCCAGCTGCCAGTGGGATCCTCCTAAAGCATGGACCTGAGCTCAGAGACCTGCGAGGGCTCCCTTCCCGGAGACCAAGATGGTATTGGTTTCCGAGACCTTCCACCCCCAGCTCCCAGCCCTGCCTTCCAGGGCGTCCTGGCCACAAGGGCAGCGCTTGCTCTCCGCCAGTGGAGGACAGAGGCCCCCCGAGCTTTGCAGCTGCTCTGCATATCTGGACAGAACATCTCCCCCTGCACGCCTAACAAAATGGTGATGAGTATCAAACTGGTACGAGAGGGTAGGGGTTAGTGATATCTGTCAAAATTTAAACATGCACCTGCCCCGAGCCAGAACCGCTTCTAAAAATAAACTCTACAGACCTACCTGCCAAACTGTACATCTAGTGCATCTATTTGAAACATCCCTGGCAATACTGTTTGAGGGAGAAAAATCTGGAAACCTCCTAAGTGTTCAGATGGAGAGATGGTGAAATAAATTATGAAACAGCCACTGCAGTGAGTACTCTGTAGCTTTCGAAGGGAATGAGCCAGCTTTATTAAATTAAAAAGGCAAACTACAGAGGGCTGGGTAGAGCCTGGCTTTGGCTTACATAAGTATTGACGATTTCTGCAAAGTTACATAAGAAACTTGACAGCGATCACAGGGGTGGGGGGCACGATGCACAGCAGAGTGGGGTGTGATGTTTACTTCTCCTTCTTATATCTTTCTGTTGCGTTTCAGGTTTTTTTTTTTTTAATACCATGATTTTATCACTTCCTCCAAAACGTCTGCTTCCCAGACTCTCCTTTTCCCGTGCTCCCTTTCTGCTGGTAGAAAATAGTTACACACATACAGAGCTTACTATATGCGAGGCGCTGTTCTACGAGCTTGACATGCATGCGCTCGTGGAACCCTCTCGGCAGCCCCAGGGAGGGATGCTGGCAACATCTCCACTGTACAGAGGAAGACTCTGAGGCATGGGAGGGCTTAAGATAGTTGCTTGAGGCCACACAGCTAGTCCATAGCAGAGCTGGGCTACAAACAGGGCAGTATGACACCTGTCTAGGCACTCTGCAAATTCCTAGTGAATGAAAACAGGAATGAGGGAAAGAAATACTGCCATGGAATAATAACACGACCCACACACCTGCTGACCCTGAGGGCTGGGGCGCTGTCTTAGTCGTATGTACAGACCTTAGTCATATGTGTAATAATACCCCCACCAACCTCCCCACTACCCCAGGGGCCTACATGGAGTAGGTGCTCAGGAGACATTTGTTGACTTGAATACAGGGCTGTCTGTATGGAATAACTTGGTGCATCTCTATATCTGCCTGGTCTGTCAGGACCCCGGGTGTGTCATAATTATTTTCTCTCACTCCCGACAGCCAGTCCTCAAATATGTCCAGGGTCCAATCACCCTGGCCAAGCCACCACCCTCCTCCTGCTGGGCCCTACAAAAGCCTCCCCACGCGGTGCCCCCTGATTCCATTCTCTACCCCACATCCAGAGTGAGGTTTTAAAAACATAAACCAGGTTATGCCACATTTCTGCTCCAAACCCTTCAGTTTGGAGTAAATCCCAAAGTCACTGTTACAGCCTCCAAGGCCCTATGTGATACGGCCCTGGTGACGTTTCCAGCCTCATTCCCCTGTTCTCTCTGTTATGGCCAAACTGGCCTTATCTGACACACCAAGCTTGCTCCTGCTTCAGGGCCTTTGCACTTACTGTTCCCTCTCTCTGAACACCCTTCCCCCAGAAATTCACAAGGTCTTCCCTCAGAGACGTCTTTCCCAACCATTTGGTGGAAACACTGCCCATGCGACTGTGACTCTCTAGCCTCTAACTATGCATTACTTTTCTGCAAAGACCTTCTTGTTTAGCTGTGTATTATATGTTTATTTTCCATTTCCCCGACTCCATAAAGGTGGTTTATCCTCTTTTTTCTGTTTTGTTCTCTGTTACATCCCCAGTGCTTGTTGAGTCCTTAGCAGGTGCTCAATAAACACTGACTGGATGAAAGAGGTGTTTGCTGAACACAAGCCCCTTTGACAGAGGTTTTCCGTGTATCCACTCAGCAGCGTTTCTGCCCTGGAGATGTTCCAGGCTCCCCCACTTTTTCTGAGACTTGTAAAAGCTGCACGATCGTCCTCCTCTCCCTCTTCCTTGTAGAGCTGATCTCTCCCCATTTCACCACCAAACAGAAAAGAAATGGCAGGAGTAGAACATAATTACTGTGACCGGTGGGATGCATAGGGGGTAGGGAGGCCATCTCCGTATCAGAGAAGAGTAGCTGTCGCCCTGGTCATTTTCAGAAAGAGTGATTCATTCTGATCTCTGTGGGTGGGAGCCCTGAGGACGTGGAGGACCAGTACCCTGGGGACCGCACTTTCTCTGCATCCCTTAACACGGCCCCTGAAATAGCCAGGCCAGCAGACGGAGGTGATTAAGTGCCATTTTACATATCATTTCTCCAGGCGACAAGGTGGCAGGTCTCCCTGGGGAGGGGCCTCCCGGTAACGAGCTTCTGAGGAGTGGGCATCCTCCTGCAGGGGAGGCCTGGCCCCTAGAGGGGAGCGCTGCCATCTAGGCCCGGCTGAGCTCTTGGGCTCCCAGAAAAGCCAGAGCCTAGCTGTCGCACCCAGTTTCCCTGGGGCAGGCCCTGAGTCACTCCATCTAGATGAGAGATCCCCACAGGGGAAGGAGGAAGGGAAAGACTGACTTGCAGAATAATTCATGTTATAAGTCAGCATTTCATGAGCACCTACTATGTGCCCTGTATCTCAGGGAAGCACAGTGGACTCTTGCCCTGGCCTGCCACTTACTCTCACAAGGACCTTAGGCAACCCACTTAAATTTCCTGGCACGCCAGTTTTTCACCTGTAGACACGGATGGATGGATGGATGGATGGATGAAGAGATAGATGGAGAAATGTCTGTAGGGTTTTTGTGGGGCTTCTCTCCTGGTCTTTCTCACGAGTCTCGTTATCAACGGCCATTGACACGGAGAAGCTGCTGTGTCCCGCTGTCACACAGAATCCTCACCTAACATCCCAGCAGAACAGTGATGTCAAATACTTATCTTCCCATTTTACACATAAGGAAACTAAGACTCAGAAAGGCTGGATCCTTGCCCGAGATCACCCTCCTCCTTCGTGGCAGAGGTAGTGTGCAACAGCACTGACTCCCAAACCCCCACGTGTTCCATTTGGACACCAGGGGTCTCAGACTCATTTGCCTTCGAGGGCCAGGAAGCTGAGGTACGTCAGCGAAGCAGGTCCAGGGGCAACATGAGAGGGAGCGGCGGGTGAGGCGCCAGCTGGGGCACACTCCTCCCATCAACAGTCACTCACATTGGTGTTTTATTTTAAAACACAGCCCACACCTAACCAGTCTGCCAGTCTGGCCACACAACTGAGATTTTTTTGAACAGGATCTGCACCCCTTTCTGGCCGCTGGACACGGCAGACCATTTTGGAACCTGAAGGTGTGGATCAGCCACAAAAGCAACGTGAGTCTAGGGTGCTAGGAAGGAACCATGTGACTCCTGTGAGCGTCCCTGGCAAAGCAGAGTGCCCGCTGGGGTCCACGTGATCCTGGTGCTACCCAGGCTGAAGCGTCTCAACCCCACGCCAAAGCCCCACTCGCTGGGAGAACATGGCAGCTCCTATTTCAGCAAAAATATATTTAACAGCTTTGAGAGTAAATATGGCAGCAGATGGGGGTGGGGAGTGGGGAAAACATCGACTGTGTTTTCTGCTGAGAATCCGGTGGAGAATTTGTGCTGTGACCTACATTACTCTGGCTTCCACCCCCGGAACTTTTCCTCTCCCCTCACAGAATGGCAGAACACGATGCATTTCCAAGGATGAATGACTCTGCAGAACAACGTTTTAATAACGTGCTAAATGGCAGCACCACAAATCACTTAAGTCTTCACCGATCTGCAGTCCAGTTCCGCAGAATGAATTCTTGGAATCCTGGTCTCCCTTCGATAATGCACCTTCAAAGGAGCACCTGACATTTCCCTAAGTAACTGCTTACATCTGCCATGTGTCACATCTTGGGGTTCGCCTTTCCCTCCAACATGCCAGGAGGATGCAAACAACACGGGGCCCTCAAAGGAAGAGGGCGTTAGGGGGTGTTGTCTGCTCACTAGTTTGGGGGCAGGTTCTGGTCCCCACGTGGGCCAGACATACACAGGGTTCAAAATGGAAAAGAAATGGCCCACTTCCTACTGTCCTACTTTCTAATTCAGACTGCTGCTGGCATGAGCAAGGAAGGCAATGGGTGGCAGAGAGATCTGGGGAAAAAAATTGAACCTGCTGATTCTTCAACTCTCAGATTTGTGCAGATGGCAGAATCCTTGGAAGTCATGCTGCCCCTTGCAGAACACAGTGAAATACTGACACACTAAAAAGGAAAGAGGAAATGGAAAAGTGTGTGTAAAAGCAGGTGCCATGGAATACTGGACTCCAGGCTGCATGAGCCTGAAGGTTTTAAGGGTTTTGGTGAAGAAAAATGAGCAAATTCTACCCACTAGGTTTAATCCCCTGTACACCTTCCATCTCCCGCCCCATATGGGAAAGGCACCACCTTGATTGACGCTCAGCAGTGGATGAGCTTGTTGAACACACTTTGGAGCACAGAGTGTGAGCAACGCATCATGGGTGCCTCACAGTCAAAGCCTATATTGCTGAGCAGCAGGTAAGAGCCAGCACCACAAACTCAAGTGTCTCCTGGGGCCAGGCTGGTAATACGAGTGACTATGGGAGAAAAACAGCCAAACACTAATGGCAAATGGCAGGGAAGGCTCGGCTCAGTGTCCAGGAGGCAGCAGAGTGGCGGGCTCAGTGGGGAGAGGGCGGCACTGTCTGACTGTAGCCAAGTGTGGTCCAATGGGAATGCAGGTGGGTATGTGTCTGCTCTGGCTGCCGTAACAAAATACCACGGACCGGGTGGCTTCAGCAGCAGACAGTTATTTCTCACACTTCTGGAGGCTTGGAAGTCCGTGATCCAGGTGCCAGCAGATTCAGTTCTGGGTGAAGGCTCTCCTCTTGGCTTGCAGATGGCTGCTTTTTCACTGTGACCTCATGTGGCAGAGGAGAGAACTCTGGTGTCTCTTCCTCTTCTTCTAAGGGCACTAATCCCATCACGGGGCCCCACCCTTATAACCTCATCTAACCCCAATCACCTCCCAAAGGCCCATCTCCAAATGCCACCACACTGGGGATTAGGACTTCAACATATGAATTTGGGGGGCACATTCAGTCCATAATAGGGTGTGACCAATTCTGAGTTTTCCAGAGAAGCCTGATATATGATTTTTTTAAAAATATGATACCTTCTAATTTTTTGACATTGGCAACACTTAATTAAGAAAAAGTAATAACATGGACCTAGAGATTACCCCACAAAGTGAAGTAAGTCAGACAGCGAAAGACAAATATCATATGATATCACTTGCATGCAGAATCTAAAAAAATGATACAAATGAACTTATTTACAAAACAGAAACAGACTCACAGACACAGAAAACAAACTTATGGTTACCAAAGGGGAAAGGTGAAGTGGGGGATAAGTTAGGAGTCCATGATTAACAGATACACACTACTATATATAAAATAGATATTAAAAAAAGGAAAAAAACAACAACAAATAACAAAACCCCACCGGAATAGTCAAATAAAAGAGGTTGGAGGGTCAGGCTCCATCCACAGGCTGTGGGTTTGTCACCCATGTCCTCAAGCCATGGGCTCTGGCACCAAACAGCCCGGGCCCCCCATGTGCTGGTAGGTAACCATGGGGTCACAAGGTAACCTCTCTGGCCTCATTTTCCTTGTCAGTGTTAGGTGGAACTTTATGAAATTGCCCTTTCATTGGCAACTCTGTAAGGCTCCATGTAATAAAATGAAGATATGGTGTCCACCTAATTAACAGGCTCTCAGGAAGACTGGATGAGGTGAAACCTACAGCCAGAGCTTATAGTAAATGCTCAATAAGTGAGGGGAGGAAGCAGGGCAAGGCCATCCTTAGTCAACAAGTCCACTCATGTTCAGTAGCTGAAAGGGATCCTCAGGGCCCTGAATCAGCATTTGAAAGACCTGAGGAAATCTGTCAAGATTATAATAATCACACTTTGGGGAGTTTATTTCCTTAGTTGAGAGAGATGGTTTTTTTGTTTTGTTTTGTTTTGTTTTTTGCGGTACGCGGGCCTCTCACTGTTGTGGCCTCTCCTGTTGTGGAGCACAGGCTCTGGACGCGCAGGCTCAGCGGCCATGGCTCACGGGCCCAGCCGCTCCGCGGCATGTGGGATCCTCCCGGACCGGGGCACGAACCCATGTCCCCTGCATCGGCAGGCGACTCTCAACCACTGCGCCACCAGGGAAGCCCGAGAGAGATGTTTTTTTAAGTAGGAATCTCTCAGGGTGAGATTCTGAGCTGAGACACCAGAACTGCTGTTTTCTGGGGCTGCACAGACAGGAAGTTATCACGTGGAGGCTCACCAGCATGGACAAACTGGGCTGCAGCTCACCTTCCATCACCCCCAAATGAAACAATCTGCAAGCTCCAACCTGTAATCCCATGTCACTCAAAAAAGACAAAGGAGGAGAGGGCAGCTAACTGTGGAACTGCAAGGAAAGCCGAAGGGCAAGCTGTTTAATTTCAACTGGGGTCGAGACCAATGTTGGGTCCGGAGTCTTGTGTCAATATTGTGTCCCTTGCCACAACCTCCTACCAAAATGCTTTGTGCTTTTTAAAGCCCATGGAATTGAACCTCACATTCTCTCTGCTAATTAGGCACGAAGCTTTCTCTCTCAGCTCTCATCAGTGGCAACCAGAGTGGCTGGGACTGCACAACACGCCGGGACACGTGAGTTAAGGTGCGGCTGTCACAATTCGGCAGGCTGATGTTTGTGCACTCTCCACCAGAGCTGCCCGGGCCACCTGCCCTGGCACTAGGGGCACCAGCTCTCCCGTACGAGGCAGCCTCTTCTTCTCACACGTGAGGTGGGCAACCTTTCTTAGCACTGGGGTCTCAGGACTACCTCTCGGATTCAATTTTCATCAGGAAATTTGGCCCAAACCCACCTGGCTCGGTGAGAGGTTGATTTCCAACACTCATCACAGGCCAGGGGGCTGCCTTTAAAAGATGAAAAGGGGACCTCCTCTCATGAACTATAGTGGCATTTTCAAAACAGCAAGATCAAGGTCCTAGCATCACAAATAACTGAGTAAAAGAAAAATTCAGTTTTCCATATGGTGTATTCTGTCTGGGGGGGAAAAAGGCATCTGGAAAAGGCATCTTTTTATCGCAGATAGCACAATACAATTATATCTTCTCATAAAGGTCCTGAAACAATGAGAAAGACATAAGCAAGTGGCTTGGCTGCAATTTCAAAGCCCTAAGCAGGTAAGAGGGCAGCCCTGCCGATGTCTGTCTGGTTGGACGTTCAACTTGGAAATTCTGGAAAGTGTGATGCCAAAGGCACACCCTTCCCCCCACAGACAGACGCAGAAATAAGCCCCGGCTTGAGTCATAGCATCACCGTTAGGACAAAGCAGATCCTCAAACCCTCAGCACACCACTTTAAAGCGCTCTGGGGAAAGGAAACTCTTGCTTCATCCCAGCAAATCAGTGTTTTTCAAGTGACAAGTCCCAACCCACTTTCAGAGGCCCACAGGTTAGCTATATGGATTCTTATATCTATCATTTCCACTATGATGATACCGTTTTAGAAATAATATACAGTTGACCCCTGGACAACATGGGTATGAGTTACACAGGTCCACTTACACGCAGATAGTTTTCAATAAATATATTGGAAAAATTTTTGGAGATTTGCAACAATTTGAAAAAAACTCGCAGATAAACTGCATAGCCTAGAAATATTGAAAAAAATAAGCAAAAGCTAGGTATGTCACGAATGCATAAAATACAATGTAGAGATACAAATAACATGCAAAATATACGTTAAGTGACTGCTTATGTCATTGGTAAGGTCAGCAGTAGGCTGTAAGTATTAAAGTTTTGAGGGAGTCAAAAGTTACACACAGGGGCCTCCCTGGTGGCGCAGTGGTTGAGAGTCCGCCTGCCGATGCAGGGGATACGGGTTCGTGCCCCGGTCTGGGAGGATCCCATGTGCCGCGGAGCGGCTGGGCCCGTGAGCCATGGCCGCTGGGCCTGCGCGTCCGGAGCCTGTGCTCCGCGGCGGGGGAGGCCACAACAGTGAGAGGCCCGCATACCGCAAAAAAAAAAAAAAAAAAAAAAAAAAAGTTACACACAGATTTTCGACTACATGGGGGGTTGGCACCTCTAACCCCTGTATTGTTCAAGGGTCGAGTGTAATTATATCCTCTGGCATCTGAAGACTTTATAAAAACTAAGGATGCTTCATCACTTGGGTTCCCTGAATCCAAGGGTGTAAATGGCGCGGTGTGATGAGAGACTTATGAGAACAGAGGGGACTGATCAGTGATAAAGCAGTGACACCAGTGAGGCCCACCTGCCCCCAAGGTGAGGCCCAAACACATGTTTCCCAGCGACGTGACCCAAGGAGAGTCATGGCGGGGGAGGTGTGGTCAGCATGCAGACCACCGGCGCGGTACACGGCACGCGGCGAGCTCAGGATAAGCTGCTGCGCACCGTCGTGAGCAAAGATTTGGTTTCAGAAAAAGTAGCATTTGCTCTGTTAACTGCTGATTCTGAATTGCAATGATTTTGTAAGTGCTTAACATGTAAACTTCTTTAATTTTCTTTTTTTTTACTTCTATAAGACATATAAGAACAAGGAATTTATACCTAGTTTTAAGTTGGTTCATACTTAGGTCATATTAATATGAAAGTAATCCAAGTCTGCAGCAGTGGAAGTCTGCGAGAAGTTTCCTTGGGTTCACTGCCCACATGCTGAAGAAAGCCTGACAGAGACCACTTTAGCTCTGGAACACCCGTGAGCTGCAAGCTTTCCTTTGATCAAAATGTACCAAAGTATAAAACCACAGAGCCCTGCGTTTTTCGCGAGCCTCAAATCAACAATGCTCACTTGTGGGCTCATTCTCTCGTGAGCCCTTTAAACTCCCAGACGCCTTGACCCAAGTCTCCCCATCAGCACCTCGCAGGCTCTGGGGCACAGCTGGGTCCTGGGGTGTCCAGGACGCAGACACATGCAACCGCAGGAGAGAGAAGGGAGGAGGTGTGGGGCGGAGCACGTGAACGTGGTTGGTACTCACATAAAGAAGGGCATCAGCTGGACCAGGGTCTCTTTCTGGGGGCTGGCGGCAAACTCAGGGACCACCTGGATGACTTTGTTCATGACGCTGCGCAGGTAGTTCTGGAGCTGCTTCCTGCGTTCCTCCACAAACTTGGCGTCCTGGGAAGACGGACAGACAGGTGTGCTCAGCTATGCTTTCCTCACCCGCCCGGAGACGGACGACCCGGAGAACACGTAACCATCAATCATCACCTCCCAAGGTGAGTGCAAGTGGTGCCTCAGGCTTTACACGTGTGATCACATTTAATAATGGGAGATGCTCGTGGTAGTATTATTGTGAAGTGGGGAAGGCAGGTCCACGCAACTTCCTACAGTGTGTTCCCAGGAATGAATGAAATCTCAGCACCTGCACCGTGCCGAGTATGGTGCTGGGACCCGAGACAGACCACAAACACACAGGGTCGCTGCTGTGGCCCTGGTGGAGGTCACGGGGCCAGTGCGGGAGACACCAATAAATCCAGTGACCACACAGGTCAGCGTATAACTATTCATCACACTCAATGCCACCCTCCAGAGAGGATGCTTAATTTTGCCTTCATGGGAATTTTCTGAAATCTGAATCAGTTGCCGCTATTTAAGAAAGATTTCATTAATAAACAAATTCCATTTTCTCTGAAAAACTAGGAGAGGTAGCAGCGCAGTCCCACCCCCAGGGCTACTCCGGGCCGGGGCGGCTCGGTGCGCCCCGAGGCAGGCACAGGGCCCCAGATCCACGCTCAGGACCCTCCTGGCTCACACCGCCACCCACCCCTGTGTCTGCCTGACCCTCGTAGGCAGGGCCAGCTCCTAGGCGTGTGCTCTGGGCAGTCCGTCAGGGTCAGAACTCGACCTGTGTGGTGACCTGCAGTCCTCATGTTGAAACTCAATAATTCTGGCACGAGGGACCTGACATCTGCCTGCGGCTCTGGGACCCACAGAGCCTGGAGCCCGTCCTGCTCATGTGCAGCTGCACTGGGAGCCTGGCTTAGAACCAGGAAACCAGGGCCGGTGTGGGGCAGGAAAGGCTTTCTCTGAGGAAGTGATGCTCCTTCCAGACTGAAGGCTGAGCGGGGTGAATAGGGGAGAGCAGGGCGAGGGCGGCAGAAGGAACAGGGTCACTCAGCCTCACAGGGTCACGAGAAGTCTCACATGACAAATGAGGAAACTGTGGCCCAGAGCGGGGCCGGGCCGCTTGCCCACGAGGCCCCAGAGACGGAGCAGTACAATCATCCCTCCTCTCACCTCCCGCCAGCCTGGGGCTCGGGAACAGTGTGCAGAATAAGCCCATGTGCTCAGAGACATCCGAGGACATGCCCGTCCCCACAAGGCCCTGCTAAGGGCCGGAGCACAGCACAGGGCCAGAGATTCCCTCTTAAGTGTGGTCAGATTTAGCAAATAAAAAGCCAGGATGCCCCGTGAAATCTGAATTTCAGATAAATAATGAATTTTTCACTCTTCATGGCTCCATATTCAATAATTCATGACTCAATAATTTTTCAGGGTTCAAGGATGGCCTATGCAATAAAACCTTTCCATGTAATATTTGGGATACACTTATACTAAGACATTATTCATCCTGGCTTTCATCTGGGAATCCTCCTCCGAGTACTGGGGGGAGGAAGGAACACAGAGCAGCTGCTGATCCCCGGGGGCCACTTCAAGGTCACATCAAGGTCCTCTCACCCGAAACCACCCCCTGATGCACCGCCTCAGCCAGACGTTTCTCCAGAAGGGGACAGCATTCAAACACTGCTGCTGGCCACTCCAACTTGACCGCCAGCACAGTCCCAGTCTGGGGCTGAAATCTCCTGCAGCTTGGCTGGAGGGGTGCTGAGTGCGGGGAGTGAGGGCACCAGGCTAGGAGAGCCGTGGGTCTTCAGCTGGAGCTCAGCCACTCCGGCTCCGCTCACCCATCTGATACCAGAGTCCGCTCCATGGTCTCCAAGTTTCAACCCATCGTTAAGCAATTAGACACTCCTCCTTGGGAAGGTGGTCAATATGCCAGGTTAGTGCCCAAAGGAGCTAATCAGGCCTGGTTTTCAATCTGCACAAGATACCCTCAAGGATGGCTTGAGAGGCTTTGCTGCAGGAAGGCAAGAAAGGGGCTAATCATCCCTGGAAGAACTCGTGGAGATTTCTCCTTTTTCGGAGAGAGGATGCTCAAAGCACTCTAAGCACCAAGGGAAGGTTGGGGATGGCTCCCTGTGCTGCCTGTGGGGCTGGGCTGGGATATGGGGTCCTAGGAAGGTGAGGATCCCCCAAAGTGAAGGTCACAGGATCCTACCCAGGAGTTTAATCTGTCCATTTTCACTTGGGCCTCTTCTCGCCCAGGTACCAGGGCCAACAGGGACTTGGCAGAAAGGTTATCACCCTGGAGGAATCACAAATCCTACTGATTCCTCAAGCTAGGCAGTCCCTGGAAACCCCAGCCAGCACCTGAGAAAACCCAACATGGCAGTAATCTGAGTTTGACAGCCGAGCAATTTCTACCTGAGCTGTTCAGAACAAGCGATGGTATTTGTGGAGTCTTCATTCACGTTTTGCTCTCGGCACTTTCCTAGCACCGCAGCAGAGGCTCAGGGAGGGTAAGAAACTTGCCCCAGGGCTCAAGACCTGCAGGCGGCTGAGCGGGGTCCCAGGTCATCAATGGGTGAGCAGTGAGAGCTGCCCTCAATCCAGAAGACACTCTCTAATTTACATAAGAAAAATCTACAGGTCCTCTAAACTGCAGGTGTCTCCCAGCCAAGATGCAGTTCACAGAACTTGCACCTGCCTGTCAGCTGTAGCAGAAGGAAGCGAGTCACTGCAGGGATGGGGGTGCTGACCGCCAGCCTCTGCCTAGATGTCCTGCCTTTGGGGCCCAATCTGATCCTGGAGGTATGGACACCTCGAGTGGCCGCGCACAACTTGGCAGGACGTAGTGGGGCCGGGAAGATCTCAGAACAACTCAAGGAAGCCTATATTCTTTCCCATTACTGTCATTTCATTTTTTACTATGAAAATTTCAAATGAGGGCAAAAAGCAGAGCGAATGGTATAATGAACCCCCATGACCCTTTATCTAATAAAGTTTTAACCATTTTCCACATTACATCATTTTTACCTTTTTGCGAAGGTGTTTTAAAGTAAATTATAGTCGTCATGACATTTTACCCCTCAACACTTGAAGGTGTATTTCTAAAATACTAAGAACATTTTCCAATTGAACCACAATACCATGATCACCTCTAACAAAATGAACGATAATTTGTTGGTATTACCTCATACCTAGTCGGCATTTGAACATTTGAATTTTCAAATGTGCCTACTGCTTCTGGGATTTTTTTAAAAAGGGGCGGACTCCATCCCAGAATGAAGCTGGCAATTCTCCAGCAGGTTGAATGCAGTCTCGTTCAAATCAGATTCCCCCTCAGGGATCAGTTGGGTTCTGACCAAAAGGTGAAGATGGTGGTGTCTTTTTCACCACAAGCTGCTAACAGCTTGAATGGCCTAAAAACATTAAAACCAGGGTGTATCTGCCTCAGATCCAGGTTTCTGGCCTCCCTTGAGAAATGGCCCTCATTACTGGAAGCACAGGGCTACCATCCCACCCAGCCTCCTCTCCTCAGTCCCGTCCCCGGCCTGGCCTCCGTGGGACCCCGAATTTGTACCACTTGGATTGCGTGAGGCCCTACAGAGCCATCCAAGAGCCACCCTGTGAGACGATCACATTCCAGGTGACCACGTTCCAGGTGACGTTCCCTCAGGCAGAAGAACAGCCAGCACTGCCATTGGCCAGTTCTACTGTCTGGCAGCTAAACCACGCAGGGCTGGGGTTCCTCACCTGTAAAATGGGGATAAGGATGGTGCCTACGTCATTCATGGCAACCGAGGCTAAGCGCCCGGTAGCCAACATCGCCTGCCAGGCTCTGCGACAGAAGCTGATGATTCTGGACGTTCAGCCAGGAAGCTTTCCTCAGAGAGTTTCTATGTGTACGATGGGGTGGAGACAGGCAGGCAGACAGACAGTGGGTAGCCAGGCAGGGGCAAGTGCTGGATGTCGCCATCCACGTGTGATCAGGGAAGCGCGCCGGAGGTTTGCACGAGGAACGGAGAGAGCGTTTCTCTCAGGGGAGGCCTCCTGAAGGTGCTGCTCCAGCAACTCTTGGAGGACGGACACCTGTCAGGGGTCCAGGTGGGTGCCTTCAGTGGGGGAAGGGCATGCCAGGCGGAGGGAACAGCAAATGCAAAGGCCGAAGGCAGGAGGAGTGTAGCTTATGGGAGCCGCAGAAGGCAGGCCTGCATGGCCAGGCTTAGTGCTTCCCCAGAGCTGAAGCTGTAGCAGCAGCAGGATCACGCACAGCCTCGTGGACCAAGGAAGAAGCTGATGGGGGTGGGACCCAAGAGGTGCATTTAGAAAGACTGTTGGTGGGGAATGAGCCATAGCAGCCTGAGGCAGAGAGATCTTTCACGCCACTCCCGTTTGGAATTCCTCAGTGGCGTCCCATGAACTCTGCCCCGCCCCAACACGCACATCTAAACCCTTAGCGTGGCTCACAGGAACCTTCTCCACGTGGCCCCAGCCTGCCCTGCCAACCACTTCCCTTCACGGCCCCCCCACCAGCAACACGCCCCACGTCCTGGAGATCACAGCAGCCCCATCAGCATTTGTTGCAGGAGCTTAGAAATGTGGGAGGTGGACTGAGGAGCAGCAAGGCAGGCCGCTGGGGAGAGCAAGGCCAGAACAGAGACGACAAAGCCCCCTGACCGGGGAGGAGGATGGACAGAAGCAGCTGCAAGCGCACTCCCTGGCTCCCAACTCCCCGTGGGCAGGGAGTAGAGGGCAGACAACGGGTAACGAGTGAGCAAAGACAGGGAGCTGGTCCTGCAGGGACCCCGTCTGTCACCCAGGACCCCTGGGAGGACACGAGCATCCACATAGGGCCTGCCCTGCTGGGTAGGGGCCAGCACTTAAAGGGCCAAGGAACGTTTGAGTTTTTTGGTTGCGCTCCTTGGCGGCAGCCAAAACGCAGCATTAGAAGCGATGGGCTGGACCGAAGCCCAGCTCGTGGAATCTGCCAGACGCCTCTGGTGGCCGCTTAATGGGCCCTCGCTGCCTGTGGCCCTGCTGTCGTCTTGTGCAGCACTCCTATCATAATACTATTGTCAATTATGCTTGGGGACTAATAATAGAACTGGGAGTCTGTCCTCGCTTTAAAAAAGAACATTCAGGGGCTTCCCTGGTGGTGCAGTGGTCGAGAGTCCGCCTGCCGATGCAGGGGACATGGGTTCGTGCCCCGGTCTGGGAAGATCCCACATGCCGCGGAGCGGCTGGGCCCGTGAGTCATGGCCGCTGAGCCTGCGCGTCCGGAGCCTGTGCTCCGCAATGGGAGAGGCCACAACAGTGAGAGGCCCGTGTACCGCAAAAATAAAATAAAATAAAATAAAAAAGAACATTCAGGACTATTTTCATGGGAGTGTTTTTTTTTCCCCTCCAGAAAAGGTTAGTTTTATTTTGAGCTTCAAGAAGATAAAGACGCCATCAAATGAACAAGAGCTATTTTTAAAATGATGGAATGTTGTGAACAAGATGATGAGCTACAGTTCCTGGAACCAATGCTCAGACCCCCTGCCCCCTGTGCTTTGTGACATTTTCTTTCCTGGACCGTTCCTGACAACAGTGCTTTCTAGACCACATTCCGACTCTTGAAGGGGACCTTCCCCACGATTCTGCACTTCCAGAGTTCCTTTTTATTTTCATCTAAGGATATCATGGTGTTTTATAAAATAAATGGAAGGTCCTGTCCATCAGCAGCAGCAGGCAGCTCAGGGCCCTGTCAAGAAAGGCTGCTGCAGAATCAGCTGATCTAAGGGCACCTCAATGGCTAGAGAATTCCAGAACAATGACTAGCTTCCCAAGGAGCCCAGCATTAGCAAATGACTTTGAGTTCTAGTTTAGAGTCAACGACCCAGGTGGGACGTGCTGATGGGTTGGAATCCTGCATTCGTTCATTCAATGCACTCATTCATGCGACAGATACTCCTCGGGGGCCCCCTGTGAGCCAGGTGCTGTGAGTGAAGGAATAAATGCAACTCGGATCCTGCCTTCACAGAGCTTACAGTCGATGGAAAAGACAGACAGATCATTACAAAACAGCGCGATAAAGCCAGGAACACAGGATAAAGGTGCGCATAAGGTCTGCCGCGGGGGTGTGTGGGGAGCACACGGGCACGTGGGCCCTCCCCAGGGATCGTGTGATGTGATAGTTATCATAAGAGCAGCAGCAGTAGCAGCAGGGGGAGAAAGTGTTACTATTATCTTTTACCAAACATTTTCTCTGCCGGGCACTGGGCTGATCACACTTATATGTTATTTTATGGAATCCTCAGAGGCCCACTGAGATAGGTACTTTTTAGTATTCCCATGTCAGAGAGAGAAGATGAGACTCAGAGCGGGTAAGGGCCAGTGCCCAGACACCAACGACTGAGGGGTGCAGACAGGACTCGGCCCCAGGAAGCCTGTGCTCTGCTCTAAGACAGAGGGAGAGAACCGCCCGGAGAGTCCAAAGACCACAGCCAGAAGGAACCATGGGACTGAGGATCAGAGGGGGCACCGAGGGGGGGGGGCTGCGGGAGGGCAGGGGCGGACCTGGGAAGTCACTTTAGAGAATCTGGACTCTACCCTCAGGGCCACAGGTATTTTAAGCAAGAGAGTGACAATCAGCTCTTCCTTCCATGAGAATGCAAAGAAGATGCTTCAGTTTTAAAAAGCCCTCTTTTGTCCCGGTCACTCTATTCTGTCCCTGGAATGCTGAAATCTGCCCTCCCTCTTTCAAGTGTGGGTCGGCTGTGAGGTGTGGATGCAGCTCATCTGAACCGCAGGCCCAATCCTGTCATCCTGGGGCAAATGCTGCAACCCATGAACTCGGCTTTGTTATAAGGGTGATGCCTGGGTTCCCAATGCTGACACCTGAGGGTTGTTTCTAGGGTGACCGTCATGCACTTGTTACTGGGAACCTGAAAAGAGACAATGACTGCTGTTGCCACTCTAAACACTCTGGACGGAGCCCTCCGAGAGCAATGAATGGTCGGACATGAAGGACCCTCGAGGCAGCTTCCCAGACATCACTGAGCCCCTCTGATAAGCGTCTGATTGGGTGATTTTAGCACAACTACACCAAATATCTTCACTTGCTTAACTCAGAAATAATAAAATCGTGAACTTAAAAAAGGGAACTCTCCTCCTAATCTTTACACTGAGAGTGGGCTCCAAGGGGTCAGGATGGAGGTCCTGATGTTCTCGCCTGGGTCAAACAGATGGGGAGCAGCCTGGCTGCTTTAAACAAGTTTTGTTTAACAAGCTTTTTCCAAGTAATCATCAGCTGGATGGCACCAGGTGTGAATGAGAGGGGAAGGAGGAGGGCTTTCTTTGGAGCGGTTTCGGGGAGGGGATGGCAGGGGAGGGGAAAGGAAGGCCCATGTGTCTCTAAGGCACCCTTGGTGAGAAAGTCAGGCCCTAAACCTCAACAGATACCCACTAATTTAGAGGCCAGAGTCACGGCCCCTCCTGCAGGGACAGGGAAGCAAAGTCCTGTTAATTGAATTACTTTACCCCGGCCACTCAGCTGGGCCACCATTTACCAAGCAAGTAGCTTGGTAATGGGCTGGGATGGACAGAGAAAGACAGGAAACAGGCCTAGCCCTGGGGAGCTCAGTGTCTTCCCGCTTGGAACATTTACTGAGTCCCGGAGATATTACACAGTTATCCATCCAAGCAAACATTTATTTGACACCTCTCCTGCCAGGCCCAGTTAGCTGGGATGAAAAAACACCCAGTTCTTGCCCTAAAGGCATGAATAGCATCTCACTCATTCATATGTTCCAGCATCTACCAGACGCCAGAGTAGAGGAGGTTCCACTTGCCCATCCACGCCTGCCCCGGGCGCCCACCTCACGCCAGGGCCTGTGATGAGCAGGTGCGAGAGGAGGTGAGCAGGACAGATGCCCTCACGGAGGTCGCAATCGAGAACCCCTTCCTTCTTCCAACAGTGACAGGCCAGGCCCTGTGCTGGGGGCCCCAAGATGAGATGACAAGTCCTGGTGTCAGCTCATGGGCCAGTGGTGGACAACAGGCCGGGAGGCCAGTGAGAAAACTGTGGCAGAACAGGAGGAGAGCTCCTGGGGCCGGGGGTGGGGTGCTCCCTCTGAGCTGGGCTGCTGGGAATCAGCAGGCACTTCCGGCCTGGGTTTGGAGGGGTGGGTGGGATTTCAGCAGACGGTGATGGGAGGAAAGGCATCCAGACCAAGTGGCTGAGGGGCGTGAGGGGAGCCCGGGCTCAGGGTGTGGGGTGAAATCCTCTCAGTGGGTGGGGGGCAGTATACGGACTGAAGCAGCCAGGCTTTGGAAAGAGGCTGATGGTAAGTCATGAAGTCAGTGCAGAGGGTCTGGGAGAGAGACCAGGTGCACACGCTGGGGGTTCAGGAGGCCCGGAGATGAAGACTCGGGGGAGGAATAGAAAGGAGTTGATGATTTGATGCCTGCCATGTAACATGGATCCCTCTATGTGCTTTACACGAGTTTAGCTATTTACTCCTGTGCCCTCCAGTGAGGCTGGAATTATTACCCCCATTTCGCAGCTGGGAAAACTGAGGCTCAGAGATATTACATGCCATCAAAGCCCAAAGCCAACAAGGAGAACGTGATGGGGCTGGGATTTGAGCTGAGGTGGTTCAACATCAGAGCCCTTGCTCCTATTCACCTGGTAACATTTTCAATAATATTTACTTAAAAGGGAAGAAGATCAACATTTTTTAGAGGCAGTGACCTTTTTACAGTCAGGAGGCACATTTACAGCTGGGAGTGCGTATAACCCCTTAAACCACTGAGCACCCCAGGCAGGCTCATCCCTGCTGCACAGGGACGGGGTGGGGGAGGGAGGCGGTGACAGACAGTCGAAGAGGCTACTCACCCTCTGCAAGGCCATACAAAAAGGGGAAGGGCCAGAATTCAAACTGTGGACTTTCTGATCCAAATCCTACTCCTGTTTTTGCACTAAATTGTTAAATCGCTACCACCTATTTTGTGTAGAACATTGTGTGTGGGGAAGGCAAAGCAAACCATGAACCGCCCCCCGCTTTCTAACGGGTAACAGAAACTCCCAAGAAGCTAAAAACATCCTCACAACAGATGCATGAAGAACGACAGCAAGCACAATAATAACAGCAGCAGCAGCGGCGGCTGACTCTTGAGTCCTTGACACCCATCCATCTGGTTTCATCCACAAAACGACTTTCCAGGGTAGGTTCTACTATCACCCCCATGTCATAGATGAGGAATCAGAGGTGCAGAGAAAGGAAGAGCCTTGCCCAAGCCCATGGATCTGGAAAATTAGGGAGCCAGGATGTGGAGCCAGGTCCTCTGGCTCCATCAATAGCATATGCTAATGCTCCCATGGGAAGGGCAAGGGGCTACTGAAGACCTAACTGCCTCTACCTCCCCCATCATAGCTGAAACAGGACTCCCCACACGACACACAGGAAGCTGTACGACCCTGTCCGCAGGTCCAAGGCTCTGATGGCCTCTGGGTGAGACGCTGCCTGTGACAGGAAGAGAAAGGGCAGACTCAAGGGGACACCACGGACCCCAAAGTCCTCTCCACACCTGCTTCACGAAAAAGGCCAGGGGCTTAAGTGCCACACCAAATCCAAGCTTGTGCTTCCCGATGACCCAAGAGACCCTCCTCCTCTTGCTCAAAAAGCCCTGAGTGAGGCTACGGACAAGCCCCATTGCTCACGATACCGTACTCTAAAATGGGGGAAACAGATCAGACCCTCAGGGCTGGGCAGCTCAAGGAGGGAATACAATGTGTGACAGAGCTTCGAGACTGTAAAACAGCACTGCGTGATGTCAGTGAATTACGCTAAATGTCAGAACAGAAGATAGATCCTGACCCCCACCTGCAATGAAGGCGTGCCCATTCCACACCTTGACTGCAAACACAGGAAAGAAAGCAAGTCTCTATTTCAGAAAAGGAACACGCCCCCACGCCCCCATCCCCACCTCCAGGGCTCAAGGTACAGTGACATTCTCCTCCCATGTGCTTCTCAAAGTGACGATAATAATAATAATAATAATAATAACAGTAATACCCTTTATTGCAAGTTTACTATGTGCTGAGCACTATGTGGAGTGTTTACCTGAATTATTTCAATGTACCCCTGTTACAGCTCTGTGTAGTAGATACTAATATTCCCACTTTGCAGATGAAGAAACTGAGGCTCCAAGAAATAAGGTGACTCAGCTAGGGAGGAATAGAGCTGGGATTTAGAGCCATGTCTGTCTTGAGTTCAGCTCATAACCAGGATGCTGTCCTGGCTCTTAGGGTCAATGTGTTCACAGTAGCAGGAGCCCTACAGCTTTGTTAAAAACAGGAATTAAAAAAACAAAGTAGTCCTTCAGTTCACATGGGGTGAACCAAATAACATAGCTCTAAAAACTCTCCTCTTAGCACAGAGCTATGTACTTGTGTCTGGATGAAGTCCCATCTTTCTATCATCAGAACCCTACCTTCTGTGGGAGGGGGAATTACGGAGAGAAGCTTCATAGCAGCCTCTGTTGCTCAAGATGGGCTGGATACGGTGGCCTGTCCCCTACAGGTGGGAGCCCATCTGCAATGTCTCTTCTACCCTCCGTGGTGCCTGGCACAGGCTGGGTCCCAGATAGGACACAACAAATGATCTCCTGGCAGGAGAGCAGCAGGCTCTGTCACAGCTAAAGCCTACTTTTCTCTGTTATTGACTTTGCAGCCAAGGGAAACTGCAGGCTGGACAGCTGAGTCGGGGACGGGCGAAAGGCTGTTTCATGCATTTACTGGGAAGAACTCAGGAGCGGAAAAAAAAGTCCTTGCCCTCGTGCAAAAATCTCTCTTCCCAGAGCTGCGAGCTCCAGGGCCAGGAGGGGCCGGTGGGGACAGGGTCAGCTGGAAGGATGCAGCCACGGCTTTAATCCCAGCAACTGCTGCCTCATGGGAAAGCGGGCCCACTGCTGCCGGGTCGCCTCGATTTTTTTTTCTTTTTTTTTTTTTTCGGTACGCGGGCCTCTCACTGTTGTGGCCTCTCCCGTTGCGGAGCACAGGCTCCGGACGCGCAGGCTCAGCGGCCATGGCTCACGGGCCCAGCCGCTCCTCGGCATGTGGGATCTTCCCAGACTGGGGCACGAACCCGTGTCCCCTGCATCGGCAGGCGGACTCTCAACCACTGCGCCACCAGGGAAGCCCTCGCCTCGATTTTTAAGTGAAATCCCAGATTTTTAAATACTGAAAATTATAAAAGGTTTAAAGACCAGGCGGATCAAACAAAACAAGAGTGCAGGCCACACAAAGCCACCAATTTCAGAGGTCTGATCTAATTAGATGCTCCTTAACTTAGAACGCTTTCTACAAATTTATGGAAGCCAGGCCTAGGACCTGGGATTCTTTAGGAAAGCAGCATATACCATGTCCAGAAGAATCACTCAGAGCCAGGCTCAGCCCCAGCGACTGTCTAGCTGGGTGACCCCGAGCAAGTTACTCCACCTCTCTGGACCTCAATTTCTCCACCTGTGCAACACACATGTTAAGAGTGCCTGTCCCAGAGGATTACTGTGTGATCAAATGAGATAATGTGTTCCCAGGACACAGCAGACACTCAACACACGTGATTTCCTTTTTAGAAGCAGGCACAATTCAGGTTCCTCTGCCTTTAAAACTACCATATTCTTTAGTCTGGCAGTATTTGGTCAAACTAAATATAGTACACTACATGACCCACTGTAAATCAACGATACTTCAATAAAATTAAAAAAAAAATGGTACAATACGCGGCCCAGCAATTCCAGCCTGAGTATCTATCCCAGAGAAATTCTCACATGGACCATAAGGGTCACATACAAGGAGACTGCCTGGCTGCCGCGCTGTGTCTGAGTGGGGAGGAATCAGGAGCCACTTGGCGGCATCTCTGGAGTAAAGGACAAGCGGACTGTGGTGGATACACTCCCCAAAACATACTGATCAGTTACGGAAGCAAAGCACAGGCGTACACAGCCACACAAGTAGAGCGTAAACAGGATGCTGGGTGAAAACAGTGAAAGAATGAAGACTCTAGCACAATGCCATGTAAGTCAATTAAGAACATGAATAATGCAACATATTCTAGAAGGAAACACACAAATGTATAGCTTGAGCCAAACACACTGGAGCAGCTACTTGTGGCAGCGAGAAGAGCAGGAGGCTGAAGGGACAAGAGTTGATGAACTTGAGGCTTAAGGTTTCAGACTGAGCAGTGAGATCCACGTATCAGGAGCTGGGCGATAGCATGAACTTGCTGTTTTGTACGTGAGGCCCAAAGAGGAAAATCAAAAAGGAGAGATGTGGGATTTTCCTGTCTGCACCTGTTTACTGCCAGGACCTCCCTCCATGGGACCCAAAGACCCCAGCGGGATCCTGGGTTCAGATGTGCCCTGCTCTGAAAATCTCCAAGTCCAACAATTCCAGAGGCTGAGACTGAGCTGTAAGCCCAACCAGAAATTCAGAGCACTCACATATATTTTATGTCCAGTCTTTCCTGAGGGCTCCATGGGGCCCCTCTCTCTCCTCCATGCAAGTGTTTTGCCTGTGCTGGCTCCCGACCACACAGGGATCGCTGGGCAGACAGATAGCACCCACGTAGCCATTTCCTCGTTATCGACAAGAGAGTCCCCCCACGATGCCCGGGACCCTTTCACAGCCTGTTGAAAGTGTGATGGTCATACAGGGTCTGGTTTAGAGAAGGTTTTAGCGGCAGCAGCAGCAGTGGCATGACGTGGGGCCATCTCTGTCTGAAGTGTAGCCTCTACGATCAGTATAAATCCTTAACTGCTGATGCCACAGGCTGATATGGCTGTTTGGGCAAAGAGAGGCATAAATGGAGCCAAAACGTTAATACCAGCTGGTGCGTGTCGAATGCCAGGACTTGAGTGGAGACGCTTATGAATATCATTGCTGGCTCCAACTGCGTTTCATAGATGAGGCTCAGCGAAGTTAAGTACTGTGGCCAGGACCACACAGCTGAGGAGCAGCAGTGCCAGGACAGGAACTGACTCGAGAGCCCATCTTCCTCAGCTCTGCTCAGCCATCACGCCCTCCGGGGAGGCCCTTCAGGTGGGACACGGCTGGGAGGGACAAGCAGGCTTCAAAGCCAAGGAAGAGAAGGCGGGGAGGCAGCTGCATCCCTC
The DNA here is from genome assembly GCF_964341445.2 of Mesoplodon mirus. Lineage (NCBI taxonomy): Eukaryota > Metazoa > Chordata > Mammalia > Artiodactyla > Ziphiidae > Mesoplodon > Mesoplodon mirus. The sequence continues at coordinate 55,374,135 of NC_138991.1, forward strand.
CCGAGAGCAAGCGGACAGAGGCCAACCCCCGCCAGCCACACCCACACTTCAGCGGCCAGGGGCACAAGCAGGGCCAGGGCCAGGGCCTGATGCGTGAGACACGAGAGCGACAGCAATGCTGGCGAAGCAGGAGGCTCCCGCAGGCCACTGCGATGGTGGGGGGGGGGGGCCTGTAGAGCCACGCCCCGCTTTTTAAGGGAAGCTGCAAATCTGGACGGTTAGGTGAAATCTCTCGATTCTCAAATCAGTTGGCAGCTAATTCACATGCTTGAGTATGATGGTGCAGATGAAATAACATACGTCCACAGGCCATCAGAAGCAAGAGAATAAAATCATTAGGTCTTCAAAAACAGATCTCTGCAAAATCAGTCCCCCCAAGCTGTGCTACTGAGGCGGGGTGGGGATGGTTCCATGCTTCCAAGGGCCCAGCATCTTTCTACAGAAACAACCCAGACACCTGGGAAGGGGTGAGGCCCAGCGCACGCTCCAGAGCAGGGCTGGGACTATACACGATGGCCCGCTCCTCAGCACTCCTATCCTTGCTTGTACTCCTAGAGACTGAACACCCAGCACACCCACCCGGGGCTAGACATTCACAATACAGAATCTTTCTTAACTCTCCAAACACATTTCTCAGGGAGGTGGTGGCCTCTCCATTTTACAGGTAAGGGCACTGAGACTCACAGAGATGAGTTAACTTGTCCATGGTCACGCTAGAATGGTCAGAGCTAGAATTTTAACCCAGGTCCAGACAACTTCCAGGCCCAGCAACTCTGCTGTTCCACACTGTTCCTTTGTTTACACGGGGGAAGTTTACAAAAAATCCATCCAGGGACTTCCCTGGCGGTGCAGTGGTTGAGACTTCACCTTCCAATGCAGGGGGTGCGGGTTCGATCCCTGGTCGGGGAGCTAAGATCCTACATGCCTCACGGCCAAAACAACCAAAACATAAAACCGAAGCAGTATTGTCACAAATTCAATAAAGACTTTAAAAATGGTCCACGTCAAAAAAAATCTAAAAAAAAAAAAATCCATCCATTTCAAAAACTTTCACTGAGCCTCTACCGTGTGCCTGGTACCACAGTGGACGCTGGAGGGATGAGGAGTTAGAGGGCGGGGCCCTACCGCTCAGGCCATCTGAGGTGAACACAAACCTCAACTGTTTTATCCACAGTGCTTCTGACACCAGATGTGTGGAGGTTTTTTTCACACCAACAACCAATTCTCAAACTTTCTGGACACCAACTGGATATCCAACGATTCGACTTAATTCTGACACTAACTACCTGAAATTAGCATCAGATCTCACGAGCTAAGGGCTCAGCCCCATGAGACTGCCCTCGCTTCGGAGGCCAAGTACAAGCCTGAGCCACTGGGACATCTAACCAACTGGTTATAAATCAGTGGTTCCCATGACCCCCTTGTCAGGTTCGATAATTTGCTAGAATGGATCAGAGAACTCAGGAAAACAGCTTACATACTATTACTGGTTTATTATGAAGGATACAACTCAAGAACAGCCAAATGGAACAGATGCATAGGGCAAGGTATTGGGCGGGGGGTGGGGGGAATGGGGCTTCCATGCCCTCTCTGGGTGTACCTCCCACCCAGCACCTCCATGTGTTCACCAACTCAGAAGCTCTCCAAACGTCAGAGTTTAGGATTTTTATGGAGATTCCATTACACAGCAGTGACTGATTAAATGATTGGCCACTGGTGGTAACTCAATCTCCAGCTCTTCTCCCTCCCCAGAGGCTAAAGGTTCCAACCTTCTAATCATGCCTTCGTCCTTCAGGGGACCAGACCCCATCCTGAAGCTATCTGGGGCTCCAGCCACTAGTCATTTCATTAGCATACAAAAAACCCACTCTTATCACTGCAGGATTTCTAAGGGTCTTAGAAGCTCTTGTGTCAGACCAAATATTGTACCAAAAGATGCTCCTTTCACCCCTATCACTCAGGAGATTGTAAGGGTTTTATGAGCTCTCTGCCAGGAACCAGGGACAAAGAGCAAGTGTGTGTTTCTTATTATATCACAATATCATAAAACCAAACGGATAAGATGAAGTTGAGAGTATAAAGGAATTATTTTAAAGTTTTACTTGGGAACTTGATTTACCCTGGACAAGGTCTCTGGAGTTTTCCTCTCCGAAGCAAAGTAAAAATAAAGTCAGAGTCAAATAAGGAACCACATGTCATGACATGTCCCAACTCGAGGTCTTAGCATCTTTATCTGTAAAATAAGAGTGGGTTCTGTCATCATGCATTTATTCAACCAACACGACGTGCCAGGCACTGTGCCAGGAGCTGAGGTCCAGTGGTGACTAAGACTACAGCATAGGAAGTTGGTGCTCACAAAAAATCTATATGCTGTTCCATTTCTCAGTAACCTCTGCAGTGAGGCGGGGTCCCAGGACCAGTTCTGGCCAACGGGCGGTGAACAGAAGTGGTCCCTACCAGTACTGGGAGGGGGCGGCTCAGGGCTGGTGTCTCTCCCACCTCTCTCTGCAGGGGGTGCTGCAGTGACCTGGGGGCCATTACTTTGCCCTCCTCCTCTTTCTCTTCAACGCGCCTTCAAAATGTGCTCCGCCCTCCTCCCCTCCAGCCTCAGCTGACGTGCTGAGGGCAGAAGAGCTGTTGCCAACCCCACTGCACAGATGGGGCCACTGAAGCACAGACCTGCCTGGCAGCCAAGATTTAACCCAGACTCCTAGCCCCAGAGTCCCTGAGAATCAAAGGGCCTTCTGATCTCACGGAGTCCCTGAAGGGTTCCTGGAAGTGTCTTGGGTGGCAGCTCCCCTGGTGTCTGTTTAGAGAATTGCAGATGGTGATGGCGGTGACAACAACAGCTGCCATGGACTGACAGCTCTGTGCCAGGCTCAAGGGTAAACAGTTTTCATATACTACCTTGTTTAATCCTCACATCCTGCGTGGTGGGCACTATTACTAGACCCATTTGACAGATGGGGAAATTGAGGCACTGAGGTGAAGAACTAGTCCAAGGTCAAATATCCATTGAACAATGGGAACCAGAAGTCCAACCCCGGCCTGTCTACTTAATAAATAGGCAAATGTATCTCAAACTGGGGGCCCATGACATTCCCAGTTTACTCACTGCAGCATAGGGAGGTGCCTCAGGGGTATGGGGTAGAGACTCCAGCTGGCTGACCCCCAAATGCATGCTCCTCCTCCAAGAGGGAGACTTGTTTCTGGAAAGCAGTGACCCAGACAGAGGCTCCACTCCCCAGACCCTTTTGCATCTACATGAGGCCGAGGGACTAGCTCCTGCCAATCAAATGTAAGGAGAAGCAATGCTCCACTCTTGGGCCGAGGCACAAGTGGATGTGTCTTTTTCACACTCTCTCCTCCCTTCTCTACCCCTGGTGAAGTGTTCCAAGGCCCTAAGGGTTGGCAAAGTAGAGCTCATGGGCCAAATCCGGCCCACTGCCTGTTTCTGTGGATGAAGTTTATTGGAACACAGTCCACCGGTTTGTTCCTGCACTGTCTGTAGCTGGTTTCATGCTACAACAACAGGACTGAGTAGCTGCTGCTCAGACCATTGGGTCTACAAAAGCAAAAATATTTACTGTCAAAGCTCTTACAGAAGAAGTTTGCTGATCCCTGCCCCAGGGCATAATGAAGGCTCAGGATGGAAAGACCTTGGGCCCAGGCACAAGCCACTTCTGACCACAAACGTGGGGCAATAACGTCAACAAGGAACAAACTGAGAGTTTGGGGTTTAAATTTGCCACAGCAGCTGGCTCGGCCCCAACTAACACGTGTGGAGAAAGCGATGAGGTAGAGGGCTCCTTGCTACCCTGGCCACTGAGGGTCCAGCCCTGGGACAATGGGGCCAGTGCGCAAATATCAGCAGCTCTGCACAGTGGTAAAGATTCTCCTTCTCTGACTACACACAGCAGCCAACCTGTATTGAGGGCTAGCTCTGTGCCAGGCCCTGTGTTAGTGCTTCGAATTGGTGGTGAAGCACCTGAGATGGGGGGTCTGACCACCTGGGTTTGAAGCCCAGCTCTACTGCTCCCTAGATCTGTGGCCTTGGAAAAGTTACTTCCGTTTTATAATCTCTGAAAGAGAAAGAGGGATAATAGTAGTAGTGGCAGTGCCTGGCACAAAGCGAGCACTCAGTCTGGGCTACCTGTTACCATCGTTATTATCTTCTTTGTTGGACCATTTAATTTTCACAGTAACCTGTGGGTTCAGTATGATAATTATCCCCAGTGGCTGCTAAGCACCAAAGACGTGGTCTTCATGCTCTAGTCAGAGAAATGACTGCAAAATTCAGTGATAATTAGAAGGAAGACAGTGTTTTGTGTTGACAAGCCCCAGGAAAGGGATCAAAGAATGAGCAGGTTTCAACTAGATTTGGTGGGTTGGTTGGGAGGGAGGTGTGGTTAGTATAAGTTTTCCAGGCAGGAGATCCCACCTCTCCAGCTAACTCTTTGTTACTATTCTCTTAAACTGGCCTTGTCTTAAGCCCTTGATGAAGCCTTGATGTCTTAGGTCTTTGCTGAACGTAAGATTCCAAAAACAATCCCTTCTGTACCTTAAGATGCTGGAGATGTCAGTGATTTCTTTTCATCTTTTCTTTTCTGGGGTAATCAAGTGGACAATGGCCTTTGAAATCCTGGCTCCATTGCCTCTGTATCCCTTTAGATGCCTTCACTGAGGCTGTGATTGTAAGAATTTATAACAGCCAATTTTTCTTCTTTCTTACGTTTGCCTGACCAGCAATCATCCCCTCCACGCCTCTGTTTAGAGGACTATAATAATCCTTTCAAAGATCTCCTGTTCCTCATTTTCAGTTCACGTAGTTGGGGAAGGGCTGCCCTCCCCACTCCAGCTGCAGAAGCAGGCACATGAGACAGGTCCAGCTACTGCAATATTCCCTCTGGCCACAGAGACTGGCTCAAGGATGAGCACAGAAACGAAAGAAGTACAAAACTTGTATTCCAACAACTACAAAACATTGTTGAATGAAATCAAAAAAGACCTAAATAAATGAAAAACATCTTATGTTCCTAAAAAGGAAGACTTAATATTATAAAGATGACAATAGTCCTCACATTGATCTACAGATTCAACATAATCCCTTATCAAAATCCCAAGTGCCTTTTTTACAGAATTGACAAGCTTATCCTAAAATTCATATGGAAATTTAAGGGACCCAGAAGAGTCAAACTGTCTTGAAAAAAAGAACAAAGCTGGAGGACTCATTTCCCAATTCCAAAACTTACTACAAAAGCTTCAGTAATCAAGACAGTATGGTACTCCCATGAGGACCGATATTTAGATCAATGGAAAAGAACTGGAAGTCCAGAAATAAGCTCTCACATTTAGAGTCAGTTGATTTTCCACAAGGATGACAAGACAACTTAATGGGGGAAAGAACTAGCTTTTCAACAAATGGTGCTGGGACAACTGGATATCCACATGCAAAAGAAAGAAGTTAGACCTCTTCTTTTACACCATACACAGGAATTACCTCCAAACAAATCACAAAACTAAATGAAAGCACTAAAACTGTAAAACTGTTAGAAGAAATCAGGAATATATTTTTGTGGGGTTAGGCAAAGCCTTCTTATATATGACAACAAAAAGCATAAGGAACAAAAGAAAGAATAAGTACATTGGATTTCATCAATATTAAGAGCTTCTGTGTTGCAAAGGATATCATCAAGAAAGTGAAAAGACAACTCAGAATGAAAGAAAATATTTGTACATCATCTATCTGATAAGGGACTTGTATCTAAAACACATAAAGAACTACTGCAACTCAACAATAAAAAGACAAGTAACCCAATTTTAAAATGCAAAGGATGTGAATAGATATTTCTCCAAAGAACATATACAAAGATATATATAAGGACATGAAAAGATGATCAATATCATTAGTCATTAGGGAAACACAAATTGAACCACAAGGTGATACTACTTCACACCCACTAGGGTGGCGCTGAAAAAAAAAAAAGCAGATAATAATAAGTGCTGGTAAGAATGTGGAGAAATTAGAACCCTCATACGTTGCTGATGGGAACATAAAATGATGCAGCCATTCTGGAAAACAGACAGTTCTTTAAAATGTGTAACAGACTCATCATATGACCCAGCAATTCCACTCCTAGGTGGAATGAAATGACACAAAAGAATGAAACGAAAGAGAAAGGAAAACATATGCCCACACAAACACTTAGATGCAAAGGTCCATAGCAGAATTATTCATCATAGCCAAAAAGTGGAAACCCAAATGCCTATCAACTGATGCATGGATAAACACAATGTGCTGTATCCATACAATGGAACAGTACTTGGCAGTAAAAGGAATGAAGTGCTGATAATATTACAACACAGATGAACCCTGAAAACATGCTTCTGTGAAGTCACAAAAGACTACATAGTATATGACTCCATTTATATAACATTTCCAGAAGAGGCAAATCTGTAGATTAAAAAGTAGATTAAAGCTGTTAAAAAAAAAATGAGCACAACATCCAGGCAGATAAATGAAGTCTAAATCCAGAATTTTTGCTGGAACCACCGGAAAAGAAACTCTTTCTTCTGGGGTTGCTGTTGGGATGATATAAGCCTAGAACTGCCAGAGAGAGTCCATCTTGGAGAAAGCTTGTCTGAGAACAAAGCCAGCACAGAGAAAGCAAAGGAGAGAGGGAAGGAGGGAAAGGGGGAGGGAGAGACAAGGTTCTGATGGGATCCTATGAGCCCTGGACCAGCTATGTCTGAAGCTGCAATCCAGTCCTGCTCTTTGCAATCACATAAATCAAATTCCTCTCACGCTTTTGCGAATCTGGGACGGTTTTTGCTCAGGTCCTCGTTGAAACTGTGGCTCTCCCTTGACATCCTCCACTCACTGTTCAGGTCACAGAACTCTCCTTCCCTGGGCTTCCCACGTGACCCCTCAACCCTCCCAGTGCCCAGGCTTATCCAAAACTCCTCTGCCTCCTGCTCACAGCAGCCCTCTTTTTAGCCAAAGGCGTTCTCCCCACCTAGACTGCACCTAGACCAGAGCTCTATAACTCAGCTGCTTAAAAATAAACATGAGCTGTACTATTTCCAACAAGTTTTCCCACCCTATTAATTATTTATCCAGCACCTGCTTGTACAAAAAAGGAACTTGGTGGGGAAGGCATAGGGAGAAGAGCCTGGAAAGAGCAAGGCAGCTGGAAGCAGCAGAGGTGGGTGGTCGCCCTCCGCAGGGCCGGGAGCAACGGGGTGTGGTGGAGAGAGACCCTGGGGACGCGAGGGAGGGACAGGGCTCTCTGTATGGCCTTGGTGAAGCCCACCATCCCTTTGTCAGAAATGTGTTTTTAAATTCCCGAAACAAGATACATAGGATTAGACAGAAAAGCTCAGCCTTTATATTTTAAGCACAGCTATCACGATTGTGATGAACCAGTGCAAGTGTTTCTTTGCTGGGGCATTAATAACAAGATCTAATGGCAGGTCTAATCACTGCCTTCAAAGTGATGATGAGCTTTAGGGTGGTGAGCCATCTGCAGCAACTATCACGTGATAGGGAAATACACATGACTGATTTCTACTGGGGACAAAGTCACAGATACCACAACCACTGTTACAGCTTGTGGCCTAAGTTCACATGTCAGTGAGATAGTAGTGACAATAGAGTGTGATCCTTGTTCACTGATCACCTGGATTTTATCCTCAGACACTAGGATAAGAACTCCTGGGCTAAATCAGGCTGAGCCCTCAAGCAGGCCACTCTGAGCCGGTTTCCCCTCTGTAAAATGGGGCTGGGGATGGGGACCGGCCCACTGTGGGGGGATATAGGGGAATGGCATTAAGAGGGCAGTGTGGCCAGGGGACCCAGGAGACGGCCTAGTACCAACCGCCACCAGCAGTTTCTGAGCTCACTGTGGGCCCGGCGTGTTCTAAGCCTGTCCTGGTACCTCCCTTAACCCTGGCAGCAACCTCAGGAGGGAGATGCCAGTACTTGAGGACACCAAGGCACAGCGAGGTGACGTGCTGGTTTACACCAGTGTATCAGGGTTCAGACTCAAGTCCAAACTCAGGGGAGCCCAGACCCATGCTCTCCTCCACCACCCCAGAGACCCAAGTGCCTCTCACTCCCACCACCCCAGAGACCCAAGGGAGATAAAGGCCCAAAGGCTGAGTCGGACTTGATTTTGAGCTTGAGGCCTTGGTTGCAAATCTTCCATGTCTATATGGAACACATTTTCAGCCCGGGTCAGGCAGTCCTGAGGCCGGAGACAACAGAGACCCTAAGTTTTCACCAAGAACTAGAATCTGTCCAGCCCAAAGAGAGGAAAAGCCAAATGAGCTTAGAAGAGAAGAGACTCTGACCCAGTCCCCGGGATAGAGCTGCCTGCAGGCCTGCGTTTGCCGCTGCCTCTGCCTGGAGTGGGCTTTCTGGGTTGTTTCCTAGCTAACTGCTACACAGCCCCCTTTATTTCACTTTAAATGTTCCTACCCGGACCTCTTGACTGAATCAGATCTTCTCTGTTAGAGCTCTCTGCACTGTTCGTACATAAAAGCTCATTAAAAGCACTTGAAAGTATCTTTCTTTCTTTCTTTTTTTTTTTTTTTTTTTTTTTTTTGCGGTACGTGGGCCTCTCACTGCTGTGGCCTCTCCCGTTGCGGAGCACAGGCTCCGGACACGCAGGCTCAGTGGCCATGGCTCATGGGCCCAGCTGCTCTGCGGCATGTGGCATCTTCCTGGACCGGGGCACGAACCCGTGTCCCCTGCATCGGCAGGCAGACTCTCAACCACTGCACCACCAGGGAAGCCCGAAAGTATCTTTCTTTATAGGTTTGTTTGTTAATGTCTGCCTCTGCTAAACTAAAAGTTCCACAAGGGCAGGGACCATGTCTTTCCCTACTGACTTAAACACAATTACTTAATGAATACGAATGAATATCACATAAGAAGAAGGAAAAGCAGCAAGGGACTGAGCCAGCCTGCTTCTAGGGAGCTTCCTGTTTCAACCTGGGAGGTTGGGGCTGGACACAGGTACAACCTGATGCACCAGCTTAACACACGGTGACTCTGCCCACTGATAGGTGTGGCTCAGAGCCTGCCCACCTGACAGCTTGAGCAGAGATCTTCCCCCTGGAGGGGAAAAGGAAGGAGTGGTGAAGAACCCTGCTGGAAGCATCCAGGTCAGACAGTGAACAGCAAAAACCCTGGAACATTGCTTCTCGAACTTTGGTGTGTATCAGCTCACCTGGCAAGCCTGTTAAACATGCAGATTCTGAGTCAACTGGGCCTGGGAGGGGGGGCTGGGTTTCCACATTTTTAACAGGCTCCTAGGTGAGGTGATGTCGATGGTGCAAAAAACACACTTTAAGTGGCAAGATCTTTAGAAAAAATAGATATGAGACAGAATTTGAAACCATCCTTTGAGGTCCTATTTGATACCGTTAATCTCAAGCCAGATATTGGCTGGAAACCCTGGCACAGAAACACAAGGTTGAGAATAAGTGAGCCTGCTGCAGCCACAGAGGGGAAATGGACTCATCAGAAGTTCCAGTCCTGGCTCTCTCATCATGTTACCTCGAGCAACTTATTTCCTCTTCCTGGCCCTCTGGCCAGTGGCACCCCCATCACTGATCTGCAGACCAGCTGTGTCAGCACTTTCCAAGGATGTTTCAAAAATACAGATTCTAGGGCTTCACCCTTAGAGATTCTAATTCAGTAGGTCTGAAGTGTGGTCTGAGCACCTGAATCTGTTTAAACCCAATGATTCACACATACACATCCAGAGTGGGAAACCATCAGACAAATGACAACCACGGTGGAACTCTCCATGGTGCTGACCAGTGCCAGGCAAAGTGGACTAAACACAGACTTAGGGGATGGCTGGGAAGCAATCATTTCCCACTCTGTTTGAGAATCTGAAAAGCTGCAGGCATCTTTTGCCCTGCTTGGTTACCGGCTTTATTGGCACACCATCGGTCATCTGGTGCATAGCAGTGATGCCTAATCTAAGGGAAAAGGGAAAACAGTTATGCCCAATTACTTCCAAAATCAATGCACTTGAGGCATCAGCAACAGTCCCCGAAGCAATGGTGAAAGACATGATGTACAGCTCTCCAGACCTGCCTGAACACTAATGGTATTACTGAGGGAAAGGCCCCAGACAGCAAAACCATTCCTTATTTGATGCTCTAGTTTGAAGAATGCCTGTGTGAAACTCCAGTCTGCACTTTCCGTGGGGATTCCCCACTGTAAGAGGGCGGAATGAACAGAGGACGAGGGGAGAGGATAAAAGGCGGAAATGAGGGTTAAGGAGAACGCCAGGGCTGCCTGGCTGTGGCTCATTTTTCTAGCTTCCCCCAAAGATTTATGCACCTGTCTAAAACGAACTATGGATCCATTACCCAGTGCACTGAGCTGCTTTGAACATCAAGCAGCAGAAGGTCAAGCCCAAATGATAGTCCATTGCTAGCTGAAAACCTACTACCTCTCTATTTTTTTTTTTTTTTTTTTGCAGTACGCAGGCCTCTCACTGTTGTGGCCTCTCCCGTTGCAGAGCACAGGCTCCGGACGCGCAGGCTCAGCGGCCACGGCTCACGGGCCCAGCCACTCCGCGGCATGTGGGATCTTCCCGGACCTGGGCACGAACCCGTGTCCCCTGCATCAGCAGGCGGACTCTCAACCACTGCGCCACCAGGGAAGCCCCTACCTCTCTATTTTTACCCTTGTCTTTTAAAGGGAGCTGAGTAATTTTACTATGGTTGGCAACAGTGGGCAAAAAATTTTATTTATTTCTTCTTTGTTTTTTTAGTTGCAGGCCAAAGAAATTCCATACTGTTCAGTTCAAAACTTAATATCTCCTATGACCTGGGTAACCTTTCCAGGACAGTTCTAGTGTTACATCTCTTCTACTGAGTATGTTATTCAGAGATCATCAGAATTTATCTGTATGTTTGTTTAAGTGTACGCCATCTGTCTTCCCCCTTCATCCCCTTCTCCCCACCCCCCGAATTGTTAAGCCCTATGCAAGCAGGGCTCTTAACTGTTTAGCCTCAGTGGCTGGCACATAGTAGGTGCTCAAGAAAGAGCTGTTGAATGAATGAGTGAATCCATGATGCTCCTCTCAATAACTCTGTAGACCTCTGTGCAGTTCTCTGGGCCAGTGTCTCCTGCTATTCATCCTCCACACTGCTTCCCAAGAAGCCTGAGAAGTCCAGCTGCTCCACGAACTCTGCCTTCCAAAGTGCTGTTTCCTTTGCCTGGAATTCCCCATCTCACTCAACAGCTGGATCCTGCTCATCCTTCAAGGCTCATCCTTCAAGGCTCTGTTCTGAAACTTCTCTGACCTCCCTCTTTCCCTTCTCCCCCAGGCTGGTCCCCCCTTGCTGTTTTGCCTACACACACTACCCATGCCCTTTTCTCCTGGTGACAGTGCTATAATCTTCCCCTGGGAAATCAACCTTTTCCCACTCTCAGATCATGGGGTTGGGATGGGATTGATTCCACCCCTTGACTCAAGGCTGAGCACATGACCTGGCCAATCACAGTCGTTATTATTGACCCTGGAATAGGCACAGGACTCAGTGAGTCCCCAGTGGCACTCACTGGGCCAATGAGCGTCAGTGCTGAGACCAGAACACTGAAAAGAGATTTACTCTGTCTGAGCTGTTAAGGTGATACAGAGGAAGCCTAGAGGTGTGTGACTATCTTTGCCATGAGAGGGGAACCTGCCTGAAAATGCAGCCAACTCAGAAAAAAAGCAGATGGAGAGAGAAACAGATAGGCAGACAGATAAGAAGCAAGACAGCAAAAGAGAAAATGACTGGCCAAAATACTGACCTCTGATGATGTCACTGAGCTCCCGAATCCAGCCATTCCTGAAGTCAGACCTCAACTTCTCAGTTACAGAAGCCAATGAGACCTCTTTTTAAAGTAAAAATAGTTTGATTTTGGTTTTTATCACTTGCAGGGAAAAGCATCCTAGATGATATACTCTCCCCTTTGCACCCACAAAACCCTGGATTTAACCTTCCCCATAGCACTTACTGGGGACGGGGTGTTCTACCAATTGCCCTACGAAACTGTGAGCTCCCTGAGGGCAAGAAACACATCTCATTCACCTCAGTAGCCATAAGACTTGGTGTACCATAGCTACGCAATAAAGGTCTGTGAAATGAAAGAGTGAAAGAATGTTCATCTGGAAATTAGCGAAGCTTTCCATTTATTTGTTTTACTTTAAGGGCCTTTCCGACAAGAACCCTTAGACTCCTCAGGGTCTTGGCTACTTCCAGTCTGCTTTACTCCCCTGAGTGGCTGTTTTTCAGTTCTCCGAAGTCAGAGGTTCCAGAGATGACAGGACGGGGCAGACCCAAGGTGCTGAGAAAGCACACGGCCCAGGGCCCTAATATTCCTGTGCTTCTTGCTCCCCTGGACTTCATCCAAGGCTGAAGCCATCACTGGGTCCTACACTGTCCAGGTGCGGGGCTGGGGCACCAGGACATGGAGGATCCAACACATGCTTGAACCCGTTAATTTTTCATGCCTCTGTACCGTCGCTGATGCTTTCCCCTGACTGAGTGCCCTTCCCTTTCCTCTCTACTTAATTCTTCAGAGCTTACATGATAAACTGTCTGCTTCAAGGAGTCTGCCCTGAACTTCCAGGGATGACAAGTTCAAAAGCCTTCAGAGACCAGAAGCAAGAGAAGAGAGTCAGGCTGGTGACCCAGGGAGCACACGCCCCATCTTAGGACCAGCCTCCATTCAGCTCCTGCCAACCGCTGCCACAAGAAAATCCAAGATAACAACCAGTCTCCCCTTGCTGGGCAGCCCGTGTGCTCTGAACTGAAGACATAGGTTTATTATTACCGTTGTCACTGTGACCCTCATCACCATCATCATCATTAAATACAAACTATGTCTCAGGCAGAATGTACCCTGTGTGCCACCAGCTGACAACTTCTGGGCTGGGACTCTGTCCAGGGCACGAAATAGGACTACAACACCACAGAGTACAGTCACCTAAGTGTGTCTGTCTTTCCTCCAAGGTCCCGTCTCTGCAGGTCGGACGCCACATCTCCAGGTCTGCTGATGACTCCCTCAGTCCTCAGTGGCTCTGTACTAACCCAAACCTCACTGGCACCAGGAGCAGACGTTGTGTCCACGCTCCAGCATGTGTCTCCCTGCTCACCCCGTCGAGCCATCCTCCACGTGGCAGCAATGTCTCCACAATAAAAATGAGATCGTGTAATTCCTCTGCTTAAAATTCCTAAATGGCTTTCTCCCCAACACACACACACACACACACATACACACACACACACACACCTCTCCACACATACACCATGTTTAAACAAATCACTATAGTTATAAAATGTACAGATGCTACAAAGGGAAAAAAAAACCCCAAAACATTGGGCTGAAAAAGCCCCTCCCTCATGGAGGGAGAGCATTTATTCTGGGTAGCTGGGAAAGGGTTCCCTGAGAAGGTAGAATTTAAGCTGAGGGCTGACAGATGCAAAAGACCAGTCATAGGAAGGGTGGGGGATGGAGTATTCTAGAGGAACTGTATGTGCAAAGGCCCTGAGGCATGGAAGAGCTTGAGGGTTCAGGATCTAAGAGGGAGACATGCACAGTGGCATGAGGTGGGGCAGGGATAACAGTTCCTCGGCCACCAGGACACTGAGAGGATTAGATGAAAGCGTGCAGGCCAAGTCCTCGGCACCAGGCCTGGATGGAGTTAGTGCTCAGTGAATAGCTGGTATGCTTAGTAAGATGGGTGCTGATGTGAAGGAGGCCTTGTTTATCTCCTGCTGCTAGGAATAAGGCTGCCCAGGTCACAAGGGAGAGCTAAAAGTCAGCATCAAAGCCTGTATGATACAAAACGGTTCCCTTTTCATGGGCTTATGAAAGCTTCTAAGCTCAATACAAAAAGAATTTTGCTTTCCCACGGAAGGCAGAAGAGCTGAGAAAGTAATGACGAGAAAGTTCCAAGGAGGTGGTTAACCTTAGCGTAGAGGTAGAGAAGACCAGCTCCCCAGAGACACAAAGGAAGTTGTGTCCAACACTTCTCAGACACGCAAGGCTTTCTGGACCCCATCTCAGGGAGAGGAGCTGTGGAGGGGTTGACTCTGGGTGCATATTAAAGAACATAACCTGGGGCCTCATGTTCCTTCGTGCAAATAACCACACACAGACACACACAAGACACACCCCTCCACACATACACATACACCTGATCCAGCCCCTACTGATAGCGGACTTCATGCTAGTGTCTTGGTGTGCTGTGTAGAGTCTGATGAGAAGTCGCTGCTCCTCTGGGAAATTGGACCAGTGAGGAAGCACACGTGTAAACATATGTACGCACTAAAGCATTATGGGGGCTGTGAAGGCAACGGGTGCCAAGCACGCGGGAAGCACAGGGAGGAAGAACAGGTGGTGGGCTCTACTGTGAGGGGAGCAAGAGTGGCTTCTTGGAGATGAAGACAAGAGTTATATCTTTTTAAAATAATGCACAAAGGGACTTCCCTGGTGGTCCAGTTGTTAAGAATACACCTGCCAGGGCTTCCCTGGTGGCGCAGTGGTTGAGAGTCCGCCTGCTGATGCAGGGGACGCAGGTTCGTGCCCCGGTCTGGGAAGATCCCACATGCCGCGGAGCGGCTGGGCCCGTGCGCCATGACCGCTGAGCCTGCGCGTCCGGAGCCTGTGCTCCGCAACGGGAGAGGCCACAACAGTGAGAGGCCCACATACCACAAGGAAAAAAAAAAAAAGAATACACCTGCCAATGCAGGGGACATGGGTTCGATCCCTGGTCTGGGAAGATCCCACATGCTGCAGGGCAACTAAACCCATGCGCCACAACTACTGAGCCGGCGCTCTAGAGCCAGCGAGCCGCAGCTATTGAGCCCACGCACCACAACTACTGAGCCTGCGCTCTAGAGCCTGTGTGCCATAACGACTGAAGCCCGCATGCTCTGGGGCCCATGTGTCGCAACTACTGAAGCCCGTGTGCCTACAGCCCATGCTCCGCAACAAGAGAAACGACCACAATGAGAAGCCCATGTACCACAACGAAGAGTAGCCCCCACTCGCCGCAACTAGAGAAAGCCCACATGCAGCAACAAAGACCCAGCACAGTCAAAAGAAAAAAAAATAAAAGAATGCACAAAGGGTGGCATCCAGAAAACATAAAAAGATCATAGAAACCAATAAAGAAGATACAAGAATTCCAGTGGAAAAATGACCAAAGGATATAAACAGGCAAGAAAGGGAAGAGGAGATATGAAGGGCCAAAAATCATGAACAGATCATCAACCTTATCAGTAATCAGGCAAATATGTGAAAACCATGACGAGGTACCATCTTGTTCCCATTGTGTTGACAAAACATAAATTACAAGTGTACCGATGCCAAGTGTTGAAAACAATGGGAATTCTCATCCACCCGGTTGGGAGGGCACACTTGGTACCACCACCTGGGAGTGCAATTTGGCAACAGCTAGGGAGGTTGAAGACAAGCATGCCCTATGAGCTGGCAACCTCACTCACAGGTACATCACCTATCAGTCTAAAACATGTGTGCCAGGAGATATGGAAGGATGCTCACTGCAACACTGTTTGAATAAGGAAAATCATAAACAAACTAAATATCACCACTCTGGGAAACTCTCTGGCAGTCTCTACTAAAGTGGAACATATGCCCATCCTCTGACCCAGCAATTCCATTCCTAAGTATAGACCCACAGAAATCAGGGCTGATCTCCACCAGAAGACATCTACATATAAGAATGTTAATTACCGCACTATGTGTAACTGAGCCAGACTGGAAGCCACACAAACATCTACCAACAGTCAAAGATTAAAAAACGTTGTGATATATTCATACAATGGAATATTCTCAATGGAATTTATACAATGTGACTTATTCGTACAATGGAATACTACACAGCAATCAAAAAACAATGACTGCTCCTTGCAAGAGCACAGATGAGCCTTATAGATGTGATGCTGACAGAAAGAAGCCAGACACAAAGGAGGACAAAGTCTATGATCCCACTGATGTCAAGTCCTAAACCAGGCAGGATGAATCTATGGTACTAGGAATCGGGAGAGTGGCCACCCCTGTGGGGAGAGTGACGAGGAGGCTTGGAGTTGAGCTAACAGTCTATTTCTTGGTCTCCGTGTTGTTAGCATAGGTGTGTTCATTTTGTGAAAATCCATCAAGCTATACACTTAAGACTGGAGGTATGTTGTACCTCAATTTAAAACATAACAACAACAACAAACCCCCCCCCACCACAACAATAAGAGAAATGAAGAGGGAGAGGAAGGAGAGAGAAGGGAAGAAAGAAGAACCCAGCATGCATATGTCTGAGTCATCACAGGTTACAAAAGAATGGCAACCAAATTAGAGAGGCTTCCCTGTAGACCTATTATTTCAAGCTAGCATTTGAGGTGCTGTGCTAACAGCTAACTGGCAGCTTCTCATTGGATCATCACGGGAGCCTGTGCTGTAAGAGCCCTCGCCCCATGTGGCAGCTGAGACAACTGAGTCACAGGCTTGCCCGAGGTCACGCAGCCAGTGTGTGCCAGAGACGGGGTCTGAAGTGCGGCCAGTGAGACGTCACAGACCACACGCTTAACCCCTTAGCCTCTGGCAATTTAGAAGCTAAATTGCATGGGTTCTAAAAATGCCCAAGGCCCGTGGAGCTGCAGAGAAAGTCAAGAGGAAATGGATGGCTTCCTCCGTACCTGAAGGATTCTGACCCCAGAGACCTGGTAATGGGGACAAAACTAAAATGGCAACAACTTGAGAAATTAAAGCTGTTTTTTCCCCAGCTTGCTAAAGATGAACCAAGATCACAAGACACAGTTCTCAGATGTTAATGGGAGTACTGAAGGGGAAGGTAGCGATTATTCTCACTTATTGGAGACGTGAGTAAAAGCTGAGAAGTACTCTTTCGGGTTGTAATTTTTAAGCAGTTGTCCAAAAATGTGAGGGGAGAAAAAGCAGATATAACATGGGTTAAGTATATTCAGAAGGCCTTCAGAGCTAGAAGGAGGTTAAATGAGGTACAAGTTGTTTAACAGCCCCAGAAATATTTGAGGCAACACTTAATGCCCGGGAGTGAGTCAAGTGTGTTATAATTCATGTCAATTTCCAAACCAATGGGTCCCACACTGCTGCATCAGAGGCCTCACCAGAGATGAGTAAATGAGTAATGGGGAGCTGACCCATTCTGGCTGGTGAACTGGGGGCAGGGGGAGGCCAGAGCCCAGGTGTGTCATGCGGCACAGCTAATGCAACGTCACTGTAGACCCTCCTGCAAATATTCTGTGTTGGGTCTACATCCAGCTGGCAGGCAGGGCCTGAGAATATTTCTAGGAGCAATTATCGAAGAGCTGTAAGTGTTAAGTGATGAAGGGAACTGAAGAGAAAGGGAATTGGAAGTCGTACAATGCTGACGTCACACACCGATTTCTATGTAGCTTGAGTTCATTTGTTCATCAAACGTGTTTAACTCAGCAGCTACTATGTGCCAGGCACTGGGTGAGATGTTGAGAAGACAAAGACTCATCAGGCCTGGTTCTGCCCTCTAATTCCATGGCTAATGGGGGTGGGGGTGGGGGAGAGGGCTGTGCATCAGGCAGCCCAGAGGCAGCATGGGAAAGGAATCCAGAGGAAGGACGGCTAACACTCTTGAGTTCAGGTAAGGCTTCCTGGAGGAGGTGGGACCGGCAAGGTCTGTGACCTGAGACCACCAAGATGATTCTCTTGGAATCAAACTCTCCATATGCTACATGCAGAAAACACGGGGGATGGGACCAGAGCAGCAAATACCCCACCTCTAGCTTCTGGCTCGGGATTATCCGTTTATAAAATGACCTTGATTTTGTTTAAAATAAATTTATTTATTTTATTTATTTTTGGCTGCATTGGATCTTTGTTGCTGCGTGCGGGCTTTCTCTAGTTGTGGCGAGCTGGGGCTACTCTTTGTTGCAGTTGTGCGGGCGTCTCATTGAGGTGTCTTTTCTTTGTTGCAGAGCACGGGGCTCTAGGCGCGTGGGCTTCAGTAGTTGTGTCATGCGGGCTCAGTAGTTGTGGCTCGCGGGCTCTAGAGCGTAGGCTCAGTAGTTGTGGCACATGGGCTCAGTTGCTCCGCGGCATGTGGGATCTTCCCGGACCAGGGCTCGAACCCGTGTCCCCTGCATTGGGAAGCGGATTCTTAACCACTGCGCCGCTAGCGAAGCCCTGACCTTGATTTTTAAAATTGGATTTTAATTTGATGTTATAGGAAAGTCCTCCCAAGAACTCCCCACTCATTAAATATATATCCATATCTGCATATGTACACTTATACATAGTCCAGGTCTAGGGCTCAGCCCTGTCTCTCTCCTGAGACAATGTTTCTGGCAAGATGACTTCGGCAACTGCTCTCCTGGAAAATATCTTAAGAGGCCTTTACTGTATTAAAGAAAAACACAAATGTGTGATGTGTAATGAGCCCAATTTCTTTTTTCTTCTTGTTTAATACATTAAGTACTGGGACTATGTACACAGTGGTTGGCAGAGCGTCAAGTAAGAAACAACCTTGCGTTTATGGCTTCCTTCGGCTGCAGCTTCTTTTCTCTCCTAAATTTCTCTCGGAAAAACTTCAGCTTCAGGGGATGGTGTCTGAGCTCCTTGTGTCTCCGTTCCAGTTGGGTGCCGGTATCTGCACTGCCTTCTGGATCTTCTTCCACATGAGGGTGTTTCTGGCAGAATCCCGTGAGATGTTGTTATCTCCACAGAGAAACCTCTGGTAACAGTGACTTCCTGCAGTACCAGCTCCTGGATCTGGGGGTGGGTTTAGAGGCTTCTGGACCAGGAGGCACAGTGCCATTAGAATGAATCTGACTCAATCCCTAATAGGAGCCACAGGACCTTGGGCGGTGTGTTTACAGCATCCGAGCTTGGTTTCCTCACCTAGAAGACATTTTTCTACAGGCCTTGGCAACAACTGCATGATGAGAAAATGAATACAGAGCCTCCGGTATATATGACAAGCCAGGCACAGGATGGCTGGCATTACTGTACACAGAAACACAGGGTGTGGAGGTTCTGGACGGACCACCTATGTCAGGCTCGTCCACTGCTCAGGCTCAGAGGCCCAGCATCCTCTACAGTACAGATGCGCTTATGTGTCTGCTTGCTCCAACTCACAACCAGACCATATGCCCCTTTAACAAACCCATACGTAGTACTTATCACACGCAAGCACAGTTGTGAGCACTTTAGAAACGTTACCACCTTAAATCCTCATAACATCACTAGGAGGGAAGTGCTACGACCATCCCTGCTACACAGAAGGGAAAGTGTGGCACAGAGAGGTCAGATAACTTGCCCAAGGCCACACAGCTAGTGAACCAGCAAGAACTTTTTTTTTTTTTTTTTAAACTCTCAGGGTTGGCAAAGTCCTGCAGAATGAATACATACACAAACGAATGAATGACTGACTCTCCATACACTTAGGTTTATCAGGAAAGTTTATAAGCCTTCGGGTCAACTACGAAGGCAGCAGCTCCTGGCTCTAAAAATGGTCCCTAAGTGAGGGTAGGCGGTATGAAGGGAGAGGCAACCGGGGGCCCTGGTGTCACCTGCTCCCTGATTTCTACACCAACGAGGTGAAGAAACTGAATTATGGAATCAATGTAAACATCTACCAACTGGGCAATGGCTAAATAATCTACTCACCCACCCTCCAGGGTCCTCTGCAGCAGATCTGTGGTGAGAGGGTGAAGGCTTAGGGCTCTGCAGACTGTCTGCCTGGGCACACACATCAGCCTTGACACTGCTGAGCGAGATGACCTTGGACAAGTCACTTTACCGCTCTGTGTCTCCATTTCCCCAGTTGTAAAGTGAGGTACGAGTAATGTTCTTTTACTCCAGGCAAGGAAAGAGGCACGAGGTGGGCAAAATAATGCCTCCCCCAGAGGTGTTCTCACCCTCATCTCCAGGACCTGTGACTACATTATCTTACATGGCAAAAGGGGCTTTGCAAGGTGTGATTAGGGATCTTGAGATGGGGAGATGACCCTGGGTTCTCTGGCTGGACTACATCTAATCTCAAAAGTGGAGAACCTTTCCCTGCTGTGGTCAGTGGAAGATGTGACGACGGAAGAATGGTCAGAGAGATGCAGCGTAGAAGACGGCAGAAGGGGCCACAAGCCGAGGCATGCAGGAAGCCTCTAGAAGCTGCAAAAAGGCCAGGAAACAGATTCTTCCTTGGAGCCCCCAGAAGGAACCGACCTGGCCAACACCTTGACTTTAGCCCAGTGAGACCTGTGTCAGACTTCTGACCTCCTGAACTACAAGACAATACATGTGTGTTGCTCTAAGCCACCAGGTCTGTGGTATTTGTTAAGGCAGCTGTAGGAGCCTAATGCAGATGCACTGAGGAGATGGGCACAAGGACGGCAAGGATGTCCCCTGAACTGCCTGCGACCCCACCTGCTCCCTCATGTGAGATTCAGCCCCGGGACTCCTGCCGGCCCTTCGAGCACTTTCCCTCCTGCAGCAAGCAGCTCTGCTTCCCCCTCCTTGCTCTTCTCCAAGGGCACTGGAACCCTCCGCCAGCCCACAGGATTCACTAGTTTTTCTCCCTACAAGAACCTGAAGTTTGAGAAGGCAGAGACCATACTTTAAATCATCTTCAACTCCCCACACCTAGCAGAACACCCCTGCACTTGTAACATGTTTGCCAAGTGGAAGAATTCATCAGCCTCCGCGTTCCTCCAGATGCCTGCTCATTCCCACTGCTGGCTGGGGTCCTGCCATCACCCCTGGGGCTGTGTTGCAATCTATGCCTCTCAGGAGCTGCAAAGGCACATTCCACGGCTCAGCGAGTGCCCCTCGGTCCCTTCACCGCACATTGGTGTATGTGTTTTTAATGAGAATTTTAATGCATAATTTCTCCAACAAGTTGAATTATCTGCAGCCCGGGGGAAAGCGATTTGCCTTGCCTTAGTGCAAAATGAACTTTCAGAGACCGACTCCATTATCCTAAGAAGGAACCATAGTCCCTCAATTCTCATTTGCTCACTGAGCAATAATGTAGACTTTTAGTAGCAACATCAAAAACACATCCTCCACCTAAGCCCTCATGCCAGCGAAATCCTTTTGGACAGCGAGCTCCAGTCCACACCCTCAGGTTGCTAGGCAGCCCGCTTTCCTGTCTGCAAAGGCTTACCAGGCTCTTGCCCATTCTGCAAGAAATATTCAGCCAAAAGTGGAGTGGGAACAACCTCCAAAGATACCCTGAGAGTTATTCTACTCACTTTTGGAATTCAGAGTTTTTTGAATTTGTGCCAAGACCCAGTGAAGTAAAGAAGAAAATAAAAGGGAAACTTCCATTTAATTTCTGTTCATTTATTCATTCATTCAGGCCATGGTGTCTCTGGTGTGTCCATTCTATACTAGGAGCTGGAGACAGCAGTGAACAGAAACAGACCCAGGTCCTGTTTCCTGAGCTTCCATTCCAGGGCAGAGAGATGGATGCTACTCAAGTACACAAAGAAATCATTTCCAACCATGGTATGTGCCAGGAGAGGCTGGGAGAAAATGGAAACAGAGTAACGGGCTAGAGAGTGGCATTGACAAAGGTGCTGGGAAAGGCTTCTCTCCGAGGAGTGGAATTGAGCTGAGACCTCACGAGTTGGAGGAGCTGTCCATGCAGAGATGGGGAAAAGCTGTTCCAGGCAGAGGGAACAGCAGGTGCAAAGGCCAGAGAATACCATGGAAGTCTTTGGAGGTCAGAGTGGCTGGGTCTGTAGAGGGAGAGGAGGGGGGCCCGAGATAAGGTAGGGGAGGAAGTGGGGGACCTATCGGGGGACACCTCACAGGCCACAGCAAAGAGTCCTGAATTTAACTGGTGCCGCTGGTGGGTTTTAATCAACAGTGATACAATCTGACTGATGTTATACAAACCTCACTCTGGCTACAGTGAGGGAAAGGGACTGTAGGCAGGGCAAGAATGGAAATATCTTTAGCAAGTGCTCTGGGCACCCTGCCCATTTATAACTAAACACATACGTGGCATATGGAGGTAAAAGAAATGATTTGGCGAAGACAAATTTTGCATCCAGAAACTATAAAATGTGTAAATTTAATCAATTTTTTAAAAGTTCAAACTGGGGTTAAGATCACATTTTACTTCTAAAGCTGGGGAAATATCTAGAAATTCAGGCTAGAAGGATACTCATCTGATGAATTTTAAAAGGCTACACTATGTTTAATATGTCCTTGAATACTGTCCAGGACTGTGGATTCTGGAGTCAATCATTTAACGGGTCCAAGGCTTAGAGCAACAAGGTGCATGTAACTCAGTCCACCCAAGGATGTTGTGTCAACGTGCCTTAATGGTCCAAGTGGGCAAGCGTTTCACTGGTGAAGTGATCCAATCAAAGAAAAGATTTTGATGTAGTACATTTTTCTGGGTCAATTTAGAATCAAAGCTCTCTAGAAAATTTGCCCTCAGGGTATCAAAGCAGGTACCCTGAGCAATCAGACCAGTTGTGGCCAGCGCAAGCTTGGTCTCTAAAGAAGAGCTCATCGTTGGCCTCTGTCGGGCACTGAAGTCCTGAATCCTGACTCATTCTGCCCTTGAAAATCAGACGGATCCTGAGATCTGTCCTGGGCATCAGCCAACGTGTACTCTGGTGGGGGACGGGGTGTAGGGGGGTTGAGGGAATCAAACTACAGTCGGACCCTGACCATCCAATTAAAAGCTAAAGGGCTGCACAGACGAGAAAAGAGGCTGAGACCCCAGGACAGCTCTGAGCTGTCAGATTCCTGAGTAAGAGAGGAAATGGTCAGATCCACCCTTGACCATGCGGGGCAGGACCAAAGATCTAGTTAAGAACCAGCCAGTGCATGTGTACGAGCCGGTCATCACTGGGCCAGACCCCACCAAGATGGTACCTTAATGCCAAGCTCATTTATTTGCAAATAGGGTTGTCCTGGGTGCCCTATTGGTACAGATTTCACAGGCGAAAAGGCCACTGCTGCTGTAGGTCAGTCCTGGATTGACAGGGATGGGAGGACGGGGGGCAGGGCTGCAGGTGACCCACCTCAGA
This sequence comes from Mesoplodon mirus, assembly GCF_964341445.2. NCBI lineage: Eukaryota > Metazoa > Chordata > Mammalia > Artiodactyla > Ziphiidae > Mesoplodon > Mesoplodon mirus. Next base: position 55,397,229 of record NC_138991.1, read on the forward strand.
GGGGAAACTCCCTCGCGGTCCCTGCTCCTGGCACAGCAGAGACAGGACTGCTTCACAGTCTTTCTAAGTCACGGAACTCCAGAAAGCTCTTCCTACCCCTCAGGCCTACGATTCATCTCACTAAACCTGAGCCTCGAACACCAACATACTTAGGACTGGTGCTGTTCTTGGCAACTTTGTCTTGTCTTAGTAAGTGTTGCCTAACTATAAGGCTTGAGGAGAGATGGAGTGGGGAGGGCGTCCCTTTGGGCTGCAGAGAAATCATTCAGCAAGTGTGGGTCCCAAAGGTGTCCACATCCTAATCCCAGAGCCTGAGAGCATCTTACCTTACATGGCAAAAGGGACTTTGCAGAACTTGAGGGAGGAGATGATCATAGATTATTGGGAGCGGGGGGGGGGGGCCTGGGAGGGCGCTGTGGTCACAAAGGTCCTTGTTAGAGGAAGAGGAGTCAGAGAAGGAGATGTGACTACTATCTAGACAGAGGCAGAGACCAGAGTGATGTGATTGCGGCTTTGAAGACAAAGGGGGCCACAAGCCAAGGGCCTCTAGAAGCTGCAAAAGGCAAGGCTCCTCAGGAGTCTCCAGAAGGAGCACAGCCCTGCCCACGCCTTAATCGGATCCCAGAGAGACTAGTTTTAGATAATAAACCTGAACTGTTTTAGACCACTAAATGTGTGGGAATTTGTTACAGCAGTCATAGGAAGTGAAAACACAGTGAAAGACAGACATGTCCCCAGTTCAGCCTTGTATAATTCCCTCAGTGAGACGCAGACGGGCCGCATTCCCTGCAGGTATCATGGAAGGGCTGCTTCCGTGTAATGCTCTGCAAATGAGACCATCTTACAGGGATAATATGCTGGTTATGTAGAATTTTGTTCTGTGACATTTTAGGACATTCTGGATGGGTCCCAAGATTTGTATGAGCCTGCAAGTCATTAGATTAAATCAGTATATAGTCCCCCCCACCTCTTTTCATTAAGAATTATTGTACTCCTTGCTATGAACAAGTATAGAATTTCTAAGTCTTCTGTTTTTATGGACTCAACTCCACTTTTTTTCAACAGATAAAAAAAAGAACAACAGGTTTATTCTGGGCCTGAGATAAACCTGCTTTATAACTGTTTAAATTATGCTCCAGCACACCCTGATGTGATCAGGTTTCTAATCTGGTTTAAACACAGAAATCTCTGAAGATGTAAACGTTAACGGTCAATAACAGTTTTCTCTCTGGAATTCCCAAGTGTGGGGAGTGGGTTATGGAAACTCTTGCTCTGGGTTTTCTATGATAAAGACTGTAGGAAATCCTAGGCAAGGCGCCTCCTCCAGAGACAAACTAGGAAATTCATGGCTAATGGAATCTGCACAAGCTTTGTCTATGTGATGGCGCTTGGTCCCCACACTTCCTGTGCTTCAGCACCACCCAGAGAGCTTGTTAACCCACCTGCTGGGCCCCAGCCCCAGAGCCTGTATTCCAGCAGGTGCAGGATGGAGCCTGAGAATCTGTATTGCTAACAAGCTCCAGGTGAGGCCCACGCTGCTGACCAGGAGCCACACTCTGAGAACCACAGGAGGAGAGGAATGCCTCCTATCCAAGGCCCGTTTCCTCCCAGGCCCCGAGAAGGGTCCACGCTACCTCATCTGATTTGACTGCCCCTGCCAAGCTAGCCAATACGCTGCAATTGATGAAATGTCTCTGTCTCCTACTTGACAGGAAGCCAGGGGGTCTCGGGCTTGGCTGTAGCCAGGAGCCACCTGGAGAGCTTTTAAATCCCTCAGTGCCCAGGCCTCACTCCAGACCAAGGAACTCAGGATGGCGCTGGGGGGTGGGCAGGTCTCAGAGTTTTTAAAGCTTCCCAAGTGATCCAAAGCACAGCCATGATGGAGAACGGCTGCAAACGTGATGGAGGACAGAACGATGCTGACCGGCTGAGGCAGAGAACACAGTGGGGCCCGACGCCTGGCTCGCTGTCATCTTCGGTGCCCCTTGCACTGAGACACTTAACTGGTGCTCAATAAATGCCGGCTGGATGAATGAATGAACGCTAATCGACCAGCAAGCATGCGCGGGCCAAGCGCCTCCTTTCTCCAGGGTACTTGGAGAATACACAGAAACAAATTAGGTCATTATCAATGACTAAACTTCATGAGGCAGTAATAATATAAGGAGCTCCTCTGAGAAAGCCCTGCCTGGGAAATAACTCCATATTCTTAAGTCCAAATAAATATCATGACAACCATGGATAAAAACTAGAAAACATTTTTTTTTTTTGGGTCCAGAATAGGAGCTGGCAAACTATGCCCCACAGGCCAGATCCAGCTGCCACCTCTTCTTAAAAGTAAAGTTTTATTGGCACACAGACGTACCCACGTGCATCCATACTGTCTGAAGCTGCTGCCATGATGGCAGAGCTGGGTATTTTTGGCTGAAATGGTACGGTGCGCAAAGCCAAAATATTTACTCTCTGGCCTTTGAACAGAACAGGTCTGTCAGCCCCTGCCTTAGAGAGATGAGAGGACGGACACAGACGAAACATAATGCGATTTGTCTTTAGGCGGGTGGAATGATGGGTGACTGCTTTCTTCATTCCTATTTTTTCTCATATTAGCCAACGTTTTGAGTTAAATAAAGGAGCACATATGTTTAAATCACCAACGGAAGGAGAAGACAGAGGCACCAGCTGGAGAGTTGCCTGGCCCCGGGCAGTGACGGTACCTACCTTGTTTCCAATGGCCTTTTTGGGTGGGAAGTTGTAGGCCCTCACTTGGGGGTATTTGTTCTGTAACTTGTGGTGCAAACTCCTGAACTCCGTGTACCGCCGATAGACGTTCCACTCATTGTCTTTTATCCGGATGTAGACCTTTCGAGAAAAGGAAAGAGCAAGAAAATGTAAATGTCTCTTAAAGCTCTCATTACAAAGGGGCGGGATCCTGGCAACACTCCCCCCAGGAAAACCAGCTCTGCAAGAGCAGGGCCACATCCCACCTCCCGTGTCACTGGAGGCCCAGCGCCGGCACGGAGGAGGGACTCAGTGTACTGAGTGTACCAATGGGTACACGAGAGAATGACTCCATCAGGCAGGCCGCATATTCATGAACATCAGTTTCCCAGTATCAGCAGAAGTCCGCAGCCCAATGAATCTCAGAGACACATTTTGCATACTTTTGTCACATGCATATTGTAATGGCGACAGATTGTGGGGGAGAGGCCATTCATCCTCACTGGCCATGTGTTTCCTCTTCTGTAAAACGGAGCTAACAGCACCTCCTCCCAAGATGGTGCAGAGAACAGCCAGACAGAGAAGCCACGCAGCTGTGCCTGGGACCACACAGACCAGCACGTGGAGGGGGTGGGATCAATCTCGAGAGGGAAGGAAGGAGGGAGGGAGGGAGGAAGGGATGGAGGGAGGAGGGAGGGAGGGAGGGAGGGAGGGAGGGAGGAAGGGATGGAGGGAGGAGGGAGGGAGGAAGGGATGGAGGGAGGAGGGAGGGAGGAAGGGATGGAGGGAGGAGGGAGGGAAGGAGGGAGGGAGGGAGGGAGGAAGGGATGGAGGGAGGGAGGAGGGAAGGAGGGAGGGAGGGAGGAGGGAAGGAGGGAGGGAGGGAGGGAGGGAGGAGGGAAGGAGGGAGGAGGGAAGGAGGGAGGGAGGGAGGGAGGGAAGGAGGGAGGGAAGGAGGAGGGAGGAAGGGAGGGAGGAGGGAAGGAGGGAGGGAGGGAAGGAAGGAGGGAAGGAGGAAGGGAGGGAGGGAGGGAGGAGGGAAGGAGGGAGGGAGGGAGGAGGGAGGAGGGAAGGAGGGAGGGAGGGAGGGAGGAGGGAGGAGGGAAGGAGGGAGGGAGGGAGGAGGGAAGGAGGGAGGGAGGGAGGAGGGAGGGAGGGAAGGAGGGAGGGAGGAGGGAGGGAGGGAGGGAGGGAGGAGGGAAGGAGGAAGGGAGGGGGAGGGCGAAGAGGGGGAGGGAGGGAGGGGGCCAGAATTGAGATCAGCCCAACTGGATGGAAGGTCACATCAAGATGGATGAACACACTTGGGGCGTGAAACTTCTTTATTATAATCAAGATGTGACTCTCAAGAGAACATTCTAGGGGTATAAAATGCAAGGGCTATTTCACCTGCTTTTTTTTTTTACAGGCCCTCACACCTTCCAGGGACACACAGCAGCTATGTCTCAAGGCAAAACAGAGAACTGAGAGAGAGATCAATGCATTTAAAAAAAATTTATGTGAGTTAAGAATAACCCAGAGAGTGAAGTCTCTGATGATAAATAGCTACTGTAGTCTGCAATCAGCGAATGTCAATATACATCTTAAAATCTCTTATCCATAAAAGTAGGCATCTCTAATATGAATGATAAATTCTGCCTCTACATAAAAAACACCCTGTATCCCCAAATGCAGACATCATGTATTTGAGCTTTGGTAAGGCAACCATCAACGTCTCTCACAATATTATTGTGAACACGATGAAGGAAGGATAATTTAAACCAAAGAATTCCAATCAATGGATGGAAGTTTCCAGTGGAATTAGATGGAGAAACAGAGGCCTATCAAGCTTGTTAGAAGCCCCCAAGCTTCTAACAAAGAGACAGTAAATACACTGAATGACAGACATCAAGTGATCTCAACTGGCCTAAGGAAGGAGTTTAATGCAACATGATGAAATTTTAAAAGGTCAGTGTCAGATTTTACAATATAATCCAAAAAGCCAACACTGTAAATATAAGGTGGGGGAGATACGGCACAGCGATGGCCTGTGGGACAAAGACTTATGGATTTTAGTAAATTCAAGCTAAGTGAATAATGTGAAAGGGCCACCAAAAAAGCCTATGTACTATTTAGACCTCATTAAAAGGTACAGTTTAACTTCTAGAATAAAGAGGTTGACAAGTCTTGCTCTATTCTAAATCAACCACACCAACTTAGTTAGGTTTTGGTTGCCACCTGTTAAAAGATGAACTGAAATAGGTTCAGAAAGGCCCAGATCACTTGCTACTCAAAGTGTGGTCCATGGACCAGAAGCATCAGCATCACGTGGTAAGATGGTAGAAATGCAACATCTCATGCTCCACCCCAGGTTCACTGATTCAGAATCTGCATTTTAAGCAGAACCCCCAGTGGTTCATGCACACTTTAAAGTTTAGAAGCACAGGTCCTAGGAGCTGATTTGCAAACAAATTATCAGAAGGAAGATGGAAGACATTGGAGAATGATACCCTGAGTGTCAAGATGGAGAAAGTAGAGATCTCTGAATTCCTGGGAAGGCTATAATGAGGAAGAGGAAAGACCAAGATGATGTGTCCTGGATGATTCCAGGAGACAAACCTCCAGCAGATAGAAACTAGAGAAAGGCAGATTTCACTAGGAAAGAACTTTATAGCAGCCAAAGCTGCCCAGAGAGGAAAAGGTATGTCTCAAAAGGTTTCTTGGCACTAGGTGTTCAAGCAGTAGTATGATGACGAATAGGACTGCTAACACAATTATGCAAGGATTTGCTTTATAACAGTGAAGGATACATTAGACCCCAGAAGCATCTGGAAAGGCCTGGCTAGTTGTGGAAGTTCAGGCATTCAATCTCCAGAGGCTGAGACATGATGGATCAGTTAGCAAATAAACACAGCAGAACTCACAGGACTTTAATGCAGCTCATTTGGGGCATTCTTTGGGTCCTCCAACGTCACAGCAAGTGCTAGTTGCCCACTCAGTATCCATTTCCCCCCAATATTTCTGGGGGTAGCAATGTGTTCAGAAAGCAAAAAAATTTTTAACTGCATTTTCCTGTGTCCCTTGCAGATACGAGTGGCTAATGAGGGCTTCCCTGGTGGCACAGTGGTTGAGAGTCCGCCTGCTGATACAGGGGATACGGGTTCATGCCCCGGTCCGGGAAGATCCCACATGCCGCGGAGCGGCTGGGCCCGTGAGCCATGGCTGCTGAGCCTGCGCGTCCGGAGCCTGTGCCCCGCAACGGGAGAGGCCACCATAGTGAGAGGCCCACATACCGCAATAAATAAATAAATAAATAAATAAATAAAAATAAAATAAAAAGAGTGGCTAATGAGATGTAAGAAAGCTCTTAGGAGACAGCTGACTCAGCTGACAAGGGTCTTTTTACTCTTCTCTCTGTCTTTTTCTTTCTTTCTCAAACACAGATGTGAAGACAGGAGCTCCAGCAGTCATTTTTTGATCATGAGGTGATCCTGAGAATGGAAGTAGAACACTAGAAGGACCATGGGTCTCTGATGACATTATGGAGTCACCACACCAAATACTAGACTATTGATTCAAAACTTTTTTTTTTTAAACAAAAGAGAAATATTCACCTCTGATTTGTTCAAGCTAATGTCTTAGAGGTCTTTGTACGAGTGGCTGGATACAATTCTGCTCTGATACATCTTGAATGGACTGTATCTGACTGTAGTATATTCTTACACAAGTTCAAATATGCCCTGGAGAGTGGCAAATTCAATTGCTTATCTGATCATCATGCACAAAACTAATTATCTAGATCAGAGGAGGTAAACTATGGCCCGTGGTTCAAATCCAGCCTTAGCTATTGTTTACAGCTGCTTTTGCAATACAATGGCAGAGTTGAGCAGCTGCAACAAGACCATATGGCCTGCAAAGCTGAAAATATTTACTTTCTGGCCCTTTACAGAGTAACTTTTCTGATCCTTGATTTAGATACTCAGAAAGTCCTCATTATTGTTATTTTTCTACCAACATATCCAAATCTAGCATGGAGAGGGACAGTGCTTTCCAAATAGTACCAGCCCTTGGGTAGGCCCCATTAACCATCTGGGAACCAAGAATAGTGTTCCAAAGCTTTCCCAGTGATTCTGATGTGTGGGTGTTACAGTCTGAATGTTCGTGCCCCACCTGTACATGTTGAAATCCTAACCCCCAGTGTGGTGGGGCATCGGGAGGTGATTAGGTCATGAGCATGGGGTCCTCATGAACAGGATTAGTGCCCTTAAAAAATAGGCCCCAGAGCGATCCCTTGCCTCTTCTGCCATGTGAGGACAGTGAGAAGACAGCTGTCTATGAACTAGGAAGCAGGTTTTCACCAGACACTACATCTGCTGGTGCCTTGATCTTGGACTTCCCAGCCTCCAGAACTGTGGTCTATAGTTGTTACAGCAGCCCAAGTGGACTAGACAATGGGCAATTTGGGGAACCCCTGAGGTAAAGCACAGATGACTCCTCCTCTCTATGTGTTTCCCTGTCTATAAAATGGAGCTGATTAACAGTGCCTGCTTGCAAGGCAGTATGGAGAATCTTCAGGTGTATAGGACATACAGCTATGCAAGGCATCACAAAGACCAGCAAATTGATTTGGGGAAAGAGAGAGAGGCCAGAGTTGAGATCAGCCCAACTGGATGGAAAGTCACATCCAGATGGGATAAGCATAACTGGGCCATAAAATGTCTTTACTTTAATCAAGAGAACACTCTGGGGGTACAACATATGAGGGCTGTTTCATCAGCTTTTTCCAGGCCCTCGCACCTTCTAGGGACACCCAGCAACTACATCGCAAGGGAAGACAGTGGGAGAGAGATCAATGCATTTAAAAAATTACATGAGTTAAGAACAGCCCAGAGAGTAAAACAGTGATACACAGCTCTTATAATCTGCCATCAGTGAATGTCGATACACATCTTCAAAACCTCTCACATAACGATAAAAATTGGCAACTCTAACGTGGGTTATAAATTATGATTCTACATTTTTTAGAACACATTCAAGAGCCAAATGCTTCACTCTGTGAAAACGTCGAGTCCTTCCTGCCTCTCTGACGGCCCGTTCCTGGCTTTCCATGTGGGCACCTCTTCTGCCCATGTCTTAAAGGTGGAGATTTTCCCAAGGCCCTCCTCTCCCCTACACAAGTAGTCCACTTCCACGTCTGTACATTTCACTCTTAGGTCAATGACTCTCACATTTTTATCTCTAGTCTGGACCTCTGATGTAAACTCCAGACTCAGACTTGATAAAGCTCTTCGTGTCTACATCTGCACTCAGGACCTGCACCTTGCTCTCCCAGCGAATGGACCACCGAGTTGCCTGACTCAGAAATCTGGGCATCAGCATTGACCAGCGCTGCTCTTCACCTCCACGGCCAAGTACTGAACAGCAGGGCCTGCCAGAGTTAGCCCCGCCCCTGCCTGGACCACTACAGCAGGCTTCCAGTTGCTCTTCTGGCCTCCCTTGTTTTCCCATTCAATTAATTTTCACCTCCCTGTTCAAACTCCTTCAATGACTGTCCGTGAAGAACGCTCGTGCCAGAGACTGGGTTCGGGGGTAGGTACAGTGGGCTTGGAAGGCTCTTGCGTCACTACGATCATCTTACTTCAGGCCCCACCCTTCGCTCTGGCAAACCAGGATCATGCCAACTTGCCTGCATTTTCTTAAAATTCTTTAATTCTTAAAATTAAAAAAAATCCTTTAATTTCTTAAATCCTTAAAAATTTCTTTACAACCAGGATGGTGCCAATTTGCTTGCATTCTTTAAAACATGCTTTAAAATGTTCAGATCAGAGCAAATATCCTGTCCTAGAAATAGCATCATCCCTTGCCTTCCAACTCTCTCCGAATTGTACCCCCTGCTCTGGGGGACAGCAGGCATTCAAGAACTCAGAATTTCGGAATGCCAGGATTAGAAAGGACCTCAGAAACCATCAGTTCAACCCTTCCCTTCACAAGTCATAGGACTGCTGTGACAAATACTCTCTCCTCATCCCATATCCTCCTTGATGTCTGGCTCCAGAGGGCCAATGGCTTGGGGAAAGCCACCTGGACTGAGGATTTGAATAAACACTACGGAGAGAGGGAAGGTCACAGGCATGATGACCAGGGCAGGGAGGGGAGCAAGATCCTGGGGGTGGACAGGAGGGGATCTGACGTCATGAGAGTGTGATCAGCAAGGAGACACGATGCATGGAGGTGGCTAAGAGCGCAGACGCTGCAGCCAGACTCCCGAATTCACACCCTGGCTCTGCTGGTGCACTGACTGTGTGCCCTGAGGGAGGCACTTCCCTTCTCTGTGCCTCCACTTCCTCCTCTGAGAAATGAGGATATTACCTCCCTCGCTGGGCCTTGGGAGGATTAAATGAATTCACACACATAATGGGCTTAGAACAGGGCCTGGTCCATAGAAGATGCCATGTAAGTGTTTGATAAATAACTTAAAATGTAACCTATTGGTTAGGTTGACACTGGGAATTGGTAAAGATTTGGATTTTGTAAGTCTCTGATCTTGGTGATCAGCTCTAACATTCATCCCCTCCAGTGGTTTGACTGATGGGAACTGGGCTCTACTGGGATATCGAGATGGTCTTGGCTGGCTCACGAACTGTAGGGGGATCCCAGAAACTCACCATCTCCACCACCTACCAGTTATGTGATGTTAGGCAAACTGCTTCTTTCTGAGTCTCAGTTTACTCATCTGAGAAATGGATATAATCCAAAAAAAAACCATGCCTGAAAGCATTCATAAAAATGCCATAAGGGTTAACTGCTGTTGCTACTATTATTATTACTGTTATTGTTGCCACCACCATCATCAAAAGCATGAAATTCTGCAAAGTGGAGGAAGCACTGCCACTGAAGTCACACCTGTCTAAGCTTTATGATCTCCACCATAGGAGCTCTGCTTAATAAAGGACAAGTATGCAGATTACTGCTGAGTCTTAGACCAAGAGCTTAGAACAAATTATGCTGTGGGTCATTAAAAACTTTAAATAAAAATACAAATTATCATGCCCCGTCCCTAAAAAGCTCCACAAACATAAATCCCCAAACACATTTCTCAGGAGTACATGAAAGCAGCTCTGGCCCTGAGACTGGATGGCATGGCCCCTCTAGCCACCGTGTGTGCTCCTAGGAGGACACCTGCTTCTCCCGGGCCTCGCTTTCTCCTGCATAAAATGCAGGGGTTGAACTAGATGGCTTTAGGTCCCTTCACATGCCCCCAGTTCTGGTCCTCTGAGTCCTCAGGTGATTCATAAACCCCACGGACTTCACTGGGCCTCTTCCACCCACATTCCACTCCCATTTCATTGCGGAGACCAAGGTGTCCATGGTATCAGGCAGGAGGTCTGACCTCAGGCTTGATTTAGGAGAATTCATACTCAACGGGAAAGGCAACAGCAGTACCATCCCCGGAGCCTCTTTCTTGAAAGCTCAGCTGTCTGGGTCTCCCTGCCAAGCAGAAGAGCAGCCTTCTGGGAACACTGGGTGGGGAGAACTGATGCCCAAGGGGGAACCAGGGGCAGAGAGGGTTCCAGGTGCTTCCATCAAGTTTAGACTGTCCTGCCTCTGCTAGCATCATTAGACTGAGTCCCTCTCAGAGGTGAAAAGTGGCCAGTGGGCATTTCTGGCACCTGCTTCTGTTCCAGCTGGAGGCCATTTGATAGCGAGGGGAGGGGAGCTAGTCAGGGAGCCCGTGGAGATCAGCAACACACTTCCAGTCAAGCACCCACTGTTCTCAGTTTCTGCTGTTGTCTGGATGTCAATCAAATCCTGATCTCTCCGGTTAGCAAAGTTATGAAGCTCAATAAGAAACCCAGCAAGAGTCAAGTACACTGACAGACCCAAGAGAATAAAACAGTGTTTTTCAGAATTCCAATAAGATAAATACCTTCAACGCTAACACTTGCCATTTATGAAGCACCTACTGTGTGCTGGGCACTCCGCATGCCTCACCTCTTATCCTCATATGAGTCTGCAAGGTATGGTGTGAATTTGCCCCTTCTCCAGATGAAGATGTGGGCTCAGAGGGGGTGTATCACTTGTGCAGGGGAAGTGGGGAAATGGAGGACTGAACCCAGGTCTGCCCGATGTCTAAGGCCTGGCCCTTTCTATTACAGCACATTGCTGCAGAACCCAGGCTCCTAAGGACCCCAGGGACCCCAAGCCATCAACGCTGGCAACTGGCAAGGAAGGTCCCTGCTCAACAGGTCTGAGGCCCAAATGCCCCTCGCCTGGGCAGATCGTGCGTCCTCACAAGAGTCTCCTCGGTACCAGATGCTTCAATTGTGCTTTCTCATTCATACCTCTCCCTCCAGGAATCTAATGCCATTAAAATCGCCCAGAATTACCTGAATGATCCACCCTCAACAGCCGTGCTTTTAAGCATCTGAAATCGGGAAACTTTCTCTGAAAGTTAAGTTGTCCTTGAATTATACTTAACCAAACTGTGCACTTATTTCACTGAAGAATTCACAGGGCTTATGTCCAAAATTATCAGGTTTTTGTTCTTGCTTTGTTTTGTTTTTTTAAAGTGCTCACCCCCTCTAAATTAAGTTTGATAAGCCCCAATTCCTGCTGCTTGAGCCGTCAGGACACTAAATCCTTGGAGGAATAAAAAGAGTTGACCTCTTCTAGCAAACCCAAGTTCCCTTTTAAAATAAGCAATAAAAAGACACTTCAAGTCCAATCTCCCCGACTCAGCAAAAGAAAAATAAAATAGGAGGGTAATATCCGTAATCAGGAATCGGGGCAAATTCTCTTTTCTCTATTTAAAGAGGAACTTCGAATCTTGAGGTTTCTTTTCCATTGGGAAGAATGACCCCAAGGACGCCTGTAATAATCCTGGGGGGAAGGAGAGGTTAAGTGGGGGAGGAGGCAAAAATCTCAGCCTGGATGAGCTGAATCCAGAACAAACTCTTGTGTACAGTCCCTTAGGGAAACACTCTCACTGACAAGATGAAGACCGTCTGCCAGGGTGGGGCATTCCCATCAGCCCCCTGTGCCCCTCACCCGTCAGCACCACCCACCCGCTCTGCGGCACGCTCTCCCCAGCTTCTTTCACCTGCTTTTGAACTTCGTCTAAATGGACTCCCACAGGGTGTGCTCCTTGGTGGCTGGCTCCTTTCACTCCATACTGTGTTTATGGGATGTTTTTATGTGGTGTGGACAGCACTCACGTGTTCTTGCTCACCGCCTGTCTACGGTATGGATACCCCACAGCTTATACACCCGCTGTGCTGGGATGGGCATTTGGGGTGTTTCCATTTGGGGCTGTTATGGGTAAGGCAGCTCTGGGCATTGATGCACTTGGCTTTTGCACTCATTTCTTTTGGGATCATAGATCGAAATGTGAAAGGTAAAATCAGAAAGCTACCAGGATAACAACCTGGAAGGATATCTTCATGACCTTGGGGACGGGTAAGGATTCCTGCTCACAGCTCAGAAGGGCACAACTCTGGGTGCTGGAAATGTCCTATATCTCTGGGCAGTGGTTACATGGATATACACAGAAGTAAAAGTTAATTGAACTATAAATTTAAGCTTTATGCATCTATGGATAAACAACAAGGTCCTAATGTACAGCACAGGGAACTATATTCAATACCCTGTGATAAACCACAATGGAAAAGAATATAAAAAAAGAATGTCTCTATGTGTATAACTGGGTCACTTTGCTGTACAGCAGAGATGGATGGGCACAACATTGTAAATCAACTAGACTTCGATAAAAAAAATTTATGCATCTGAAGATATTTATATTAAACCTGGATGTAAAAGCGAAAGTCAAAAAAAGCCATGCCTACACTATCCTCAGGAGAGTGAGCTTTGCCCTAATTTATGATGGTAGGACGTCTAAGCTAGACTGTGAGCATCCATGTAGACCTGACATACAGTCAGATGTCAGTGCTGAGGGGGGTCCAGGGATGGGACTCTGGCCTCAGGGAGACCTGAGTCCGAATCCCAGCTCCACCTCTTGTTGGCCAAGCCATCCCGGGTAAGTTAATTCACCTCTTCAAGCCTCGATTCTCTCTCTCTCTCTCTCTCTCTCTGTATATATATATATATATATATATATGAAGAAGGGAGGGAGCAGGCAGAGAAGGAAGAAGGGGAGAGGAAGAATGAAGATTTAAGAGCTTGTTCTCAGTGGGCTGAAGTCCCAGATCTGCTTCAAGGGTCTGCCAAGCACAGCCTCTTTAGCCAGAGGCACACTGGATGTTATGCACGTATGAGGCCTGTCCTGCAAGGCAGAAGAGCACAGAGAAAGGGCGTGGGCTATACAAGGAGGGAGGCCTGGATTCAAATATTCCACCTCAAGCCTCAGCTTCTCAATCTGTAAAATGGGGCCAAGACCAATCATGTCGGGAGTTGTGAGATGCTGTGCCTGGCTTAGTATGGTAACCCCATCTCCTTCAAGTCTGCCTTTGTGTACATGAACTTCCCTATGACAGAATTAGGGGTAATTATAGGATGTGCAATCATGAAATTAAAGCAGGTAATTACCATGCCTAATTAACTGTCAAATGCTAGGCAGGCGAGGAAACAAACATAACGCAGGGTCTATGGGCTGGGCAGTTAAGCATCCCCTCTGCTTCCAAAAAACTGTCAACAGAAACAGTGGAGTTCAGTAAATGACTTTCTCGGGCGGGTTTTCAAGTATGCAAACAAAACCCAGAAAGCGCTGCTGGGGCTTCTGACTCAAGACAAGCTCGGTGCACAGGCATTTATACAGCCCCTGTCGTGTACACAAGCACCAAGGTTCCCAGACAAGATGCTATTTTAGGACAGGGACCTCATAGGAGATACTTGATGGATGCTACTAACCTCTGCAGAGAAACCTGCTGATGTGAACGCAGCAAGAATCCTGAAATAAATGTTCATTTACACACTGCTTGTTTGGAAACTTCTTTCGTCATAGATCAAATGCCTGCCTCTCCGTTTCCAGCTTCAGGTGACTTCTTGTTATCCACACTCCTCCACCTTAGAACCAAATGCCTTTTTTATGTGTATTGTGATATTCAAGAGTGAAAGCTAAATTACGTGAGCGTCCTCAGACTTACAGAAGATGATGTACCATTTAGTAGGTGCCAACCATGTGCCAGACATTTTACTTACAATTTTCACCAAAGTCCTGAAATGTTATATGCCTAAAAAATGGGGTCTTGGAGTAACTAAGCAACGTGCCCAAAACGAGCCAGGAAGTGAGGAGAAGAACCAGAACTGGGCCTTACATTGCCGCTACACCCAAGCCTATGTCGCATGGTCTCCGCCCCAGAGAAAAGCAAGCACTATAAACTCTAAACTCAGACGCCCTTTATGAAGATTGTTAAATGCCAAGAGTCAGGCGACATGAGGATAAGAAAGACTCTTTTAAAAATGGCTTTAGGTTCCTGATTCATTTTGCTTCCTTAATATCCAAGGAAGGAAATGAATTGTGTTTTGGTTGGTGGCCTGCGTTAATGGATCTGAACAAAACTTTCCTCTTAGTGAAATGGCTTCATGTGTTATTAACTATAAGTGTCCTTGTTGCTAGAACAAAATGCCTGAATTACCGTTTGACCACGCTGACGGAGTGATATTATTGCAGCCAAATGCCGAGAATAAGATGAATAACTTAGCCAGAAAAAAACGACTTTTTGGTTCACTGGGTTATGGAGATGAGGCAGACTTGTAAAGGCGAAAATGCATTATTTACTAAGAATCGCCAACATCACCCCACATTCCTCTTAAAGAAGGCTAGAGAATGAGCAGCTCAGAAGTGGAATAGACCCCGCCCAGTCTCTACTCCACCTGGAACGGCGACACTACAGTGATGACTGACGCTGGCTGAGGGGCAGACGCTTCGTTTCAGGGACTGCATCGCGGTGTACACGCCATGTTCCAGCCCGAGCTCTACTGTCTCTGGCCATGTCCCCAATCTCACGCATGGCCAGGAGGACCCAAAGACCACCCTTTGCAGCAGATGGCACCTGACTCGGTTTTGGAAGTGATGAGAGCTAGACACTGGGATCAGGGCATGGACTTTTTCTTCCAGACCCTGCTCAGGGCGGTTGTCTTCTTCCCCCACCCCCTCTGGCCCCTAATCAGAACTGGGCATTCCCTCCTCAGAGTAACCACTGGTGCCTCTTACGAACCAAGCTCAGGGCTGGGCTCCAGGGATATCACGGAGAATAAAACCAGGCATAATCCTGCCCTCCTGGAGCCTCCAGTTGGCAGGGAAGACAGCTGCCCTTATGCAAATAATCATACATATGAACATATTTCACACGGACAAAGAGCTGTAAAGAAAGGGACATGGTTCTTGCAGCTATGCTAGGCCTGGGAATGGGGTTAGGTTAGCCAAGTAGGGAGATTTTGACCTGGGACAAAAAGCAATGAGTCAGAATGGACCAGTCATGGAAGGGAAACAGCTCTGGGGCAAAGGGCGGGGCACGTTCAGATGCCAACATCTGGCAGAAGGAGAAGGGAAAGGAGGCCAAGGCAGCCGGGCAGGAGAACAAGATGGATGTGAAAAGATGCTGGCTGGGCTTCCCTGGTGGCGCAGTGGTTGAGAGTCCACCTGCCGATGCAGGGGACACGGGTTCGTGCCCCGGTCCGGGAGGATCCCACATGCCGCGGAGCAGCTGGGCCCGTGAGCCATGGCCGCTGAGCCTGCGCGTCCGGAGCCTGTGCTCCGCAACGGGAGAGGCCACAGCGGTGAGAGGCCCGCGTACCACACACAAAAAAAGATGCTGGAGGTGGGTAGAGCTGGGTTTCAGATGTTATGGATTAGCAAAGTGGCTGGAGCCTCAGGGCCTTTGCTTTTGCTGCTCCCTCACTCCCGGAGGTTTCTGCATCAGCTGTCCCTGCTGCTCCCCAGCACCAACCAGCACCGGCACACTAGGCATCCACCTCTTCATCTGTTTGTCGTTTGGCTCTCTAAGCCAGAGGGGACACTCCATGAGGGCAGGGACCTGGTTGATTTTATCCACTGTTCTACCCACCGCCCCAGGACAAGGAGGCCCTCAGTATACATCCACTGACAGAAATAAATTTTTAAAAAGAATGGAATGGGTGGATGGATGGCAGGACAGGTCCGACTGGACGCAGGTGAGAGCACTGCCAAGCTCAGGCCCACAAAAGCAGGATGTCTGTCACCTCCCGTGTCCGTGTGTGTCCTTGATGGCTCTGCGTCCAGTACACGAAGCAGGGGCTGCTCAGAGCACAGGACTGTCATCTTGATCTAACAGATCTGGAGGGGGGATAATGAGAGCACAGATCTCCACTGTAGTGAACAAGGGCAATTTACATAAAAGTGAGGCTCTTCCACTACTTTTAGATTATTGGAGGGAGAACACAGACGTAAGTCTCTAAGAGGAGAGGACATTTTTTTTTTAAACACTACAGCCCATGAACCACGGCTGGCCCGTTCAACTGGACTTTCATTTGCCATCTTATCTTAGGGAGGCTGAGCCACTGGCCCAACACGAGCTAGTCAGAAGGGGAGTAAACACCGGCACCCAGGTCCGCCTGACTCCGGGGCCTGTGTCTTCCCGTTCCCACCCACTAAGCTGGTGACAAAAGTGGGGACTCTGGTCCCTTTGACTCGCTGAGTTCCTGACCCTGGAGCCTACCCTCTGCCTCTAAAATAAAGTCTGACTAGGTAAGTCATGGGCAGGACCACTTCCAGTAAAGGTCAGATACAGACAGATTCTCACAGAGGACCCATGAGGACAGTCTCCACTTATGTCACGCCTGCTACGTTAATGGACCTTCCAACTGCCTAGGGCCCACCGAGGCCCACCGAGGACCCTCTGCTCCGCCGGACGCCCACCGCGTCCCCCTCGGCCCCAATCACTGCTAACACCAGCCTCGGCCAGAGGAGGAGACAAGCGTGAAACTGCCTGTGCTCTGGGCTTCATGGCTCTGACCCCATGCTGGGGCAGAACCCTCCCCGCCTGGGGCCGTCACCTGCCCTTTCAAGGGAGTTGGAGAGCAGAAGGAAGGCAGAGTCACCCTTCCGAGACCCCTGGACTTGAGGGCAGCTGCATCCAACAGCCGCAACTGTGAGTTCTCCCCTGTGCTATATTTCTCTGCTGTGGTCCCTACACTGTTGGCCCAATTTTATTAAAAGTTCTAGCCTGGTCTCAGTTGTGCAGAGGGGACACAGGGAGCAGGGCCAGCTGTCTTTTGGGGTTTCAATAGCAAAGTTAGAGAAAGCACAGTACCACCCTCCCGCACCCCAAGCTAGAGCAAAGGTGACCACAGGTGGGCCAGGTGCCCAGGAGCCCAGCCATCTATGAGGGTCATCTTCAGCACGGGCAGCAACACCGGGGGCCACAGAGAAAACCACAAGGGACAGTTCCCCACGTGCACGTGAGACAGTTCCCAGGAAACTCAGAAATAGCTGGAGCCATTGTGATGGGAGCTCATTTTCAGCAATCAAGCTGTCGGGGGCTCCAATGATCACGTTTCGGAAATTTTAAAAGGAAATATGACTTCATCCTGCAGTCACACACCGCGGTCTGGATATGAGTCATATACCTCATACCCCCTGGGCCATGTGCATGGCAACAGACATTTATTTCTAAAAGCTGGCTACTCTGTAGCACTGAAATTACAAACGGTGTTTTAGACTCACTGAAAAAGCAGTGAAGTCTCTGCTTCTCTCTTCACGGATAAAAATAGAGCCAAGTCTTCTGGGGTGTAGGGGAAAGGGGGAAGCAGAAGCTGGACATCTGTTTACTCTGAAATAATTTCATTTAGAGACCACTTGCGATATGACAAGTATGATTCCAATCACATGTGTGTATGTGTGCAATTATATCACTGAAAATGACCAGAAGGATTCGAATCAAAACATTAACAGTGGTTATTTTGGAACATTGGTAAATTTTTATTATCATTATGGTTTCCCCAGTTTCTCAAATTTCTTGCTTCTATTGAATACTGACTTTGATGATAGAAAAATTAAATGATATATTTCAAGTAAGTGGGACTTCTGGTGGGCTCTGAGAAGACAATGAAGAGCTCACCCTCCCTCTTCTCTCCAAATGCAACTGGATAAATGTTAGTTGTTTTGAAACGCATGGCCACAGATGCAAAAACAAAACAATCATCTCTGTCATGTAGGAGGAAACCTGCATGAGTGAACGGGGTGGGGAAGCAGGGTCCAGGCCTGGACTCCAGGGCCAGGGTGTGAGAGGTCGCTGGGGCCCGAGGATCAGGCAGCCCTGCCCATGGCAAGAGACCAAGCTGGGCATGGGTGTGAAGGAAGAACCGGGGCCCAGGATATCTGTGATACTGATCTCCATATACTCCTGCATTCTGTCAATATAACGAAATTGAAAGGAAAACGCTCTTGGAAGATCTGATGTTCCCAATTGCTTCCCAGCCCCAAACAGCTGTGATATTGCTGTGACAGATGGGAAGTTATTTGTCACTCTGTATTCCCAGAGCTAAAGCCTTGGAGAAGGCTGCTGGTGAGGGAAATAGGTTTTAAAAATAGAGTAAGTCCCTCTGCCTCAGAGAGAAGGGTCCTGGTGAGAACTTGCTCTCCGGCTGCAAAACTCTGCTTCAGTAGGAAACCAATCCTGCTTTTAACTCTCGTCTCAGTGATAAAAGAAGCAAAACCACCTGACAATGTCCTTCTAAGCTGAGCTGCACATACTCAAGTATTCAGTCTACTTCAGCTCACCCAATGTATACTGAGCACCTACTAAGTGCCGGGACCTGTGCCGGCTGCCAGGAGACAGAGGTGGACCAACAGTTTGGAACTAGTGCTGCCTGGGTTCCAATCTTGATTTCACCATCTTTATTAGCTGTGAACTTTAGTAATTTGCTAAACCTCTCCACGAGCCTTAATTTCTTAATGTAAAAATGAGGGCAATTTTAGCACCCACCTTCTAGGATTGTGTTTAAGATCGACTACTTCGCTTGGCATGTAAGTATTTAATAAAGGTTGGCTCTTACTCCCCAAAGCTCTGGCCTGCTCTAAAGGTCACACCTTAGTGAGGCCGACAGACAAATAAACAGACAAAAACTATAGTGTGGTGGAATCAGTGCTACAACAGAGGGAAGCACAGAAGGCCAGGAGACAAGGAGAAGCAGCATGGAACGCAGTGTGGAGTCCATCAAGGAAAGCTTCCTGGAGGAGGTGATGTCTAAGCAAAGCCTTGAAGGGTGAGGGGAAGGAGGGAAGAGGACAATCCAGGTCAAAGCTGCCAGAGTTTTCTACTTTGCTTGATTACATGGAGACCTTTCCAAATCAAATGTTCTTGAGAATAGAGAAATAGTGAAAATGAAATCATTATAAAAGAATTTGGTATCTGAACAAGCACTACACTCAACTCTGAAGATACCAAAGAAATGGCTACCCCCAAAAGATGGTTTTAGGGTTTCCCCTTCTGAATGAAGAGTTTCAGACACATCAGGACTATTCAGCCACATCTGGCCTCCAAAGACTTGGGCTGTGTGATCAGGCATTTTTCAAGCAAGCCGTTCTCATGTAAACAAATGGGCTAGGGAGGCAATATCGGCAAGGGCAGCCATGAGTGTCACTTTCTAATGTGATTAAATGATCCTCCTCCTCCTCCTGCTAATTGTCCTTTAAGGGACTGGAATCTGCTCTCCATGTGCACAATTCCATCCACACCAGGCGCGGCTCCGGGCACATCAATCCCCCACAGGAGATGAGATGGGCGCTTCTCTCCTGGAGGGAAACCCTGTGAGCTAGTCTAGCGCTGTCCCTGATTTTTCTCTTCCCAGTCACGGACCCTTTGACTGCCAGAAAGAAAAAGCCAATGCACAACGGCTTCAGGGAAATGGAGACTTACTGGAAAGATATAAGGGTATCTCAGACAACCAAGAGCTAGATGTGTTGCTGGGCCCTCCGAGGAGCTGGACCAGGAGCCAGAAAGCCGTCCAGAACCAGGGCAGGGGGCTGTGCATCCCACACTCTGCTCATTCTCTCTGCATGCTTGCTTTCTCTACTTTTTGAGCGCATGGCCCCAACACGACACCCCTCAAACCCAGGCCCATATACGTTCAGACTGACCCATTCATGGCTTGCCCAATCCCAAATGTTCCAGGAGAGAGCCTCCACAGTTCCGCCAGAGAACACTGGGTGTTTCTCTCTGCTGAGCACCCATGTCCCCTCCTTCTGGCAGCAGCACCTCAATTCTCCTCTAGGGACCCATTCTCTACCCAACCTCAGTCCCTGGGCTTCCTGTGGACCCCACTCTGGCTCTGACCCTAGAGGCAGGTATGAGATCAAGGTGTGGCCAATCAGAGCCCTGGGGGCACCACAGGAAGGGCATGTCACCTAAGCCAAGCCAATTGGGAGCTTGCATGACTGGGAAAGAGGTGAGGGGTGTTTTAGTTATATTTGGCCTGAGGATGTAAGCTCAGAGCTGCTGGAGATGCCACAAGAAAGGGAATCTACTAGAAAATAAAGCCATAAGAGAAAGGGAGGGAGGGAGGGTAAGGAGAAGGAGGATGGAGAAAAGGAAAGGGAGGGAGAGTGACTGAGCCCCTGGATCAAACCACACCTGAACTCATTAGTCACTTAAGCCAATAAATTCTGTTTTAAGACAACATTTTTTGCTATTTGCAATCAAAAGAACTCAAACCAAAAAAGAATATGATTACCAGTATCTGTATAGTTTTCCCCTGGGTGGGTGTCCACTCTGGGCCAAGTAGCCTTGGCAAGTGCCTGCCTCTGTGTATCTGTGCAGTGTGTATGTGGGAGGAGGGGGGCAATTCCCAGAGAAGTAGAAGAAGATTGGGAAAGCACCGCCAAGGATCCCTCCTCCTTGGGGGCCTTTAGTTTATTCACACAACACGAAGCTTCTTCTGGTGCCCTTTGCAGTGACTCAGGCAAGTATTGGCTGGGATAACCTTGGAGCCAAGCCAAGAGTACAAATACTTACCCCCTCAGTCTAGAAACAGGAAAGCGGTGACTGCCTAACAAAAAAAAATGTGGATAATAAATATAGGACTCTCCAATTAGAAATGATCCTTAATCACATAGCTACGAATCCCCAGGCAGTCACTGCAAAGTATTTTGGTGAGCATGTCAAGACCAGATTTCTCTTCCTCCTGTGCATTCATTCAAGGTCTCTGTCTGGGTTTCTTCAGAATGTCTCAGCATCCTTGTCTTGGTGTTATGGAAACCGATCCCTCACTGAAATGCATTTAGGAGGCTTCAGTTAAATAACGTGAAAAAGATGGTGCTGAGCTCGGGTAGAAACGCTACCAGCTGCCAACTCAGCTCCACACAGACTCACGGAGGGACCGTGGCAGATGCACCCCCGACAGGCCTGAAAGTTCCTTCACATGCTACCCAGAGCCCAAGGTGAAGCCGCGGAAGCTCTCCCCAGAGCAACCCAGATGCGTGTTCTTTTTTACACAGCTGTGAGCCTGTGCTTACTGTCTTTAATCTTCCTCTTTGAAAAGCATCCAATTTAAGAATTTTTGCACTAATCATTTCAGAGTAATGAAAAAACAAACAGAACAATAGAACATTTCAGATGAGAACTCTGTGCACCTCTCTCTAATGTTCGCTTAAAAAGGCCTATTAGTCATTAGGGAGAACCCTCTGTTATCTCCCTACACAAGCAGATTTTGCCTGCTTGCAGGCCACAAATATGGCAATACAGTTAATTTGGTCCATGTACTCATTTCTTTCTCATAATGATGCCAACAAGATAGCATTTTTTAAAAAGTTTCTGATGTTCAAGATGGGGCTGGGATCAACATCTGGGAATACCAGGATGTGCTGCTACTTGGTAAGGGAAAGAAAAGAGGGAAAAGGCCTTGCCTGACAGCTCAGCTTACTGCCCACTAAAGAGGGTGGCACGATAGCAAAGGAGTTGTCACAATCAACTCTGGCAATTTGATTCAAACATCCCTTTGGCACCAAGATGCACAAAGCATTTTCTCTAGAGGTCTTTGGTGGAAAGACGATGAAGGTCCCCTGCCTTCTAGGAGTTTATATGCAGGGAAGTCTCGAGCAGTACTTATCTACTCAGCCACGTCTCCCTGCAGCTAGGATTCGGACTCCTTCCCCCTTTCCTGGATCATATACTCCCTGAAATAACTCATAAAGCCTGGGGATTCTTTCCTGAAAAAAGACAATTATACACACATTCCACTAGGTGCACACGTGCACACACACACACACACAAGCACACAGACAGCCCTACCAGGTACATACATACATACACACACACAGCCCTATCAGGTACATACACTTTTACAAATCATCTCAGACCATTCAACAAAGTTGGGGCCCATCCAGACACCACAGTGAGGAAGTCACCGCCAGTCAGATCTAAGAACTAGAACTCCTGAGTATTCCCCACCCTGCTCCTGTGGGCCAGCTCAGGGGCATTCACACATTCACTCATTTACTCCTTGAAGCAACCCTGCAGGCCATGGCACATCTCTGCTTTAGAAAGGGGGACACACAACCTCCGAGAGATGAGTGGGTACTTCTGGCTCCAAAAGGGTCCAAATAAGGCCCTACAGCTGCCCGAGGACACCTACAGCCCTGCTTCTAGGAAATCCTCACACTCCAGGTCCTAGCTGCTCACCCAAGCCCTCCCTCTATGCACGGAGGGGGAGCGGGGAGGGAAGGCCTGTGTCCTAACCCCAGAGGATGGCCTGACAGCCTGGTGCGATCTAGTGGCTGAGCACCGAAGACTTCTTCTCCGGGTCCTCCTGAGATGTGTCTGAGCCCACAGCAGCTGGCAGCTCAGCTTTCTCTACAGAAAGGAACTGTGAAAACCACACATCTGGTACCTGCTGACCCAAGTCAATGGACTTGGGCAAAAACGTGCCCTCAAGTGGCCCTGGAGCGGTGGGCTGTTCCTAGAGCCCAGGACCCACTGGCCTGTGTGTCACTGGGGGGCATGTCAACAACAGCAACGTTAACAGGGGCCCAACCCCTCAGCCACAACCCCCATCCTCAACTCCCAAAGCCAAAAAGCTCTGAAAACCACAAGGCTCTTACTAAGTTTAGTGCAAACTCATTTGGCAGTGAAACTTGACTGAACTGAAATGAGGGTGTTTATAAACTCGACCCATCCCACTTAGTATGAATGCAACTGTTTCACTGTAGAAACACTGAAATGTCTTATTACAGGTGCTGCCCCAGACCCGCTTATTGTGCCCTCCTTATTCCTTTCTAAAATTCAAAAAGAAAAGAAAAATGAAAACCTGTATCTTGAATTGTGTTGATCTCAAAAGAGTTTTGAATAACGGGTTATGGACCTTTAATGGAAGAGTCCATTTAAATGAAGTTGAACTTTATGTTTTAAAGTCAGCCCCGAGGTAAAAAGTGAGCTTGTTTAAAATTACCACCTGGAGATGTCTTAAATTGCCCATAAAGTACAGTGAACTCGGTTTGGTGTACAACCCTGAGCGGTAATTTGGCTATATAACCATATAGTTGCATAGAGTATTATATACTAAGTAAAGGCTATGCGCAAAATGTAATTTTATAAGATTTTTGATTATATAAAAGAGGCAGCTCTTTAAACACTACACTCTGGGAGCAACTTTACATTGAAGACCAAGAAAAGGGCCAGCAGATTGTCTCCTCTATTATGCTTCTTTGAGGATACTTAATGAGAGAAAAGTAGACTGGTTACATGATTGAAATTTTTTCTCCCTTTTTTTTTTGCCTACTGTGGGGCCACTGAATTACTGGCCAAGTTCTTCATCCCCTCCCCGCCCCACACACATATTCCAAGTCATCTGCATGTGACTTTGCAGGTCGTTCTACTAGAGGCAGGTTGTACTTCCTCTGACTTTGGGCTTGGCTGTGTTACTTGCTTTGGCCAGCAGAAAATCAGAACATGTAACTCAGGCAGAGGCTTCTGCACATGCATGGTTTGGCTGGTTTTTGCACCTCTGCCTCCACCAGGAGGGTACACCCTAGTCAGTCTGCCAGTTTGAGAACAATGAGAGACATGAGGAGAGTGGACCAACTGCAGCTTGGAGCCAAGCCCAGCCTAGATTAGCCAACCCCCAAATAATCCACAGACATGCGAGCAAGAATTATTTTAAGCCACTGAGTTTGGGGGCTGTTTGTTACACAATATTACTGTGGCAGTAGCTGTCTGATACACTTGGTCGGAATAGGTGAAACAGGATAAGATGAATGCATATGAAGCTACTCCGCTGAGCACTTACGATGTGGTCACTGCTTTCCACTGTCCTAACTGCTTTCTACACATCTTATTTAATTATCCTAAGCATTTTACAGATTGGGAAACTAAGGCTCAGAAGAGTTACATGACTTGCTCAAACTCACACAGTAGAAAGTTGCAGAGCAAAGATTCTACCTCGGCCTGTCTGACCCTTCAGAGCCTGAGCTTTTTAGCTACTGTGTTACACTGTCTTTCCTCCAGCTTCCATTTTGTTGGTTGTGAAAGAGGAACCAGGGGACGAGCTCTACTGCCATGGGATCTGGGCTGGAAGGAGAAGAAATGACAACTAATATTAATTTTGTGAGTGCTGACCGTGTATCCAGAGCTATGCTAAGCAATGGAGAAGAAGTAGGAAAAACAAAAGACATGAGAACTAATACTAATTATAACCACCACCACCATTTACTAAGCACCAACTGTGTAACGAGCACTGGTGCTAAGCATCTTACTCTATACCATGTTTAATCCTCATAAAACCCCAAGAGGCACGTGCTATTGTTTATCCCTACCTTACAGATGAATAAACTGAGCCTCCAAGAGCCAGATCTGACAACAAAAGCCCACCGGGCTAATAATTATGCTCAACAAAAAATCTCTCCCTATTCTCACTCTTAGTTTTCAAGCATCCCTTTTAGCAGCCAAACCCTTTTTTCAAACCAAATCCTAGGTGTTAGACCTAGAGCAGCTCTGGTAAAAGCAAGGAGGAGGTTAGGGTCCCACCTGTCCCTTGCTACCTGGGGTGGATCTGAGGCACCTCAGTGGAGTGTTAGGTCATCACAATCCCAAGTCTGGAAGACCCCAGATTGGAAGATCAAGTCCACACTCCTTGATAAAGCACTTGAGGCCCCTCCCAATCTCCTCCCTGCCTGCCTTGGCAGCCCCACCCCCTCTCATTCCATCTGGTGGCCTGGACCACACACATGCTGAGCTGTCCAGAGACCCCCGAATCTTCCCTCCTCCATGCAGATGCTCCGGCCCATGTGGCCTTTGTTCACACCAGGCCCTCTGCCTGCAAGGCCTTTCTACCTTCAGTCTGCCAAGCAGAAACCCACACATTTCCCAAGACTCAACTCATTCAATGCCTGTTACCCCTCTGCAATTCTACCTCCAGGTAAAAAGTGACTCGTTGGTGACTACCTAACAGTGAGCAATGGACTGATGTCTTTGACAGTGTGTGTATGTCATGTATGACCAAGGTGTACACATGTAGACTTCTATGCATGATACCCCGTCTAGCCTTCTGTGCAAATAAAGATTTTGTAAAGATGACCCATGATATCCACAGCAGTGAAAACTTGGAAGTCAGAGGGGTGGCATAAAAGAGAGAGAAAGAGGTGGGTACCTGGGTCCAAACTGCAGGGAGGAAAGAGACAAGGAACACCGGCTCCCGTGGAGGAAAGACTTCCAATTGCCACAGCGCCAAAAGCCAGAGCGGCCGTGGGCAGCCACCGCCACCTAGAGGTCAGTTACAGACACAGCGGATGTTGGCCAAACTCTTCCATTGTTTGCTTGGCATGTGGCTGACCAGGAATATAAGTTCTCAATTAAACGGCTTTTGATAGGAGCAGACCAAGGGTCTAGAAGGCCCAGCCCAGAATGTCAAGATCTGTGGGTGCTTTAGAAAACGCCATATACCAAGGTCTGACTGGCCGCCCAAGTTAGACTTGGGGCTCTACTGTGGAAGAGGCAGTCTCAGAGCTGGCTGACAGGCTCAGATATTGTAGGAGGAAGAAGAACCCTGGGCAGGATAGATGAAGGCAGCTCTCTCCCTTCCCACCCCTTCTGCATGCTACAGACAGAGCGACGGTTCCAAAGCACGAATCAAAGCCCTTTAATGGCGCTCCATGGAGCTCAAGTCTAATCTTAATCTGGACATGGCTTAAAGGGCACAGCAGGATCTTCCCTTGCCCATCTCTCTCCTCAGATTCTTGTCTGGCTATTTGCTCTGGGCTATTTAAGAACCCAGCAATGAGCTGTACTGCCTAGCAGCACCTGACCTGTGTGGGAACTCATAAATAGCTGGAGAAAAAATGAACTGAACTCCAAGATCCTTAAATGCTATGTGCTGTATCACCTCTAGGGTTCTGGGAAAGCAATTCTCTTAACTCTTTTTCAAAGAACTTGTTGTATTGTAGCAGTTAAGAACTGCATTTGGCTCCAAAACAGCAGGGACCTAATCATCTGGGGTTTCTTTTCTCCTGTATTAGCACTCTGGAAGGAGGCAATCCAGGATTAGTACAGCTACTCCACGAAATCATCAGGGACCAAGAACTGTCCATCTTTCTGCTCTGTCATCCTTAGTCTTTGGCTGCCATCCTCAAGGGCCAAGACAGCTGCTGGAGCTCCAGCTATCACGTCTAAATTCTAGACAACAGGAAGGAGAAAAACGAGAAGGGCAAAGCATATACCACCCAGATGAAGTATCCCCCTTTAGCAGCCCCCCTGGGAGGCCAAGCCCACATGTCCACCTATATCTCATTGGCCAGATTTTAGTCACACAGCCATAGGTAGGTACAAGGGAAGCTGAGAAATTTAGTGTTTTTCCCTTGGGCACATTGCTCTGTCACTAAAAGATAAGTGAAAAATAGATATTTTGGGCAAGCAACTAGCAGATTCTGCCACATTCCTATATACCCAAGAACTACATCTTGATGGAAGGCCAGCGGACAGAAAGAATCCAAAGACACCATCCCTGTTCTCTAAGTGCCCACAATCTGACTGAAGACTAAGACAAATGCAACTGAAGAGATAAATGACAATATCAGGCAGGAATAAAATGGACCACAGGTCATGGTGCAGGGTGCACCCTTGGCAGGGTAAGTTCTATGCAAATAAGAAGGCAATTAACTATTGAGCACTTACAGTATACTGCGTTTTTACCTCTTAGTGTTCATAACAACCATTCAAAGGAGGTGTTATTATCCCAGTCTTGCAGAAGAAAGAAACTGGGAAGGGTTATGTTTGATGTGCCCAGGGCCACATAGCCAGTGAGGATTTAGAACAAGGATGGCAGATCTGCCAAGGCTAGAGTTGCCTGCCTGCTCTAGTCCATTAGCGGTGGCTGCCTAGGGAAGGTGGTGGCTGTGTGGAGGAGGATTCTGAGAATGGGTCTGAGGTCACTGAGAAAGGTGGTGACTGATTCGCTATGTCTGCCAGGGACATGGTAATGGGGAGCTGTGGCACGAGTGCCATGTATTTCATAGTCCTGCATTCAAGACTGCCGGTGGTCATTTTGTCTATGGAAATGCTGCATTTGCACTCTGATGTCTACGCCTGCACAGAGGGTGGGAGGGGAGGCACACGCTGCCATTAGGTGAGACAGCCCCAGGTGTGCTGCTAAGAACCCTTTCTGGCTCCCATGCATTCACAAAGTGGGAGCTTAGCAACTTTCTAAGATGAAGGCCACCTCTAAGCCTCAAATTATTCCTTTTACTAACAAACGGCCTCAAAAGTAACAAAAGAAGTGACAGCTACAGTCAGAACAAGGTGCAATTTTATTTTAAAACCCAACTTTAAAAGGACAGAGCCACAAACTCGGACTGGAGCGGAGGTGACAGGTCCTGTCCTGAAGCACTGTCCCTGCCAACACCCTGGCCGCCTGGCCCCTCCTCTCCCTCCCACAGGCCCATGAGACCGACACTCAGAGGGGTTCAGGAGTCACACGGGCAGGCCCCCTTTCTCCACACCCCAGTCCCCAGGGCTGGTGCCCCTCCTCTCACATCAACCCAGCCAAGCTCAGCTCAGGAGCCCCGTCCTCCAAGAAGGGACCCGTCCTACCTCCCAGTCTTGGTTAGGTGACTTTCCTCTGAGCTCCAGTACTTTTACCACCAGCACCCCGTGCACATCTGTCTTGATCTCTGGCTCTAAACTGAGCACAGTCCCTGGCACACGGCACCTACCATTGATGGCTACCCTCTACGAGAGCACACTCAGAGCCACGCATTGTACTATGTATTTTCTGTACAGCAGAGCTTCTCAACCTCAGCCCCACTGACATTCTGGGCCAGATAACTCTCTGCTGTGGGGCTGCCCTGTGCACTGTAGGATGCTGAGCAGCAACCACGGCCTCTACTTACTAGATGCCAGCAGCAGCCCCCACCCCCCAGTTGTGACAACCAAAAATGCCCCCAGGCATTGTGAAAGGTCCCCTTTTAGGGGCAAAATCACTCCTGGTCGAGAACCGCTGAAGGACAACATCTCAGAGAAGCCCAGCAGCTTGCCCAGGGCCACACAGCTAGTTCCTGTGCTAATTAAGCACCTTCCAGCTGTTCTCATATCTCATCTCAGCCCCACTGTAGTCCAATGGAGTGGGTACAGCTACCCCTATCCTACAGATAACAAAACAGAGGTTCAGAGACACTCAATAACTTTCCGAAAGTCAAACAGCTGGGAACTGCCCTTTCCTAGGACTGAATCCAGAAGGCCCATATGGCTAAAGCTGCTGGTGTATGGTCCCCCGCTTATTCTAGGACAGGAAGAGTGGGAGGTGCCCAGCAAGGCCAGTTGGTTTTAAAGCATCTGTTTCTTGAAGCAATGCAATCACAGCGTGGTGGCCTTTCATATTTATTTTAGTGCCCAAAGGCTGCTACATGGGGTATGTTTTGTTGGTAAAGAAAACAGAGGGGGTCACAGGTCATCCTACACACTAGGCCACCACTAGATGGTTACATGACAGGTGACAGGAGGCAGCTACCACTCGGCAGCTAGTCACTAGGACTCCCAACCCGAGGGCTCCTCTCCCCCCACACCAAGAATACCTCCGTCAAAGGAAAGGAAACCTGAACCCGGTGCGGCTGGCAGGGAAGCTCATTTCCTATTACGGCGCATCTCCAGTTCCTCACAGCCCTGAAACTGTATTTATGTAGCTAATGTGTACTTAGGGGAATGTGGTGAGGAGGAATGAGGACATACCTCTCAAGAGTCTGGGGGGCCACTGGGTAGTGCGTGGGTTGTTGAATAAATAAAAATAGCAGTAAGTACTCCTGGAGCCCTATTCAAGGGTAAAAGTGGCTACTGTTTTGGTAATAAATAGACTTTCTCCCTTGCTTGTGGAAGGTAAGCATTCAGTTTAAAATCATGGGTAAAAGCCCCGTTACTCCCCAGGACTAGGTCCCCGACTTGACCGCTCTGCACAGTGCAAGTCACATCCCTCACCGGGCAAAGGAACCATCAAGTCTGGCCGAATCTGCCTCCTCGTGTGTCCTGGGTTTGTTCCCTCTTCTTCACTCCCGAGCTCAGCCCTTCATCAGCTCTTGCCAGGACCCCCAAGGGCCACCCAACCAACCTCACCTTCCTCACTACCACAGTGACTGGCCCAGATCACCCCTCACATTCCGGGCAACGCCCAAGCTCCCGGCACAGCAAAGTCCGCTTCACCAGTCTGTACTGAACGTGGGCTACTTTGGGCCACCTGGTAAAATGATGCCCTCTGTTTCCTGTGGCTGCTCTGGAGGCCATCTGTGACCCAGGCCTAAGCCAATCAGCTCATTCCCTCACTCCCTTGGCCACAGACAATGGTTCAAGAATAGGCACATGACCTCCTATGAGGCTTTTGCTGGGATTACTGGGAAAGCGATTCTTACTCTTTTCCCACTGACTTACAGTTGATCATATTCAGAGCTGCCACAGTTGACTTGACCCATAAGAAAGCCTGTCTGAGAACGTGTCCACAGAGAACAGAGGATGGAGATGTTGAGAGCAGGTGGACCTCGTGTGAGCCCCTGATCAACCTGTGCCTGAAGCCAGCGCTACCCCCAGGACTAGTCAGTTATAAGGAATAACAAATCCCCGTTCTATTTAGGCTGGTTTGGGTGGACTTTTCTGCCACTGCCCAGTGAAAGTGCCAGAAACAAATCTCATTACCCTCTTTAAACACCATAATCTAATTGTACCTGTGCCAGTAACAGCAAGAGCCATTTTTCTTGTTTGCTTTGGTATTTCTCTTTTTCTTCCCAGTATGTCCACACCCTGTTCTATGGTCCCAGCGTCCTGATTCTCCCCTAAGGGTCCTGCGTTCAGCCAACCTGCTCCACCTCCAGCAGGAGAAACCAGAGCTCCGTGAGAAGTCATCAAGAGCTCCACGGCCATGATTCCTTGTGAGGCAACCCCTCCACAGGGCCAGCTCTTCCGAACGCAAACACTTACTGCTGGCTTCTATTCTGAGACGTTCTTGACAAGCTCTTTCGACTCTCTTCTCTGCTCATCGAGTACACAATGGGTGCCCCTTGGAGCGCAAGATCAATCCTAAATTACCCATTCAGTTAAAGGAGGTTAATGCATTAAATATGCCACCAGATGATAAAGCACAATTACTGACTGTGCTGTGCTTTTAGGATTTGAAGCAGAGAAGCTAAAAGGAGTTTCCTTGTCTTAAAGCAAATGGGACAGGAAGCTGCTGCTGTAATTGCACCGAACGACCGGAGCTGCGGCAAAGCAGGGTGTGCCCTGGGAGGGGCATTACTCTGGAGCTCAGCTGCACAGGTGTGAACGCAGCCCCACCCCACCGTCCATACACATGCACGCTTACCAGCTGGGTGACCCAGGAAAGCCACTGAGCGCCGCCAATATTCGATTTTCTCCTCTGGAGAATGGAAGTAGTAACAGTACCTCCCTCCTAGGGTCGTCCTGAGGCTGGAATTGGCTAATATCCCTCAAGTACTTAGTGCAAGAGGCTGGCACACGGCAGGTGCCATGTTGAATATCAGCCACATTCACAGTGCCCCCCCCCCACTGTGAGGACTGGGGAGGGACCTGAGGGACTGCAGACAGAATTTCTGGACCAACTTGACACTGAGGCCACATGTCTGCAGGTGAAGAAGCTTAGCTTAGGTTCACGCAGGAAGGACTCTATCTTAGCCGACTATTTAGTATGCTTGTTTCATTCATTCAGCCAGCCAGCCAATCAGTTGTCTACCCATCTCATAGGTACTAAGCACCTACTATGTGTCTGTGCTGTGAGAGGGACGAGTGTCCAGGATAAAGAGCCACTGCCCTCCAGGAGCTCCCATCTGATGGAGAGACGGCGGCAGGAGCAGCCCATCACTGCACTGCACAAATGGTGCGAACCGGGGGACGCCCCCATGGGTGAGGGCCCTGAAGGGGGACATCGAGAGCAGGGCTGGCAGAGACTTTCTGTAAAGGGCCAGCCAGCAAACATTTTAGGCTTTGTGGAATATATGGGCTCTGTTGCAAAGACTCAACTCAGCCACTGTAGCATAAAAGTAGCCATAGATGATACGTAAGTGAATGGGTATGACCGTGTTCCAATAAAGCTTTATTTGCAAAAACTGTCATGAGGCCAATGTAGTCACAGGCCATAGTCTGCCGACCCTTGATCTAGAGTAACCTAGATATGATGCACAAGACCTGCAGCGTGGGGCCAGGGCTGCGGGGAAGAGACAAAGAGACAAGAGAAGGCCTGTGACCTGGGGAGTCAGGTTTGGAGGCAGGAGAGAAAAATGTTCCCTCTCACTCAACAGGTCCAGGAGAACTGTTCCAATACCTGTGCCAGGGCGGGCCTTGAAGAGTAACTCAGGTGTGGATGAGGACTCCCCCAGACCACCTGATCCAGCTCAGACCAAAGAGGAGAAGCCAACACCTGCTCCATCCCAGGATCCATGGCTAGTGCTTGCTATCTGGGTCTACTCACATGTCACAGATGAGGAAACGGGCTCAGGGATCTGCCACGTGCTGGACTCAGCCACCTTTACCCCCTTTGCCACCCGTCACAACGGGGGATGCAGTGGTAACAAACAGCAGCAAAGGGGCAACTAGCTTTATTAAGTGCCTGTTGTGTACTAGGCGCTGTGTTAAAAACTGAAAGCTCACAACTACCCAGTGAGGAGGGTACTATCATCACCCCCTTTATACAAGTGAGGAAACTGGGGCTCCTGCAGGCTCACCACCCCAACCAAAGTCACACAGGATGGCATCCAGCCGGGTCTGGACTGGCTCGAAAATTCATGCCCTCCTGAGCAAGATGTAGAGCTCATCAATGGAGATGCAATGGGCAGTAGGGTTTTTCCAGATGAAAAGGGACAAGCTGTTCCCGTATTCATTCCTGCTTGGTTTGTCCAAGTCTCTGCAGTGAGGTTCTCTGTTC
Organism: Mesoplodon mirus; assembly: GCF_964341445.2. Taxonomy (NCBI): domain Eukaryota; kingdom Metazoa; phylum Chordata; class Mammalia; order Artiodactyla; family Ziphiidae; genus Mesoplodon; species Mesoplodon mirus. The sequence goes on from NC_138991.1 coordinate 55,429,260, forward strand.
CCTGGGTCAGGGCTTCATGAAGTAGTCAGGGAGGAAGGAAGCTGCAGGAAGCAAGTGTGCCAGCCCCAAACGTGTCTTTCTGGCATGAGGATTATTTCAGGCTGATCATTTTTAAGAAACAGAAGACTCAGGAAGTCTTTCTTTTCACCTCTTCCTTGGCTGCCTAAAGAATTTGGATAAAGGGTCTGGTTCGGGAAGAGAACTGTCAGTAGAGATGCCTGCAAAGATATGGGCTAGGTGAGGGGGTACTCAGTAGGGCCTGGAGATCAGAGTCCACCTGCATCCCACTGCCTCTGCCTGGCCCAGCAAACATTTGTTTACCAAACATTTGCTTTTCCATCTCCATGTGAATAGCCTTCCTCTTGTTTAAAGTCCCAAACCCCTACCCCAATGTCCTCTTTCATCTTTAGCTGAAGATGGTATTTAAGATGAGGGTTTTGGCCAAGTAACTCAGTTTTCCTGGGTCCCTCCAAGGTATACATGTTATTAAACTTTTGTTTGTTTTTCTCCTGTTAACCTGTCTCATGTCAATTTAATTCTTAGACCAGCCAGAAGAACCTGGAAGGGCAGAGGAAAGTTCTTTTCTCTTTCCCCACAGTTGGCATACTTGACAGGTTAAATGTCCCTGGCTGGACCCTGCTCCCTCTGAGGCTGCTAAAGCTGAGAGATCCCAGGACATCTGACAAGCATTGGCAGAAGGAAAGAATTCTTACCATGGGACTTCCCTGATGGCGTAGTGGTTAAGAACCCACCTGCTGATACAGGGGACATGGGTTCGAGCCCTGGTCTGGGAAGATCCCACATGACGTGCAGCAACTAAGCCTGTGAGCCACAACTACTGAGCCTGCACTCTAGATCCCGCGAGCCACAACTACTGAGCCTGCACTCTAGATCCCGCGAGCCACAACTACTGAAGCCCACATGCCACAACTACTGAAACCCGTGCACCCTAGAGCCCGCACGCCACAGCTACTGAAGCCCGCGCACCCTAGAGCCCGTGCTCTGCAACAAGAGAAGCCACCACAATGAGAAGCCTGTGCACCAAAATGAAGAGTAGCCCCTGCTAGCCACAACTAGAGAAAGCCCACATGCAGCAACAAAGACCCAACACAGTCCAAAAAAATTAAATAAATAAATAAATAAATAATAAAGAATTCTTACCATGCCAGTCTCCCAGACCTCTGCCTACAAGGTCTACTGGAAGCGAGAGAGCCCTTTTTCTCTTTTCTAAATTCAGATTAGTAGGAGAAAATATTTGTGGAACAAGTTCTGTGGGCTTAGCGATTCTGATAAACTTTTTAGAGTATTCTAGGCTTTATCTCCTCCTTCCTTTATTTCACTGTTTTTCTTTGACTTGTCTAATGTGTTGTCATAAGAAGGAAATTCCATAGTATAGGATACAAGCTTAGGCCCTATAAGCCTGCTGCCCAGACCAGCCCGACAGGCTGGTGAGTTTGCAGGTTTCGCCAGAATGGTGTCTGTTTTGACAAATTTTGCTGTAGGTTAACACATACATGAGGTAAAAGCTACTGCTAAGGGAAATCTCAGAAGTCAAAGCTGCAAAACTTGGTGGGCATAAGCTGAGCATAATGCGCTCATAATGCGCCATCAGGGCGCTCACCACCTCAGGGAGGCACCCGTGATAGGACAGGCTGGTCACGGAATGGGTTAGATAGACGCTAGGTCACCTGTCAACCTCAAGAAAATCTCCATGCGTCGCGGTACACTGTAAAGCAACATACAATCCTCAATCCCACGGCACATCCCTCCAAGGTATCAGTTTGGTTCCAAGAGATGCAAGGCTTAGCTGTTAGTGTGCACATAAGAAAAACCAGATGAGGTTTTTCCTTTGGTCTTGTTCTATGTCCTGAGAGCTTAGTTTTATGACCAGTGAGAATATTCTCTCTGGTCTCCACCACCTGGAAGGTGCATGTACTGGTGTGCATCTGGCAGTCAGTCAAATAGACTGGGATTCTCAGCAGCTATAGCCAGTTGGTCAGAAGCACTGGTAACACCTCTTTGTCCAGCGGAGCCAGCTCTCAGGGGAATTCGTCATCAGGGGTCCCAGTCCCTAAGGGACATAATATAGGCCATATACGACAAACCCACAGCAAATATCATTCTCAATGGTGAAAAACTAAAACCATTTCCACTAAGATCAGGAACAAGACAAGGCTGCCCGCTCTCACCACTATTATTCAACATAGTTTTGGAAGTTTTAGCCACGGCAATCAGAGAAGAAAAAGAAATAAAAGGAATCCAACTTGGAAAAGAAGTAAGAGTGTCACTGTTTGCAGATGACATGATACTATACATAGAGAATTCTAAAGATGCCTACAGAAAACTACTAGAGCTGATTGATGAATTTGGTAAAGTTGCAGGATACAAAATTAATGCACAGAAATCTCTTGCATTCCTATACACTAACAATGAAAGATCAGAAAGAGAAATTAAGGAAACAATCCTATTTACCATTACAACAAAAAGAAAAAAATACCTAGGAATAAACCTACCTAAGGAGTTAAAAGACATGTACTCAGAAAACTATGACACTGGTGAAAGAAATCAAAGATGACACAAACAGATGGAGAGATATACCATGTCCTTGGATTGGAAGAATCAACATTGTGAAAATGACTATACTACCCAAAGCAATCTACAGATTCATTGCAATCCATATCAAATTACCAATGACATTTTTTACAAGACTAGAACAAAAAATCTTAAAAGTTTGTGTGAAGACACAAAAGACCCCGAATAGCCAAAGCAATCTTGAGGGAAAAAAACGGAGCTGGAGGAATCAGACTCCCTGACTTCAGACTATACTACAAAGATACAGTAATCAAGAAAATATGGTACTGGCACAAAAACAGAAATATAGATCAATGGAACAGGATAGAAAGCCCAGAGATAAACCTACGCACCTAAGGATATACAATAGAGAAAAGACAGTCTCTTCAATCAATGGTGCTGGGAAAACTGGACAGCTACATGTAAAAGAATGAAATTAGAACACTCCCTAACACCATACACAAAAATAAACTCAAAATGGATTAAAGACCTAAATGTAAGACTGGACACTATAAAACTCTTAGAGGAAAACATAGGAAGAATTCTCTATGACATAAATCACAGCATGGTCTTTTTTGACCCACTTCTAGAGTGTATATACCACTTCTTATCCATTCATCAAAGAATTACCTTGCTATACAGCAGAAACTAACACAACATTGTAAATCAATTATAGTTTAATTTAAAAAAAAAGAGTTAACAGAACTGAGGTGAAAGTTTGTAGGCACACTGGTGGGCTTTATGTAGAAGGGTTGTGTCTCTTTTGCCTGATTGTAGAGTGGGGATGGGCACTGTGTCTCACTGGGGAACGTCTCCCCTGCCTGGTATTGTAAAACAGGGCATATAAATCCACCCTTGGGGCAACTTTAAACAAAAGTGCTAAAGGGAGCCTGTAGGGTTGCCTGAACCCACACAGGGTGAGGTATAAGCAGGAAGCCAATGTCCAAGGGCTAACAGAAACAACTGTCTTTCTCTTGCAAATCTCTACATAACCCACAATTTCCTGAGACTGAGCTGGGTTAATTCAAACAGTAGAACATGAAACCAAAGCAGGGGAGGGATAAAGACAGAAAGAATCCTTTTTTAAAAATACAACCTACAAGAAAAGCTCTTCTGCCCAAACTCTAGACCACAGCCTCCTTGAGATTACCGGTCAAATACAAGTCTTAAAAGTTCTCTCCACAAATAGTAAAAAGGCTTTAGCCATCTGAACAGATTAACTTTTTCAAGCTGCCAGAACAAAATGTGGATCCAACTATTCTTTTACAAACTAGTAAGTTTTGTACTATTGTACCCGTCTCATGATTAAAAAAATTTTTTAATGAAAGCTTTAAGATCTGTCTGCATGCTCACGTGTGTGTCTATATGTGTGTAGATGTGTCATTCCCCCTCCCCCTGATGGTACTGCCAAAATTAATTTGTAAAAGAGGTCCATTTAAATAGCTTAAACAAGCAAGTACTTACATAAAAATTCTCAAAAATATAATAGAAACTAACCCAAAAATTTTTTTCAAGTTAACATGATATAAAAGAATCTTTGGTAAACGAAAGCTTATTTAAGTTTGTGGCTTAATTAAAACAAGCATGTCTTCAGAGTTATCAGCACTGGCTATAATACAGACATGCAGCTTTTATTCTACCTGGGTTATCAATCAAATAAGTTCATGTTATCTCTGTTCTAAAATTTTTCAGAAAAAAAATATATAGCTTGAGATGATAACTGACTTTGTCTAATATCTCATGAAAGTTTTCGCAGGTAATCTGAACATATTTGTTAGTAACAAGTAAAATTAAATAGATGTAAGCAGGATAAAAAGTTTTTAGGTGAACCTTTTAACAATAATTATGTGTTATGGTATATGTATACTTAAAAACAGCTTTCAAAATCTTTTTTTTTTTTTTTTTTCTTTTGCGGTACGCGGGCCTGTCACTGTTGTGGCCTCTCCCATTGCGGAGCACAGGCTCCAGATGCACAGGCTCAGCGGCCATGGCTCACGGGCCCAGCCGCTCCACGGCATGTGGGATCCTCCCAGACTGGGGCACAAACCCGTGTCCCCTGCATCGGCAGGCGGACCCTCAAGCACTGCACCACCAGGGAAGCCCTCAAAATCTTTTTGATTACTAGAATCCTCAAAGTTTTGCTAAGCTGAGTTAAATGATGAGTTAAGTTAAATTCACTGAATATCTAGATCATTTCCAAAGAAGACAAAAAATAAAACATTAGTTACTGAACATAAGTCTATCTACTTCTGGCTTCCTATTATAGAGAAACTAAAGAAAAGTTACGGTCTGTTAGTTAACCATGTCTCGTGCCACATTGAAAGATTACACTATTTAAATGGGTACATGTTTATAGAAATTATAAAAGGTATTTATAAATATGCCAAGCCAAAAAATGCTAATAATAGTTCACAATTACTTGCTTCTTTATTTTCACAAGAAATTAAGGTTTCTAGTTAATATATGTGATTAATGTTACTAGAAATAATAAGGAGAACAATTCTGTATGCAAGGAAAGTAAAAGGTGTTTTGGGCTAAGAAAAGGTATGAGATATGGAGATGCATTTTTATTGAGGGAATGAAAGTGATTTTTGCCCTACAGCTGATTATTTCTAAATGGGAAAGAGAACAAGGGACAAAAAAAATGGACACAGAAGGTTATAGAAGGTTTGGGAAAAAGTAATCTTGGAAAATGAATTTTACATGTGATCACACTGGCTAAGATAGGAATAAATTTAATCAAGTGAATGAATTTCATTATCAAAGGTACACTGATGCAAAATTAGAATCTGTTTTTTCTCCGTTAGAAAGACAAAGTTTTATTACATTATTGGTCTGTTCTTAATGAGAAACTGTAAACAAAGGTTCTTCTTTACCTTTAATGTAATCTGTCTAGAAAAAACAAAGATTCTATGTTTTGTCGTTATCAGGTCTCTAATTACTTAGAAGAAAAAAACTGTCTTTTCAATATTAAAAGAGCTAAGGCTTTTTACAACTATTTAAGTTTCTATATTTGCCTGCAAAGTCTGTCACCATGGTTAAATGAGCAACTAAATATTGTTTCACAATGACCTATGATCCTATTTAATCAAGTGTTTAATGTCTTTTGATATTTTTGACAAACTACCTCCAAATCAAATCCTACATGAAATCTTTTTTTTTTTCCAACCTGAAACCAATTTTGAGGTTTTCAGAGGGCCCCTGGACCATTTCAAAGGATTTGTTCTCTCTCCTTATAAAAGGGAGACATTAAACTAATTAGGCTTATTTGACATGTTAAATTACATGGGAAGCAATGTTAAATAAGAAGTAATACTATGCTTTCTTTATGCTGTCTCTGTATAGGTATATATTATAAGTGTTCCAGAAATCTTATGAAGCCCCTAAAAATCTGATATACCCCGATATAATGTTGTCATCATAATTTCAACTGTTTTCTTAAAACATTGTACATCACAAAAATAACTACACTTCCTTATCAAATGAACTCCAACAATGGAATGGCCATTTTTTAAGTTTTTTTTTTCTCATTTACAGACAGTTAATTGTTCTACTCAGATGCTTTTACAAAAGCTTCCTGCAAATGTATTTTATCTTCAGAAAAATTCATGGAAAGGAATCTAACAAGTGCTCTAAAATACAAGTTTTTGTTTATTTTTAACATATTTATTGGAGTATAATTGCTTTACAACGGTGTGCTAGTTTCTGCTTTCTAAACAAGTTTCTGATAACTTTCAAATCATACCACTGAACTGGGTAAGAAATTACAGAACTCTGGTGGAAAAATGGATGACTTCATAAAACCACTAACAAAAGATCAAGATCAACAAGAATTAGTTACACAGGACTGAATAAACTGAGGAATATAATTATAATTTTATGACTTTTTGTCTGAAATATTACTGGCTTTTTTAATCTTTGTTTTCCAGATATAAGGAAATCTTTCCTCTTACGCTAACTATGACTAAAGCAATTTGGTAAATTATACCTTTGTAAGCAGAATTGAAACACTTACCTTTTTCTCTCTACATGATCCCTCCAGAATTTGGAAACTCCTAGTAAATACCCTTTTTCTCATGGCAATATAGTTATATTTATATAAGTTCAATAAGAATCTGTTCTCATCATACCAGGACACAATTTGGAAACTGGACATATTACCAAGGCTTTGACTGGAATGCCATATTTGAGAGAGACATGCATAGATTCAGATATGACCAGACAGCTTTAAAGAACTAAGGTTGACTTTATGGAGCCAATAAAGTCCTTTGGGGGAATAAAAAAGCCTGGTACTTTGCTTACAGGGTTCCCAGCAGCTTCATCAGGTAAGTGAGGAAGGTCACTTCCTGGCAGGTGCAGGAACCTCAGGGTATTTTGGGGACCTCGAGAAGAGAAGAATTCACCCAAATCTATAGGTATTACAGGTCAGTCTAATAGCAAGTCTTTGGCTTGGATTTCAGGCCTTAAGAAACATTTAAAAGTTCAGTCTGGAGACTCCTTATGAAAAGTTCTAGCAAAGCATATTTAAAAGAGCCTATATGATCAATCACTATTCTTGCTGTACTTATGTAAACATCAATAACTGGACCAAGTTTAATGAAACTAAACTTATTTTGCAAACAAATTAATCTTCAGGAGCTACTTTGGTAGAAATGAGGGTAATTTTAGAGAGAAAAATTGTTTCAGTAATATACCTTTGTGGTTATTAGATCCTAATACTATCCTTTGTCTTTGAGGTTTGTTATCTACCTATAAACTGGACTAGATCCTGAATCCTTGTAGTTTCTTTATATCTGGCTACAACTCTCCAAACTAACATCTCTAACTTCTCCCATCCTTTTGACTTGGAATCATTAAGAGCTAAAACTGCCCTGTTTCCTGAAGCCCTATAAACTGAAGCTAGACAACTTGAAATAAACTTCAGAGAAATCACCACAACAGCTCATATACAGACAACCTTTGGCCTGTTGCTGTACTGGGCCGCTCAGGAAAGATCACCAGAGACATCTGTACAGCAAACTAGGAAGATCTGTCGGTCTGTCACTAGCTGCCCTCACTCCATCTGAAGATGCTTCCAGGAGGACAGCTAAAAATCTTCCCGACTGACTGCCTTCAAAACTGAGAAACTGGGATTATGGTTTGCTCCCATCATTAGCCACTGTTTTTCTTTTGCTTCCATAGAAGTGCCTCTTATTAGACAACCTGGTTGCTTGCACCAAAGGCATAACTTAGGGAGCCTACCTGCATCACCGCCTCCTGAAATGAGTTTAACTGGACTGACCTACTGTCAGGACTAAGAGACTGGTTCAGAGAGATGGAACAACCTACAAACTCAATTTCTGGACTGTGAAACCTCTTTGGAGACATTTCAGACGTGAGACTGTAGGAAAGCAAAATTTGCCAGCCCCAAACGTGTCTCTTAGGCATGAGGATTATTTTAGGCTGATTATTTTTAAGAAGCAGAAGACTCAGGAAGTCTTTCTTTCTACCTCTTCCTTAGCAGCCTAAAGGAATTTGGATAAAGAGCCTGGTCCAGGATGAGAACTATCACTAGAGATGTCTGCAAAGAATACGGGCAAGGTGAGTGGAGGGAACACGGCAGGGCCTAGAGATCAGAGTCCACTCTGTGTCCCACTGTCTCTGCCCGGCTCAGCAAACATTTGTTTACCAAACATTTAGTTTTCCATCTCCATGTGAATTGCCTTCCTCCCTTCTGAAGTCCCAACCCCCCCGCCCCCCCACATCCTCTTTTGTCTTTAGCTGAAGGTGGTATTTACGGTGAGGGCTTAGGCCATTTTGGTGGGTTACTCACTTTTCCTGGGTCTCTCCCATGTATACATGTCATTAAACTTCTGTTTTTCTCCTGCTAACCCTTGTCTCATGTCAATTTAATTCTTAGACCGGCCAGAAGAACCTGGAAGGGCAGAGGAAAGTTCTTTTCCTTCCTCACAGAGCCATCCAGCAGTGCAGCTCCCCCTGGCTGCACAGAACACAGTGCTCTGACATCTCAGGGCAGCACAGACGTTCCCTGACTTACGATGGTTAACTTAGGACTCTGACATTATGATGGCATGAAAGGGATACAGGTTTAGCAGACACCGTATTTCAAATTTTGAACTTTGATCATTCCCCAGGCTAGCGATATGCAGTGCGATCCTCTCTTGTGATGCTGGGTAGTAGCAGCAACCGCAGCTCCCGGTCAGCCCCGCCATCACGAGGGGAGACAACCAGTACACTTCCAACCACTCTGGACCCAGACAACCATCCTGTTTGTCACTTTCAGCACAGTCTTTAAAAAAATTATGTGAGATAGTCAACACTTTATAACAGAATAGGCGTTGTGTGAGATGTTTTTGCCCAACTGTAGACTAATGTACGTGTTCCAGGTAGGCTAGGCTCAGCTATGATGGTCAGCAGGTTAGGTGTATTGAAAGCACTTTTGACTTACATTATTTTCAACTTACAAGGGGTTTACTGGGATGCGTCCCCATCATAAGCTGAGGAAGATCTGTATTGCCATGTCCCCACAAGATCCCCTGAGCTCTTCCACAAGAAAGAGGAGGAGGGCTAGCAGAGAAAACCCAGCCTGGCCTGGGGCCACACAGGATCAAGGGGAATACTCAACCTTCCTCTGAAACCTCCCTCCAGGTTCATTCTTCTCAAATGGGGATTGGCAACCCTGGGCTGCAGGCTCAGTCTGGCCTGCTGCTTGTTTTTGTGTGACCCACAAACTAAAAATGGTTTTTGAATTTTTAAATGGCTGGGGAAAAAAAATCAAAAGAAGAATGATATTCCTTGTCATGTAAAAAGTATGTGCAATTCAAATTTCAGCAAAAACAAAACATAAACTTTTATTAGAACACAGCCACGCCCATTCATTATATATACAGACTATGAGTGCTTTGAGTCCTTGATGACACGAACAGAGTTGAGTCCTTGAGACAGAGACCACGTTGCCTGCAAAGCTTGAAATATTTACTGTCTGGCCTTTTACTGAAAACATTTGTGAGCGCTTGCTCTAAAGAATACACAAAAACATAAAGGAGAGGAAGGAAGAACAGAGACAAGGACAAGAAATGGGAGGGATGGGGCATACTTCCTGGTTTCAAAACTTATGAAAAGCCACAGGCATCAAGACAGGGTGATGCTGTCCTAAGCACAGGCATATAGATCTACGGAACAGAACTGAGAGTCTGAAAATAAACCTATTCATCTATGTTACACTGGTTTTTGACAGGAGTGCCAAGACCTTTCAATGGAGAAAGAATAGTCTTTTCAACAAACGGTGTCAGGACACGTGGATCCACCGGCAAAAGAATGAAGTCAGATCCCTTCTTTACACCATGTACAAAAATTAAGTCAAAATGGATCAAGACCTAAATGTAAGAGCTAAAACTATAAAACTCCTAGAAGGAAAACAAGACTAAATTTTCATGCCCTTGGGTTAGGTAAAGGATTCTCAGATATCATTCCAAAAGCATGAGGAACAAAAGAAACAGATACATTGGAAGTCATCAAAACTAAAAACTTTTGGGGCTTCCCTGGTGGCGCAGTGGTTGAGAGTCTGCCTGCTGATGCAGGGGACACGGGTTCGTGCCCCGGTCCGGGAGGATCCCACATGCCGCGGAGTGGCTGGGCCCGTGAGCCGTGGCCGCTGAGCCTGCGCGTCCGGAGCCTGCGCTCCACAACGGGAGAGGCCACAACAGTGACAGGCCCGCGTACAGCAAAAAAAACCCAAAAAACAAAAAATTAAAAACTTTCATGCATCAAAGGACACCATAACAAAATGAAAAGAAAACCACAGGACGGGAGAAAATACTTGCAAATCTGATAAGGGACTTGTGTCCAGAATATACAACTCTTAGAACTCAAAAATAAAATAAAATAATAACCCAATTTACAAATGGGCAAAGGATTTGAACAGACATTCCTCAAAGAAGATATACAAAAAGCTAATGAGCACATGAGAGGATGCTCAACATCATCAGCCATTAGGGAAATGAAAATTAAAACCACAATGAGATACTACTTCATACCAACAGGATGGCTATAAATCAATAAAACTGATGTAGGACCCAGCAGTTCCACTCTTAGGTGTATAGCAAAGGGAACTGAAAGCAAAGGCCCACACAAAACTGGTACATGATACTCACAGCAGCATTAGTCATAACAGGCAAAAAGTAGAAACAACCCAAATGTCCACCATTGGTTGAAGGGGGACACAAAATGTGATCCATCTGTACAGTGGAATATTATTCAGCCATAAAAAGGAACGAAGCTTTGACACCTGCTACAAGATAGGTGAACCTTGAAAGCACTATGCTAAGTGAAAGAAGTCAGACACAAGAAGCCACATACTGTAAGATCTGTATGATTTCATTTATATGAAATGTCACAAAAAGGCAAGCTATACAGAAACCCACAGAGAAAGAAAGCTGATGACTGGTTTCCAAGGGTTAAGTGTGGGAAGAGGTGGTGTCCTAACTGCTAGCCCCACCCTTCCCCTCATTTTCTGTGTCGAGCTCTTTCAGACATGTGACCCAAGACTCGGCTCAAGTGACACCTGACCTCCAAGAAGGCCTCCCTCCGCACATCCACCACCCCAGAAACCCTTCTCTCTCCACACCTGATCTCTGGCATCATGGTGGCCTGAAACACGTGGTTCTTTCCCCAATGAGACCAGGAATATATTGCAGCAGGGCCTTGGTCCTCTCCGTTCCATCCCTAGCACCGTGCATGGTATCGGTCCCGCCAGTACGTGGAGGTTAAAGACAATGAATGAATGAGTGAGTGAATAAATGGAGAGAAAGGAGGAAAGGAAGCAGAGAAAAAGAGAAAGAAAGAATAGGAAGAGGAGGAGGGAGAAAGAAATACATCAGATTCATCTTGGTTATGGTGAAACAATATAGGAGTTCAGTAACATTTTACCAAAATTAGCAGGTCTTTGCGGCCATGCTGTCTGCCTGTGTCTCACTCTCAGATGGAACACAAAAGGTCTTCCAGAATCTCAGGTCTGATACCCTCCTTTCATACACGAGGAGATGTCAGCCTGCTCTAACCCTAACTCTCAAGTTCACAGACAAGGGAAGCACGGCTCCCAGAAGTGAAAGGGCACAACCAAGGTCACCCACCACTCAGGCAGACAGTGCCCTGGAGGGATGGCCATGTCACCCCCGGCTGTGGGCCAGGGACCCAGCATTGCCCTTCCAGGCACAACTGGGGCTCAGAAAGTCTGTTCAGCCGCCCCACATCCTGAGCACGGCTGGCGCCTGAGCAGTCGGGGCCGCGAATGCCTGTCTGAGCAATGCAGGCGTCTTCCTGGAAAGGCATCTGGCAGGAGGCAAGCAGTCAGGTGCCGGCTCCCCACTCCACGAGGCAGCACACACCTTACACACGGAGGTGTCACGCCTCGTGCTAACGCCAAGCTGTTGCGTCTCCTCGTGCTAAAAACGGTGCCATGTTCCTGCCTTCATTCCTTCCCTTCTCTCCAAATAGAAACGGCTGTCTGTGAGCTCCTGAACTCACTGCCTTCTGTCGCCTGCCTGATGCCCGGCCCAGGCAGGCCCGCCTGCGGGGGGACCACTCAGGGCTGTAGGGCATCCCCAGAAAATGGCTTTACCCTCCAGGAAATCAACCTTGACAGATGCTGCGTCTCAATACAAAGCTCTGGGGTTGAGCGTGGCCCTGACCGAGCCATGGGCCCCTCTCTTGCCCGATCCTAGCAGCGGCCCCACAAGCGAGGCCGACCTGAAGCCCGGAGACCAGCCCGGCCCCAGCACTCAAGGGGGCTGGCTTTGTGGGGTCATCACAAGGCCTTGGGGGCCGGGGGGCACTTCTGGGCACCCAGCTGTAGCTCTGAGATGGGGCACAGAGGGAAGGATGAACGAAGGACAGCACCCCTCCCCTCTCGCCACCAGACACGCTGCCCTGCCATTCTCGGGGTGCAGGGCTGTCCCCGGGGCCCAGGTCTGCATTCTTGGGGCTCACTGACCAGCCACTCCCTATTCGGGGCAAACAGAGAAACAAGAGCAGTCGCTGAGCGCTTCCTACATTGCAGACACTCTGCTCAACCCTTTACATCACCTTCCAAGCTGTTCCTGTTATCAGCCCCAGTGTACAGGCCGCACAGGAGTCAGCGGGACGGGGCTTGACTCGAGCCCACACTCCTGCTGCCCCAGCGCCTCAAAGGCCCGGAAATCAACGGCGTCTGGTAAACTCACCTATCCCCTATCCCCCTTGATCTAGGGAAGGAGTCTGGGAGGAATTAAAAGGGACGCCCCGCTTGAGGGCCTCAGCACTGGGGGCAGAGGACACACCCCCTGGCAGGCGAGGCAAGCAGAGGGGCTGAACTTCAGACACGAAGGCAGCTGGGCTGGAATGAGAGAGGGCGGTGGGCAGAGTCGCTGATTTCCGGCTTCTGTCTGGGATCTGGAAGCGTTTTCATGCAAACACCCGAAAGCTGAACAGGCGCCTTTGATCCTACAGTTCTCATTATTTTCCTGTTAGGAGACTTGCTAAAGAGAGTATCCAATTAGTGGACATTAGAGCAGAGGAAGGAAGCTCATTATGTTGACTTTTATTTTCCCTCAAGACATTCCCCTCTCCCACACCTTTTTTTTTTTTTTTTTAAACTGACAAAAGCTGCCGTGACAGCGGTAATTACCCAGCGCGGGGGCTGGGGGGGGAGCAGTCCCCTGCAAGGGCCCTAAGGCAGCGGGCGGAGCACGCTTTTCAGAAGAGTGTGGCCGGTGCGGCTGCGCAGTGCACCCTCCTCTGGGAGCCAACCAGCCCCGTTCCAGACTGGCGGCCCCGGAACCCGCCCCCATGACGCCTGGCCGACGCCAGCACCCCACGCCGCGTGCCCACGGCAGCCGAAGTCCACCCCAGGGGAGCCCCGGCAAAGCTCTTTCCTAAAAGTAACACACGGTCACAACACTGGAGAGAGTTTTCCACCCACCGGCCTTGCTCCCCTGGAAGAACGCGATCACGCAAGAAGCACGGGGAGGCTCACAGTGACACGTGGAGATGGAGGTGATGAGTCCAGCTTCCTGGCCTCAGGGATCAGACGCCTGCTGCCTCTCTGTGTTCTGTGAGTTTCCATGGTATTCTTCTGTGTAAAGTGATAGCCCTCTAACCTACCTTTTCTTTTTTAAACGTTTAAGCTAACTAAGCTCTTGTCATTGATATGCGAACGATCCAGACTAAGATTGCCCTGTACTTGGACTTTATGGGTTAAATAGAGGGCCTGACTCTGGGCCTACATCGTGTGAGCTGCAGCTGCGAGCACGGTGATGTTGTTTCGTGCCTCGTGTGTTGTTTCGGGGCTCCTATTTGGGGCCTTCCCTCCACTCGGGGATGCCCTGCCCAAAGATCACGGTGAGCTTTGCCTGATCACCCTTCCATCAGCCCAAGCATCTCTTCTCCAGAAGGAGTCTTGACTGAACAGCCCCCTACCCGGGCCTGAGCTAAGTGCCCAAACCCTGTCCTTCTACACTGACCACGGGGTATTACAATGACAGCATTTATCCCCCAAAAGCATCCGTTACCTCCACCAGACCATAAGGTTCCCTGAGGACAAGGGTCAAGTCTTAGAATACAAAGAAGTACAAAGAGCTGTTAAGTAACAACACCAGCCTGTTGAACGTGTGAATGGAGAACACGATTCACCCAGTCCGGGTTGCCAATAAGCCCCAGGACTTACTCCCAGGCTGACCAGTGAAGAAAGGTCTTCCCCGATGACCCCGTTGGAAGCAGCTCTACATGAACACACCCCAGTCCCCTCCACTACATCACTCACTTTATTTGCTTCCCAGCACTAACTTGAATAAAACCACAGTGCTTGTTTATGTGTTTATGGAGCCTCTGCACTAGAATGTATGCTCCCTGGGAAGAGGGATTGTATCCATTTGTGCTCATGAGTACATCCCCAGGGCACCGAAGAAAGTCTGGCACAGAAGGTACTCGATAAACATTTGTTGGTGGGGTCCTTGTTTGGTTGCTTCAAAGAATGAATGAGTGAACGAATGAAAAAATAAACTACCAGAAAGAAGCTTGTGCGCCACCCATCCCTGCACTGTGAGTGTTACCTGACCGAACAGTGCCAGCTAAGGGCATGGGTAACAGCTCAGAAGACACTGGCCACAAGAGCAGCATCACTGAATTCTTAACACTCTGAAGCAGAAAACGTCTACTTCGTTATTTCTTGACTTTGTTTGACTCAGGGAGAAAATGAAAGAGCATTTTACATAACACAGAAAGACTCATTTTCTGAAACTCTGCAAAAGGTCAGATTTTTTTTTTTTTTAAGGAGGAATGAATGTTTCACTGTCTGATGTGTTCTGTCAGAGTTGGGTTTTTCATTCCAGCGCAGAGCCAGAGAGCATCACTCTCGCACAGCAGTGTAAGAACAAAAGGAAGGCGCCAGCCCCTGAGAATGAGGCAGCCAGGAGGACTTCATACTCTCCTCCTCCCAAACCCCCATGGCTCAGTCAACGGGGTGACACCATCCGGGTCTGCACCCATGTGACACCTGCAGGGGGGGTGTGGCCATTCCTCCCTCAGTTTGCTCTCAACTCTGGGGGCTTGGGAGCCCACAGGACCCGCTGCCTCTCTTGCCTGGCTCATCCCGGCTCAGCATTAAAGGCTGGTTCAGGCGCCACTGCCTCCTGGACGCTTCCATGACCTCTCACCACCACTGGCAAAGAGAGTGAGGGTCTCTCCTTATTCTCCCACAGCAGCTTCTGCAGAGCCCACTTACGGCACTGACACTAATGAGGAGGATAGGAGTAATACAGTAACGGCCATCATGTACCAAATATGAACTATACGTAGCCCAGGCACTATACGAAGTGCTGTACATGTAATCTCATTTCATTAATTTCATTTAATCCTCAGAACCCCTTTGTGAGCTTTGTACCACCATTCCCATGTTATAAATGAATGAACTGAGCCTTGCGGGTGTTATAAAACTCGCCCAAGGTTACAGCTCTCTCAGGGCAGAGGGTGTGATGTCAACCCAGGAATGACCTGATTCCAAAGTGGTGTGTCTGATGTCAAGGTCACTGCTGATCTGGTCCTCTGTTCCCTGCAGCCAACAGCATGCCAAGTTATCTATGTGTCCCCTGGAGGCTGGGGACTTCACAGTCATTATTCTAAACTTCACCACCACCTGAAAGTTGGGTGATTCTGCCCCCAAAGTGTAGATGAAGAAAGCAAGGCACGGGCAATTTAATAAGGTGCCTCTGGTCACAGAGCAAGAAAACAGGAGGGTCAGACTTGAACTTGCATTCATCTACTCCAGAAATCCAGGCCTTTCCTACTATATCACACTGCCGCCCCCTTCTCCAGCCACAGACGTATTTAGAAAAAGAATCTAAAATACAGCATAGGCCTGAAGGATATTGTGGTTCTCTGTAATTATTCAGGACAGTGAGAAACTGGAAAAAACCTAAATGTTGAACAATAGGAATTGTTAAATTAATCAAACAGGGAAACCAGAGACTGTGGTGGCTTTAGTGCTTTGGCAGTCTACGTAAGCAAAGCGACACCTAAGCCACCGTCAGTCCCTGTAATGGCCTCAAGGCTGAGAACAACCCATCACAAATAGCCAGCAAGGCTGTCCCAAATAATGCAACCACTCAAGCTATAGGCAATCAAATAATTTCCTTGCTTCACTGCCACATCCTCTCTATGAAAACCTTGCCCAGCTCCTGTTGGTGGAATGCTGAGAACCACTTCCGGTTTGGTGCTGCTTGATTGGAATCAATGTTTGTTCAAATAAACTCTTGAAAAATTTAACATGAGTCAGTTTATTTTTGATTAGAATGACCAAAGAAATTAAATTGCTATGTTAGAACATTATACAGCTGTGAAAGATGATTCTGACATAAAGTGCAGAGTGACACGGCAAAAATTATGTGAAATTAAAAGGAGGACACAAAAGTTCATCCACGGGATGATTCCATCTAGAGAAAAAACACATAGAGAAAAGGCTGGAAGGAGATATTAATTATAATTGTACCTGTGTAGTGGGACTGAGTCATTTGTTTTCCTTTGTTCTAACTTTTTTTTATTTTCCAAATTTTCTATAATGAGCATATGCTACTTTTAGCATTTTTTAAAGTGTTTTTTGTTTTTTGTTTTTTTAAAGCAACTGGCTATTATGTACTAGGGCTGAGTCCTAGCTTATTTTAATCCTTGGAATGGACGCCATTCTGAGTTCTGATTAAGGGTAATTCAAGCCTTTGAAATGTCCAAATTGCCTCTGTTGATTTTGGGAGGCGAATAATTGCACTTTATACTAAACTTATTTGCAGCTCAAATACAGCTCAAAACCTTGTTTTGATTACTTGTTTAGGGAAAGAGTAACATCAGAAAATGTGTAAGAATCACATTTGCATGATGGGTGATGAGGCAGGGAATTACAGTTGGGGATAAAAAGAAATGGAAAAAGAAACCCTGAATATTCAACAGCATGTCCTTAATGTAAAGCCTACTCCTGCATCCACATTCAAACCCAACACAGTTTCTTTCCCCTCCACACAATCTCCCACGTCCTCAAAAGCGAAAGGTGCATTTGGTAAATGCAGCTGGGGTCCATGTGTTTCATCTGATTTTCTTTACTGCCCTGGGAGCTTGCCCTCAGAATGGTTCCCCTTTCTCCTGCCTAAGACAGCTGGCTTCTTCTTGTCTCAGCATCATTTTCAGCACAAGAGAATCCTGCTGCTTGAAGCCACCAAGACACTGAAAAGGACCCCTGGGCTCTCTTCCCTGCAATCTCCGCCAGGGGTCTGGCCTTTCCTGATCACAGACCTGGGTGTTCAGCAGTTTTATTAACATCAAGCAGCTCCAAATATGGCTCATTCTTTAGGTCGCTAGGTTTTTGATTAACCACCAACTGTCAACTGAATAGAAGTTACAAAGTCAAGAGCGATCCCTGCAGCTAAAACACATTTTTCCTTTTTTGAGTGATATTCTTGTTTGCTTTCCCCATTATTTGTCACAAAGAAATGGCCATTTTTGAGATAAAGTTAGAAAAAAGATAAGGAAAAAGGAAGAAAACATACAAAATCTCACTGCCCAGAGAAAATCATCTTTGGTTCATATCAAAGACTGCAAACCTGGCAGCCCGTGCAGGTTAAAACTTTTAATTACTTGCCAACAGTTAAAAATAAGAGATTTTAGTGTTTAAATCCAGATTTCCATTTAAAATAAAAGGCCTGAAAGATCAGAGGACACAGAGCCCAAATTCCTGCATGGTGACAATCGGCTGGCATTGAGAAGTAGCTGACCTGAGTCATTTCTTGCCTGGGCTCTGTGGACATCGAGGTTTACCACAGCTGGTCTAAAACTTTCCATTTCATTTTCCTTATGCTAATGTACACATTTAAAAATGTTTAGGTTATTTTTTTAAATGGGATTAAATGATATATTCTATTTAGGTTACCTATTTTCCTCTGTTTTGTCATATATAAGAAATAACCCTCCAGGGCTTCCCTGGTGGCGCAGTGGTTAAGAATCCACCTGCCAATGCAGGGGGCATGGGTTCGAGCCCTGGTCCGGGAAGATCCCACATGCCGCGGAGCAACTAAGCCCGTGCGCCACAACTACTGAGCCTGTGCTCTAGAGCCCGCGAGCCACAACGACTGAAGCCTGCGTGCCTAGAGCCCGTGCTCCGCAACATGAGAAGCCACCGCGATGAGAAGCCCGCGCACCACAACAAAGAGTATTCCCGCTCGCCACAAGTAGAGGAAGCCCGCGTGCAGCAACAAAGACTCAACGCAGCCAAAAATAAAACAAATAAATTAATTTTTTTAAAAAAAAAGAAAGAAATAACCTTCCAAGCTTGTTAGGGAACTGTGGACCAAAACTGCTCACCTTGGGCACTTGTATAAGTTGTCTCAAAACAGGAGGTCCCAACAAGGAACATAGAACTGACAAGCTGCCACCAAAACCAACCAGACGAATTCGGGAAGGGCCAAAAAGAGGGAGGAGACGCCAGCTCATAATATGTCCTGCCAACCTGCCAGAAACCCTTGTGCTGAAATCCATCTTGACTGAGAGAGGTGCATGCCACCAGGAAGGGCCCTGAGTCGGGCCACATATGGGTCAAGCAAGATGACTGGCCAGAGACCACCTGGAAACTGACCCCACCTCCATAAACCGTGAGACTGCGAGCCACGAGGCAGAGTTATCCTGCTCTCTTACCCTACGGCTCTCCGCTCGAGTGCCCTTTTCAACAAAGTCTTTTATATACTTTGTCAGTAGGTGTGTCTCCTTGGACACTTCATTTCCAAGTGTTAGACACGAGCCCGCTCTCGGGCCCTGGAAGGGGTCCCCCTCCCGGCAACAAGCTGATATAAGAGCTACATCTTCATGTTTAATGGCTATAGAATACTTACCTATCTTGGCTGATTTTTCCAAGAATAAGCATTACTTTTTGAGGTATATCATATTATTACTCCACCAGATAGTCCAGTTCCCCTCTCTGCAGGGCCCCCTCTCGCAATCCTCCCTGTAAGAGGATTATTCTTCCTGGTCCTTTACCATCAGGCTTGACCGTGTATCTTGTGGAAGTGATACGTGTTACTTCTGAGCACAAGCTTTCAGAAGCAAGCATGATCTGCCATCTTCTCTTCTGCCATGAGAGCAGGATGCCCTGGCTTAGGGCTGCTTCTTTGCTTTAGATCCTGGCATGCAGACGACATGGCGCATAAACACAGCTGACCCGGGATGGACGTGTAGCACGAGTTGGAAACAGACACATAATAAACTTAACGTTGCCCACTGCCAAGATTTGGGGAGTGTTTGTTACAACAGCGTAATTTAGCTTCAGCTGATCAATATACTAAAGCATTAAAACTTTTTAGAAATAAAATAACTAAAAAACTGAATAAAGAAGGCTCTCGACTTCCGGGTAAGATGGCGGAAGAGTAAGACGCGGAGATCACCTTCCTCCCCACGGATACACCAGAAATACAGCTACACGTGGAACAACTCCTACAGAACACCTACTGAACGCTGGCAGAAGACTCCAGACCTCCCAAAAGGCAAGAAACTCCCCACATACCTGGGTAGGGCAAAGCGGAGAGATCCGCACACAGAGGATCGGTGCCGAGCGGCACTCACCAGCCCGAGAGGCTTGTCTGCTCGCCCGCCGGGGCGCGCAACGCTGGAAGCTGAGGCTCGGGCTTCGGTCAGAGCGCAGGGAGAGGACTGGGGCTGGCGGCGAGAACTCAGCCTGAAGGGGGCTAATGTGCCACAGCTAGCCGGGAGGGTGTCCGTGAAAACTCTGGAGCTGCCGAAGAGGCAAGAGACTTTTTCTTCCCTCTTGGTTTCCTGGTGCGCGAGGAGAGGGGATTAAGAGCGCTGCTTAAAGGGGCTCCATAGACGGGCGCGAGTCGCGACTGAAAGCGCGGAGCCCAGTGACGGGCGTGGGACGCTGGGGCTGCTGCTGCCGCCGCCAAGAAGCCTGTGTGCGAGCGCAGGTCACTGCCCACACCGCCCTTCCGGGAGCCTGTGCAGCCCGCCACTGCCGGGGTCCCGGGATCCAGGGGCGGCTTCCCTGGGAGAACGCACGGCGCGCCTCGGGCTGGTGCAACGTCACGCCGACCTCTGCCGCTGCAGGCTCGCCCCGCACTCCGTGCCCCTCCCTCCCTCCCGGCCTGAGTGAGCCAGAGTCCCCGAAGAGGCTGCTCCTTTAACCCTGTCCTATCTGAGCGAAGAGCAGACGCCCTCCGGCTACCTACACGCAGAGGCAGGGCCAAATCCAAAGCTGAGACCCAGGAGCTGTGAGAACAAAGAAGAGAAAGGGAAACCTCTCCCAGCAGCCTCAGAAGCAGCGGATTAAAGCTCCACAATCAACTTGATGTATCCTGCATCTGTGGAATACATGAATAGACAACACATCATCCCAAATTGAGGAGCCCGGAGTCAGTGCTGTGCCTCTGAGGTGGGAGAGCCAACTTCAGGACACTGGTCCACAAGAGACCTCCCAGCTCCACATAATATCAAACGGCAAAAATCTTCCAGAGATCTCCATCTCAACACCAGCACCCAGCTTCACTCAACGACCAGCAGGCTACAGTGCTGGACACCCTGAGCCAAACAACTAGCAAGACAGGAACACAACGCCACCCATTAGCAGAGAGGTGGCCTAAAATCATAAAAAGTCCACAGACACCCCAAAACACACCACCAGACGTGGACCTGCCCACCAGAAAGACAAGATCCAGCCTCATCCACCAGAACACAGGCACTAGTCCCCTCCACCAGGAAGCCTACACAACCCACTAAACCAACCTTAGCCACTGGGGACAGACACCAAAAACAACAGGAACTACGAACCTGCAGCCTGCAAAAAGGAGACCCCAAACACAGTAACATAAGCAAAATGAGAAGACAGAAAAACACACAGCAGGAGAAGGAGCAAGATAAAAACCCACCAGACCTAACAAATGAAGAGGTAATAGGCACTCTACCTGAAAAAGAATTCAGAATAATGATGGTAAAGATGATCCAAGATTCTATTTCCCAGATCCAAAATCTTGGAAATAGAATAGACAAAATGCAAGAAACAGTTAACAAGGACCTAGAAGAACTAAAGATGAATCAAGCATCGATTAAAAACACAATAAATGAAATAAAAAATACTCTAGATGGGATCAATAGCAGAATAACTGAGGCAGAGGAACGGATAAGTGAGGTGGAAGATAAAATAGTGGAAATAACTGCTGCAGAGCAAAATAAAGAAAAAAGAATGAAAAGAACAGAGGACAGTCTCAGAGACCTCTGGGACAACATTAAACGCACCAACATTCGAATTATAGGGGTTCCAGAAGAAGAAGAGAAAAAGAAAGGGACTGAGAAAATATTTGAAGAGATTATAGTTGAAAACTTCCCTAATATGGGAAAGGAAATAGTTAATCAAGTCCAGGAGGCACAGAGAGTCCCATACAGAATAAATCCAAGGAGAAATACGCCAAGACACATATTAATCAAACTGTCAAAAATTAAACACAAAGAAATCATATTAAAAGCAGCAAGGCAAAAACAACAAATAACACACAAGGGAATCCCCATCAGGATAACAGCTGATCTCTCAGCAGAAACTCTACAAGCCAGAAGGGAGTGGCAGGACATACTTAAAGTGATGAAGGAGAAAAACCTGCAACCAAGATTACTCTACCCAGCAAGGATCTCATTCAGATTTGATGGAGAAATTAAAACGTTTACAGACAAGCAAAAGCTGAGAGAGTTCAGCACCACCAAACCAGCTTTACAACAAATGCTAAAGGAACTTCTCTAGGCAAGAAACACAACAGAAGGAATATACCTACAATAATGAACCCAAAACAATTAAGAAAATGGGAATAGGAACATACATATCGATAATTACCTTAAATGTAAATGGACTAAATGCTCCCACCAAAAGACACAGAGTGGCTGAATGGATACAAAAACAAGACCCATCTATATGCTGTCTACAAGAGACCCACTTCAGACCTAGAGACACATACAGACTGAAAGTAAGGGGATGGAAAAAGATATTCCATGCAAATGGAAACCAAAAGAAAGCTGGAGTAGCAATTCTCATATCAGACAAAATAGACTTTAAAATAAGGACTACTAGAAGAGACAAAGAAGGACACTACATAATGATCAAGGGATCGATCCAAGAAGAAGATATAACAATTGTAAATATTTATGCACCAAACATAGGAGCACCTCAATACATAAGGCAAATACTAACAGCCATAAAAGGAGAAATCGACAGTAACACAATCATAGTAGGAGACTTTAACACCCCACTTTCACCAATGGACAGATCATCCAAAATGAAAATAAATAAGGAAACACAAGCTTTAAATGATACATTAAACAAGATGGACTTAATTGATATTTATAGGACATTCCATCCAAAAACAACAGAATACACATTTTTCTCAAGTGCTCATGGAACATTCTCCAGGATAGATCATATCTTGGGTCACAAATCAAGCCTTGGTAAATTTAAGAAAATTGAAATTGTATCAAGTATCTTTTCCGACCACAATGCTATGAGACTAGATATCAATTACAGGAAAAGAGCTGTAAAAAATACAAACACATGGAGGCTAAACAATACACTACTTAATAACGAAGTGATCACTGAAGAAATCAAAGAGGAAATTAAAAAATACCTAGAAACAAATGACAATGGAGACACGACGACCCAAAACCTATGGGATGCAGCAAAAGCAGTTCTAAGAGGGAAGTTTATAGCAATACAATCCCACCTTAAGAAACAGGAAACATCTCGAATAAACAACCTAACCTTGCACCTAAAGCAATTAGAGAAAGAAGAACAAAAACATCCCAAAGTTAGCAGAAGGAAAGAAATCATAAAAATCAGATCAGAAATAAATGAAAAAGAAATGAAGGAAACGATAGCAAAGATCAATAAAAGTAAAAGCTGGTTCTTTGAGAAGATAAACAAAATTGATAAACCATTAGCCAGACTCATCAAGAAAAAAAGGGAGAAGACTCAAATCAATAGAATTAGAAATGAAAAAGGAGAAGTAACAACTGACACTACAGAAATACAAAAGATCATGAGAGATTACTATAAGCAACTCTATGCCAATAAAATGGACAACCTGGAAGAAATGGACAAATTCTTAGAAATGCACAACCTGCCAAGACTGAATCAGGAAGAAATAGAAAATATGAACAGACCAATCACAAGCACTGAAATTGAAACTGTGATAAAAAATCTTCCAACAAACAAAAGCCCAGGACCAGATGGCTTCACAGGCGAATTCTATCAAGCATTTAGAGAAGAGCTAACACCTATCCTTCTCAAACTCTTCCAAAATATAGCAGAGGGAGGAACACTCCCAAACTCATTCTACGAGGCCACCATCACCTTGATACCAAAACCAGGCAAGGATGTCACAAAGAAAGAAAACTACAGGCCAATATCACTGATGAACATAGATGCAAAAATCCTCAACAAAATACTAGCAAACAGAATCCAACAGCACATTAAAAGGATGATACACCATGATCAAGTGGGGTTTATTCCAGGAATGCAAGGATTCTTCAATATACGCAAATCAATCAACGTGATACACCATATTAACAAATTGAAGGAGAAAAACCATATGATCATCTCAATAGATGCAGAGAAAGCTTTCGACAAAATTCAACACCCATTTATGATAAAAACCCTGCAGAAAGTAGGCATAGAGGGAACTTTCCTCAACATAATAAAGGCCATATATGACAAACCCACAGCCAGCATCGTCCTCAATGGTGAAAAACTGAAACCATTTCCACTAAGATCAGGAACTAGACAAGGTTGCCCACTTTCACCACTCTTATTCAACCTAGTTTTGGAAGTTTTAGCCACAGCAATCAGAGAAGAAAAGGAAATAAAAGGAATCCAAATCGGAAAAGAAGAAGTAAAGCTGTCACTGTTTGCAGATGACATGATACTATACATAGAGAATCCTAAAGATGCTACCAGAAAACTACTAGAGTTAATCAATGAATTTGGTAAAGTTGCAGGATACAAAATTAATGCACAGAAATCTCTGGCATTCCTATATACTGATGATGAAAAATCTGAAAGTGAAATCAAGGAAACACTCCCATTTACCATTGCAACAAAAAGAATAAAATATCTAGGAATAAACCTACCTAAGGACACAAAAGACCTGTATGCAGAAAATTATAAGACACTGATGAAAGAAATTAAAGATGATACAAATAGATGGAGAGATGTACCATGTTCTTGGATTGGAAGAATCAACATTGTGAAAATGACTCTACTACCCAAAGCAATCTACAGGTTCAATGCAATCCCTATCAAACTACCACTGGCATTTTTCACAGAACTAGAACAAAAAATTTCACAATTTGTATGGAAACACAAAAGACCCCGAATAGCCAAAGCAATCTTGAGAACGAAAAATGGAGCTGGAGGAATCAGGCTCCCTGACTTCAGACTATACTACAAAGCTACAGTAATCAAGACAGTATGGTACTGGCACAAAAACAGAAAGATAGATCAATGGAACAGGATAGAAAGCCCAGAGTTAAACCCACGGACATATGGTCACCTTATCTTTGATAAAGGAGGCAGGAATGTACAGTGGAGTAAGGACAGTCTCTTCAATAAGTGGTGCTGGGAAAACTGGATAGGGACATGTAAAAGTATGAGATTAGATCACTCCCTAACACCATACACAAAAATAAGCTCAAAATGGATTAAAGACCTAAATGTAAGGCCAGACACTATCAAACTCTTAGAGGAACACATAGGCAGAACACTCTATGACATAAATCACAGCAAGATCCTTTTAGACCCACCTCCTAGAGAAATGGAAATAAAGACAAAAATAAACACATGGGACCTAATGAAACTTAAAAGCTTTTGCACAGCAAAGGAAACCATAAACAAGACCAAAAGACAACCCTCAGAATGGGAGAAAATATTTGCAAATGAAGCAACTGACAAAGGATTAATCTCCAAAATTTATAAGCAGCTCATGCAGCTCAATAACAAAAAAACAAACAACCCAATCCAAAAATGGGCAGAAGACCTAAATAGACATTTCTCCACAGAAGATATACAGACTGCCAACAAACACATGAAAGGATGCTCAACATCTTTACTCATTAGAGAAATGCAAATCAAAACTACAATGAGATATCACCTCACACCAGTCAGAATGGCCATCATCAAAAAATCTAGAAACAATAAATGCTGGAGAGGGTGTGGAGAAAAGGGAACACTCTTGCACTGCTGGTGGGAATGTGAATTGGTACAGCCGCTATGGAGAACGGTATGGAGGTTCCTTAAAAAACTACAAATAGAACTACCATATGACCCAGCAATCCCACTACTGGGCATATACCCTGAGGAAACCATAATTCAAAAAGAGACATGGGCTGAGCACTTCAAGATGGCGGAAGAGTAAGACGCGGAGATCACCTTCCTCCCCACGGATACACCAGAAATACAGCTACACGTGGAACAACTCCTACAGAACACCTACTGAACGCTGGCAGAAGACCCCAGACCTCCCAAAAGGCAAGAAACTCCCCACATACCTGGGTAGGGCAAAGCGGAGAGATCCCTACACAGAGGATCGGTGCCGAGCGGCACTCACCGGCCCGAGAGGCTTGTCTGCTCGCCCGCCGGGGCAGTCGGCACTGGGAGCTGAGGCTCGGGCTTCAGTCGGAGCGCAGGGAGAGGACTGGGGCAGGCGGCGAGAACTCAGCCTGAAGGGGGCTAATGTGCCACAGCTAGCCGGGAGGGAGTCCGGGAAAACTCTGGAGCTGCCGAAGAGGCAAGAGACTTTTTCTTCCCTCTTGGTTTCCTGGTGCGCGAGGAGAGGGGATTAAGAGCGCTGCTTAAAGGGGCTCCACAGATGGGCGCGAGTCGCGACTGAAAGCGCGGAGCCCAGTGACAGGCGTGGGACGCTGGGGCTGCTGCTGCCGCCGCCAAGAAGCCTGTGTGCGAGCGCAGGTCACTGCCCACGCCGCCCTTCCGGGAGCCTGTGCAGCCCGCCACTGCCGGGGTCCCGGGATCCAGGGGCGGCTTCCCTGGGAGAACGCACGGCGCGCCTCGGGCTGGTGCAACGTCACGCCGACCTCTGCCGCTGCAGGCCCGCCCCGCACTCCGTGCCCCTCCCTCCCTCCCGGCCTGAGTGAGCCAGAGTCCCCGAAGAGGCTGCTCCTTTAACCCTGTCCTGTCTGAGCGAAGAACAGACGCCCTCCGGCGACCTACACGCAGAGGCGGGGCCAAATCCAAAGCTGAGACCCAGGAGCTGTGAGAACAAAGAAGAGAAAGGGAAACCTCTCCCAGCAGCCTCAGAAGCAGCGGATTAAAGCTCCACAATCAACTTGATGTACCCTGCATCTGTGGAATACATGAATAGACAACACATCATCCCAAATTGAGGAGCCCGGAGTCAGTGCTGTGCCTCTGAGGTGGGAGAGCCAACTTCAGGACACTGGTCCACAAGAGACCTCCCAGCTCCACATAATATCAAACGGCGAAAATCTTCCAGAGATCTCCATCTCAACACCAGCACCCAGCTTCACTCAACGACCAGCAAGCTACAGTGCTGGACACCCAAAGCCAAACAACTAGCAAGACAGGAACACAACGCCACCCATTAGCAGAGAGGTGGCCTAAAATCATAAAAAGTCCACAGACACCCCAAAACACACCACCAGACGTGGACCTGCCCACCAGAAAGACAAGATCCAGCCTCATCCACCAGAACACAGGCACTAGTCCCCTCTACCAGGAAGCCTACACATCCCACTAAACCAACCTTAGCCACTGGGGACAGACACCAAAAACAACAGGAACTACGAACCTGCAGCCTGCAAAAAGGAGACCCCAAACACAGTAACATAAGCAAAATGAGAAGACAGAAAAACACACAGCAGGAGAAGGAGCAAGATAAAAACCCACCAGACCTAACAAATGAAGAGGTAATAGGCACTCTACCTGAAAAAGAATTCAGAATAATGATGGTAAAGATGATCCAAGATTCTATTTCCCAGATCCAAAATCTTGGAAATAGAATAGACAAAATGCAAGAAACAGTTAACAAGGACCTAGAAGAACTAAAGATGAATCAAGCATCAATTAAAAACACAATACATGAAATAAAAAATACTCTAGACGGGATCAATAGCAGAATAACTGAGGCAGAAGAACGGATAAGTGAGGTGGAAGATAAAATAGTGGAAATAACTGCTGCAGAGCAAAATAAAGAAAAAAGAATGAAAAGAACAGAGGACAGTCTCAGAGACCTCTGGGACAACATTAAACGCACCAACATTCGAATTATAGGGGTTCCAGAAGAAGAAGAGAAAAAGAAAGGGACTGAGAAAATATTTGAAGAGATTATAGTTGAAAACTTCCCTAATATGGGAAAGGAAATAGTTAATCAAGTCCAGGAGGCACAGAGAGTCCCATACAGAATAAATCCAAGGAGAAATACGCCAAGACACATATTAATCAAACTGTCAAAAATTAAACACAAAGAAATCATATTAAAAGCAGCAAGGCAAAAACAACAAATAACACACAAGGGAATCCCCATCAGGATAACAGCTGATCTCTCAGCAGAAACTCTACAAGCCAGAAGGGAGTGGCAGGACATACTTAAAGTGATGAAGGAGAAAAACCTGCAACCAAGATTACTCTACCCAGCAAGGATCTCATTCAGATTTGATGGAGAAATTAAAACGTTTACAGACAAGCAAAAGCTGAGAGAGTTCAGCACCACCAAACCAGCTTTACAACAAATGCTAAAGGAACTTCTCTAGGCAAGAAACACAACATAAGGAAAAGACCTACAATAACGAACCCAAAACAATTAAGAAAATGGGAATAGGAACATACATATCGATAATTACCTTAAATGTAAATGGACTAAATGCTCCCACCAAAAGACACAGATTGGCTGAATGGATACAAAAACAAGACCCAGATATATGCTGTCTACAAGAGACCCACTTCAGACCTAGAGACACATACAGACTGAAAGTAAGGGGATGGAAAAAGATATTCCATGCAAATGGAAACCAAAAGAAAGCTGGAGTAGCAATTCTCATATCAGACAAAATAGACTTTAAAATAAAGACTACTAGAAGAGACAAAGAAGGACACTACATAATGATCAAGGGATCAATCCAAGAAGAAGATATAACAATTGTAAATATTTATGCACCCAACATAGGAGCACCTCAATACATAAGGAAAATACTAACAGCCATAAAAGGAGAAATCGACAGTAACACACTCATAGTAGGGGACTTTAACACCCCACTTTCACCAATGGACAGATCATCCAAAATGAAAATAAATAAGGAAACACAAGCTTTAAATGATACATTAAACAAGATGGACTTAATTGATATTTATAGGACATTCCATCCAAAAACAACAGAATACACATTTTTCTCAAGTGCTCATGGAACATTCTCCAGGATAGATCATATCTTGGGTCACAAATCAAGCCTTGGTAAATTTAAGAAAATTGAAATTGTATCAAGTATCTTTTCCGACCACAATGCTATGAGACTAGATATCAGTTACAGGAAAAGAGCTGTAAAAATTACAAACACATGGAGGCTAAACAATACACTACTTAATAACGAAGTGATCACTGAAGAAATCAAAGAGGAAATTAAAAAATACCTAGAAACAAATGACAATGGAGACACGACGACCCAAAACCTATGGGATGCAGCAAAAGCAGTTCTAAGAGGGAAGTTTATAGCAATACAATCCCACCTTAAGAAACAGGAAACATCTCGAATAAACAACCTAACCTTCCACCTAAAGCAATTAGAGAAAGAAGAACAAAAACATCCCAAAGTTAGCAGAAGGAAAGAAATCATAAAAATCAGATCAGAAATAAATGAAAAAGAAATGAAGGAAACGATAGCAAAGATCAATAAAACTAAAAGCTGGTTCTTTGAGAAGATAAACAAAATTGATAAACCATTAGCCAGACTCATCAAGAAAAAAAGGGAGAAGACTCAAATCAATAGAATTAGAAATGAAAAAGGAGAAGTAACAACTGACACTGCAGAAATACAAAAGATCATAAGAGATTACTATAAGCAACTCTATGCCAATAAAATGGACAACCTGGAAGAAATGGACAAATTCTTAGAAATGCACAACCTGCCAAGACTGAATCAGGAAGAAATAGAAAATATGAACAGACCAATCACAAGCACTGAAATTGAAACTGTGATAAAAAATCTTCCAACAAACAAAAGCCCAGGACCAGATGGCTTCACAGGCGAATTCTATCAAGCATTTAGAGAAGAGCTAACACCCATCCTTCTGAAACTCTTCCAAAATATAGCAGAGGGAGGAACACTCCCAAATTCATTCTACGAGGCCACCATCACCTTGATACCAAAACCAGACAAGGATGTCACAAAGAAAGAAAACTACAGGCCAATATCACTGATGAACATAGATGCAAAAATCCTCAACAAAATACTAGCAAACAGAATCCAACAGCACATTAAAAGGATCATACACCATGATCAAGTGGGGTTTATTCCAGGAATGCAAGGATTCTTCAATATACGCAAATCAATCAACGTGATACACCATATTAACAAATTGAAGGAGAAAAACCATATGATCATCTCAATAGATGCAGAGAAAGCTTTCGACAAAATTCAACACCCATTTATGATAAAAACCTTGCAGAAAGTAGGCATAGAGGGAACTTTCCTCAACATAATAAAGGCCATATATGACAAACCCACAGCCAGCATCGTCCTCAATGGTGAAAAACTGAAACCATTTCCACTAAGATCAGGAACAAGACAAGGTTGCCCACTCTCACCACTCTTATTCAACCTAGTTTTGGAAGTTTTAGCCACAGCAATCAGAGAAGAAAAGGAAATAAAAGGAATCCAAATCGGAAAAGAAGAAGTAAAGCTGTCACTGTTTGCAGATGACATGATACTATACATAGAGAATCCTAAAGATGCTACCAGAAAACTACTAGAGTTAATCAATGAATTTGGTAAAGTTGCAGGATACAAAATTAATGCACAGAAATCTCTGGCATTCCTATATACTGATGATGAAAAATCTGAAAGTGAAATCAAGGAAACACTCCCATTTACCATTGCAACAAAAAGAATAAAATATCTAGGAATAAACCTACCTAAGGAGACAAAAGACCTGTATGCAGAAAATTATAAGACACTGATGAAAGAAATTAAAGATGATACAAATAGATGGAGAGATGTACCATGTTCTTGGATTGGAAGAATCAACATTGTGAAAATGACTCTACTACCCAAAGCAATCTACAGGTTCAATGCAATCCCTATCAAACTACCACTGGCATTTTTCACAGAACTAGAACAAAAAATTTCACAATTTGTATGGAAACACAAAAGACCCCGAATAGCCAAAGCAATCTTGAGAACGAAAAATGGAGCTGGAGGAATCAGGCTCCCTGACTTCAGACTATACTACAAAGCTACAGTAATCAAGACAGTATGGTACTGGCACAAAAACAGAAAGATAGATCAATGGAACAGGATAGAAAGCCCAGAGTTAAACCCACGGACATATGGTCACCTTATCTTTGATAAAGGAGGCAGGAATGTACAGTGGAGAAAGGACAGTCTCTTCAATAAGTGGTGCTGGGAAAACTGGATAGGGACATGTAAAAGTATGAGATTAGATCACTCCCTAACACCATACACAAAAATAAGCTCAAAATGGATTAAAGACCTAAATGTAAGGCCAGACACTATCAAACTCTTAGAGGAAAACATAGGCAGAACACTCTATGACATAAATCACAGCAAGATCCTTTTTGACCCACCTCCTAGAGAAATGGAAATAAAGACAAAAATAAACACATGGGACCTAATGAAACTTCAAAGCTTTTGCACAGCAAAGGAAACCATAAACAAGACCAAAAGACAACCCTCAGAATGGGAGAAAATATTTGCAAATGAAGCAACTGACAAAGGATTAATCTCCAAAATTTATAAGCAGCTCATGCAGCTCAATAACAAAAAAACAAACAACCCAATCCAAAAATGGGCAGAAGACCTAAATAGACATTTCTCCACAGAAGATATACAGACTGCCAACAAACACATGAAAGGATGCTCAACATCTTTACTCATTAGAGAAATGCAAATCAAAACTACCATGAGATATCATCTCACACCAGTCAGAATGGCCATCATCAAAAAATCTAGAAACAATAAATGCTGGAGAGGGTGTGGAAAAAAGGGAACACTCTTGCACTGCTGGTGGGAATGTGAATTGGTACAGCCGCTATGGAGAACGGTATGGAGGTTCCTTAAAAAACTACAAATAGAACTACCATATGACCCAGCAATCCCACTACTGGGCATATACCCTGAGGAAACCATAATTCAAAAAGAGACATCGGGGCCTCCCTGGTGGCGCAGTGGTTGAGAGTCCGCCTGCCGATGCAGGGGATACGGGTTCGTGCCCCGGTCTGGGAGGATCCCATATGCCGCGGAGCGGCTGGGCCCGTGAGCCATGGCCGCTGGGCCTGCGCATCCGGAGCCTGTGCTCCGCAACGGGAGAGGCCACAACAGTGAGAGGCCCGCATACCGCAAAAAGAAAAAAAAAAAAAAAAAAAAAAAAAAAAAAAAGAGACATGTACCAAAATGTTCATAGCAGCCCTATTTACAATAGCCCGGAGATGGAAACAACCTAAGTGTCCATCATCGGATGAATGGATAAAGAAGATGTGGCACATATATACAATGGAATATTACTCAGCCATAAAAAGAAATGAAATTGAGCTATTTGTAATGAGGTGGATAGACCTAGAGTCTGTCATACAGAGTGAAGTAAGTCAGAAAGAGAAAGACAAATACTGTATGCTAACACATATATATGGAATTTAAGAAAAAAAAATGTCATGAAGAACATAGGGGTAAGACAGGAATAAAGACACAGACCTACTAGAGAATGGACTTGAGGATATGGGGAGGGGGAAGGGTAAGCTGTGACAAAGTGAAAGAGCGGCATGGACATATATACACTACCAAACGTGAGGTAGATAGCTAGTGGGAAGCAGCCGCATAGCACAGGGAGATCAGCTCGATACTTTGTGACTGCCTGGAGGGGTGGGATAGGGAGGGTGGGAGGGAGACGCAAAAGGGAGGGGATATGGAAACATATGTATATGTATAACTGATTAAATTTGTTATAAAGCAAAAAAATAAAATTAAATTAAATTAAAAAAAAAAAAAAAAAAGAAAAAAAAAAAAGAGACATGTACCAAAATGTTCATAGCAGCCCTATTTACAATAGCCCGGAGATGGAAACAACCTAAGTGTCCATCATCGGATGAATGGATAAAGAAGATGTGGCACATATATACAATGGAATATTACTCAGCCATAAAAAGAAATGAAATTGAGCTATTTGTAATGAGGTGGATAGACCTAGAGTCTGTCATACAGAGTGAAGTAAGTCAGAAAGAGAAAGACAAATACTGTATGCTAACACATATATATGGAATTTAAGAAAAAAAAATGTCATGAAGAACATAGGGGTAAGACAGGAATAAAGACACAGACCTACTAGAGAATGGACTTGAGGATATGGGGAGGGGGAAGGGTAAGCTGTGACAAAGTGAAAGAGCGGCATGGACATATATACACTACCAAACGTGAGGTAGATAGCTAGTGGGAAGCAGCCGCATAGCACAGGGAGGTCAGCTCGGTACTTTGTGACCGCCTGGAGGGGTGGGATAGGGAGGGTGGGAGGGAGACGCAAAAGGGAGGGGTTATGGAAACGTATGTATATGTATAACTGATTAAATTTGTTATAAAAAAAAAAAAAAACAAAACAAAACAAAAAAAACTGAATAAAACCATCTTAAAAGGTCTCTGGCCAGTGCCCAAGCCTGGCCATGAAGGTCTTGGCAGGATGTGGCTGGGGACACTGGCTCCATGCACCTGCTGGATCCTGGACAGGAGGGTCCATATTGAAACACACCAACTTTCATGGCTGAGACAGAGGTGGTTATTTGTGTCAGTGGCATCCAAAAGTAGAAGAAAGCAGTACAAAAACCAGGCAGCTTTAAGCAGCAAGATGCTCACAATACGAAAGGAACTTAGAAATGCAGAGTGAGCAAGGCAGGAGCAGAGCCCCGACCCCCATGTGGTTCACGTACACGCCAGGACACATGCTCTTTGAGGAAGAACTGAGATCAGGGCTTCCCTGGTGGCGCAGTGGTTGGGGGTCCGCCTGCCGATGCAGGGGACACGGGTTCGTGCCCCAGTCCGGGAAGATCCCACGTGCCGCGGAGCGGCTGGGCCCGTAAGCCGTGGCCGCTGAGCCTGCGCGTCCGGAGCCTGGGCTCCGCAACGGGAGAGGCCACAAAAGTGAGAAGCCTGCGTATCGCAAAAAAAAAAAAAAAAAAAAAAAAGAACTGAGATCAGCCATGCCTGGGTTTTGATCCTAGTTTCTCAACATGTGCTTGGTGACCTAGTTTTCTCCTCTCTTCCGGCCCCTCCACTGTCATCCTAAGCCCCGCTAGCCTAAGCAACCCACATCAACCACACCTCATCCCCAGGCTCCCAGAGGGCTTGGTCTGGGGGGGGGAATTTTTTTATGGTGAAAAAATGTATATTTAGAATAAGCTGGCTGGGACTCAAGTTTAGATGATCCCAAATTTGTTGGCAACATCCAAAGCACCACAGACAGAAACCAGTTGAACATATGCTTCTTGTCTCCATCAGGCCTGATCAGGCCTGATCAGGACATTGACCATGGCCATGTCAATGTCATGGAGCTTCTTCACAGCCTGTCTGACCTGGTGCTTGTTGGCCTTGACCTCCATAGTGAACACAAGTGTGCTGGTATCTTCCACTTTCTTCACGGCTGACTGGGCGGTCAGAGGGAACTTGTTTCTCCTGTTAACCACAATGGGCACCTCGAACAACGTGGATTAGTCTTGCCTGCTTTTGTATTTAGAGAGATGCAATCACCTGGTGTGTATTTTTCTACCTTTCCATTCAACATTGTTTGTAAGATTCATTCATATTGCTGGATGCCGTCATAGATCTTCATTCTCCTTGCTGTCTGGTGCTCTAATGTGTGAATATGCCACAGATTATTTATCCATTTTCTGTGGCTGGGCATGTCACAGTTGTTATTTTGCTTTTATTTATGTGGTTGATTAATATTTGTTTTCCCCTCGCTAGACTGTAACTCCATGATGATAAGAACCTACTTTATACTTTCTCATTACTGTAATCCAATCCTATATACAGCACCTGATCCATAACAGGAGGGAAGGCAGGAAACGAGGGAGAGGGGGAAGGAGGCAAGTAGACAGTAAGGGAACACATGTCACCAGTATGTCCAAAGACAGGACCTCACCCCCTAATACAAGGTCTGTTTCAACAATCCAGTTAAACAATTTCCTAATTCCTGCTTGCTGTAAGCTCCTTCCCTCCTTGCATATTTCATATTAAATTAAGCCCCTAGGCTCTTATGGGATTCCTGACTCTTACTGCCAATAAAGATATTTCAGTGTTATTAGTAAACATTTGTAGCTACCAGAAGTCTCTGGCTCCCAAAAAAGCTCCTTACCAAGATTCCAGTTGCCTGGGGAGGGGCCCTAAGACAGAATATTATCATCTTCATGTTGTCAGCACATTCAAGTGAGAAAACCACTCACAATTCAATTATCTTTGTAAAATATGCACTGGTAGAAAAAAAAAAAGCAAACAACAAACACAAAACACAAAAGTCCTGCACAAGGTGGAGAACAGAAAGTGATAAGGGGGCCTCCTAGGCAGGGCTCATGTCTCGGTCAGCAGCCACACCCTAAAGGGACCCCACCTCCACTCTGGACGGGCTCTTCCTTTTACCTGCAATGGAGGTTGACAAGAGGAAGTCACAGAATGTCACATGGGAGCAGAAATTGGCTTCTGGGATTTGTATAGTACACATCATCCTTTTAAAACTGAGTCTTTTCAATCCTACCTGTGAGGCTCTAACTCAGACACAGGCACAGGTGAGGTCACCTGTGGTCCTGATCCCCTCTGACCAACCAGTTCAGAAGACGAACTTATAACTTCACTCCATGGAGCTCATGCTCTGTGGTGAAAATTTTGAATAGCCTGGACACAAGGCCCTTGCCCACCTCACTAGCTTCATCTTTTAGCCCACAGGCCTTGACTCTTCATGCAAATTCTTGTTAAGAATTCGTTTAATAAATATCTATCGACAGGCATTGGGTTAGGCAGCAGGATACAGCAGAAAAACAAGACAGCACTCGTGGAGAAAGTGTGAGAGACAGACAACAAACAAGCAAGCACAGAAAGAAATGAAAGAGAGGTGCTGCGGTGTCACAGCAAGATGGGCGCACGGAGGAGATATGGGTCTAACAAGTGTCTATTATGTGCCAGGCACCATGCTTGGCACTTTTCTTATATATCTCACTTAATTCTTGCATCAATCCTATATGTGAGGTGGTTGGTAGCTACATTTTACAGATGAGGGACACATCTGGTAAATACACACAGCTGGTAAAAAACAGAGGTTGGCTTTGCTTCCTGATCCCAAGCCCAAGGTGTTAAAAGAAAAAAAAAACCCAACTAGCAGAAGCCAAGCTGGCCAAAACTTCTTTATTTTTCATGAAAAGAGCTAGAGGTACAAAGTGATGGGCACCATTCCTAAAAGCCAGGGCCGGGGTGGTGGAAATGAAAAGCAGCTAGTTTGTCCTTTTAGCAAGTCTAGGCAAAGATCTAGTCAGGTAGAGAGTACTCGCTAGGGTCCCAAGGGAGGTATGAGGACTAAATAGGGCTTTCCGTTCCCCAGGCTCTTGCTGGGTCCTTAACTATGAATGCCTGAAAACCAGCTGTAACGTGCAGAAAACCTTCTCTTAACAGTGAAAAGATTCCCAAATCTTTCTTGATATGATGGGGTATTCAAAGGGAACATGGGCCTCTTCTTATTCCTGCAGCTGTAATTAGAACTTTCCCATTGGACTGCTGTGTGAGTTTAAGGAGATTAAACATGGTGAGAACTTGGCACAATGTCTGGTACACGAGAAGTGCTCAGGAAACACAGGTGCTCCCATCAGCAACCATCACCATCCTCAGTCATCGTCATCAACCATCACCACCATCCTCACCTTCATCCTCCTCCTCCTCATCAACCATCCTCATCCCCCCCCACTACCACCACCACCACCATCATCTACATCCTCATCAATCACCATCAACCATCCTCATCCCCCCCACTACCACGACCACCACCACCATCATCTACATCCCCATCAATCATCAACTATCCTCATCCCCCCCACTACCACCACCACCATCATCTACATGCTCTTCAATCCTCATCAACCATCCTCATCCCCCCCCACTACCACCACCACCACCATCATCTACATCCTCATCAATCATCACCATCAACTATCCTCCTCCTCCTCCTCATCTATCATCCTACCCCTCCTGATCTGTATTCCACATCTCTCTCCTTCCTTTCTTAGGGAAACTCAGTTAAAAAAGAGGCAGCGGGCCTCCCTGGTGGCGCAGTGGTTGAGAGTCCGCCTGCCGATGCAGGGGATACGGGTTCGTGCCCCGGTCTGGGAGGATCCCATATGCTGCGGAGCGGCTGGGCCCGTGAGCCATGGCCGCTGGGCCTGCGCATCCGGAGCCTGTACTCCGCAACGGGAGAGGCCACAACAGTGAGAGGCCCGCATACCGCAAAAAGAAAAGAAAAAAAAAAAAAAAAAGAGGCAGCATTTTTCTCTTAAAGAACATAGAGCTGGAAGGTCATTTAGACCTAGGTTTGCAGGTCATCCCTGCTACTCACCAGCTGTGTTACCTTGGGCAGGTTACTATACTTCTCTGACCTCCGTTTATCCACCTGTAAACAGAGAGGAAAATACTTCCCCTCACGGGGTGGTGTCAGGGAATCAGAATTATGGAATCAAAGGCTCAATAAGTGTAAGTGCTTACAATTAACAGTGGCCCATGCCTCTCTTTCCCACGTCCCTTTTTCACATAAAAATGGGCAGGGTCAGGGCAGACTTGGTAACATGACTCAGTTATTTACTTCCACAGTCCAGCTTGAAGCTTCCTTTAAATCATGTGCTGCAAAATGCACTTTGTCTTCCTTTCTGCATCTTCTAATAATTGAAGTGTTCAAAGCTCATTTCCCTCTCAGTCTTCCCTGGCTTCAGGCTGTCTCCTGTTGTCCGGGCCATAGCAGGCTAGCAGCATCACAACCACAGAGGTGAGATTCCTCTTCCCCACATGCACCACCCTGTGTGACGGCCATCACACTGTCCTTCGGGACCTCCCGAGGCCCCCAGTCAAGCACCCAGCACCTTTCTCACATTCTGCTCTCCACTGGCCCCAGAAAAAAGCGGCCCCCACGTGGCCGCCACCTTGAGCTGCCTCCTCCAGCTCTAGGCAGCCGGAGCAGTCTGGCAGAACGTCACTCGGTGGGGAAGTCTGGCACGGCGCTGGAATTCACAGTCTCTCAGGATGAGTTTGCCGGCAGCACAAGGAGATAACCTTTAAAGGTTGGACTCAAAATGCTTTTCTGTATCTGGAAGGAGTAGAAAAAAAGATCCCAAACAAAGCAACAGCCCCCCTTCTCCCCGCAACTGACTTCCTTAGAAGACGGAGGCTTCTCCAAGCCCAGATCAGGAAGGGGAAAACAAAAACAAAACAAAAACACAACATCCTTCATGGCTGAAGTTCATCGGTTCAGATGAACGCTTCCCAGGGTGATGCAAAAACCCTCCTAATGCCAGTACAGCTCAAGTTCTAAAGATCATAAGTGGACTCAACCAAGCTAGGAGAGGCATCTACTCACCAGTGCACAGGGTTGTTTTTTTAAACACAGGAATGAAATAATTATTATTCCTGTGCCACAGGCCTTGGGAAAACATCCATCACATAAAAATAAATCATGACAGCTGACATTTGAACAGCTGCCTAATGGCTGACAAACTGTTTCTACATCTGTCTCCCTTCACCTCGAGTGAGCATCGGGCCAGAGCGGGATCTTCAGATGAGGAAACTGCAGCTCAGCATCATGCAGTTCAGAGCCTCCAGACCATGGTCTGGGTCTTCTGGCCACAACTAAACCTTAAAGCCCAGGAGGGACAGGCAGACACTTGTGCCCAAATACTCCATCAACTGGGATGAAGGATGGCATAACCTGGGTTCTGGACTCCCTGCTAGAGAGGAAGCTATTTCTAGGATTGGGGGCCATCGTGTGCCTACAAGTGCAAATGTGTGGGTGTCAAGACCCACGCCACACACATCTTCCAACCCACGACAGCCCCATGAAGGAAGCAGCAGACCTATTTTTAAAGGTGAGAAATTTGTGACTTGGACAGGATAATAGAGATTCTGTTCCAAAAGGTCACCCAACTATGAACAAAGTGGCAGATCTGGGTTCACACCTGGGCTGACTGCAGAGTCCACATCTGGACCACCATCTCAGCTGCCCAGGAATCCTGATGGATGTGTACCTCTGGCACATCACCTGCTCTCCTCTCCATGGCCGCTCTGTGTGGGTGGGCGGCCAGATGGACAGACAGACCCAGCTGGCTGCAGTGCCCTGAGCCTCACTTCCCTCTGCCCCAGCCATACCAGCCTTCCAGTTCCTCTCGTGAACCAAGCCCCTTCCTATCTCAAGGGCTATGTATGTATTGTTCCTTCTGCCTGGAATATTCCTCTTCTGGTTACTTAGTTAACTCTAAATCACCTTTCAGGAATGAGCAGATGTCCTCTGAGGATTGCTTCCTTGCCCCCAGTTACGTGGGCCCCTTTCTGTAATCTCTAGAACCCTGTGTATGATTCCTTCACAGCACGTACAGTTTGTAATTATTTATCCCTTCATATATAATTTTCACATTAATATGTTTAAAGTCTCTTCTCTGATAAGACTGCAAGCTCCATTGGGGCAGGGGGATCATGTCTGCAACACTAACTGATGTATCCTCAGGACCCAGCACAGCGCCTGACTCACATGAGTGGCTCAATGAATCCTCACTGTCTGACCTTCATAAAGCCCCTCCTGAACTCTTAGTCCCAGTACCTAAGGTGTTGGGGCAGGTGCTGGGACTGGTCGTTGAGTGTGTAAAGGTGATCATGGGAAAGTTTGGGGATTACAGATGAAGGCATGGGCTACCCTTGACCATTGAACTCTAGAGAAACTAAACTACTACTAAACCCAAGACAGCATAATACCTGGGCAGGTAAAACTTTCTGAACCAAGGCTGAGCCAGTTATAAGCAATGAGGAAAACTGTTTGAATCAGTGAGAAAATTGAGGCAGGCTGAACTTGAATGACAAGGGGAGTGATCCAGGAGGAACTGGTCATTTAGGGAACAGTTTGATAAGAAATGCAAAATGAGAACTCTGATGAGAGGGGCCTATCAGGATACACTGCAGTTGGAGAACTGGAGTCAAGAGTTTAAAGTCAAGATGGCAGACCACAGCCCTCCCACTAGAAAAGTTCATTTGTAGATTCATGTATTGGTTTGTTCATCCATCCATCCCATCCATCTATCCATCCATCCATCCACCCATCCATCCATCCATCCATTTGTCTAATATAGAGTGAGCTTGCCTCCCCTGTTCTAGAGACTGAGGATACTGCAGTGAACAGAACTGATACTCAGCTGTGCCTCTGTGGACCTGACCTACTGGGTGAGCAGCAGGTCACAGCCTATATATGGTGGCACACCATGGGCCTGGGTCTAGACCTCAGGAGCCAGGCCCAGGCTAAAGGTATAAATGTGGTAGCCATGGCCATGCTGACTACATGAGAACCATGGCATCAACCTAAGTGGCTTTTGCTGAACCACCATGACATGGAACAAGAGGCTGGGGCACACTCCTTGCTCTGGGTCACCGTGGGTTAGGGGGAAGTCCTTCATATCAGAAAATACTATGCAGAAGCTTAAAAAGAGTAAGGAGAAGAGAGGTCTATTTAATGAGGAGGAGGGCATGTATCATATCCCATTTATGTCCAAGAAGAGGAAGGCCAATAAATGTGTGATAAAACCACAACAGCATTCAACGGCTCCATGCAGAGCACAAGTTCCATATCCCAGGGGACACTGGCAATGTCTGGAGACATCTCGTGTCATCACAACTGGGGAGAAGGGAGAGGTGGGACCAGGTAAAGGCCAGGGATGCTGCTCAACATCCTACAATGCACAGGTGAGGCCCCATAACAAAGAATTATCTGGCCCCAAATGTCAACTGTGCTAGTTGAGAAACCCTGGTGTAGAGATACTTAAATGTCACCAAACTGGCTCCCGAGACAACCCCAGGCTACAAGCAGCCTGCAGGCTTTGGGGGCCATACGCTCTTTTGGTCAGTCTGACCCCCCTCCCCCTTCTGCTGGTAAGAGCATCCTCATTTTCCTCTGGGGAAGCACCCTGCTTCCACTGGTCTGTAGCTTTAGGAGGAGGTATGCAAGTACAGCACGCTGGTGAACACAGAGATTAGTAGACAAGGGGCATGGCCCCCACCACCAAGAGGAAACAAGGCTCAGATCCAGGGCCCTTGTCAGCACTGGGAGAAACAGAGGCTTTTCCAGTGGGGGCAGCTGAGCTGAGGGGATACAAGCCTGGAGGTGCCCACAGACATCCTGCTACCACAGCCTGGCCATGAACGGAGCCAGCCCAGAGAGCAAAACAACCCTCTCCAAAGACTGGAGATGGAGTCCTCGTAACCTTGAGCTCCTGAAATTCAAGCTACACATGCCCTTGGTCTTTTCCATTAGGCAGTCAATGAATGTCCTCCATTTCTTACACTGGATTGAGCTGGGTTTCCTTCTCCTACAAGGAAGACAGTGCAGGTATAGATAGGAAATTAGTGCCCTGAGCAGAAGAATCAGCTGATCAGCTAGTAGTCCACACGGTCCCAACTGGAGGATCCCTGGCCTGGATGTGAAGGGGGATCACACTGCAGGATCAGGCTGGGTCCTGCCGAGGAGGTGGCTGCATCAGATGCCCTGTCATCCAGGTTATCAGGGACTACTCAGACTCACCCTCTACCTCCAGCCCTTGTACCAAGACATGACTCCCCACGGAAACCTGCCCACAAGGAACCAAGCACAGGGGCCAGCAAACGGAAGCACCAGAACTACAGAGACCAGGGGTTTCCAGCTGTGACACTGTTGATACTCGGGGTCAGATCACTGTCATGGAGGCTGTCCCCGCCACGACAATGGGCTGTGGTGTAGGAGGCTGAGCAGCATCCCGAACACCCCCGCCCCCACGTGGTCTAGCAAGAGAAACAGAAGACGAGTGCTCCTGGGGACGGGAAGAAAGAAGAGACATCTGAGCTGATTCTGAGTAGGACAGTCCCCAGGTCTTGGGACCAGAGTTGTTATCAGGCGTGTGGCATGTGGAAAAAACCCCAGAAACACAGCAGGACAGAAACTGGCGCAGAGGACCAAACCATGTCCGGAAATCCGAGACCACAACCAGACAGAACAGGTGCCCTTTCCCTGTCTCACTCACTCCACTTGGAAAACAACTTTCTGGCAAAAAAAAAAATCCTCACTGTCAACACGAACACTCTATATGTGATTTGTATGGTGAACGGGGATGTTTTCTTTCCTGATTGGGTTCATTTAGGGGGCACCGGCATATGGTTTTACAGATATTGATGAAAAGCAGTAAAGTTTTTAAGAATAAACATATCACCAACCAATTAACTCTGTACCATTTTAACCCTGTAATAGAACAATCACTGGTCATTAAAAAGCTGCAGGTGGATATTATTAGGAGTGACGAGGTAATCGTGCCAGAAAACAACATTTTCCCAGCAGGCGGGGATCCGCCGATTTCCAACAACTGCCACGGGCAGGCAGCTTGGGGC
This sequence comes from Mesoplodon mirus, assembly GCF_964341445.2. Classification (NCBI taxonomy): domain Eukaryota; kingdom Metazoa; phylum Chordata; class Mammalia; order Artiodactyla; family Ziphiidae; genus Mesoplodon; species Mesoplodon mirus. The sequence goes on from NC_138991.1 coordinate 55,471,266, forward strand.
TGTCACATCTGCATGCGATTCGGGCTTCCAGGAGAAAAAGTGCCCCCTGCACTTTATCCTGATTCCTTCCCTTCCTGCTTCCCAAAAGCTTAGAGTAGAAAGGCTGTAGCCAAATGGAGAGAATGGGGTGCACAACAAGAAGCCATCCAAAGACTGAAGGTAGAAAACACTCACCGATCCGTGGTTTGCAGAACTTTTCTTCCCAGGGCAGAAGAAAGATGGGTGGATACAGGGAGTTAGGAATTTGCTCTCTGGGTCAAGGACTAAGAACGGGCAAGAAGAGAGAAGGCTGGGAAGCCAAGTAGTGGGGGGAAGAGAGAGAGAGAGAGAGAGAGAGAGAGAGAGGAGCCCCAAAGAGAGAGGGAGAGAGGAGAGGAGGAGGAGGAAGGAGGGAGATGGAGGGGGAGAAGAGGGAAGCAGAATAAGAAAGAGAGAGGAGAGTAGAAAAGGAGGGACAAGATGGGGAGGAGGGGGAGAAAGGGAGAGAAATCATGGGGCTGAGTGGAGAGAAAGGACAGAAGCTCGAAGACCGCCACGCTGACACATTCGCCATTTTCTCTGTTCCACGTCCCGCAGGGAGGTCACCATTGCCCGGCCCTCATGACACATGCCTGGAGACAGGAGAGCCAGACAGCCCCAAAGCAGCGAGTACACTTGGCAAGAGGTGGCTCCCATGGAAGCTCCTTCTGGAACCAGGGCCCTCTAGACGCTGAGTATAAGGGGTATGCCACGGGGGCCATGAAGTCTGGGTTAAACACACGAAACCTGGAGCATTTCCACTGTGGATGAACTGTGGGAAACACAAAACTGCCTAAATGACAAAACCCGGATGGATGTGGCGTGGCACGAGCAGTGCCCACGACTGCCTCACGTGGCCCGGGAGACTGCGGTCCCCGCTGGGTGGGGGCTGGGAGGGAAGGCTGTTCTGTCCCTCCTGCCACCCCAGGAGGGGCTCAGCGAATGTTCATTGAATGAATACATACTGCGCTGTGACCCTAAACTCCTGGGCTTTCCCTGCCTCTGCGCTGAGTGGACTGGAGGGGAAAGTTTAAGAAGAGCTGAAGGAGACGGGGGACCATCAGTGGCCTTACTGGTTCAGAAGCTGAGCAGAGCACGGCCACTTCTGGATTTCTCATCTCCCCCAGGCTAACGTGAAGGGGCTGCTTGAGTCTCACAGAGCTGAGGACGAAGCCACATCTCTCCGTGTCCCCTGAGCCCACCTGCCAAGACAGGGGACAGGAGAGAGAGGGGGGTGGGCTCTGGCCACAGTCTGGGAAGATGCTGCTCGCCCCACCACCCAGGCTCGCAGAGAAGCTTTACTGGGATGGTTTTCTCTCTCGTCCTCTAGCCCAAGAGTTCCTCTGCAGGGGAGATGTGAATTTAATGGCCATCGCTTTTCACCACCTCATTTAAAAAAAAAAAAAAACCAAAACCTTCCAGGTGTATTAAATGGAAGAGTAGGCGTTCCTGGCCCGGGTTAGGGAGCACGTGGCACGTGGCCTGGGTGAGGAGAAGGATCTGTCTACCTATCACCCTGGACCAGGTCACTCTGCCGGCCTTACTTCATGCCCTGACTGAGCGAGATCACGTCCTGGGAGGTGGGGCACCTCATTCCCCCTGCTGTACACGATGACCCACCAGCCCTGTGTCAGGTGGCTGGAAAGTCTGATGGATGCCGACTCCGGGCCCTGGACTGCACAGCATCCTGGGACACAAGTATCAACTCTCCTGCAAGGAGACCTATGCGGCTGAAATAACTCCTGGTGGAATTTTTATATTTTTAGTTTTTGTTCAGGCAAGGGAGGGTAGGGAGAAGAAACAACCTGTTCTTCCTGTGTAATTACAAGACTTCATGGTGCTTGGAGTGGGTATGAAAAATCAAGGTTTCCAGAAGTAACTGTTGATTGCACTTCAATCAAGACTCTGAGACAGTCCTGCTGAGTCGGCAGGGAAGGCCATCTCGGCCATTCCGGGGGTCCTGCCCCCATCCCCCACCTACCAGACACCGTGGGCACTTGTGTGGTACCCAGACCACGTAGAGGGGACCTGCAGGGACTGGCATGCTTGCTGCCAGTCTGCGGGGTCCTGGTTTCTGCTCCCGCACCACTGAAGGCAGGGGAGGGTTTTTGTCCACGCTGGGACCCCACCCTCTCTCGGAGGTCTCGCCTGGCCGGGGGCCCGGCTACTGGGAGCTTCACCGCATTCCCCATGAACCCTCACCTGCCTCATCAGGAGGCCAACAAAAATGCAAAGGAGTCTCTCTGTAAAGAGAAACAAACTTCAGGCTTTTGAAAACAACAGCCAGGAAGGAAAGCAGCTTTGCTGGGACTTTCGATTTTCACCAGAAATCTCCCTTCAGACAAGGGAGCTGGAAAGGACCAGCTGGGTGTGACTGAGGAACCTGGAAAAGGGAATTACTGGAGGGAAACAGATTCACATCTTAGCCAAGTTATTTTTTCTTAGGTTTTGTTTCTCCAGTGCTGGGGGTGAAGGTGGGATACAGGGAGCAAGCGGACACAGGTCCATTCAGCTGTGCCAATGGACTACAGGAAAAGGGAAGGACTTCCGAACACCTCTCTTCCTTTTTTATGTAATTACTTACATCCTGCCTCATTTGCAAAAAAGCTTTAAGGTGGGCTTAGAAAAGGTGACACCACTCTCTAAAAACAGTACGTGAAGGAGGTGACTCTGGGCCAGGCAGCTCTGAGGGCCCCGGGCCGATGCAGGAAGCGAGGGCCGGGGGTCCTCAATTAGGAGGCACGAGGCGGTTTCTGCTGCCTTAAGGAGCAAAACTGAACATCCTTCTCTGCCTCAGAGGTGCCACGGTCCCTTCCTCCCCCGGTTCTTCACTGAAGGAGGAGCTAGAAGACTGGGGGAGCGGCCTGGACGGGGAGGCCAGGCGGGCTTCCTGGGGGCCTGGGGAGTCTCGGCTCCAGCTGGGGCAAGGGATCCACGGCTTTGAGCTCAGGGGCCTCAGAGGCCATCTCCTCAGACTGGAGGAGGCCAGTGGGGGGACGGGGGATGGGGCTGGCCAAGAAACACAGCGGCGGGGCAGGCCTGGAAGCCAGGGCTCCAGATTCGCTACGCAGTGCGCCTTCCTGAGATCAGGAGGCTAAACGTTCAGGGGACACGTGAACCCCTGGCCCTGCTGCCAGGCCTCGGCTGGGTTCTCCTTCACTCCTCCCTCCCTTCTCTCTTCCACAGGGCCTCTCCGCCGGCTCCTTGCATTCCACTGGACTCTCCTGAGATGCTCTTCTTGCCGCCTCCCCAGCCTCAGGTGTCCCTGCAGAGATCGCTGAGCTCTGGTCGCCAAGACTGTCAGGCTCTCTGCTCTCCACTCCCAGTGCCCTCCCTGGACACAACCCCTGCCCCGCCCCCACCCCTTCGTGTCCAGGGATGATAGTTATTATCACTTGGGTCGTCTGCCTGCCCTTAGGAGGCACCATCACCACGTCAGCAAGAGTGGTGTGGCCACATCCTTTGCTTTTGTACCTCCCCGTCTGAAACACTCTCCACGTTTATAATGATTAACATCCACGTTCCCCATTAGAACTTGGCTGTTTCAATCACAAGTGTACGTCGCCCAGCTCACCCTCCCTTCCCAACTAAAACCAGACACCAGCATCCCTTGCTTTTTGAAAGTTCGCTTTATGACAGTTCGCTTTCACAAAAGACCTACATTAGCACGTGTTTTCGATAACTGAAAGAAATCCAAAAAGGATTCTCGCTTTTACAAAAAAAGGTAACTGCTTCTTCACTTGACGCCATCTCAACTTACAAAAGATCTCACAGGAACGCTCTGCTTTCTGATAGAGGGGGAGACCTGTATTCAGTAGGTGACTGACAGTGACCACAGAACAGAGAAGAAACAAAAGCTGCAGATCTCCATGATGAGCAAAGTTATCAGCCCCACGACTAACCTTCCAAGTCACCACCTGATAAATGTCGCGAGCAGCTCTAGATAAAACTGGGGCTGTTTTGGGGCACAGTAGCTAGGAAGGGGTCTTGAGATACAACAGGAAGACAAAGGGCTCCAGGCAACACATCTGTGCTCTTCTCTGTGCTGCTGGCAGCATGTTCTTATACAAGTCACTGCTTTTGGTTTCCTCATATAAGAAAGAAATATAGGGCTTCCCTTGTGGTGCAGTGGTTGGGAGTCCGCCTGCCGATGCAGGGGACACGGGTTCATGCCCCGGTCCGGGAAGATTCCACATGCCGCGGAGTGGCTGGGTCCGTGAGCCATGGCCGCTGAGCCTGCGCGTCCGGAGCCTGTGCTCCGCAACGGGAGAGGGCACAACAATGAGAGGCCCGCGTACCGCAAAAAAAAAAAAAAAAAAAAAAAAGAAAGAAATATAAAAGGAGGCGGGTCAAAACCGGACATCCCACATGCCAAGATGGTATATCCACCTCACCTGATTCATAAAGCCCATGTCTGTCTTTTTGACCCCCAGCTTTTCAAATATTAAGTTATAGTACCGAATACATATTTCAAAATGCATGTACACACACACATGCACACACAGAGGTGAGCTCTCCATTTTATTCAAACCCTAATATTCTATGACTTTATACATTTAGGCTGAAAATCTCCGCCTTAATGAATTTCTCAAATTCCGAAGGACCCATAAACTCCACACACTGGTCTTCCCCGTTCTCCCCACCCTGTGAGGATATTACCTTGTCACCAATATCAGCTGCCTGTGGCAGTTATGACCATGAGTGATGGGTCAATGACACTGGGGGGAGAAGTCCGTGGAGGAAACGGGTGTTGGAAATGGGTTCGTTTCACTGAAACATACACTTAGGGCACATACCTATGGGGTAGACAGTGGGCCACGTGGGGGGGATAACAAGAGGAAAAGGCAGGATCTTGTGTGTGACCCAGAGGAAGGTATTTAACCCATGGAGTCACAGCTTCCTCATCTACAGAAACAGGGGAGATGATACTACTGCCTATCACAGAAGGTGGCCAAAAGGATTAAAGGACAATTGTAAAATAAAATTCATGTTCTACAGCAAGACGAGAAAAATTTAAACATAAAAAAATTTCTCTGCCCTTTGGCCTCCTCTCTTCCCTCTACTATGCGTTGTGTATCTGCATTAGGCATCGACCAAACTGCCCCCATCAGCAGAAATGCCTGCTCAACCATAAAGAGTGACCTTCTCCCAGCATCAACAAGACAACTCCTTACAAGATAACCTTCCTTCTTGATCTCTTCTCTTTTTTTTTAACATCTTTATTGGAGTATAATTACTTTACAATGGTGTGTTAGTTTCTGCTTTATAACAAAGTGAATCAGCTATACATAAACATATATCCCCATATCTCTTCCCTCTTGCATCTCCCTCCCTCCCACCCTCCCTATCCCACCTCTATAAGTGTTCACAAAGCACCGAGCTGATCTCCCTGTGCTATGAGGCTGCTTCCCACTAGCTACCTACTTTACATTTGGCAGTGTATATACGTCCATGCCGCTCTCTCACTTTGTCCCAGCTTACCCTTCCCCCTCCCCGTATCCTCAAGTCCATTCTCTAGTAGGTCTGTGTCTTTTTTCCCGTCTTGCCCCTAGGTTCTTCATTTTGTATCCTGCTACTTTACCAAATTCATTGAGTAGCTCTAGTAGTTTTCTGGTAGCATCTTTAGGATTCTCTATGTATAGTATCATGTCATCTGCAAAGAGTGACAGCTTTACTTCTTCTTTTCCGATTTGGATTCCTTTTATTTCTTTTTCTTCTCTGATTGCTGTGGCTAAAACTTCCAAAACTATGTTGAATAACAGTGGTGAGAGTGGGCAACCTTGTCTTGTTCCTAATCTTAGTGGAAATGATTTCAGTTTTTCACCATTGAGGACAATGTTGGCTGTGGGTTTGTCATATATGGCCTCTATTATGTTGAGGTAAGTTCCCTCTATGCCTACTTTCTGGAGGGTTTTAATCATAAATGGGTGTTGAATTTTGTCAGAAGATTTCTCTGCATCTACTGAGATGATCACATGGTTTTTCTCCTTCACTTTGTTAATATGGTGTATCACGTTGATTGATTTGCATATACTGAAGAATCCTTGCATTCCTGGGATAAACCCTACTTGATCGTGGTGTATGATCCTTTTAATGTGCTGTTGGATTCTGTTTGCTAGTATTTTGTTGAGGATTTTTGCATCTATGTTCATCAGTGATATTGGCCTGTAGTTTTCTTTCTTTGTGACATCTTTGTCTGGTTTTGGTATCAGGGTGATGGTGGCCTCGTAGAATGAGTTTGGGAGTGTTCCTCCCTCTGCTATATTTTGGAAGAGTTTGAGAAGGATAGGTGTTAGCTCTTCTCTAAATGTTTGATAGAATTCGTCTGTGAAGCCATCTGGTCCTGGGCTTTTGTTTGTTGGAAAAGTTTTCATCACAGTCTCAATTTCAGTGCTTGTGACTGATCTGTTTATATTTTCTATTTCTTCCTGGTTCAGTCTCAGAAGGTTGTGCATTTCTAAGAATTTGTCCATTTCTTCCAGATTGTCTCTTTTATCGGCATAGAGTTGCTTGTAGTAATCTCTCATGATCCTTTGTATTTCTGCAGCATCAGTTGTTACCTCTCCTTTTTCATTTCTAATTCTATTGATTTGAGTCTCTCCCTTTTTTTCTTGATGAGTCTGGCTAATGGTTTATCAATTTTGTTTATCTTCTCAAAGAACCAGCTTTTAGTTTTATTAATCTTTCCTATTGTTTCCTTCATTTCTTTTTCATTTATTTGTGATCTGATCTTTATGATTTCTTTCCTTCTGCTAAATTTGGGGGTTTCTTCTTCTTCTTTCTCTAATTGCTTTAGGTGTAAGGTTAGGTTATTTATTTGAGATGTTTCTTGTTTCTTGAGGTAGGACTGTATTGCTACAAACTTCCCTCTTAGAACTGCTTTTGCTGCATCCCATACATTTTGGGTCATTGTGTTTTCATTGTCGTTTGTTTCTAGGTATTTTTTGATTTCCTCTTTGATTTTTTCAGTGATCTCTTGGTTATTAAGTAGTGTATTGTTTAGCCTCCATGTGTTTGTATTTTTTTACAGATTTTTTCCTGTAATTGACATCTACTCTCATAGCATTATGGTCAGAAAAGATACTTGATATGATTTCAATTTTCTTAAATTTACCAAGGCATTATTTGTGACCCAAGATGTGATCTATCCTGGAGAATGTTCCATGAGCACTTGAGAAGAAAGTGTATTCTGTTGTTTTTGGATGGAATGTCCTATAAATATCAATTAAGTCCATCTTGCTTAATGTATCATTTAAAGCTTGTGTTTCCTTATTTCTTTTCATTTTGGATGATCTGCCCATTGGTGAAAGTGGGATGTTAAAGTCCCCTACTATGATTGTGTTACTGTTGATTTCCCCTTTTATGGCTGTTAGTATTTGCCTTATGTATTGAGGTGCTCCTATGTTGGGTGCATAAATATTTACAATTGTTATATCTTCTTCTTGGATTGATCCCTTGATCATTATGTAGTGTCCTTCTTTGTCTCTTGTAATCGTCTTTAAAGTCTATTTTGTCTGATATGAGAATTGCTACTCCAGCTTTCTTTTGATTTCCATTTGTGTGGAATATCTTTTTCCATCCCCTCACTTTCAGTCTGTAATGTGTCCCTAGGTCTAAAGTGGGTCTCTTGTAGACAGCATATATATGTGTCTTGTTTTTGTATCCATACAGCCAGTCTATGTCTTTTGGCTGGAGCATTTAATCCATTCACATTTAAGGTGATTATCGATATGTACGTTCCTATTACCATTTTTTTAATTGCTTTGGGTTTGTTATTGTAGGTCTTTTCCTTCTTTTGTGTTTCCTGCCTAGAGAAGTTCCTTTAGCATTTGTTGTAAAGCTGGTTTGGTGGTGCTGAATTCTCTTCGTTTTTGCTTGTCTGTAAAGGTTTTAATTTCTCTGTCAAATCTGAACGAGATCCTTGCTGGGTAGAGTAATCTTGGTTGTAGGTTTTTCCCTTTCATTACTTTAAACATGTCCTGCCACTCCCTTCTGGCTTGCAGAGCTTCTGCTGAAAGATCAGCTGTTAACCTTATGGGGATTCCCTTGTGTGTTATTTGTTGTTTTTCCCTTGCTGCTTTTAATATTTTTTCTTTGTATTTAATTTTTGACAGTTTGATTAATATAAGTCTTGGTGTGTTTCTCCTTGGATTTATCCTGTATGGGACTCTCTGTGCTTCCTGGACTTGATTAACTATTTCCTTTCCCATATCAGGGAAGTTTTCAACTCTAATCTCTTCAAATATTTTCTCAGTCTCTTTCTTTTTCTCTTCTTCTTCTGGGACCCCGTATAATTCGAATGTTGGTGCATTTAATGTTGTCCCAAAGGTCTCTGAGATTGTCCTCAGTTCTTTTCATTCTTTTTTCTTTATTCTGGTCTGCAGTAGTTATTTCCACTATTTTATCTTCCAGGTCACTTATCCGTTCTTCTGCCTCAGTTATTCTATTGATCCCTTCTAGAGAATTTTTAATTTCACTTATTGTGTTGTTCATCACTGTTTGTTTGCTCTTTAGTTCTTCCAGGTCCTTGTTAAACGTTTCTTGTATTTTCTCCATTATATTTTCAATATTTTGGATCATCTTTACTATCATTATTCTGAATTCTTTTTTAGGTAGACTGCCTATTTCCTCTTCATTTGTTAGGTCTGATGGGTTTTTACCTTGCTCCTTCATCTGCTGTGTGTTTCTCTGTCTTCTCATTTTGCTTAACTTACTATGTTTGGGGTCTCCTTTTCGCAGGCTGCAAGTTCGTAGTTCCCTTTGTTTTTGGTGTCTGCCCCCAGTGGCTAAGGCTGGTTCAGTGGGTTGTATAGGCTTCCCGGTGGAGGGGACTAGTGCCAGTGTTCTGGTGGATGAGGCTGGATCTTGTCTTTCTGGAGGGCAGGTCCACCAGAGTCTGGTGGTGTGTTTTGAGGTGTCTGTGGCCTTATTATGTTTTTAGGCAGCCTCTCTGCTAATGGGTGGGGTTGTGTTCCTGTCTTGCTAGTTGTTTGGCATAGGGTGTCCAGCACTGCAGTTTGCTGGTTGTTGAGTGGAGCTGGGTCTTGGCATTGAGATGGAGATCTCTAGGAGATTTTTGCTGTTTGATATTACATGGAGCTGGGAGGTCTCTTGTGGACCAATGTCCTGAACTTGGCTCACCCACTTCAGAGGCACAGCCCTGACGCCTGGCTGGAGCACCAAGAGCCTGTTATCCACATGGCTCAGAATAAAAGGGAGAAAAGAATGAAAGAAAGAAAGAAGAAGATAAAATAAAATAAAAAGTTATTAAAATAAAAAATAATTATTAAAAGAAATTTTTTCAATAAAAAGAAAGAAAAAGAGCAACCAAAACAAAAAACAAATCCACCAATGATAAGAAGCGCTAAAAACTATACTAAAAAAAAAAGAAAAGAAAAAAAAAACGGACAGACAGAACCCTAGGACAAATGGTAAAAGCAAAGCTATACAGACAAAATCACACACAGAAGCATACACATAACACACTCACAAAAAGAGAAAAGGGGGAAATATATATATGTATCATTGCTCCCAAAGTCCACCTCCTCAATTTGGGATGATTCATTGTCTATTCAGGTATTCCACAGATGCAGGGTATATCAAGTTGACTGTGGAGATTTAATCCACTGCTCCTGAGGCTGCTGGGAGAGAGTTCCCTTTCTCTTCTTCGTTCACATAGCTCCTGGGGTTCAGCTTTGGATTTGGCCCCGCCTCTGCATGTAGGTTTCCCGAAGGCATCTTTTCCCTGCCCCAACAGGACGGGGTTAAAGGAGCAGCTGATTCAGGGGCTCTGGCTCACTCAGGCTGGGGGGAGGGAGGGGTACAGATGCGGGGCGAGCCTGCGGTGGCAGAGGCCAGCGTGACATTGCACAGCCTGAGGTGCGCCGTGTGTTCTCCTGGGGAAGTTGTCCCTGGATCACAGGACCCTGGCAGTGGCGGGCTGCACAGGCTCCCAGGAGGGGCGGTGTGGAGAGTGACCTGTGCTTGCACACAGGCTTCTTGGTGGCGGCAGCAGCAGCCTTAGCATCCCATGCCCATCTCTGGGGTCCACTCTGATAGCCACGGCTCACGCCCGTCTCTGGAGCTCCTTTATGTGGCGCTCTTAATCCCCTCTACTCACGCACCAGGAAACAAAGAGGCAAGAAAAGGTCTCTTGCCTCTTCTGCAGCTCTAGACCTTTTCCCGGACTCCCTCCCGGCTAGCTGTGGCGCACTAGCCCCCTTCAGGCTGTGTTCACGCCGCCAACCCCAGTCCTTTCCCTGCGATCCGACCGAAGCCCGAGCCTCAGCTCCCGGCCCCCGCCCGCCCCAGTGGGTGAGCAGACAAACCTCTTGGGCTGGTGAGTGCTGGTTGGCACCGATCCTCTGTGTGGGAACCTCTCCACTTTGCCCTCCGCACCGTTGCTGCGCTCTCCTCTGTGGCTCCGAAGCTTCCCCCCTCCACCACCTGCAGTCTCCTCCCGAGAAGGGGCTTCCTAGTGTGTGGAAACCTTTCCTCCTTCACAGCTCCCTCCCACTGGTGCAGGTCCGTCCCTATTCTTTTGTCTCTGTTTTTTCTTTTCTCTTTTGCCCTACCCAGGTACATGGGGTGTTTCTTGCCTTTTGGGAGGTCTGAGGTCTTCTGCCAGCATTCAGTAGGTGTTCTGTAGGAGTTGTTCCACATGTAGATGTATTTCTGATGTATTTGTGGGGAGGAAGGTGATCTCCATGTCTTACTCTTCCGCCATGTTGAAGCTCTTCTCCCCTTCTTGATCTCTTAAGGGGTCATGATGACCCACCACTTTGTACTTGCATATCTGGATTGTGTCAACTGTCAATAATGCATCATTTCAGGTCCAGCCCTCTGTCTCACAAAAACTTATATAACTGTGCTTTGACTTCTAATGGGTGGAATGGTTCTCAGAGCTTTCTGAGATGCTGTTCCCGGGTTATAATCCTCAATTTGACTTGAATAAAAGTTTCCATTTCTTTCTTAGATCGACTGATTTCTTTTTAATTAATTAATTAATTAATTATTTTTGGCTGCATTGGGTCTTCGCTACTGCGAGCGGGCTTTCTCTAGTTGCGGCGAGTGGGGGCTACTCTTTGTCGCAGTGCATGGGCTTCGCATTGCAGTGGCTTCTCTTGTTGCGGAGCATGGGCTCTAGGCACATGGGCCTCAGTAGTTGCAGCACAGGGCTCAGTAGTTGTGGCACGCAGGCTCAATAGATGTGGCTCATGGGCTCTAGAGCGCAGGCTCAGCAGCTGTGGTGCATGGGCTTAGTTGCTCCAGGGCATGTGGTATCTTCCCAGACCAGGGCTCGAACCTGTGTTCCCCTGCATTGGCAGGCAGATTCTTAACCACTGAGCCACCAGGGAAGTCCCTCGACTGATTAATTTCTGTCAACACAATGTACATTACAGTGCCTGTGGCAGAAGCCCGGCTGCCTACCCAATGGCCAGCTCCCTGCCTGTCTCACCTACTAGGAGAGCTCTCTACCTGCTCAGGGACTGAGACAGGGAGATGCTCATTTTCCCAGCTTTGCTTTCAGCGAAACCATGGCTATGTGACCTCATCTTGGGTCAGTGGGATCTAAGGGAAGTCCACAGGAGGGCTTTAGGCAAAGATTTTTCTTTTTGATTAAAAAAATAATGTGTGAGTAAAAACCTCTCTTCTTCCCACTTGGACACTGTCTTGTAAAGAGGAAGTGCTAACAGCTCTGGAAGCCACTGATGTGATTAAGCTATTGAATGCCTGAGTCCCCAACTGTTTGTTACGTATATTAACTCCTATTGGTTAAGTCACTTTGAGTGAGATAATATGTTACTTGCAGCAAAAAGCATTCCTAATATAATGTTTAATACTCAATAATTTTACTAGAGTCTATTTCTACACCAAATCAGAAATGGAGATGTCCTGAAAGGCCAATATAAGAATTATGGCCAATTCAGATTGCCTCAATTAGCAAAGATAAGAGATTTTACAAAGCAGATCTCAAAGGAGAAGACGTCCCTGACAATGATCAACAATAACCAAATGCCAGCTGCAGTGCCCTGTGAAGACGACGGCCAGTAGTACATCAGAACTGGGGGTGGTACCTCCTTGAGGCCACCCCAATTGTATTCCAGCAACAGAAACCGAGAACATATATGTGTTTAGCTCATCCAGATTTACATGCCAGCTGTGCCTATGGCTCCACACAAAGAGGCAGCATTAAACTGGGGTAACATCTTGGGAAACCTCCTTGGAGGAGGCCAAGAGGGTGATGATGCTGTGGGATCATGTACAGGCACCTTGGAGACGCTGGTGAATAATGTCACTGGTGCAACCCAGTACTCAATAAGTGAAGACTGTACTTGAATTCAAAACAAGACTAAACCTAGCACCAACTGGGCAGCTCTGGGCTGGTGAAACTATAATGTACTGGGGCTTGGGCATTAATGCTTTCAGGCTTCCAGGGAGTCCCATTGGGAAAGTGAACTATGATCCTAGGTTTCACCTCTGAGCCCAGGTCTCTCCCTCCAGCAGAGCTCACCCCTCTGCTAAGCCTCCCCGGAGCCGCTCGACACGACCCTTGCATTTCAGCTGCTTGATGGGGCTCCGTCCCCTCACCAGACCCAGACACCTTGAGGACAAAGGTATCTTGCTCCTTGCCGCCCCTAAGGAGGCTGGTGTGGAACCCTTGATCAAGTAGATGCTAAAGGCTTTTTTGAACACACAAACGTTCCCAGAGACATTCAGTTCAACAGGGGGTAATTCTTTTATGTTCACTTTCAGGTCTAATTGCTTATCACAAGTCAAGTGGTTCTTAGGTCACTAAGGGTAGTGTCTGCACGGCAGCTGTTTGCCAGGCGCTGTGCCAAACACGTTTTCCATCACTGTCTGTTGTCACTTTGCAAGGTGAGTGGTGTTCCGTCCCTCCCACCCATACCTCTCTCTGCAGCCCTTATCTCACGAGACTGTTCTGTTTACTCAGAGCAACTGTCCCCCTCTAGACTGTGAGGTTGGAGGGTAAGTGCAATGTCGAGTCTTGCTCACCCCAGGCTCTGCAGCGTTTAGCACATGTCTGTCATCTAGTCGGCCCTCAATCCACAGCTTTCGGATAAATAAAGGAATTATACTATGAAAGGGGAAAAAGAAGTTCCTCCTGTTTGAGAAGATAAAGGCAGTAACAGAATAATAGTGACACGTATGTCCAAGGGGAGGCAAACAGGCTTTTTCCGTTTGGCTTTTTGTTTTCACCTGTATCAGGCTTTCCCAGAAGCCTTGAGCATCCCAAGAACAGCTGGAGGTTAATGTGCTGTAATCCTCAGAGGTGCGGAGGTGCCTGACTTTGTGGGATGGAAAGTCCTCAAGGAAGGAGAGAGCGAGAACAAAGGCAAAGCCCCCCACAGTTTCGCTTATCATGCAGCACAGAAGCCAACCTGGCTGGAATGAAACTCAGAAATCAAACGATCCACAGCTGTCTTCCCCGCCTGCCTGGTTCACAGCAGGTGTGGTGGGAAGGACCTGACGTGAATGAGAGAGAATCCCTTCGGCCTCAGAACTGGTCCCTGTGTCCCTGTCCCCACACTTGGAATGGTAACTGCTGGGGCAGAGGCTTCTGATCAGCCCATGTTACTGCAGCTGCCATTCCCATTTCTGTGCGTGGCTCAAACATCTCATCCGTCTCTACTTAATGAATCCCTCCCTCTCACATAGCTATACACTAAGCAAGCATAAAGATGGAACCGTAGGTAATAGCAAACTTGAGGGCCTGAAGAGTAAACCATCTTAGGACAGAGATGAAAAGGGCTGAAGCACCCGAAGCCTGAGGTGCAAAAACATGACCATCCTCCAAACCACCTGCGGCCCATGCAGCCTGCCAGACCCTGTGATCTATTATTAATATGAAGAATCATGGGCTTTCCCTGCACTGCATATATAAATATGCTCCCCTAGAATTAACCTTGAAAACATCTGCCCAGGCTACACAATAACCTTTTGGGGATGGGGGAACCTCCAACACTGAAGGAGTCTTCCTGGGGTACCGCCTTTTCTCTAAGTCAAGACAGCCTCCTGTGGCCCCAAGGAAAGGGGACTTATTCTGGAAGGAAAAAGCTTTGCTGAACCAAAGCAACTTTTACAAAGGAGACTTAATTAGTTGTGCTGAGCAAATGGAATATTGCACTGCAGCCAGTCTTTCTGGTGGCAAAACTCAAAGGCTGAAATAAAGCCCCACGCAGGGGACTGCTTCCGGCTGTGCTGACACTAACAACGCTTTTCAGAGGGGCCTAAGGGTTCAGAGAGGACGTGTATCGATGCATTATTTCCTGCCGGCCTAGCGGCTGTAATATGTGCATAAGGGAAAAAGATTGTTTTGAGGTCTAACATGCCTTTATGAACACTACAGTAGGATATTAAGATAGTGGGCGTCAAACTGGTTTGGAGGTCGGGGTATTTGGCAAATAAGAGAAAACATTTGCAAAGGTATAAACTAGGAACTAATTGATTAACAACAAGTATCACTATGTCATGTGGAAGGGACAGAAAGTCAGACCCACCATGACAACTGTGTATTAACACAGAGAGAGAGAGAGAGAGAGAAACTGGGCAAGACCAGTTAGTAAATAGGGTTTTTTGTTTTTTTTCCATTCTGTTTGTTGCTATTTAATCATTTTGTCTCTGGCTAGTGTCTGCTGGCAGCCAAGTATTAGTTAGCAGGGGCCAGAAGTAAGAAACATTTGTGGAAGAAAAATTTTAATTGGGAAAGTTCTGGACATCAGTTTTACTTTTGCTCTGAAAATTGGTCAAAGGCTGCCTTTTCTTACTTTTATTCCAGAACACACCTCAGCACCCACCTTGGGACCTGGGAGTAGAGTGTGGAAACCATGGTGCTTGGAGATACAAACTTTTTTTAATAACTTGCATTCAATCCAGTCAAGGGACAGCACTTCTGGCCAGAATCCTTTGTGCAAAATATACACCCAGACCTCTCCCACAAGACAAATGGTGAGAGCCCAGTAACACCGGGAAGCAGGTGACCTAGCTGAGTTCCTCTGCAGTCAGAAGTGCCACAGTTCCCAAGCGTCCCAGGGCAGGCTCTGGGGACCCTGCCACTGCTCAAACAAGAGGTTCTGAGGAAGCATCCCTGAAACTCTTCTGTGGCCAGAGCAGTCATGGCCAACAGGCCCTGCTTTAACAATTTTCCAAAGCAAACTTGCCCACAGCTTGGCTCTGGGTTTTGCAGGGCTCTGATGTGTGTACTGCAGGGGGCCTGGAACAGATGGACAGAAAAACCCTGGCTTGGCGACAGGGGGGCCCTTGGCCCATGGCCTCAGTGATGCAGGGGGCCATCCACACAGGCAAGTTCTTGGTCAGGCTGGGCCCTTCCAAGGCAACTGCCCCGTCTGCTTCTCGGATTTTTAAATCTGGACTCTGCTCACAGTCACAGAATCTGTGCAAACCGGCACCTTGCCAGAAAATGCTTTGGGGGCTGAGAGTCATGTTACTGAATGAGCTGCTTCTCTGTGTCTTTGTTTTCTCATCTATAAAATGGGGATAATAAGCATTTGTTACCTCACTGGGTTGTTGTGAGGACTGAATGAGCTATTTTATGTAACATACACAGACCACTGAGAGGTGGCATTTCCCAAATATTATTCATTCCCATAACCACTGTCCTAAACTTCTTGCTGTTTTCACTATCATACATTTAGTATTTTTCTTTAAGCTGACTCACTTTCTTTCTGCTTAAATTTATTTTAAAAGGCAACTGTACATCACCGTGGTAAATGGAAAAATAGTAGAAGGCAGATGTAAAAACAAATACAATGAAAGAAAACAATGTAGTTAATTGAGCTGGAGTCTGTTGCCTGCCAAAGGCCTTGATCCTGGGCCTTCCTCTGTCTTTGCTAAGATGCACGATTAGAGGGCGTTAAAGGCCTAATGGCCACGTGGAGACTTTCTCTTTCAGGTCATTGCCAGTGATGGAAGAGCTGAAAGGCGAGTGGCCTTCTCCCTGCAGAACTATTTATTGGATGTCCTGTCTCTGTCTCCCTAAAACCTCACTAAGCACATAGAAGATCACACAGAAGATCATCTTGCTTTCCGCCACTCTGGGAGAGACCACCATCCATCATCACCATCCAACAGAGCTTCCTGAGATGACGGGAATGTGCTGTATCCGCGTTGTCCAATACGGTAGACACCAGCCACATGTGGCTAAGAAGCACTTGAAATGTGGCTGGTGTGCCTGAGGAACTAGAGTTTAATTTCTTCCCAGTTTGATTAAGTCAAATTTAAATGATGCCACCAATCGTGGCACGGTGGTTAAGCATCCTCCTGCCAACACAGGGGACACAGGTTTGAGCCCTGGTCCAGGAAGATCCCACATGCCGCGGAGCAACTAAGCCCATGCGCCACAACTACTGAAGCCCGTGCACCTAGAGCCCATGTTCCGCAACAAAGAGTATCTCCTGCTTGCAGCAACTAGAGAAAGCCCACGTGCAGCAGTGAAGACCCAACACAGCCAAAAAAAAAAAAAAAATTTAAATGACCACACGTGGCTAGTGGCTGTCGGACTGGATGGTGCAGATCTACTGAGAAAGCTACATGTGCTGATCCTTTTGTCTGGGCCCTTCAAATGAACTATGGTTCATTTTGAGGTTATGCCCTTGGCTTCCTTGGAGGGAGATCTTAAGGAAACCTGACAGTGATTTGTCCTAGGGATGTAACAGGGCATCATCTACCACATTCTTTATCATTGCTTCATCTAAAGCTCTGTGAGGACATTTCTTTTAGAACTCTCTTTGAGGAACTGACATATTTTCTTCTCATTAGCAATGGAATTATCCAAAATAGCCACATTTCCATTTTCACACTGGTTGCCAGGAAGCTCAAAGGAAACTTACAAACCAATGAGAGCAACCACATAGGATCTCATATATATGTATGTATGTATATATATGATTTCCACTGTTCCCTTAATGGAAACACTCTTAGTTTACATCTTCTCTGACTCTGATATTTTATTTCTTACTTCTATTTTATCACTCTTTTCTGAGTTTCTCTAGAAATTATCTCAAATCTTTTGTGGAATTATATAAAATGCATTTTTTTAACTAATAAAAATAATGTCCAACAGTACCAGTATTTTACAGGAGTCACTCTCTCTCCAATATCATTTATCATTTAAAAAACAACAAAAACCAAAAAAAAATCACACTGTAATGAAGACTTTCTAAAATGCTTCCAAACACATGCTCAGAGTTTGCTCTTAGGTACCAACCAGAAGCGTTGTTAGCTAAAAGGAGAAAAACAGTTGCATTCAACACACTCCAAGATCAGGAGAGATTTCAGACAGCCCACGGTGTGGGACACAGCTGCTCTACGTGATGTGGGAGCTGTCAGCCTCTTGGCTCCATGAAATCCAGGCCTTATCCTCCACGCACTGGCTGGACCACACCCAGGAAAGCTCTGGAAATGGTCAAGGATGGGGAGAGTGTGGCTCGAATCCCACGGTGGCCACTGTGGAAACAATCTCCCAGGCAACGGCATATTTGCTGTGTCCATCTCATTCCTTAACTGGCTTTCAGGAGCTAAAAACGGCCCTTGCTTCCTGGGGTGAGGTGAGGGGGAGGAGTGAAAAATGAAAGGTCAAGGAAACCTCTCAAGCGATCTCGCATTTTAATTTTGCTCTAAAATAAAGCTGTCTGCTTCACTTTTTTCATTCTCCAGGCAACACCTCCCAGCTTTCTGATGACCGCAAAGCAGAACATGAAGGACGCTCAAATAAGAGACTTTTGTTGGGGCGGGGGGGTTGGTTTGGGATAAAAGGAGAAGAGGATATTCGGAAATCTGTCGTATCTAATTCTCTTTTCAACCCGGAGCTGAGAGCATCAGGAACACTCAGATTCTCTAACACTTGTTAAAGTGCTACTGTCGTCCAGCTGAACAAGTAAACTAGAATAACTGTCCAGTGCAAAGTTCCTTGCCAAACTCTAGCTCCTATGTCCATGAGATTTCAGGTAAGAGGCGTGTATCATGCTTAAGCCCATTCCTATATAACCCACGCCCACTGCCAGTCCTGCCATCAAAGACTAAACACGGCGATCATTTTGGAAGATGAGAAACGAATACCAAGTGCCTACTGGACACCGTGTATTTCTAATCCCAATAACAACAGCTTTGCAAAGTAAGCATTATTATTATTTCTGTTTTACAGATAAGGAAACTGAGATTTACCTAAGGCCACAAAACTGAAACCAGGGCTTCTATTCTCAAGTTCAGTGTCCTTTTTTGCACCACCCCAGTCTCTGGGGAAACTATCCTAATAGCTGAGAAGACTTCTTCAATGGTCAATTCCCCATTAAGAAAAATGGCAACAACACTCAAGGCTCTTCACGGAGCTCGTGGGGAATAAGAACAAAACGTAATGAAAGTTGTTGTGGTATCATTCAAGAGCAGAAGCAGAAGTGGCTAAGAGTCAAAGTTGAAAACAGGACAGTCCCAGGACAAGTGAACGCCAACAGCTGCAGATCAGGTAAGAAAAAGAAAGAGAAACAAGAAAGCCAAGAAGAGGGTAGGTAGGCAGGGCTGGAAGAGGCATCAGAAAATCCGAGAAAAGATGGACAACTGGGGTCCCAACTGTTGGGGCAAAATCACCTCCAAAACAAAGGCCCCCTGGTTTCAGACACTCAATCCTCTACCGGGGAGGGGGTGATCAGCTCTACCTCAAGGAAGCAGAGGGCACAGCTGCAGTGTCCACTTGCCAAGTGGCTGTTGCCCCTTCGTCAGCAAAGAATGGCCTGGTTTTTATCTGGGGAGCCCCCTCACCCCTCTCTCAGTCACATGGTCAGATGAGGGCAACTCCAACCCCAGTGCCAGTGGGGGTCACATGATTCGAAGCTGGCCCATCACAGGAGTCCATCTCCCGACCCTGGGGTTTAGGGATGGGCTTGGGATCCAAGACAGACCCCTGAGAGATGCCGGGACAGGCTGAGTCTGGTGCTGCTGGGAGCTGCCTGGTCCACCCACAGAGGGCGCCAGCCTGAAAAGGACGCCCAAGCAGAGGAAACCAGGGGAAATGGGAGCAGATGTCTGACCACAGGTCCAGGCAGGTCTGAGGCCAGACCCACCCCTGGACGTTTCAGTTGCAACACGAGCCAACAAATCCCATTTCTGCTCAAGCAGTCCGAGCTGAGCGGTCATGGCCACACTAGGAGGCCCGACAGCACGAGAAAGCTCCACCCTGCCTCCTTCTGTCTGACAGAAGGATCACTTCCTCGAGGAGGTTGGGCAGGTGGATGCTGGCATTTGGAGGCTGTGGCTTCTACGTATGGCACTCCATCGCCCAGAGGCAAAAGCACCAAAGAGTAACAAACAAGTGTGGTCCCCACCCCAGCGGTGACATCTAACTGAAAACCAGGTAATTACCTGATACACGTGGAATGCATTGGTGGCTTTGCCCCGGAGAAACACTGACGGGATCCAGACGTTGATCAGCGCTCGGTTTGATCTGAACAAAAGAAAGATGCAAAGTGGTCATTTCAATTTACCAAAAAAAGGGAGGAAGCTATCTTCTCCTCTAAGAGGCAGACGATGTATGGCAACACCTATTACACTTAATTGTAAGCTAAGGCATCAGTTTCCATCTCATTACTTGGTCCCCCAAGATTATTTTTAAGGGACTTAGTTTAAACTATATATATATATATATTTTAGATGTATATATGCAGTTTGTATTCTGGAATGAGAAAGAGCTGCCCTTCAGTCCCTACTAACTGAGTGACCGTGGCCCATAATTTATCTGAACCTCAGTTTGCTCATCTGAAGAGGGGGACGATCACCGGAAGCCCCCACGAGGCGGGGGAGGGTCAGGAGCACTCACGCCCACAGGGCTTCCGGAGCGTTTGGAGGAGTCATGCTGCCCCCTCACTGTGCCCACTTTAGACCCTGACCCCCACTTTAAGGTCAGGCTCCACGAAAGAGCTCAGGAGACCAACGCTCAGGCTATGCAAGAGATAGCTCTTTGGGGTGGGGAGAGGGGGTTCCAGGAAGCCAGGCACCGATAACCGCTCTTGCAACTTTTCCAAAAACACTGTGTGTGGCTCGAATAGAGCAAAATCATTTACGGAGCACATACACTGCAGGGCTCCATGCTGTCACCTAGATTATCTCGGTTGATCCTCGCCGGCTATTTGAGAGAACTTCAAGGGTTCTTTCGGTTATGTGACAGTTCCGCCTTACGTGATGACTTGAACCTAACTCTGAGTCACTGGGCGCACACGCCCACCACCACCACTCTTCCACCAGCTGGATCTACATCATGTGAAGCTGATAAGTTAACTGTCACGGAAACTTCCAGATCAATCATTAACAGCTCTCACAACAGTGCTGTGCAATTCTGGAAGGGCTGGGAGGTCCTAGCCCTTGTTTCTGCTAGGAGTTTCTCCAGGGCTAAACGCTTTTCCTGGAGTTCTCCTTATCTCTAAACAGCAGCTCTTAAAAATTCGCCAGCCTCTGGTGCTTAGAACACAGTTTGAGACACTAATGATGGAAGAGTCCATGACTCAACAGCCTCACAACCTCCACGGTAAAGAGCATTTCATTTTCACAAAGAAATGCTTCTCTCCTGAAGCAGCATTTCTTCTAAGCTCTGAGCCCAGGTGCTGACCGCCTTCATGGGGCAAAATACACCCTATTGATCACCTCCCCAGGGCTCCAAGTACAAACTGCCATTCTGAGGCACCAAACTGATTTGGATATCAGTTTGTGACACCCGTCCTGGAAAGGTCCCCAAAACTGTGCTAGTGACTAGAGTGTTCCCCTTTCATTTCTGTCGGGAGGGGGGGGGTGTAGAAGTGTAACTGACACTCTGGTTTCCATTAACCTCCCAGGATTGGTGAGGGCTGGACCACCTCCCAGGGCTCCAGGAGGTCCCTCAGGTCCCCCCGTACGTGTTCTCCCTTTCAGAGCACATAGCTCACTGTACTAGAATTGACTGTCCTCTCTCTCTTAGACTTAGAAGTGTGAGTTAAGGGAATAAAATAATGATCCCAAGTATGGAGGACCAAATAAGTTGGAGGAGTCAAATCTACCAGGGCACTTGGTATGCAGGGAGGGCCAGGGGAGGCTGGGGATGGAGCTGAGGTCAGCCAGGGCCCTCTCTGCAAGAGAAGAGGGAGAGGGAAATGGCGCTTCCCTCTGGCTTTAGTGGAGATGATCAACCTGAGGGGGAGGAGGAGGAGAGATGAGGTGGCTGGACCCGGCAGAGGTTGCCTGAGAGCAGGGACCATGGCTGATTCATCCCCTCCACCCACGACCTGGCACGACCCCTCCCCGCAGCAGGCACGTGATAAATTCTTGCTTTATGAATGAGTCCCTTGCGCCTCACGAGTGGCTCATCTCCGGGATCCCCTCTGCGGCTTTCACCTCTCTCCCCAGCTGGTCCCCCCTTTCCCTCCACCAGGCCACCATCCCATGATCCTTTTCACTATGTACTCCCCTCCACACTGCCCCCCAAAGGCCCATGCGAAGCAAACTTGTCTTTGATTTTCATCCTTCACCTCTTAACCTCCACGACCCCCCTCACCAATCTAACAGGCACCTCCACCTCTACCACAGCTGCCTCTTGATCCCCTCCGAGCTTTTCATAACCCCACTCTTGTGATCTGCGCCTTGTGAATGAGGAAACTCAGGCTGAGAGAGGTTAAGCGGCTCGCCCAAGGTCACACCAGCATGAGTCCTGCAGTTAAGATTTCAACTTGGCTCAGCCTGGCTCTAACAAAATGCTCTTCCGATGCCCCGCCCTCTCTCCTGGGGAAGCTGAACCTTCCTCTACTCAGCACAACTAAATGAGAGAGGAGGGAGGTTCTGCTTGCCCTTAACTCAGGACTCACTCCTCTCTTCACCAGCCCCAGGGGATTACTGGTCCCCAAACCGAGGCAACTTGATCAGAAAGAGTCAGTCTGAAGACCAACTAAATTCCTTAGGGGTTATCAGCAGAGGCGCCAGACAGAATTAAATCCAATCAAAAATCAGACCAATGTACTGAACTACTGTCGTTTCCAATAGCCCAGGAGTTGCAAACTCAAAATTTGAACGGGAGACACCCAGACAATGGAACGAGTGGAGTGGGTCACAGTCAGACAAAAGGGAGAAGTGGGGACTGCAGCAAGCTGACAAGCATGCACCCTGGATGGAAGAAGCAGCTGCTGCTCAGCTCTAGCTGATGGTGGCCTTGCTGGGATTCCTTCTTTTAAAGAAAATGGAGATATTTAAATTTTCATGTGATACCTTCCGACTCTTAAATGTCAGCCAAAAAGAAATTGTTTTTCAATACCCAAAGAGGGAGATAAAAACACATCTGAAGGCCAGACTCAGGCTGCAGGCAAACAACTCCCCACCTCTACAATAACCAAATCAGCCATGCAGATTTCAACAGCGGTTGCTGGTTCCCTCTATGGTCCTGGGACGCAAGCCAAGTAACAGAGTCTTGTTTCTAAAGGGCCCCTCATGAGCAGATGCTGTGGACTTACGTTTCAAAATCCGACAAACTCTGGTCTTCAGATGTTTGACTCAAATCTCCAGGCACCTGCCGTAGGGAGAGGGGGAAGGGGAGAGAGAAAATGCATCATGGTTACCATGGTTTGCATAATCACAGGAAATTCTGCTTCTCAATGACCCCTGAGCATTTCCTGTTCAGAATGAGGTGAAGAAGCAGTTACTGGAAAACAATAAGAGATTTTATGGAAGGATGGTTAAAGACGGAGTTACAGTAATAAAAATATGCCACCATGAAAGACCTCAATTACCTTCACAGAAAAAAAGGACTGTTAATCCTACTGAGATCATCATGCGTGTGTAAAAGCATGTAATTTTGGAGCTATAGAGGCTTAATTAGGAGCTGAGAGGCAAGGTATCAAATGTGCAAAGGCAAAAATATGCATCATCACCGTGATAACCATCACGCACAGACACACGTGGTGTGTAAACACAAAGGGGAATGTCTGTCCCCCAAATGGCTCTATCCTTTCCCCTCACACGTGTGAGCAATTTAAGGCAGCCGAACATGACTTTCTCTTGTGACTCAGAAGGGCCCCATGAGAACAGGATTGGGTGCAAGAAACTAAAACGCCTGGTGGGATGGCAATTCTCATCCAGAGCAGACAGCGAATGGCCAGCACTTGTAGATGCTCAATAAATCGTGATGTTATCGTACCCTGGGAATGAGCTTCCTTTTGTGATAGGATCGAATTTGAACTGGAGAGAACTTAAGACTGTGGATCAAAACTAAGAAGAACCAAGAGGGTAGAGAAGGGTGTGGGGTGACGAGGGAAAGTTTCACACTGTGCACCTGTCGGGGCATTCTCCTTATCCTCAATCTTCATCAATCGTGATAAGGATCCGGGGGTGGGTAATGCTCCCTGCCCCCCAGATGAGGGAACTGAGGATCACAGAGGCTGAACTTGTCCAAGGCCACACATGTAGGAAAGGGATACGAATCCAGGTCTGTCCAGGCTTTTCTGCTACAAACGCTTAGCAAACAGAGGAAAAGCCAGCTCAAAGGTGATAGGAGAAGGTGAGACTTGGCAAAGTCTTGCCTGTACAGAGGATAAGAAGACACTAGAAGGTAGTCCTTAGAGAAACAGCAGGCTCCTTCTGGAGGCAGGAGGACGCAGTGGTTATGCAGCCTGGGCTCTGGGACCACACGGCTCAGGATCCATCCCGAGCTCCTGTGTGGCCACAAGCAAGTCACTTGACTTCTCTGCATCACACTGTCCTTGTCTGTAAAATGGGTATGTATAATACTAATACGCACAAGGTTGTTCTGAGAACAAGAGGAGTTGATATGTGTAGAGCATGTGGAACAGTGCCAGGCAGGTAGAAGGGTCTCCTTGACTGACCTGTGCGCTATAATAATATGACAACTCTTGAGAAGTTGTCTGTTACCCTTGACACCACACATGAATCTGCCCACAACCTGGAGGTGTCTCACCTCATACATGGCAGCCCTGAGGGAGAATGGCCCAAGCTGAGCCCTTTCCAGGTCCCTGGAACTAAGCAATTCAATTGGGCTCCGGGCTGCAGGCTTTGTTAAGCAGCTGCTGTTAAGAGATTCTTTCAAGCCCAACAAGGAGAAACCCGCCTAACCGCTTGAGAGAACATCAGTTTCAAAAGATCAGGAACTCCCTGGGCTGTGGGTCGGGGTGGCCCTGCTGTTAGAGGGACTGTTATTTTCTTCTGGGCAGCTGTGGTGAGAGCTGGTACAATCTATCAGGGGAAGCCACGAGGCTGTGTGTACTGAGATATCTAAAGACACCTACATCCTTTGACCCAGAAATCACAGTCCTCTGCTATCCAGAGGAGACAAAGACGCCAACCAAAAGGATCTAAAGGTCCAACTAGAGAGGAATGATTCAAGAAATTATGACATGTCCGTATGAGATGCCTGGTTTAAAAAGAAACGAGTTACACACACACACACACACACACACACACACTCATGAAGGTACGAGCACAAAAATAATTCCGGAAAAGGATCTAAGAAAATAACAGTGGCTATTATTGATAACAGATTAGGAGTGGGATTGGGGAGAGAAATGATGCTTATTTTTCATTTGCTATCTTTCTGGAAGATTAAAAAAATTTATCTTTTGAGTGAATTGCTTTAAAAGAATTTAAATGTGCTTTTGAAGAATGAGATAGCATTCCACGTGCAGTTATGAAAACACCTCCAAGATGGACCATCACATGAAAGCAAAAGTAGGGTACAGACGGTGTGTCTAATACACCAACTTGGGTGAGAAAACAGAGAATGAAGAATATCAAATTGTATTTGTTTTTGCATCAAGAAGGTAAAGAAGTGAAGTTCAAGGCACCAATCAAAGGGGCATCAGCCTGTGGGTGCTGGGGCGGGGGTGGGGCCCAGGCAGTGGGGTGGGAGCGAGGCTATTTAGTCAACACTCTTTTGTATCATTCGAGTTTCAAAATAATCTAATACTAACAATTAAAAATGTAAATTAGAATGCATTATCCCACCAAAAGAGTGCTTTTGATAAATTTCTAATGGCATAGAAAAAAAAAGCTCCTGGTCTCTGTTTAATAAAAAGCCGCTATGGGGAATTCCTCGATGGTCCAGTGGTTAGGGCTTGGCGCTTTCACTGCCAAGGGCCTGGGTTCAATCCCTGGTTGGGAAACTAGGATCCTGCAAGCCACAGGGCACGACCAAAAAAAAATTTAAAAAGAAAAATAAAAAAGCTGCTACGGACTGCAAATGCCTAGTGCGAGTCTTGAATATAGCTCATAATGACTGTGGATCAGTATTAGGATGAAAGAGATCCGAAAGACAGTGGGGTATCAGAGAGGGCAGCCAGGTGGATTTGTAGCATGGATCTGAACTTTCCTGTACTTTCTACAATGAAGATGCATTAATTGTGTAAATACTAACAGATACCTACTATATTGTACATATACACATACATAATATATGCCTACATTAATTATATACATAATACATTAAGTGTGTATCGCATTACTGCATAAAGTGAATAAGACAGTCTTTCCAATCCTCCCCCACAGGATGGGAGAGGCTGTGCCCTCAGGTCTTCTATTCATGGGGGACAAACGAGGGCTAAGGCTGGCTCTGAAGCGCCCCCTTCCAGACACGAGTCTCCCCTCAGCTCTTCCCCATGGAACCCAGTGCCTTCTCTGGTGGGGCTGCACGGTGTCTCTCCACCTCTCTTCTCTGAGCTTTCCCTCAGCATCTGAGCCTGGGGAAGGTTCTTCGGTACAATGTGAGGATCAGGTAAGCAGATCGGAGGAAGGACCCACAGACTGTGAAGGCACCAGTGGCATCATTACACTGCCTTTAAATGCAGGCTCTTCTCAAACGGGACGTGAACAGAGCTTGGACCCGGGGAACCTCATTCATAAGAAGCAAGGTTCTGACTGTCTGCCCCACCAGGCTGAGGGGAACGGTGACCAGAAGCAAAAGATAAGGTGAGGTTTTTAAGGACAGATGTCACTCCGAACAAAGAGCTTCTGAAAACAATCAATTTTTAAAAGAAAGTATCTTCCTGACAGATAAATTTCCCTGCAGGGATGCTTATTTGTAGGGGGACCCTCTTGGACAATGGATGTTAAGTATCTGGGAGTTGTTAAATCCTCCCAACTCAGGAGTTTTTCTTCTTTTTTAAAAAAAATTTTCCTTCTTAAACAATTTTTTTTCTTTTAAAAATTTTATTTTTATTTATTTAATTTTATTTTTGGCTGCATTGGGTCTTTGGTGCTGTGTGTGGGCTTTTCTCTAGTTGCAGCGAGCAGGGGCTACTCTTCGTTGTGGTGCGCAGGCTTCTCATTGCGGTGGCTTCTCTTGTTGCAGAGCATGGGCTCTAGGCACACGGGCTCAGTAGTTGTGGCTCACAGGCTCTACAGCGCAGGCTCAGTAGTTGTGGCTCACGGGCTTAACTGCTCCGCAGCATGTGGTATCTTTCTGGACGAGGGCTCAAACCCATTTCCCTTGCACTGGTAGGCAGATTCTTAACCACTGTGCCACCAGGGAAGCCCCCAGGAGTTTTTCTTCTGATTACTGGCGTTATTGGCATCAGCAAGCCAGGAGACATTTATGTGTCTGCCTGAGTTCAGGGAGGCTGGCTGGAAAAAGAGTCCATGAACTTTCTGACCTCGGTGGAATAGATCTTAAAAATCAGGCCAGGCTCTACAGCAACTGCAGTATGTTAATTAATGGCCAAACTTATTAAACATCTTAACATGTTCTCTTTTCATTCTGTCTACCCAGATTGGAGCTAGATAGCATCTGGGGTTTACAGTAAGCATCCAGAAAGCTGATTTGACTTCATATTCTGGCAGTGAAAGACTTGTGGGGTAGAGATTTTGGAAGAAAAATCAACTTTCTATTGATACTGGCCACAAACATCCCTCGTGCCTTCCTGAAGCCCTGGGGAGTCTTGGAGGACACATCTCTGCAATGGAGCCTTCTTTTTGATTCCCTCCAACGTGGAGCACAAGTAAGTGTGGTTGTCCTCATTTGCTTCTCCCTGGCCCTGCAGAGAAGGCGGCTCACCATCTGGCCTGCGGTCTGGGGGTTCGGCGGTCAGTATGTGAGTGCAGAGAAAGGAAGAGCCCATGGCTGGAGAAACAGAGCAGCCAGGATTTCTGGGTCTTTCTGTAGCAAACACCCCAGGCGCTGCATACACAAGGATGTGGAGGGACAGGCGAGACCCACAATCAGAATCCTTTTCCATCTCTGGGTATACAAGTCAGCCTCCACTGATCATGAAAGTCGTCACATGGCTCTCTGAAGGTCCTGCTAGAAAGCAACAAAGACGGAGGGCAGAGGGGGCCAATGCGCATTGAACGTCTACTATGCGCCAATGTATTGGCACATTATTAATCCTCAAATAAATACTGTGAAGGACGTAATATCTCAAGTCATGCTTCCCTCCTTTCTTCCCCCAGCCTCTTTGTATGGCTGGCTCTTTTCACATCTTTTCAGATTCCGCTAAAAGATGACCTCCTATGAGATACCTTCCCTGATCACCAGAAATAAGCAGATTCCACACTGCCACCCTCTACCATTCCCGGTGCTCAGGCTGCAATTATTCCACACTCTGTATTGGTCCCTCCCTGCGAGCCTGGGGACAGCAGCTTCCACGAAAGGTCATTCACACAGGCCCTGGCATGTTGTGGGCACTGACTGAGCACTTGTGACTGAAGGAAACAAGTGAATGATGAGGGAAGCTCCATTTCCACGGAAGTGTCAATCAAGTTTTAAACTGTTCTGGAGCAAATTCGAAATCATCATGCATGAGAAGGATGAGTTAGTTTGGAGACAAGAGGAACCAAAGGAAGAGAACCATGTTCCTTGTCTTCTAATTATAGGGCTCTTGGATTCACTGCTCAAAAGACAAGGCAAAAAGGCAGACAATACAGGACAGCAAATCTTTGTCCCAATCGTGAAAAGACACCCATAATTTATGTTTTCCAGTCACTTTCTCACACATCCCTCTTTTCACATAGCCTTCCCTTCAGCAATTAGCTCTCACTTTGCACTGCCAGAAACGACAACTATTTCCCATCCCACCGACACCTTGCTTTCTCTTCTCACTTTTTAAGAAGAAACAACATGTGAAATGCACGGCTCTGTCTCCAGCTTGGTCGCTGGGCCAGAGGACAAACAGGCTCAGGGCTGCTGCTTTGAACACAAAGCAGGCCTGGGCTTTCCTCCCCTCAGGGAGGCTGCTGCCAGGTCTGGACCACTTTCAGGGTTGTGTGTTTATCTGTTAATTTGTTCTCTGTTTTACAAATATACAATTAGAGGCATCAGCTGAGGCCCGAGACTCTCTACTGGGAGTAAAGAATGGGCAAATAAGAGCTTTAAAGAGTCTTCAATTCAATTCTGAGTAGCCCTGGAAGCTTGCATAAAGGCAGGCTAGCACACTTCTGTGAATTAGTTTTTGATGTGTCTGTTTTTCCCAAAAAGACTCTGAGGGTCTCAGGAACAATATTCTCAGAACCCCAGATGGTATCAGGCACATACTGATTGCTCAGAGCATGTTCCCAATGGATGGATAGATGAACAAATAGACAGATGGGGGACGGGATGGTTGGAGGAGGGCAGGGATGAGAAGGGAGGGGGCGTGAGAAAATTATCTAATTTACTAAGAATGGACATCTAGTTTCTTTCCAAGCAATTAAGATGCATGGACAACATACGTACATACAAAGGGCTTGTTAAGTGGCAGTTACTCTCATTGTTCAGGGGCAGAGTTCAAGGATGCTGGACAGAATAGGCAGGTGTCTGGAGCCTAGCAGTCCCCATGCAAGAGTGAGGGGCCAGCTGCTCCACCACAGATGCACACACCGTTACTCAGACCTTAAGTCTGCAAATCCGTACTAGGTTCCTCTTATGGGCCAGACACTCTGGGTACCAGACAGGCAGCAGGGAGCAGGGGAGATGAAGGCCTGGGGCCCATGGAGCACACAATCCATCCAGGGAGACAGTCTAGAAATAACTGAGAGCACAATTACAGTGTGAAAAGTCCATGGAGAAGAATCAAGATAACTAAGGTGTCTGGGAAGGCAATTCGGGAAAGAGGTTTGGAGGGACCGGCGCTGGAGCTGAGGCCTGAGGGAGGACGGCGGGGCTCTGGTCTTTGCTCAGGTAGAGGGAAGCCTCCAAAAGGATTTAAGCAAGGGAGAGACTGGGCAAGTCCCCATTTGAAAAGTCACTCTGGGCAGCAGGCAAGAGGGAACAGCCAGGAGGCTGCTGAGCACACGTGCACACCCATACACACACACACACACACATATGCACAAATGCACACGCGCACACACACCCATATGCACAAACCCATATGCACACACACACCCATACACACACACACTCATACACATACACCACCATACACACACACACCCATAAACACACATACTTATACGCATACACCCATACACACACACCACCATACACACACACCTCCATACACACACACACACACATCCACATGCACGTGCACACACAACCATATGCACAAACACACACCCATACGCACACACACCCCCATACACACATACACTCACACATACACACACACCACCATAGGCACACACACCCATAAACACACATACTTATACGCATACACCCATACACACACACCTCCATACACATACACCCATACACGCACTCATACGCACAAACACACATCCACATGCACACACACACCAATATGCACACACACCCATACACACACACCCATACACATACACACACCCATATGTGCACACTCCCATACGCATACCCATACGTACACACCCGTATGCACACACACCCATACGCACACACACACCCCCATACACACACCCATCCATACGCATACACCCATGTGCACACACCCATATGCACACACACACACACCCACACACACCAATATGCACACACACCCCATACACACACTCATATGCACACACACACATGCACACATACCCCCATATGCACACACACCATATGCACACACACACCCATACACAAACCCATGCACACACACACACATGCAGATGCCATCTCAACTTGGCACACCAGATAATTTGCCAACGTCTGCCCATTGCCTTTTCAGCAACAGATATTTTAAAGCCTCACCTGTAAAGAAAGTACAAATCCACAAGTGTCTCCAGTTTCTCTAGGCTTAATTACTAATAGAAAGCTATTCTTCAGTTATGAATTCTCAGCCAATCTCTAGCGAAAGACTTAGGCTTCCTAAGAAGGAGCTGAGAGCATTCGACTCATCTAAACCCTCTCCTGCTACACATGAGGACACCCAGGGCTGAGGAGTGGCTGGGTCCCCCCCCTGCAGGTTTCTATGGCCCCACACCACAGCAGGGGTCATGCCTGCTCCTGACAGATCTCCAAAGTTTCTAGCAGGTGCTGCAAGGGCTTAGTGGCCAGAGCCTCCCCTCCCCCAATGCCCTTCTTCAGCAAGAGCAGCTTCTAGGGACTTCCCGGGCTGCCCAGTGGTTAAGAGTCTGCACTTCCACTGCTGGGGGCGCAGGTTCGATCCCTGGTTGGGGAACTAAGATCCTGCATGCCATGCAGCCAAAAAGAAAAAGAGCAGCTTCTATCATACTTTGACCCATTTCCCATATCGAGTTTCCAAGGCAGAGCTCCTTTTAAAGAAAAGGGTACACAAGCATGATTTACTTAAGAAGAAAGAAGATTAGAAAACACTCAACAAGCTGCCTCATTTCACCTTTAACTCCCATTGAACAGCCAAAGAAATGGAGGTACAGAGCAACCAGAAGATGCCAAGGAGAAGCAGAGTTGTGCAAACTCTAGAATCCAAAACTGCTCTCACCAGGACTGCAGTGTAAGTGGAGAGTGAATGTAGGATTTCCTTAAATACACAGCAAACACAACTGAAACTGTCACTTAGAAATTAGCCAGGGACCACCAAGCAGCATTTAACAGCATTAAGATGTATCAAGGAGGTTTAAGCGGCAGGTCTGCGGAGCTCATTACTGCAGACAGGAGCGGATCTGAGTCTATCTGGTGATGCGCTGGAGACACTAGGCTGGAAGGACAACAGAAGGACCCCTCCAGGCCCGTTACCCCAAATACTGTCTTCCTGCAAACAGAACAGCCCTCATGAGCTCGCACAGACACGTGTGCTGCTGGGGGAAACCCTCCAGGGCAGAGGGGGGGCTTGTTCATTTTTACATTCCTGGTCCCCAAACCCAGTACCTCCCCAGAATCAAAATCAACAGTTGGCAAACTATGGCCCACAGGCCAAATCCAGCCTGCGTTTGTAAATAAATTTTCATTGGAACACAGTGACACTGGTATGACATGTGTGTTATCACCTATGGCTGCTGTCCACTCTAACCCCAAAGTTCAGTCCGTGTGACGGAGACAGTACGACCCACAGCACCTAAAATATTTACTCTCTGGGCATTTACGGAAAAAGCTGGCCAACTTCTGCTGTCGTTGATGGCTGAACAGATGTAGAAAAATCATCAGTAATTTCAAGGAAACACTTCCTTCTTCTCTGTGGGGAGGAACAAATGTTTGAGCTCCACAGCTTTGTGAAACGACTTTCAGTACTTGAGAGTAAAGAGAGCCCCCAGATCTGGATGGAGGGGGAGGGATAAGAAATGACATTTATGGATCCAGGCCCTTATTTACATTCATTTACATCATTCTCACAGCAACCTTTTAACATGAGGATTTCGTGTCCCATGTTCTACAAGAGGCTCAGAGAGGCTCTGCGATGTGCCCGTGCACACAGCAAGAATTCAAACCCAAGTCTGGCTGAAATCAGAGCTGTGCTCTTTTTACTGCACCTGCCGCCTCCCCGCAAAGCAACAAGGGTGCAAAACGAGAATCCAGGCTAATCCCTGAAGGAAGGAATCTGTTCCTTGTAATGGGAAATGAAGACACTCGGGCAGTCAGAGCATGTATACACCTGGGCTCCCTGCGGCTACTGAAACGTCTGGACTGTATTTCTGCCATTACAAGTGTGATGATTACATAAGCAGATGAGCAGGCACTGCTGACTTGCAGATAAAAGCATAATGACTCTGGAATGTTTCCTCCCAGGGTTCTTTCTGGGGATTTAATTTCTACCCCTTCCAAATAAGAGAGCCACACCCTAGAGGCTGCTTCAGGTGCGTGAGGTGGGTTGGAGGGGTGAGTTTCTCAGGAAATTCTTTAGTGAATCCCTTTGGCTGCCCAGGTCCTCGGGAAACATGCAGCGAGGGTCTGGTGTCTAAAGGCCAGGGAGACCTGGGCTTTGCCAGTTACTAACCGTGAAACCTATGCCCCAGTTTCCTCTTCTGTAAAGCGGGGCCAGCACTCACCCAACCCCAACCTCTGCAGCGTCCGTTTAGAAGCTGCCCAGCATGCTGCCTGTGCGGTTACAGTACATCGTCCTCAGCCGCCATTTCTTACCTTCCCTGTCACCTCCCTGCGGGAAGAGGACAAAACAAGACGGGGAACTCGGGCCAGCTCCACACTTTAGCAATCTTGCCTTCAGCTCGGGTGTTTTTTTTTTTTTTAAATCAGAACCCATTTCCCACTACTGAGAATTCACCATGTCTCCTGATCTGTCTCCGGGGCAGCACAGGGCCTCCCACCAGCTGCTCCGAGCAGAGCAGCACCGGCCCCACCAGCAAGAACGGGCACTCGAGCAGGCTGTCCACGTTCTCCTCAGCCCAGCATTTCTAGCCCCATCCAGCTGTGCCACAAGGAGCAAAGAGAACTGATGTAGTCCAGTGTCCCTCCCAGTCGGTGCTAAGGCACCGAAAACTGAACGGCCAACTTGGTTTCTACACGTCAGCAACAGAAACCTAGATGTTACTCTCTTTGATTGGATCTGTCCGCTCTGCTGGAACAGGAAGCTTCCTGTTTTATTTCTTACCCTTCAACTCCCCTCTTATTAAGACTGAGCTTGTATTTCCACATGTCTGTGAATATGGCCCAGGCTGAAAACGCACCTGTGGGTTTTCCCTTTCCTGTACTTTCAAGATTTCGATTTTTTTGGTAAGCAAACCACTTTTTTTGATTGACGTTTTGCCAAGAGGCCCAGCGTTAGCGGCAGCGCCCTGGCTGCTCTGCAGGGCATCACCCTGGAGGCTGCGGGTTGGGGGACGCAGTGGAGAGCAGATCAGTGAGAGCGCAGGGCACAGACGCCAGAGCCCAGCGCCTGGGGGCCCTCTTTCCAGTGCTGTGAGCCTAGCAAGTGGCTCGACCTCTCTCTGCCTCTGTTTCCTTCTCTGTAGAATAAATACAGCAATTCCACCTCCCTCGTAGGGTTGTCTTGACAAAGAAGTGAGACAGTTGATGTCAAGTGCAGGCAAGAGTGCCCGGGAGCCGGGGCTCCAAGTGCAGCCATGGCTGCATCACCCAGAGCAGCCCAGCACACGAAGGCCCAGGGGGAGTCCTCGCAAGGCCAAGTACACTGGGCTGGGCGTGGAGGCGGATCTTGCGCTTCTAGAAGGTCTGAGCGCCTCTCACTCAGCACACCCACGGCGGCTCAGGGGCTGGCGAGGCTTGGGTCTGGGCTGCTGGGTCTCCCGTCAGTTCTGGAGAACACGGTCCATCTGGCTGCCTCACTTCCCAGCACAGTGAATACCATCTGTGTCCTCTACATGAGAAAACCCAGAAAGGTGACTTTGAAAAGTCACCCAGAGGCATCTCATCTTGTCTTCTTTGTCCATCTAGACCTATTATCACCATTTGTCAACAGGCAGTCAGCCAAAGCACATGGCTTTTCCTTCGTTTGCATGTTAGCCCCTGAGGTTTGGGGCAGCTGGAGACCATGCTGGGAGGGGACCACAGGCCACTGGGCACAGCTCCCATGCATGTCACTCAGCAGGGAGAGGGGCCGCTGGGGCCAAGCTGGGTGAGAGCCCAGGGCTCTGCCCTCCTCTCACCCACCCCAGCCCCTGTGTTCTCTTTTCAGAGGCCTGGAGCCCCATGGGACACAGCTTGAAACCCACCACCCTGGAGAAAACCTCCAGTTTCCTGAGGAGGACAATCCCCAGGCACAACCGCCAGGAGCTCTGGATTCACTCCTGCCACCGGCCATGTCCACTCCAGGTTCCTTCCTCACCCAATTCCCTGGACTTATGCCTTTCAAGGTTGGCATCTTTCAAACCCTACAAGGCTGAGGTGCCTCCACTCAGCAAAGCCTTTAGAACCTGACGTTCCTCTTTTACAAAGACAGCTGAAGGCTGCCCCGTGGTGTCCCCACGGTACTTTGTATGTGTGGCTGTTACGGCCCCTCCCACGTGCATGGAGATCACTAGTTTACTCCCTACTTCCCTAGACACCTGCAAGCTGACCGGGCACCAGGCTGTGCTTTCACCCACCTCAGACACCCAGGACCTATCGTGGGGCCTGGCAACAGGGTAATAATCCGTGATAACATCTATCTTTCTATCCTAACAGAAAGGTCTGGAAGGATAAGGACCAAACTCATCAGGATGGTGGTCTCTGGGGAGGGGAATGGAACTGAGGGTGACTGACAAAGAGATTTTAACATGATGTCTGAATATTTACATTCAGAATGTATTCATGTAATACATGTGCCTCCCAAAACATTTTTTTAAAAATAATAGCAGCTGTAGGGGCTTCCCTGGTGGCGCAGTGGTTGAGAGTCTGCCTGCCGATGCAAGGGACACGGGTTCGTGCCCCGATCTGGGAAGATCCCACATGCCAGGGAGCAGCTGGGCCCGTGAGCCATGGCCACTGAGCCTGTGCATCCAGAGCCTGTGCTCCACAACAGGAAAGGCCGCAACAGTGAGAGGCCCGCGTACGGCAAAAAAATAAAAATAAAAAATAATAATAATAGCAGCTGTAATGACTTGAATGGTGGCCCTCCCAAGTGGTATGTCCACATCTTATGGCCCAGAACCGGTAAATGTGACTTTATTTGGAAAAACAATTTTGCAGATGTAACTAGGTTAAAGATCTCGCGATGAGATCATCCTGGATTATCTGGGTGGGCCCTAAAACCCAGTGACGAGTGTCCTTAGAAAAGACACACAGAGAGACGCAGCAGAAGGCCGGCCATGTGAAGACAGAGGCAGAGATTGGAATGATGTGGCCACAAGCCAAGGAATGCTCAGGCCCGCCAGAAGCTAGAAGAGGCAGGAAGACTCTTCCCCTGGAATCTCCAGATAATACCTGGCCCTGCCGGTGTTCACACTTTGATTTCAGACTTCTGGCCTCCACAACCGTGAGAGAATAAATGTGTGTTGTTTTAAGCCACCAAGCTGTGGTGACTTGTTACATTTATTGATCTCGTGCTCGGTGCCAGGCCCTGGGTTCTACATTTTAAATGTGTCATTACCCTGAGGGGTTGATACTATTATCATCCTCATTTTATAGATGAGGAAACAGACACTCAGAGAGTTGACTTAACCTGCTCAAGGGCACAGGGCTGTAAGTGCCAGAGCCAGGAGTGGACTCAGGTGTGGCGTCGAGAGTCCACTCTGGGCTGTAGCACGTAGCGAAAGAACACGGCTTTGGGGTTTGACAGGTCTAGGCTTGCACGCTTACTGTGCCATCCCAGCCAAGGCCCCCGACCTCTCCAAGCCTCACTCTCCTCAGGTATAAAGCAGGCAAATAATACTTCCCTGCTAGGCTTATTATGGATTAAGTGAAATAATGCAAATAGAGTCTGGTGTACTGTATCCCAGGGCCGGGTACAGAGAAGGCACTCAGCAAGCATCTCCTGAAGTCATGAATAAGGTCGGGTCAGGGTGCTGCTCACAGGCAGGGACGGTCATGTCAGAGGCCAGGGGTAGGAAACGGCTGGAAGACAGGTGCAAACTATTTCCTACATTCACTCACCCAACCCAATCCACTACGCTATCGGCTCTCGGAAACACCAGATGGGTGGGAGGATGGATGAGTCCGTCGATTCCACAGAACAGCTCGGGAAGTTGGTCAGCCTTAGGGGTTCCACTGTGCGAGAGTAAAAGGTGATGGCGTCGATGGCAGAAAGGGAGAAAGAATTCTTAAAGCTGAGCTCCTGTCCTCGAACACTACAAAGGCCCGTTCCTGCACCAGCGCCCAGACAAGCTGCTGTGTGATGTTCAGCGATGGACACCAGCAGTGACCCCAAAACAGCACCTTCCACAAGTACTCACACGTCAAAGTTGACGGCCCTGCCGCACACACACACCAGCGCCTCCCCAAACCAGCTAAACAATGGCCTCATCAGGGCTGGGCGGCCGCCACTTGCTGCCACTGCTGACTTAGGAAGCGGGTCACCAACACCCTCAGTTAGAGCCCCAGACCTCTCCCCGCAGAGATCAGACACGACAAGCAGTCCTGCCAGGGAGAAATCTGTCTAATTTTCGATCTGCCTTTTATCAACAAGCAATAAATAATGAAGTTCTGCTCATCAAAGATGCCAGAGACAGTGCAATTTAACATCTGTTTTATAATTACATCTCCCGAAGTGCGATGCGTCCCCAATCCCCTTTGAAATTGATGACTTCCCAAGAAGACGTTTTTGGAACCGAGTCAAAGCAGCAAGAATACAGTCCTAGACCCACAGCCTGGTCCCTGCTCTGTTTCTAACATGCGGAGTGGCAGCAGGCAAGACATTTCCCGGCTCTGAGCTTCCATTTCCTCCCCAGGAAAGGAAAAGGCAGGATAAAGGGGTGTGGCTCTTTGCTGCCCGGCATCCACTCCCCTCCTGGGAAATCACCGCACCATGAGATTTGTGTGGAACAAACCCTACCCAGCCTGATGCAAGGGTGAGCACCAAATAACACAGATCAGTCAGCATATCCTGTCCTTGTGGCCATAGTGACTGGTTCAAGCTGGTTCAATCAGAGTGAAGCCTGGGGATTTTGCTGGCTACGGTGGACAGTCTCGTTCTTTCTCTTGATGATTACTGAGAAGATGGGACCACGGCTCATCCAGCTCTGAACTTTTCAGTTGCCTAATGTAACAAGTTCCTTGCTCTGCTGATGCCACTTTGGCTTGGGTCCTCTGTTTCTGCCACTGAAAGCATCCTAACTGATACAGAAACGATGATCCCTTCCAGGTCTGGCATTTATTTTATTTTATTCCATATGTTTTCCTAGGAAGGTCAAGCCCTCAAAAGAAAAACCCAAAGGAAAGCCTTCAATCCCTGCTGCCAAGGAGAGACTGGAGCTACTTCAGGACACAGACCATGTCGATCTTGTCTTTGATCTCCAGTTCAAAGCATAGTACGTGGAACTTGGGAAACTGAGAAACTCAACACACACGGACTGAATGGATACATCCATCAGACAGAGGTCTGCAAACTGTGGGCCCCTAGATAAGCTTTACTTCTCTAATGAGCATCGCCACCAGAGCCACCATAACTACCACCAGTATCACGGTTCAGTGAGTGCTACCCCAGGTGCCAGGCACCAAAAGCTCTGCAGAGATTATCTGACTGAGGTCCCATCACCACCCTAGGAGGCAAGTAAGCTGCCACCTCTGGAAGTCACCAGGGCCAGCCACAAATAACTCTGCTCCTTCTAGGTGCCCGGTAGGACTGCGCGTCCTCACTTACCTGCAGTGACCTGTGTCCAGGGGACTTGCTTTGCCAATGAAATAAGAGAAAAGTGATGTGTCTCATATCCAGGTGGAAGATAGAGTGTGTGCTCGGCCAGGCTGCTTTGTCCCCCTCCCACAGCCTGGGTCTGGGTGTGAGAATGATGACAAGATGCAGCAGAGGGCCAGCAAGCCGGTGAAGGACACGCAACATGGATGAGACAGAAACCATTGTTTTCTATAATGGCATTTTGGAGTTCTTTGTTACTGCAGCATAACCCAGCCCACCCTAATATACCACACCCCATTTTACAGACGGGAAAACTGAGGCTCAAAGAGGTGAAGGGCCTTGTGCCAAACCATGCTGTTACTGAAGCAGAGAGGCACGTGTAGGCCTGGAGAACACAGACTTGGCCATTGTTGCTCAAGTTCTGAGGAGTTGTGATCCACCCCCACCTCGCAACCAGGTGACTTAGGGGTTTTACTGCCAGCCCTGCCCACACACTCTTGGTTGGAAACGCCGGGCACTAAGAAAACAGAGGTGTTGATCCCTCAGAAACCAAGAGTCCACCCTGAAACAGCAAAACTGACAAATACCAAGTTCCCCAAACCCCAAGACATGTGAAGGTAGAGACATGTAAGAATATATACAATTCAGTATAATAATACAAAAAGAATGGACGAGAGCGATGAAAGAAATAAAATAGAACTACTATGGAAGACCAGACCAGAGAACGTCAGTATGCAGAAAGTCCTGCCATAGAATTTCCAGATCATAAATTTCTATACAATCATTTCTCTATAATCAAAAAGCAGCAGTGGGCTTCCCTGGTGGCGCAGTGGTTGGGGGTCCGCCTGCCGACGCGGGGGATGCGGGTTCGTGCCCCGGTCTGGGGGGATCCCGTGTGCCGCGGAGCGGCTGGGCCTGTGAGCCATGGCCGCTGGGCCTGCGCGTCCGGAGCCTGTGCTCTGCGATGGGAGGGGCCGCGGCGGTGGGGGGGCCCACGTACCGCAAAAAAAAAAAAAAAAGCAGCAGTAATTTTGACTCAAATGCCTCTTGACCAAAGAGTGAAACAAAACTAGTTACAAGATTCACTGTGTCCACAAAACAAACAAAATAAAAAACAAACAGTGAATGCTGAGAGGAAGCACAGCTTCTCCTGGCGTTAGGACCTGCGAGAACGCTCTCCCATGGGTGCCCCTCAAGGTGACAGGGATGTGAATTAGTGGGTGTCTTCAGCGCAGTCCCAAGCTAGGCAGCCTCCTAACATACGGGCCAGTGGCCCCCGTCCTGGCATTCGTGCCCTGTGTCATCCCTTTCCCTGAGAGTGGGTGGGCCCTACTGACTCACTTCTAAGCAACAGATGAAGGCAGAAGGGATGGGAAACCAGTTCCGAGGTTAGGTTATAAAAGACCGCGACTTCCATCTTGCTGGTCTCTCTCATGCTTTCCTGGCTCGCTCACTTCCATGAAGCAAGTGGCTATGATGAACCAGGGTGGTGAGAAACGGTCTCCAGCCAACAGCCCCGGAGGAACTAAGGCCCTCAGTCTAAGAGCCCCTGAGAAACTGAGTCCTGCCAACAAGCACACGGGTGAGTATGGAAACAGACCCTTCCCCCATCAGGCCTGAGATGTCCGTGGCCCGGACCCAGAGAAAGAACCAACTAAATAAACCACATGGATTCCTGAAACCGTAAGATCGTAAATGTTGCTGTTTCAAAATGTTGTTTCTGCCTCTACGTTTTGGGACAATTTGTTATGCAGAAACAGACAACTAGCACAGTCCCTAAACAAGTATAATGATGAGTTTTGTTCACTGTTTCTGTGTTACCCCTTCATGAATCGTTGGCATACTGCCCAATCCAACCCAGTGATGCTAACGGGAACCAAAATAAGGGGACCTAAAACTTTGATCCTGTGATAAAACAAAGAGAAGTACTTCCCACACATCAGCCGGTCACAAGGCACCGTTGTGATGTTTGCCACATTTGCGTACTACCTGCACTATTGTTTATGTTATTTTTTAAATCAACTCACCTTTTTTAGTTATAAAATTTACTCAAAAGGAAATCACTCTAGCAAATAGAAAACCAACTACACTTGCTATATAGAGAAGGCAAACGGAATCCAATGAAACCAAAAAACTCTATTAAATTCTAGGTGTCAGTGGTTCTCAACACCATCTGTGTTAGAATCACCCAAGGCAATGAGGGGTGTGCGCCGACCCCACTGCAGAGATTCTCCTTCTGCTGAGGTGGGGTCTAGATACCCAAGAATAGATACTTGTAGCTTATGGGCTCTGGCGAGGGCCTGGATGCCATCATCTCAGCTCAGCTCACGTGAGTGTCTCCTCCACCACACTGCTGACTAGGAGGGCCCAGGGAACAGTCCATTCTCTGCATTACTGGTGCCCAGGTCAGCCCCCAACACATGGAGAATGCTACTGTGTAGGCAGTGAATAAATAAACAAGGTATCATCCTGGATCCTGGGGATGGGCAAGATCAGACCACTGTCCAGGGGTAGAAGTGATATTCCAGATGGGGGCCCGGGGCAGAGGGGGCAAGCCCCCTCCAGCCGGCCCTCGCTCTTCCATCAACAGTTTCCCCAGTTAGGACAACACAAATTCTCTCTGCGACTGATGGATAATTTCATACTCAAATTGGAAACGCTTAAACTGAGACATCACGAAAATCGGGGTGGGAGACATATGATAGTTCCTTGAACATGACAGCAAATAAAAAATGAAAACAGCAATGTTGATCATCTCGTGACATATAAATCCATGGTCCCTTGTCGGTGTAGGGAACTGGCATAGAATGTTTCGCTTCAGTCAAATTCATCAAGTATTTTTCTTTTTTTTTAATAATAAATTTATTTATTTTATTTATTTATTTTTGGCTGTGTTGGGTCTTCATTGCTGCACACAGGCTTTCTCTAGTCGCGGCAAGCGGGGGCTACTCTTTGTTGCGGTGTGCGGGCATCTCATTGTGGTGGCTTCTCTTGTTGTGGAGCACAGGCTCTAGACGTGTGGGCTTCAGTAGCTTTGGCACGCAGGCTCAGTAGTTGTGGCACACGGGCTTAGTTGCTCCGTGGCATGTGGGACCTTCCCAGACCAGGCCTCGAACCCGTGTCCCCTGCACTAGCAGGCAGATTCTTAACCACTGCGCCACCAGGGAAGCCCCATCCATAGTCAGGATGCTATGGTGGGAAGTGAGAACTAATATTCATTCCTTCATGCCACAAATATTTAATACTCTTTACCAGGTACTGGGGACACAGTCAAGTATACAACAGACAAAGGGAGACAGAAAATCAACAGCTCTACGCCAAGCAGTGATAAATGCCATGAAGAAAAATAAAGCAGGGGGCGGAGGTGCTATTTTATTCAAGGTTATGATAAGCTGATATTTGGCCCCTCCTTTGGGTGATTTAGAGGTATTATCTCATTTAATTCAAACCTCATACAACTCTCTCTTGTGGGCATCACCCCATTTAGGGATGGGGACATGAAGACTCAAAAAGTAAGACCTACCAGCTCCACGCTTACTAGTCCTCAGGACTTGGGGACATTATCTATCTTACTTGGGCCTTAGTTTCCTTATCTCTAAAATGGAATCAGTAATATCTACCTCATGGGCTTGCTACTACATGTAAAACACTTGGGGAAAGATTTGGTGTATAAAAAGTGCTCAATAGGGCCTCCCTGGTGGCGCAGTGGTTGAGAGTCCGCCTGCCGATGCAGGGGATACGGGTTCGTGCCCCGGTCTGGGAGGATCCCATATACCGCGGAGCGGCTGGGCCCGTGAGCCATGGCCGCTGGGCCTGCGCATCCGGAGCCTGTGCTCCGCAACGGGAGAGGCCACAACAGTGAGAGGCCCGCATACCGCAAAAAAAAAAAAAAAAAAAGTGCTCAATAAATGTTACCCGTTGAAGGTAGGAGTGTAAATGTCACTCCCACTTTTAAGGACTTCATTAAGGATACACCCATGAAACTAGTGGATGATAATATCCATGAACGCACCATATTGATTTACACCGCCAGTCCCCCCGCCTGATAGGCCCATCTTCCCGACCAAGTTCTACCCATCCTTGAAAACCCAAGTCAAGCCTTTCCTCTCTGAAGCCTTCCAGGACAATCCCAGCAGTTAATTAACCCAACATTGTGCCACCATTACACCTGATTCTACATAATTCTCTTATTTGTTTGTTACTTCAGTCATTCAACAAATACGTATCAAGAGCCTACCCTCTGCCAGACCCTCCTCGTACTCCACTGCAGTTACGTGGTAACACGTCTCTGTGTGTCCTCCACTGGACAACAAACTTTTGTCCAGTGGCAGAAAAAAATCAACTGGGTCTAAGTCAACAGAACAAATTCATTAATAAGTAAACAAAGGACAACATAAGAAAAGTAGACAAAATGGGTGGTTCAGAGGGGGAAAAGGATTACAGGAATTCAGAAGAAGTTAAAAACAGAAGCAACTCAGTACTGACCAGGCCACTGAGGGCTTTAGAATGAGCTGGATTTTGAAGGGTGGGGAAGATCTGTAAAGGTGGGAAGAAAGGAGAAGGCAACACATACCCAAACTCTTAGAGTAAGGCTCTCTGGGAGAGGGACACTTGTATTTTATACTCTCTTCAGTTGTATAGTACTTAATATCTTTCAAAAATATATTCTTATATTATTTGTATCTTTTAATAAAAAAAAATTTAAAGCATGTCTTCTG
Organism: Mesoplodon mirus; assembly: GCF_964341445.2. Taxonomy (NCBI): domain Eukaryota; kingdom Metazoa; phylum Chordata; class Mammalia; order Artiodactyla; family Ziphiidae; genus Mesoplodon; species Mesoplodon mirus. The sequence continues at coordinate 55,513,531 of NC_138991.1, forward strand.
AAAGACAAAAGGCAGAGAAGCAAGATAATGCAAGTAGAAGGGCACGAGCAAAGATGAGGGGCAGGACTCCGTGGCCCAAGAGCGAGAGGCGAGGACAAGGCCAGAGTCAGGTCCTGCTGCAGCATCTGCCAGATTCTTTCTAAAACAAGGCTAATACTATATATAAAATAGATAAACAACAAGGACCTACTACATAGCACAGGGAACTATATTCAATACCTTGTAATAACCTACAATGGAAAAGAATCTGAAAAAGAATATACACAACTGAATCACATTGCTGTACACCTGAAACTAACACAACACTGTAAATCAACTCTACTTCAATAGGAAAAAAAAAAAGGCCAAAAAAAGATCTGCATGTCCGGAGGCACTGGGAGCCACAGCTGGCTGTGAGTCTCACTGTAACAGGGGAAGGAGGGGATTCTCATCGGAGGCACATGCTCTCATGCTGGCAAAGGCCATGACACCCTGGGACAGGAAAAAAAAAACAAAAAACTGAGCGGACACAAGGTTTTTCTGACTTTATCAAAAGCCTTGTCAAAGTCAGATCTCAAACGCCTGGCTGGCAACATCCATCACATCTCAAAACACGGCCACCCACTTCGGTGTGGATAAGGCCCAGAGGCTTTGTGCATCTGGGAGAACACAGCTTGAACCCTGGTCAGCAAAATCCTTTTCCTCAGAAACAAGAGCAGCAGCTCTGCAGACCCCACAGGCAATTCCAAGATGGTAGCCGTCCCTCAGGAAGAGGTCATTTTCAAAAGAACAGGCAGCCAATGGTTTGGCTTGGTTTCCCAGAAAAGAAGACAACAGCAGATCTAGGCACAATCGGCTCTGGATCCCACAAAGCAGCTGACCAGGGAATCAACCTCCATGACACATACAGTAAAAAACAGCATTTATTCCCACTGGAAGGTTACATAAATCCACTTCGAGGAGATTGGGAACGCTTCCAGAACAAACTGTAAGATCGCTCTGATACCCAGATGCCACTCTCCACCTTGGCAGCCCCAAGTTAATGATGGACCAGGAGAGAAAAAAGAAGAGATGGGCCTTTTTTTTTTTTAATTTATAAAAAATAGGAAGAAATCTTTAAAAAAAAAAATGTGAGTCACATGCAATTGGTGGGGGAGGAGGACTCATCAGATGGGAACTCTGTTATTGTGGAGAAAGATATTTATTAAGAAATAAGCATATATATTTAGAGGGTTTATACAAGTATAATCACGTGGCTATTACGTATCCTTGGAAATACAGTGTGTGTTAATTTAGCAGAAACAGAATCAATTAAATTAGGATTTAGATGGACATGTTTTAGTCAGTAGGATTGACAAGGCACAGTGGAGACAGGATGGAAGAGGCTGGAGAGTCTACATTTTGCGGATGACAAAAATGACATGAGTCAAGGACAGCACCACAGTCTGACAGTATGGGACAGAGGTCCAAGCCCAGGCCACATGGCTGCTTGACCCTCAAGAACAGCTTTTCCAGGCTAACAACATAAGATTGAGACACCTACATGCCAATAAAATACACAGAGGTTAGGAGCCAAGCAACCCAAAGTCTTGAGGTTGAACCCACAGGAGCATTGAGGGTAGAGTCTGGGAGCAGCTTCCATAGAAGGCAAAGAGTGAGATCAGGGCTACCATATTAAATAAAGAAGAGTAGGTCTTGTTTGCACCTCTAATAGGTGGGTGTGGGTCATGAGCTCAGGATTTCAATTCATTGGACTCCGAGTTCCTGGGTCAGATGAAAACAAAAGAAGAAAGAGCGAGCTGCTGTCAGGAAGGACGCGGTGGTTAAAGACGGGGGGCACAGGGCCTGGGAGCCCCAAGAGCTCCTTGACTGTCTCTGCCTGTCTTTTTTCCTGCTGGTGGGGCTGTGAGCAGCGAACTTAAGCCAAGTGATCACATGGCCACGTGAGCAAGCAGGCAAAATCGGGGGCAAGCGTTGCTTTGTAAACCTGGCTTCTATCTCTTCAGCGTCAGTGGCAGGAAAGGTCTCTGAGTGACCTGTCTCCACACCAAGTCACAATGCAGTCAAACCAGAGAGACGCAAGTCAGGCAAAACATATTCTGCTCTTTACCTTCTCAGGGGCGGAGCCCATGTCCTCCACAACCCTGCAGCATGCCCCACACGCTGTGTAAAAACAGCCTCACAAAACACGAGTGACGGACAGGCAGCAAATGCCTCCCTGAATCCACAGCTGAAGTCATCAGGGAGCCCGATGTGAACATGTCTTGATGACTCTGTACCTTGCCAGTGCTTCCTACTTGCATCAGTAAGGGATCAGCCTTGTGGCAAAGCTTGCACGCGCTGCATTTGTCAATTGACACAAAACTCTGATCTTACTGGAAATGTAATTTCAAAGTTCCACACCCGTAAGCCTTGGGTAGCCAGGCTCTGTCTACCCAAATGCTAAACTGTAGCCCCTCAGGGCTCCCCAAAGGAACCCAACTACCCACAGCCATGAGTGAACCAGGCATAAACCAGGGGCAAGACCTGGGCACATGGGGGCAGACAGACCTGTGAGTCCAGCATTAATGCCAAGGGGCGTGTGATCAGGCAGGCAATTTGCCCATTGACAGAAAAAGGTAACCGGGATCAAAGAGGGGCTTTTATTCTCTGGCACTGAGCTGTTTAAAGTGGGTTCTGCAAGCATCCTTCCGGATGATTTTGTGACAAAAACTAATATTTCTGACTTAAGCCTCTATGTGAGACATATTTTTAGCAGCCTCTCTTAAATGGCACTTTTAAAAATAATCTCCTTCAAGACGGTAGACGATTAGAACACGGATGTCCAAGTGCCGAATTAAAAAGCCTCTTATAATTTGGAATGCGCTGTTTAGAGCTGCTGTGGGACGGCAGACAATTTGGTGCTTGATCATTAGACATTCAGCAAGTGCCACCCAGCTGAAAAATATATTTCTTTTAAGCTCTGGACTTAAATAGCATCAGCCCTCAAATGAGATCCCTCCCTCGGAAGGTTTTAAAGATACGAAGAAAGTCCCAGGAAGCATTTTATTTCAAAGTAGACCTTATTACAAAACTTGAGGTGAGCTTTGTCCATCTGTCTCACCCCTGAGTTTTAAATTCCTGGTCTTTCTCTCCCACCAGCTCAGTCATTTCAATAACGGAGGGAAGGTGGCCCATGGAAACACCATGCAGCTTGCAGCGAGGATTAACAGGAAGTCTCTGGCATCCAGCAGCCTCCAGGACAGCACCTTTCTGGATGATCAGATACTGTGGTTAACAGTGTTTCCATAGATACTGCAGGTGCGTGGCCCGACTCAGACAGCATCTGCTCCCTGAGTGACTGTGTGCCAGCCTCCGAGAAGAGGAAAATGAACACAGCCCCTGTCACAGGGCGGCTATCTATCCACAGATAAAAAAAAGAAAATTCAACACAAAGTGGTAATACAGAGTGACAGATGCTGGGGCACAAAGTGTCACTGAAACAGATTAAGGGCCAGGCAGGAGCTCAGGAGGGATGCAAGCAAGAAGGGAGAGTCTGCAAAGACTTTCGTGGAAGCTGATTCTACTGTAAGCTACTTCAGGGAACCCGAAACGGAAAGGATTTGCAGTTTTTCAAGGCAACTGCAATGAATAGCATCGTCATCATGCCACAGAGCAATGTAAATGTCTATGAAACTAGAGACAATGGGAAGGGAAGGGGGAGGGGAGAGACAAAGCTTGAGACAGTGGCAGAGAGAGACTCAGGACCGGGGAGAGACAGACAGACAGAGGCAGAGAAACCAACACGCACACAGGAGGTGAAAGAGAGAGACAGGGAAAGACAGGCAGAGGCAGACCAAGAAAGAAAGGAGCAGAGAGTGAGAAACAAAGAGGAGCAGGGAGAGAGAGACACAAAGAGACAGAAGAAACAAAGAGATTAAAAAACAGAGACAGCAAAAGAGAGCACAGAGAATCCAAGAGAACCGCGCAGTCCGCTGTCTGGGAGCCAGTGTGGAGAAGGCCCAAAGTGCCTGGGGTTCAGATGACTGAGACCCCGGCCAGCTGGGGAGTCAGTGGAAGGCCAGTGGGACCCAAGACTGAACGCCTGGCTGGCCACTCACCCCTGGTAGAGCGGGGGCAGGCCCAGTGCGCCCCACGGCCAGGCAATGCCACCTCCTCCCCTCTGGGCCCTGTGAAGCCCAGGCCAGGGCAGGTTCATGGGACAACCCACGCTGCCAGGATCTCCCTGCAGCTGGCGTGTGGGGTAACGAACATGATACATAACTCGGCCCTAACTTTCCTCAATGCATCCCTTGAAAAAAATCTTAGACAAGATGGTCCCTGGGGAAATAATGCCTACAAAGCACGCCGGAGCGCCCCTTCATGGACCGCCATGAGGCAACCTGGCAGAAAGTGCTACAGCAAAGAAGCCTGGCATCCAGCAGCCAGATGATTTATCACAGCACTCCCTCCTTTTTTATATGCACCACCTGCCTGCACCCTTTGAATTATTATTTCACTCTTACGAAACTCTGCCTTCTCCCGATTCCAAATTTCCAAAGAGCCTGTCTGATATCAAGATTAAGTGATCAGTAAGAAAAAAAAGAAAACCCAACCAACTTTGATGTACGAAGCGAGAGGGGGAGACAAGGAAGGGGGAGATGCGGTCAGGGAGTGGAGTGTGCGAGAGCTTCACCAAAGAGGGATGTGAATCTTTAAAATCCCCAGGGGGGTTGTGCTTGGAGCACAACAGACACTAAGTTTTGCTTGAAATGAAAAAGGAAAGAAAACAGGAGAGTAAGCAGCATGATGTTGAAGAATGAGATGGTCCTGGATCTGCAATCTGGTGCAACTGCGGAGCCGTGTGCCTCACGTGAGTCTGGTGAGTCCTGAGACCTCTCTGTGCCTCGGTTTGCTAAGCTGAAAAATGGACCTTATTAGGTCCATTATATACTATACAGGATTGTTCTGAGGGGAAAGGATAAAAACGCACGCCAACACCAAGCACATAGTACGTGGCCCTCACCACACAGACAAGGGAGGGGACAGGTGAGAGACTGGTGACAGGAGGACAAATCAACAGGGCTGGTGCTTTGAATCAGGGAAGCGATTCTACAGACCTCAAGCCACACCAGGCAGGGCGTCTTTTCTGCTTAAGTGGAAGTGACCCACTTAAACGGTACTTAGGACAAAGAAATAGAGACCCACAGAAGGGGGAGGAAAGAGAGGAATCCAACTTCAATTACATAAAGTGAGACCAAGTTTGCTTCCCCTGTGGGAACAAACTTGCACTTAATGAGCTGTTTTGCCTTCAGCTTTCCCTGTGCTGTGACTGTAATTGACCTCTACATCCTGTCATCTTACAAGGTTCTATTTCTCTGTCTCCATTTATTATTCAAAATAGGAGCTGTTCTCCCAGAGAACTTTCAGGGCTGTAATCAAATCCTGCTAAAAGGTAAAAACGAAAAGAAAAAAAAAAAAAACTACAGCATTCATTCACATCTTATACTGGGGGCGGGGGGGGGGGGTATAATGAGGAGAGAGTCCTAAAAATACTTACATTCAAAAAAAGAAAAGGAAAAGATTCAACCCTTAATCCTTAAAATAAGGATTTAACCCTTCTCCTTAAAATAAGTGACTTCTTAAAAGTCTATAATATCATGAAAAGATATCACTGAGAAGAAACTGTGTCCCTGCACCTATCTTTTAAAAAATTTATTATTTGGTGCATGGAGTCATCCTCTGCTCTATGAAAATGAAGTTCTCACTTGGCAAACATTTATGGAGCACTGAGGATGTGGCAGGCAGGGTGCTGGGCACTGGGGACTCAGAGGTGAAAACGGGGCCCCTACCATGTGCCCGCCACCAAGCACCTTTACCGGTAGCATCTCGTGGAGAAGCCCAAGCGGCTAGTGCCACGTTACTCTCCACTTGATGGAAGAGGAAACCGGGGTTTCCGAATAAGGCAGACCCGGTCCTGACCGTGAGGCCCTCAAATACTCTGGCGGTCTGGGAGGAAGTCTAGTCCGGGGTCAGCAGAGAGTGGAAACGACGGGGTAGGGCACCTCCCACAGGAGAGGCCTCTCAGGGGCTCCAGAGCTGAAGCTGAGTTTGCGGCTGCCTCCCTCCTCTGCCCCGTCTGTCTGGCTCTGGGCAGATGACTGGAGCGGGCCCGAGGCAGTAACAACAAGGTCAAGATGTCCCCTCAGGGTCAATGTCCAAATGGCCAGCTCTTCCCAACAGCCTTCAGGACCGCTTTACTCCCTCCTCACTTCTGGCCATCACAACCTGCCCGCAGGAAAGGATCTGATGACGGTTCGAGCTGCCTCTGGGTAAAGGGATGTCACTGCCTTGAAGGGCAATCAAACTGGAAGCAAGAGGGAGCCTGGCAGGAGGAGAGAAGATGGGCTTTCATGTCAGAGGGGCCCAGGGAAAATGGACTTCACCACTTATTACCTGTGACATTCCCTCATTCACTCACTCAGTCAACTTATATTTATTGAGCACCTACTATGTGAATCAATGGGATTCAAAGGGAGCAGAAAGAGACATGGAACTTGCCCTCAAGGAGGGGCACCTCATGGAGATACTGATTAGTGAGAGATAAATGTAAAATCACAGCAAGAGAAGAAGGGAGAGACACATATAAACATCACATTCAACATGGAAAATCTGACCTGGTCAGGTTTCCTGAGGAGGCAATGAGTAGATACTGAGGGGTGAGTTACCTGGGCCCCAGAGCCTTATTCCAGGCAGAGGGGACAGCAGGAGCCAAGGCCCCACAGAGGGAGGAAGCAAGGGACCCGGAGAAGAAGAAAGCCGATGGGCTGGGGGCCCAGCACCGTGGTGGAATATAATGAGAAATCCAGCGGGGCCTGAACCCTTCTGCATCTCAACTGCCATGTTTATTAAAGAGGATGCCAATTCCACTCGACTCACAGGCTTGTCATCAAAATCAAATGAGAGAATGAAGGTGAAGACCCATGTGTGCCTGACACACCGTCGGAACTCTGACAACCGGGGAGTTCCTGACAGATGCTGGCGCTCAGGAAGGGTTTTCCCGCAACAGATGGAGGAGGATGGAAGAAGAGGCTAGTCCTCCCAGTGCCCCGAAAGCTTGCAAGACGAGATCTCTGGGTCTACACCCAGCAAGTGTAGCCCCATGAGCTGCCAGACAACCTTCTATTCTAAATGTGGATTTCACAAGGATGTTATTGACAGCTCTGGTGTAAAAATAAAAATGGGAAACAACTCAATATCCATCAATGGGGGCCTGGTTAGATAAACCTTGGTATTATCAGTTCAAAGGAATACAATGCAGCTCTTTAAAAGAAGGATGCAGGTCTACATGCGAAGTACAATAAAATGATGTCCAAAGTACATAGATAGGTGAGAGGAAAGTAATATACAGAACAGGGGATAGAGCCGCTACTGGTTGTTAAACGTGTAGGTGTGTGCGCGCGGCTTACTCAAGCATTGCTCATCTCTGTAAAGAGAAACCCAGGACGGATCATTGTCATTGCCTCTGGGCAGGACAATAAAGGGCCCGGGATAGGAAGGAGATTTATTTTTCACTGAACATACCCTTTTATACTTCTTGGCTGTTTAGTATGGATGGGTGTAACAAGGTTTGTTAAGAGTCCAAAGTTTGACAATTTTCAATCGTTTAAAAAAAAAGTCCAGTCTTTCACAGCAGACAGATCTAGATCTGTCACTCCTCACCATGACTCAAAAAAACTATTAAAAGATTATGAGACAAGAAGAAATTTGAACACCGATATTCATCGGTATAGACAAATTACTGATAATGGAGGCCTGACCATGATACTCTATTTGTTTTCTTCATTTTTACAGCTACACACTGAAATGTCTACAGAGGAAACTGCCTGGTATTTGATTCAAACCAATATGGAGGGGAAAAGCAGGTACTGGTAACTTGACATAAGGCTGACCATGACTGACAATAGCTCATTTGGACAATGGTTACGTGTGAGTGCATCACACAGCCGCCGACCTTCGGGTGTTTAACATTTGACATCATAAGAAAGTTTTAAAGCAAAGAAGAAGCTATTACAAATGTGCACAAAAGGACAAGATGCTCTCAGCAACATGATTTGCAGTAGCAAAATACTGGAAACAACCTACATGTTTATGAACACAACCAGATTTAAAATAGTGTAGCATTTCATTCAACAGAGAATTAAAGAATCAAGAAAGTGAACAAACTAGGTCAGGAGCTCTCAACCGGGGTGATTCTGTCCCCCAGGAGATATCTGACAATGTCTGGAGACATCTTTGGTTGCCATGACTGGGTGGGTGCTACTGGCCTCGAGTGAGTAGGAATCAGGGATGCTGTTAAACATCCTACAATGCGCAGGACAGCCACCCCACAAAGAATTAAATGGCTCAAAGTATCAAGAGTGCTGCAGTTTAAAGCCCTCTATTAGATCTATGTGGGATGGTCCTCAAACCATAATACTAAATAAACATAAACACACATACACACGGGGCAAACAGATATGTACAAGTATACCATGTAGGTAGAAGTTACACAAAACCTAAACTATTTATTTCTATGGAAATTTATCCATGTAGTAATTATAAAAACAGGGAAGAGAAGGCTATATGCCAATTTCAGAATATCGATTATGGGTACAGGGCATGAAATGGTGCCAAGGGGACTTTGACAGATTTTGTAGCATTTTATTTACTTTACCCCCTCCCACCCAAAGGAAAGCAAATGTGGTAAAGGCTAATGCACGTAAAATCTCGATGGTGGGTACCCGGATGCTCCCTCTTTTAGCCTCTGTATTTTTCCATACCCTTGACATTGAACACACGTAACAGCACGGTTGTGAGCAGCAGAGGCTGGGTGGACCGACAGACGGTGTGGGCAGGATGGCAAGGCCAGGGCCTTGCCGGGTGGGAGCACTCACCGGCCCCCGAAGGTCGATGAGCTCCTGCCTCATCTGGGACACGAGGGCTTCCTTGGCCACCAGGGCCCGGTGCAGGCGCTCATTGAACTCGATCAGCTCCCCGTGCATCTCTGCCACCTGCAACACACAAGCACCACGCAGTGAGGCTCGGAGGGCGGACCCTCCCCACGATTCGCCCCGCCCTCTCCGAGACCATCACTTGTCAGCAAGGCATCAGGAGGTGGTCGGGCTGGACACAGTAACACTGCTTATACTTACGGATTAGCTACGCGATCCACTCAGAAGTTGAATACGTTTCTGACTTGGTTGATTTTAACATTATGGACTCAATGGTCCCCAGTTTATGGTAACAATATGACTGTATCAGGTCATTTTTGGACCTTAGGCTTTTGTTCTTAATAAATGAATAATTTTCTGGCAAAGGCTTTCTTTCTCATCCGAGTTGTGCCTGTCAAGGATTTCCCTGCTAATGGTACAAGTAGACTGACCGACCATTTCTGTTCATCAGGGCCTTGGTTCTGAAAACCAAGAAAACAGAACCGGAGCCTTGTTGAGGATGGTGACAGTGAGGGTGACAGACACACCTGCAGCAGCACAGCTGCCCTATGGTCACCGCTCATTCTATGCCAGGAAAATACTCGAGGAAGATATGATTGCCCCTACCTCACAGAAAGAGGAACAATGTCAGAGGTGTTGGGCCACAGTCACATAGCTAATAAAGGGCTGGCTCCGCAGCCCTGGCTCTTGACCACTGGGCCACACTCCACAATCCTGCCACTCCACTGTTTAGCCCATTCAGGCCTGCCAAGAGCCTGCGAATTTATCCATGTTTCAATACTCTTGGCTGATCCCAAATAAATAAAAATGGAGGTTGCGATAAGATGGCCCATGACTGACGTACAGAATCAGTAACAGATCTTTCAAGCTGTAACTTACAAACAGAACAAAGATATCCCATATGGTCAAAACATACAGTAATTTCTCTGATTACAAGAGTGATCTTATTGGGGCTTAAAATCAAATTCAACTGTAATTTATTTAAATGTTTTAGAGAAATGTGAGGATGTAATCTTGCCATGCTCATCAGGAACCCTGAAGGAAGAATCTGGCAAGCATCTTACAGAGAAGCCCCCCAGAATGCAGAGGTCAAGCAGACCCCACCTAGCCCCTGTCCCTCTGCCCTTCTCAAAAGATCATCCCTCCTATACCCCAGACTTCAGCCAGGTACTTACTACATTCTATATAACACATAAATAATATCAGAACATTTATAATAAGTATTCTATGTGAAATATAAAACATACTGTCAGAATAAAGAAAGGATGTAAGGAGCAGCTTTGTGGGGAAAAAAAGAGTAACCTGAATCTTGATGCTTCAGGAGGAATAAAGGGAAGCCCTCCTTTTTATTTTTATTTTTTTGATATGTTATATAAAGGTTAAAAGGCATAGGAGGAAATAAACAAAGATATTAACATTAGTCAAGGGGTATTTTTCTTTCCATTCTTTCTACTTTTCTTTACTTTTTAGTTTCCTAATAATTTATCAGAGAGAACAACCACTTAGCCTCTTTAAAAGAATTAAAAATTTTCACCTGAAAGTAAGGGGAGCCAGGTGTAATCAACATGAAATTTATCAGGTTCCCAACCATAATTCTGATGCACCCATTAATTTGCTCTGTGAATCTCCACTCAAATGTCATCCCCTCTCTGTCCCTCAGATGCTCACCTTTTTCAAACCAGTGTGAAGTGCAAAGTGAAAATGGCATAAAAGACACCGCAATAGCCACGCAATTAACAAATGGAGAATAAGTCACTGAGTCTTTTAACAACGTTTTTTTAATATTCCCCGGTTGCCTTATTCCTTTTGTATAAAAAAAGCTTAAGATGATCTTTTGGCCCTTCACAAATACAACATCACTAATAATGCCTGTTCAACTCCTCCACACAGAAATCACATAAACCCTCCATGAGCTTCCTCAGGGCTGAGAATCCATTTACCACACAGCAAGCAGGAAACATACACAACTGCCAATATCACTGCTAAATACCTGCTAATATGCCCCCACAAAATGCAAGCTTTAAATAAGTGCCACTGTCATTTCTAAAGCAAAGCAGGGTTTTGCTTTGTTTTTGTTTTGTTTTATTTTGTTTGGCAGTGGAAACTAGAGTGTTAAAACAATTTTCCATAAGTGCATAAAACACTGAAACATCCCAGCTTCAAGGGGTGTTTATCATGAGCTGTCAAAACGCTGGTTCTCTTTTGCAGCCAGAGAGTAACTTGACCACATCAGACAAAGCTTTCATTTCACCAGGGAATGCGGGGGAAAATCCTATGGAACTGAGGAGACAAAATTTGATGAAATGATTTCCTGCAGTCATTAAAATGGCAATGCTCATTGCTACTAGGCAAAGCTCTGAAACCCTGAATTTCTCCATTACATATCCCTACAAACACTTATTGATATAAACGGCTTTCATCTTACATAAACCACACTGAGCTTACTATTCCTCAAACAACTCTTTCCAAACTCTAGTATAACTAGAAATGAATTCAAGACTCAGAGAGAGCCTCAGAAGAGAAATGTGAGATCACAAATAGTTTCCATTATCATCAAAATAAAAGGCACAACCACTGCCTACCAGGATTTCTGAGGCTCTGAGGGCATTTACAGGTTTCACCTGACCTTCCTTTGTTATTCTCAATAGCTGCAGGTAATAGGATAGAGAGAGACAGGGGCCCTCCAATCCTTTCTCCACCAAGCCCCAAGAGTGATCTTCCCAAAGCAACAGCTGATGTTGTCACCTGCTGTTTAAAACCTTCAATGCTTCTAACTGCCCTAAGGATAAAAATCCACCCTCCTTCCGGGTCCGGCACTGGTCTCTCCCCCTAACACCATCTCCTGCCCCTCTCCTCCCAACAACTCTCCCTAAGGTCACTCAGCACCACGGGTCTTCTACGTTCCATAAACATGCTGAGCTCTAGGAGGTCATCCTGTGGACAAAGAGGAGAAAGACACAACCACAGAGAAAACAGCAGGTGCAAAGGCCCAGAGGTTGGCAGGGAGGTAGCTGAGAGAGGCAGTTAAGGGCTCAGACTCTGGTGCAAGACTGGTCTTGGCTGGATCACTTAACAGTGTGCTCCTGTACGAGTCACTTAACCTCTGTGAGCCTGAGGCCTGTCACCTACAAAATGGGGATTAAAAACCACGCTCACCAGGACATGGCAGCAACCTAAGTGTCCATCGACAGATGAATGGATAAAGTAGATGTGGCACGTATACACAATGGAATATTACTCAGCCATAAAAAGGAACAAAATTGAGTTATTTGCAGTGAGGTAGACGGACCTAGAGTCTGTCGTACAGAGTGAAGTAAGTCAGAAAGAGAAAAACAAATACCAAATGCTAACACATATATATGGAATCTAAAAAAAAAATGGTTCTGATGAACCTAGGGGCAGGACAGGAATAAAGACACAGACATAGAGAATGGACTTGAGAACATGGGGTGGGAGGGGGAAGCTGGGATGAAGTGAGACTAGCATCGACATATATACACTACCAAATGTAAAACAGGTAGCTGGTGGGAAGCAGCTACATAGCACAGGGAGATCAGCTCAGTGCTTTGTGACCACCTAGAGGGGTGAGATAGGGAGGGTGGGAGGGAGACACAAGAAGGAGGGGATATGGGGATATATGTATACGTATAGCTGATTCACTTTGCTATACATCAGAAACTAACATATTGTAAACAATTATAGTCCAGTAAAGATGTTAAAAACAAAACAAAACAAAAAACAAACAAACAAAAAATGCTCACTTCACGGGGCCGCTGTGTGGATGAAATGAGCTGCCGCCCTTAGCAGGCTTGGCACCATGTCTGCACGTGGCAAATGCTCAGTGAATGAAAGCTCATTCTACATGGTGGGTGACCACGTGAAAGGGACACGAAAGAGGAGGAGGAGGAGAGGCAGGTCTCTGGAAGCCACATGGACAAGGGCCACATGTTCCTTAACAAGTGGCTCAGACGGCTGCGGAGACAGCCTCACCGTCTCCAAAGCAGGAATGTCACCAAGAGAATTGCTAACTGTCCGCCAGGCACTGTTCTCAGTGCTGGGGTGCAGGAAAGTCATGGGGTTCACATCCTAGAGGTCAGACAAACCGGACTAGAGCTCAGAGAGAGAGGACTTGGAAGATGGGGTATTGGGATGGGGTATCTTGCCCAGAGACAAGACTCAGGAGTCACTTCTCAAATCGGCCTTGACACGTGCCAGGCAGCCTCCTGTGGCCGATCCATGCCCTAAATCACAGCCGGGCACTCACTGTGTTCTGGCACCATCAACACTCAGGGCCACTGTAGAAGTCTGTCATGTTTCTTACTACTCTCAGCAGTTGTATTTCCTCGAAAACTAATCTGAAGGCGGCTAAGGAGGAGGTGCCATTTGACAACACTTATGACGGTGACAAAGTCAGAGGCAAATGCCAGGTGGAGATACACTGACCACAGCTGATGCAGCTTCCAACAGAGCCCAACATGGGCCAAAGCACTGGGAACTGAGCCCCGATTCTCTGAAAGACCCAAGGGAACACGTGGATGGCGGCAGGTACGGTTCCCAAGTTATGTCTGGCAGGTGCACAGCTCATGAGCTAATAAGGTGTGAATGCTTATCAGTCAACATTTGGGTTTTGTCGTTTAGGCTGGAGAGAAGACGGTAGAAAGATTTAAGAAGTTTAAGTCACTAGGCTGTTTGGCAACATCTGTCAAACTTTTGAAATCACTGACCTGTGGCTTAGCAAACCCCTGCTGTGGAGTAGCCTGTGCCTCTACTTGCACACGTGCTCAAGCAGAAGTTTAGCTCCAAATGGCTGGAACCCACCTAAATGCCCAACCACAGGGAACTGGTGAAATCTATCAGGTTCCATTGCTCTCTCCCACTGCCTGCCACTTGGCAGACATCACTAGTCAATCACCACTACCTTCCTCAAGAAGATACCCAGTCAGCCCTAACCAACTGATCAGTGTGTTGGCCTAGGCGATGACACCTATTTAGTATCCCTGGCATAAAGGGTCATCATTGACGGGGAAAGGCGTCATCAAGGTGACATTTGAGTTGGGGATTGTAAGATGATGCCTTTGGAGCTTCAGGAGACTGAGCAATCCCTTCCAGCTGAGGCATCAGGGAAGATGATCTCCAAAAATAATGTGTCTGTGAAGAAGCTTTTAAGTCTGTGAAAATCCCAGGAATTATCATAATTACCTGCCAAATCATGAAAAGATTATAAATTTAAAAAAAAAGCCTCTGGCTCTTCTTTTTATATCAGAATGTTCTATCTAATCACATTCAAGTAAATCTTGCTTCACTCCTCATTTGGCTACCGTACCGAATTAGACACTTCCTGATTTATTAGCCCAAGACAGCCCCAAATTTTAACAGCAACTGAGACTCTTTTGGTCACATACTCAAACTCTCTGAGAATGTTCACTTGATGCCTCAGAATCTACCTCAGTTTTATAAAACACACAAACTGTTTGTGGGTCCCAGTGACACTGGCTGTGGGGAGGGATCTAGAACCTCCCTCTGCGGTGAAGACACTGCGCCCGCCTAGGTAAAGACAAAGCCCTAGCCAGTGCCCACTTGCCTTAACATACTTTTGAACACCAACTATTATATCCATCAGCTCATGTGACCCTCGCCACCCTCCTGTAAGGTGGGCAGGGCCTCCTGTGGATGGGGCCTCGAGGCTCAGAGAGGTCAGGCTGTGAGCCGAAGGCATCAGAGTCAGAGCCACTGACTGTGTTCCCTGCCCTCCACCCTGGGGCACAGGAGCCCTTCAGGGGTTAAGGAGATGAGTCAGTCCCGCAGAGCAGAGGGAAGCAGCACAGTGTGGACCAGTGCCTCCCAAAGCAAGCTGATCATTAGTTGCTCGGAGGGCTTCTGAGAAATGCAGATTTCTGGGCTTCACTCCCAGAAATGCTGATTCAATGTGGGGGAGTCCAGAGCAATACTTTTTTTTTTTTTAATTTATTTAATTAATTTATTTATGGCTGTGTTGGGTCTTTGTTTCTGTGCGAGGGCTTTCTCTAGTTGTGGCAAGCAGGGGCCACTCTTCATCGCGGTGCGCGGGCCTCTCACTATTTTGGCCCCTCTTGTTGCGGAGCACAGGCTCCAGACGCGCAGGCTCAGTAATTGTGGCTCACGGGGCCAGTTGCTCCGCGGCATGTGGGATCCTCCCAGACCAGGGCTCGAACCCATGTCCCCTGCATTGGCAGGCAGACTCTCAACCACTGCGCCACCAGGGAAGCCCCCAGAGCAATACTTTTTAAAGACCCCAGTGACTGTGATGATCAATCAGGCTCACGAACCACTGTCAAAGACAAAGGGGAAGGATTTCACACACTCAGGTGTGAATTACAGTGGGGCCACTCCCTAGTTCTAGAAACCTAGGTTTTTCAGTTCATCATTTGTAAAATCAGGATGTCACGGAAGCTCCTCCACTTGTCAGCTCTCAACTTCCAGATTCTCAAGGAGGTGAACAAAGGCACAGCCAGATAAAAACCACATCAAGCCTGCTGGCCAACACCAGATGGCAGCAACCACCACGCGCAGCGCTGTTACTCCTGCAATGGCAAAGTTAAGTCTGCAACCCAGGGGGCCGTGAACTGGGGCAGGGATGTGAGCTGTCTGCTATCCACCTGAGGCAAGCACAGAAATTCACAATAAGCATTTCGAAACATCTGAAGCAATTTCATATTGGTATGAAATCCAGGAATTCCGGAATTTTTCTAGTTGGTTTTGTTGGTTTTTTTTTTTTTTAATTTTACAAAAGTACCAGTTTGCAATGAATTGGAAATACTTAAAAACAAACAAAACCAAAACCCAAAAAACCCCCCAAAAACTGGCTCTTCAGCACAGAAAGTTTGAGAAGCACCTATCAACAACACAGATGCTATACTTGAAACAACGTTTTGCATTAATAATTATTAGAAACAATGACTAATAATAACGATGAAGAAAGCCAAAATACAACCATTTTTGGATAAAATTTGTGAAGAGAATTGAAAAGAAAAATAAGAACCAATGTTATCAACATCTGTTGGTCTTTTAGATGTATATACCCTGTTTCCTTGTACAGAGTCAATTTAGGCTTGAAGACTAAGAAAATCAGGAACGTTAACTGAAACAACACATGTCCAGACCTAGCCGAGGTCACAGACGTCTTCAAAAAAACATCACAGCTGCCATCGTCCTCTTTGAGACTGATGGTGGGCCTTGCCCGCAGCTGCCTGATCATGCCCATCTCCCAGAGGAGGAAGGAGAGGCTCAGGAACCGAGCAGCAAACCAAAACAGAGGCACAAAGAAGGTAAACACCTTGCCCAAGGCCGCACAGGAAGCAAGCAGCAGAACTGGTGTTCAAATTTCTGAGTCCATGTTTTGGACTTTCCACTCTGCTTCTCTGCATATACCATGACCAGGATGCTGAGCTGGCATCTCAAGATACCAGAGGACCTGGAGGAGGTGATAAACCTGGGATCAAGTACAGAGAGCATTACCCAGGTAAGGGGCACCATCACGCGCACACTCCGGGAAAAGGCACCGTCTCTGGCTGCTCCCGAGGCCCAGTCTGGCTTATCACAGACCGGTCTGCAACCAGGCCCCTCGGGGGGACCCTGGCAGTAAGGGAAGGAGCGCCCAGAGTTAACAAGAACCTTAGCAAAGGCAGGAGCTACTGTGAAACTCAGGGTCCAAGGAGAAACCCAGAAACTTGGCCGGCAGCCAAGGTGGGCCTTCTTCAAAGTGGTCATTGCTTCATATGAAGGCACTGTGCAAACCAGTGTGTAAATGAAAATTCCAACATGAAGACATTCCAGGGGGCTGTCAGGAATACCTGGAGATGTTTGGCATCAACGAGCCCTCTAAGCAGGGCCTGGAACCAGGTGTGGAGAAACGAGGGGCGTGAAGGTCAAACCCAGGTCCTGTCTATTCACTGCCGTGTGACCTGGCGTAAATTACTTCACACCTCTGACTCTTGGTACCTTCTTTTAAAATGGGGGTATTGTTCCCTATTGTCCAGATTTGTCATGAGGAACAAAGCGATGACAGAGTTTGGGGAGCGCCCAGTGCCTGCCACAGTGAGTGATCCTTAATTTGTCGTAACGGAGCGCCTTCTCGGGTCCGGCGGTGTTCCAGGTGCTTTACAGGAGCAGGCACCACGGCCTGGGAGGTTGAGCTTTATGCCCATTTTACAGATGAGGAAAGCAAGCCTCAGCAAGGTAAAGCGATTGCCCAAAACCAGTCTGCAAGAGCGGGGGCCGGTGTGACTGCGGGGCTCGGGGTCCCGCATCTCCCTAGTCTCCTGTTTCCTTGTGCCTTCCAGCCCACCTTGCGCTCTGACTGTGCTGTGTGGGGCTGACCCCGGGAAGGAGTGCAGGCTCGCCCTGACGAGGTAGAGCTCTGGGATCTCGGGACTGATCCTCCTGGATCACAGTCAAGCTGCCAAGCGACAGGCTCACCGGGAGCCCGGGGAGCAGCCCCATCCTCAAGTCCACCGAGACAGCCCCACGGGGGCTCCAACTGCAGCGCCACTGAGATAAGCAGAAGCCTGCAAGGAGGCCAAGGGATAAGTTCCTGTGCAAGAGAGGCTTCCTCCATCTCCTCTGTAACGAGCCGTTCTGTGCTTGGAACGGCGGGCTTGAGAGAAGGGATGCTTAAAAACATTTGGCTGGTATTATGGTTTAATGGGGGAGGAGGAAACACCCAGAACTAATTAATTACGGGATGCCTCTGAGAAACAGATGTTAGGTAACTGTTAAAGCCCAGCCACAGAGCTGCTGGGTCCCTGTCCCCGACGTTTGCCCTCATTTCTCCCGACACCCGACCATTCAGAGAATACACCGAGAGAGCTGCTGAGAAAGGTCACACAAGGCAGCAGCTGCTACCCACCCAGATAACACCTTTTCTTTCCTGCTTTCCACTAACGGCCCTTAAAGAGCAAAGGCAGAATATACAGAAACGGCAATAATAAAAGAGCAGCCAACACCTTCCTGGTGGTCGTTTGAGATAAATGAGCAAGGACAGGGGAAAAAAAGCAAAAACAAAACCCTGAGTCCCAGCCCTCTGCTGAAAGACACGTTCCTATCAGAAGAATAACACAAGAGGCCTCAAGCATCTGTGGAAGTTTTTAAACAGGTTCCATCAACTGTCACCCATCCTGGGACTTCCCTGGAGGTCCAGTGGTTAAGACTCTGTGCTTCCACTGCGGGTTTGATCCCTGGTCAGGGAACTAAGATCCTGCATGCCACGCAGCACGGCCAAAAAAAACCCCCTGTCACCCATCCTGGTGGCATTACCAGAGGGGTCTCACAGCCTGGTATTTAAGGCACAAACTCCAGAGCCCAGCGACCTGGGATTCCCCCCGCTTCTAGCTGTGACTTCCGGGAAGAAGCTTTCACCAACCTGGGTCTCAGTTTCTCATTTATAAAGTGAGGTTAACAGTGTAGATTTCACAGGGTTTTTGTGAGATCTGAGCAAGGTGATATATACACAAGAGGCGCTCAGCTGGGAGCCCACAGGCACCGAGCGCTCCGTAACTGGTGGCCATTATTATGCCATTAAACCGGCACCAAGAAAAACATCCGGTGTCACTGGTCCCACAGAACCTACAGCCTTAACCACCTTCAGATCTGTCCCCACTCTTCCATCTCTGTCACCCAAGCCTTGGTTGAGAAGCCCCCCATCTCCCACCTGGACAAACACAACAGTCTCCAGCTGCCACCCCGCTGCCCTCTTGTCCTCCGCCCCACCCCCAAGGTGGCGCTCAAATGGCCTCCCTGTGACCCAAACCCGATCACATCCCTTCTCTGCTTAAAACATTTCACTGATGTTGACGAAGAAATGACAAGAGGTCTGCTATCTGCTTCAAAAGAATATGGAGGTGAAGGCAATGGAGGGTTAGGCATGGAGTAGGACTGGCCTTGGCAGCTGGAGCTGGATGAGGCTGTGTGATGGGTACAGGGGGTACGTTATAGTGTAACACTCGTTACACTATTCTGTCTACATTAAATTTCTCCATAATCCAAAGTTTAAAAATATCTTTCAGTGGCTTTCCACGAATTTCCCTGGCATGGTGTACAAGCGATGGGAGGAGGGGCAAGGTGGAGAAGGGAGGGAAGAGGTGGAAAGGGGAGAGAAAGAAATGTCGGGAAAACCCGACACTGATCATATGAAATTTCATCCTGCCCCTACACTTCCCTCTGTGCACGTCTCCTAGAATGCTATCCACCCTTCAAAGATGAATTCATATCTCAGTTTACCTTACTCCCCAGATCCTTTGACACGTTTATCCATGTTCTCCATAAATGATTCCTCAAGAGTGTAAAAGCAGTTACTGTTTTCTGAGCACTCACTACATGTCAAGCACTTTCAGGGCCACACAAAAAGGCTCTTTTGTAAGGAAAGGTGTGTCTCTGAGCGGCCACAGCCCCGCAGGGGCTCAGTGAGTGGCGCACGGGGTGGACACAGCTCACACTGGTCCTGAGAGCCACATGCCCTCGCTCAGTGTACAACCTGCACAACGACACACAGAGGCCTTAGACACTTCGCTAGGTGCCCTGCTTCTCCCATCTTACAGGGGAGGAAACTGAGGCCCAAAGCGGCTAGAACATTCGCCCGTGGTCACACAGAGATGAGGGCACTAGGTGACGCCAGACCCACGCTCCTTTTCTTACACAAGGCACCCACAGGAGGAGGTGTGGCCCTGCGTGGCCAGCCTCCACGCACCCCAGCATACAGCGCCGCCTCCCAGGCCTGTCATGGAACGCAAGACCTCACTCGACTCCACATGTCTTCCTAGGGATGGCAGCCAAAGCCACTGACAACACCAGACACTTCCAGAGCTTATTTCTGCTGGATCAGTGAAGGGTGGGGGGCAACAGAGGAGAAGACGGTGAAGGCTCCTTTCTGTTAACACAGCAGATAATGTCATTTACCTGCCATCAAACAATGGTTGTAATTATAACCCATTACAAGTACAAAACACCGTGCTCGGCCGGGCTTGTGAAAATGGGTCAAGAATTACTTTAAAAGGCTTTGCTAGGTGTCCCTGGTGGCACGGTGGTTAAGAATCTGCCTGCCAATGCAGGGAACGTGGGTTTAAGCCCTGGTCCAAGAAGATCCCACATGCCGCGGAGCAAAACTACTGAGCCTGCGCTCTAGAGCCTGCAAGCCACAACTACTGAGCCCACGTGCCACAACTACTGAAGCCCGCACGCCTAAAGCCCGTGCTCCGCAACAAGAGAAGCCACCACAATGAGAAGCCCACGCACTGCAACGAAGAGTAGCCCTGGCTCGCCGCAACTAGAGAAAGCCCGCGTGCAGCAACGAAGACCCAACGCAGCCATCAATCAATCAGTCAATCAATCAATTTTTTTTTAAGTCTTAAAAAAAGGCTTTGCTGCCCCCTCCTTTCAAAAGCACTGCTGTTACAGGCTTGCTCACAGAGGACAGCTATCGATGCCCAGGGATCCTGGACTGGGAAGGCAGCTCGGTGCTGGCCTCGTCTGTCTCCCCAGCACAGAAAGCTTTCTCCAGCCTGCTGGTGGCAGGGTGTGGAGGTGGAAGGAGGAAGGGGAGAGGCCATCACCTCAAGAGCAAACATCTGCTGAGCGCACACCCTGGGCCGGCCTCAGCTCCCAGCATTGTCCCTCTGTGAGCTCATCCACAGACAACCTTTTGAGGCCCAGCCACAGCACTGTCTCTTCTTTAGAAATTCATCTTCAGTATCCAAAAATTCGCAGAGACTCACTCATTCAACAAATTTCTATTTGCATCTACCAAGCCCTGTACATCTATCAAGTACTACAGACGTAGTAGCAAATGAGAGAGGAAAAGCCCTGCCTTGGTGGTTTCTCCACTCTAGTAGCGACACTGCCTTACCCCGACGAGGAGACAGAGGTGCACGGAGGTTCAGTCCTCGTCAGGACTAACGAGCTGAGGCCTTGGGCTCCGAACTTGGAGCGCACGCTCACCACCACCACGAGGGACCATCTCTTGGCCCTGGGGTGGTTCATTTATAAAGTTCCTCCTGTCTGCAGCCACTTCTGGAATGACTTCGTTCGCCTATGCAGTCATTCGCTGGTGTGCCAGGTGCTGTCCTGGGCTCTCACTGGGAGCTCACCCTCACCAATAGTGGAGCCGGTGGATATGCCACCTTCTCTCCAGGTTCTGGGCATCAGTGGTGACCTCGGGGAGCTCCCTGGCCCCCGAGGGATTTGGACACTGACAGTCCCCATACAGCACAGCCAGTGTCCCAGCCAGAACATAGTGGGGTCCCAGGGGCCAGGGGAGGGGTCCAGAAGACTGTACACAAGGGGAGGCTTGCGGGGCGGGAGGAGGTTAGCCAGCAGGAGGCAGGAGAACCAGGTCACACCCAGGCCCAGCCGCGTCCAAGCCGCAGCACTCCTGTGCCCCCCAGGCTCCTGTGCTATAAAGTGGGGACCCATCGTGCTGAGCGGGCAGGGCTGATGGGAGACCCAGATGGGACAAGAGCTGACCTCAGAGCCCCAGGCTGGCACACAGGAGGGGCTCACCCTGGGATAGCTTCTTCTCATTCTTGAGAACTGGATGCCACACCTAGGAAGTTACATAATATCACAGATCTACCACTCGCTCCCTAGTTCAGAGGTTTCTCCAGAAAATATATCACCCTGAAGTGCTGTTTTTAAGTTTATTGTGCAGGGTGCTGGAAAGCACAGGATTTCATATAAAGATGTAAATCCTGAAATTATGTGGCTCTTTGTCACATTCTAATGTCTTCCAGGAATCAGGGGAGGCCGGTGCATTTTTAATCATATTCCTTCGGAAGGAATACATAGAGCCCTCCTGAATATTTTAAACACGGCTCGATAAATTTTGCCCACGTTTCGAAAGAAAGACAGCAAATGAAAAACATTAAATTTTATGAGCATCGACAAATGTTTCTCTCCCTGGATGGTCTCTTTCTCATACCAAACAGCACTGGCTTAAAGCTGAGAGGAGCCCCCTTCAGGTGACGACCACCTTGCTTCTCCAGGGTGGACACAGTCATGCTGAGCAGTGAACTGTGGACACAGATAGCTGGACAGAAGGATAGTGCTGCTCAAGTACAAGTGTGCAGTGTGGGCGGGTGCTGGAGGATGAACTTGGAGCACTTCCATAAGGTGAAGGACGTGGACTGCTCTCCAACACTTTCCTTGCCAAAGAAACAAAGGTCTTGCCTTCAGCAAGCTAAACAGGCGATGCCTGGCCTAAAAAATTGATTGCCCTCCCACTTTCATAATGACTCAGCCCCCAAAACACCGATGAGACATTCAGGTAGAAATCTACTTATGCCAAGAAAGAAAATGCATCATACACCCAACTGCACCACACACTGAATACTCTCCACCTGCAGAGGCTCCTCTGGAAGCTGCTGCAGAGAGGACACGAGTTTGGCTCAAGGATGCAGCACATCAGGTTGAAGCAGCTGAGGAAGGGCCCTGGAGGTGTCACGCCACGGTGACTCAGCCCCGGAAACTTTCACTTTGCACCAGTTTCGTGGCAAGATCTGTCTGCTTCCTTGGTGCTTGTATTCCTAGAACCTGAGCTGGATTGTCCCAGACCTGGGATGAGTGGCAGCTGCTGGGTCAGGACTGCCAGTTCACAGGTTCTTCCAGGAGGCTGTCGCCCTTGCACTGCGGGGGCAGACCACCCTCACTGCACAGTAGGACAATCCCTCTCATCTCCACTAAGCATCTGGATGAATGGGTTGGGAGATGGTCACAAGCTTTCTTCTTCAAAGTGAGATTTTTAAAAACCTCCCTAGATGACCTCAGCCAGTCCCACGGTTTTAGATAGCACCTGCAGCCTGATGACCTCTAAATACACATCTCCCACTGGGACCCCCAGACTCATACATTCAACTGCTCATTCAGCAGCCCCACTTGGAATATTTGTTTAATTTACCATTTTAACCATTTTATCTTTTATTTTTTTGGCCGTGCAGCTTGCAGAATCTTAGTTCCTCGACCAGGGATCAAACCTGTGCCCCCTACAGTTGAAGCGCAGAGTCCTAACCACTGGACCGACAGGGAATTCCCTTCACTTGCATATGTAATCGGCATCTCATACTTCAAAGGAAATGGCCTGAAAAGCCAACTCTTGATTTTCCCCCCTCAAGCCTCCTCCCACTTGACAATTCCCAGCTTCCTTCCGTCTGCTCAGGTCAGAAACTTTGGAGCCACCCCAGACTCTTCTTTCTCTCATAGCCCACATGCAGTCCACAGCAAGTTCTGATGGCTTTCCTTTCAAAGCAGATCTAGAATCCAGCCACCTCTCACTACTTCATCTGTCAGCACACCGGGCCCAGCCACCAGGCCGTCTCACCTGGACCCTGGCAAGAGCCCCCTGGCTACCATCCACCTGCTTTCAACAGACTGGCCACTGTCGCTCTGCTCAAAAACTCACCAGTGGGGACTTCCCTGGTGGTCCAGTAGTAAAGAATCTGCCTTCCCATGCAGGGGATGTGGGTTCGATCCCTGGTCTGGGAACTAAGATCCCACGTGCTGCGGGACAACTAAGCCCACGTGTCACAACTACTGAGCTTGCGCGCCTCAACTAGAGAGCCTTTGTGCCGCAAACTACAGAGCCCACGTGCCACAACTACAGAGCCTGCATGCCACAACTAGAGAGGGAAAAAACCCTCATGCCACAACTAGAGAGAAGCTGTCACGCTAAAATGAAAGATCCTGAATGCCTCAACGAGGATCCCGCATGCCACAACGAAGACCCAACACAGCCAAAAAAAAAAAAGAAACTCACCAGTGGCTCCCCATGTCACTCAGGTCAAAGCCAAGTCCATACAACAGCCTGGGAGGCCCAGTCCATCCAGCCCGTACATCTCTGACCTCAGCTCCTATGGCCCCTCCCTTCTTCACCAGCCTCATGTCTTTCTGAAACACCAGGGCCTTTGCACCTGCTGTTGCCTTTGCAGAAGACTTCCCTCTCCCAGGTAACTAACCACCAGGCACATTCCCTCCTCCACCTTTGGGCCTTTACTCCAAGACTACCTGGCCAGCATGGCATTCCAAGTCCCCCCCATATAAACTAGTCCTCCCAGCCCCATCACTCCCTGCGCTTGTTCTGATTTTTATGCAGCCCTCACTCCCATCTGACTACTGTTTCTTCAAACTCACTTGATCCTCACAAGGGAGAAGCAAAGGAGGGCAGCGATCTCTGGGCATGTGTGTACTGCTGTCCCCCAGGGCCTGGAACAGTACGTGACACACAGTAAGCGTGCAATAGTGTGTGTAGCATATGGGCAGAGAGGAACAGAAATTACCCATGAGTGTTTCTAAATGTTAAAAAACATTCAACCACGTTAGAACTCCAGGGCTTATATCCACAGTGAGTGACCTCTGCCTGCGATGAAGTTAGCGCTATAGAATGAACATTTGTGTCCCCCGACCACAATTCATGTGTCAGAGTCTAACCCCCAATGTGACGGTGTGAGGAGACGAGACCTCTGGGAGGTGAGTAGGTCACGAGGGTGGAGCCCTCATGAATGGGGTTAGTGCCCGTCGCAGTCCATTCGGGCTGCTGTAACAAAATGCCACAGACTGGGCAGAAGACGAACAACAGACATTTATTTCTTATAGTTCTGGAGGCTGAAGTCCAAGATTGGGGGGCCAGCTTTGTGGGGTGAAGGCCCTCTTCTAGGGTGCGGACGGCCAACTCCTCACCGTGTCCTCATGTGGTACAAGGAGCAAGGCGGCTCTCTCCAAGCTCTTCTATAAGCTCACTCCTGAGGGCTCTGTCCTCAGGACCTCAGCTCCTCCCATGAGCCCCACCTCCTAGTACCATTGCCTTGGGCGTTAGGTTTTCATCGTATGGATTGGGGCAGGGGGACCACGAACATTCACACCACAGCAGTGCCCTTTAAGAAGAGACAAGAAAGCTTGATCTCCACCACGTGAGGACACAAGAAGATGCTCATCTGCAAACCAGGAAGCTGACCCTTTCCCAAGAACTGGACCTGCTGGTGCCCTGATCTCGGACTTCCAGCCCCCAAACTGTGAGAAATAAATGCCTGTTGTTTGTAAGGCACCCGGTCTGTGGCATTTTGTTACTGCACCCTGAACAGACTAAGACGCCTCACTCAGGGGCTCTCCTCTGCCTGAGGAAAGAAGAGAAAGGTGATAGGGGAGGATCCGGCAAGGTGGGGACCACAAGCCTCAGGCCAGGGTCAAGGCCTGGTGGTGCTTCCCTCAGGTGAGCAGGGCCTGTCTTGTTGACGAGGCTGCCACAGGCCCAGCCCATGTGCTGGGACTCCCAGGTCCTGCTTGCACAACCTTGTCAGCCCAGCTCAGGTCATCGAATCACCAGCAGGAAAGCAGAAGGTGGCCGCCTCACCCTTTCCGAGCACAGTACTTAGCAAACAAACGACTTTAACTTGCTTTTTGCACATCGGCATCTCCTGCCCCCGGACTGGAGGTGTTGCCGTCCGGGCAAGGGCTGCGCTTGGGCTCACTGTTCTGTCTCTGGGTCAAAACACAGCGATCTGTCCTCAAAGCCCACCGATGAATGGCCTGTCGGTCCCTGCAGGCAGCCCAGGGGCTCTGACACCGAGAAGAAGGGACGGCAACGCCTACCCCAACTCCAATCTGCTTGAAGGATGTTCTTCCACATAAATACAAGACCCCTCTCAACTCCTGCCCTAGGGGTTTCTGGAAACTTCTTTGAGGGATTTTTAAGCAAACACCAATGATGTTCTGACCCAAGAGGTCTGAAATGAAAGAGACAAGAAGGCGTGTGGGCGCTGGATGGGGACCGGCTTCGGAGGCAAGGGGGCCTCAGGGAGGACAGCCTCCATCATCCCCCCATGAGAGGGAGGCCTCAGCTCCCACACTAAAACAGGGTGACGGTGCCCACCTCATTGGGGGAGTGGGTGCAAAGAATCAATCCGATACACCGTGTACATAAAGCTCCAGGGACAGTGCCAAGAATACAGCAAGTGTGCAATGGAGGGGAGTGAGGAAGAGAGGGGAAGAAAACACACAGAGGACACACAGCCCTGGACACCCCCGCTCCAGGCCTCTGGAACGTCCACTGCAGGGAAGAAGGCTAGTTCTGAAGTTAGAGAATTGTCCTGGGGCCTTTGCAACAGAAGCAACAGTGAATTTCCACTTATGACATCATCTCTGAGCCACTCCCCACCGCTGAGAAATCTCCCCCCGACCGACATCCCAGGACCCCCACCTGGACCACCTCCATCGCCCTCTGCACAGCGGCCAGTGCCCGGCTCCTCTGAGGTCACACATTCTGTTCCTCTCACCAGGCAGCCCCGTGTGCCAGATCCTTCCACGTTCTCTCCTCCAGAAACGTCCACGTACCTCGCCCAGCTGGATGTCATCAGTCTGCTGTGTGTCACGGACCCTCCACTCTGTGCTGTGCCCTTCTCTTCAGCCCTGTGAGCTCCCTGAGGTCAGGAATGCCGCTGGGTCCCCAGAGCACAAACCCTGTGATGCTCAGCCCAGCACAAGGCACACTGGAGGCCCCTGTGTTTGGTAAGTTTCACGACTCCAAGTGCAGAAAACCAGGCCCGGGGGCCCTGCAGCCAGTGCGAGAGGACCGTTCCAGCTCGACAGAAAATCCCCAACAATGACTGTTAACCCTCAGCGGGACAGGAGGTGAGCTCCCTGCCACCACGGGATCCTGAGCAAAGGCTGGTCCCTGCCAACCTTCCCAGCACAATTCCACACTTTTTTTTTTTGTTAACTCGCTATGGCCCAACACAGTGGTCTCACAGCTCACCAAGGAGCCCTTCCCCATTCCAGAGCCTCCATCTGCTGTTTCTTCTGCTTTCTACTCTTCCTTTGTCTCTTTCTCATCACTCGGGACTCAGTTCAAACGTCGCCTCTGCAGACAGGCCATGCTGTGTGCAGTGGCTCTTCTCAGCATGGGTTCTGTTCACCTCACGCCTGCACGGAATCCCCTTCCGGTGAGGGTGGCTGGACCCAGTGACTTGCTTCTCAAAGCACAGAAGACAGAACGGCATCGAGATGCTACTGCTAAGACGAGGTTACAAAGGCTGGCTTCCCTCCTGCCGTCACCCTCACAGCTGCTCGTTCCCGCTCCCTACGATGGGATGCTCAGCTACGTCAGCTGTCCTGAGCATCAGGCCCTGAGGCCCAAAAGGGAAGGGACACGTGATCTGGTACTGACGGACTGGTACATACATGTGCTGGATAGCAAATTTAGCCACAAGTGAACAATAAGTAACAAGTTCTTTTAAACTACTAAGTTTGAGAGTAAATGTTACATAGAAATAGATTAACTTACTTGTTGATGACACACACACACACACACACACACACAGACAGACACCCCAGTGCTTGACGAAGGCTCTCGATAAATATTTGTGACATGCAAAAGTGGCATCGACACAATTTCCATGGGAGTCAGCAGGTGAGGTCAGAAGGTCTTTGGTATTAGGATTCCATGACCTCAGCCAGACTTGGAAATGCCTTCCTGGGAGAGCATCCTGGGAAGCTCTTCCATGGGGCTGCACACATGGGAGAGGACACTCAGAAATGATGGGCAAGGGGGGACAGCTGCCATCTGCCCACATGTGCCAAGCCCTTTACATGAGCTGCCTCACCTCATCCTTTCACATCAACCTCCCTCTTTAAGATGAGGAAAATGAGACCCGCAGAGCCGAAGGAACTGGCCCAAGCCACCCTGCTAGTCAGGTTCAAAGCCTGGTCTGTCTGATTCCCAAAGTGGGGAGCTACTCACTTCACAACACCAAACCTCAAATCACTGCACCGGCAAAAGGAGTTTGGGAGAGTCGCAGCGACTCTGCAGACGCCCCCTCTGTGAGCAGTTTACTCCGGGGAAGGAACTGACATGGGATTTTGGTACTGACAGAGTAATATCGACACAAGTTGCTTTGTAAATTTAGCCAGAAATGAACAGACCTTTCAAAAACAACTTGCTGTTTTGAAAAAAGGCTTCATCCAAAGAAGAGACCTGGGAGGGGTGGGGCAGGGGGTGGGTGGATATCACTGCAGAGGCTCCCACCTCCGCCCCACACTCTGGGGGCTGCACGGGCTGGGTGGGTGAGGGGGGGGATGGAACGCTGTTCTCCACTTTCCAACACGGCCCCTCCCTGCAGGGAAGGTGTTTTGCTCGTCAGGGAATGTGTGGAGCCACGCTAGCGTCCATTTCCTCAGTTGCCAAGGAAGGTATGAGCAGCTCCCAATGGACAGGATGGCGGCTGGAAGGAGCCGCCTGTAGTCAAAGAAAACCCTGCCTGTACCAAGGACAGAGCCCTCGAGGGGATGCTGTTCAACTGACAGGCACGTCTGAGCTCGTATAGTGGCAACAGGTTTACTACATCGAAAAATAACTTGAAGGTCACCCCCATATCCCTATGTCTCACCCAGTCCTTGACAACATCCAAAACACACACACACACACACACACACACACACACACACACACACACACCCCACCCCACCCCACCCCCAGCCTTCCATCAGCAGCTCCTTGCAATGGGTATCTGCTGTTTACTGCCCAGCTCTTACTCCGCTTTCTTGCAATAGAACCTGGACTTGCCTTTGCAAAACCTGAGCTAAAACAACACAGAGAGAGATGTTTAACTAGGTGAAAAATTAACACTTTGGTATGGCATAAAGGCCCTAGGCTAGGACCAGCCTCCTGGGCCTGTGGCCAGCGCACTCACATGGGGTCTGAGCTTCAAAGAGGGGGAGGAGCCTGCACTTGGGGCTTAATGCTCTGTGTTCACCATCTTGAAATTCTTAGTCATTTGATGTCTGTATTGCCGATTTGTACGTGAAGTCTGATGGGACCATGGAGCGTGTGTATGAGCAGAGGACACGGGTTCTTGGCAGTCTGCTTCCCCACCCTCACAGAGCAAGCGCTGCCACGCTCCATCCCCACCCTAACACGGGCCTGCTGTGGACACGTGCCCCCATGTGTCAGGTCCCAGGCAGGGCCCCAGGTGCCTGGGAGGGTCTGCACTTGCCCTGCAAGTATCCCCACGTCCAAGGAAGGGTGACATTAAATAGCAAATAAAAATTTTTAAAAACACCCCGACAGGTCAAGAGAGAGACTACAGAAGGAAGGAAGACGTTTTTATCCTAATTTTTGAACAAAGACCGGTATTTTCATTTTGCACTGGGCCCTGCTAATTATGCAGCCAGCCCTGCACTAGACAAATGACAGATCTAAGGAAAATATTTCTAGAATACGGATGACAAAGAGCTCTCACAAATGACCGAGTGGGAGGGCCCCCACTCTTTCTCCACCACAGGCTTTCAGGAGGATCGATCTCACCCCCACCCCGAGGGACTGGCTCAGGGATGGCATCATCAGGAGTCTAGGAGAAGGGAGACGTTTGTGGAAGCTTCTGGAAAGAGAAGTTGGCTGCCTCCTCTGGGTGCTGTGACCAGGGGCTGAGGGCTCTGGAGCCAGTCAGGAGGTGCGTGTGGAGACAGAGGTGCACGCCTCGGAAGCAGGGGTGGGGGCAGGGGGAGGACTTTAGTCCTTCGTGACTGCTTCCATCTTGCTGGACCATGCCTCACCTGCTGCTGCCTTCTTCAGGACATTTTGGAGAGGCAGCTCAGGGATCAAGGTCAATAGTCAAACTGGGGCCCTGAGGAAAGTGAAGCCTCAGCGGGTGCTTTAAAAGATCCACATCTCACAGCTTTGGGAGCGATGTGGCACTGTGACGTGAACGGGAGAGAAGACAAATCTAGATTTGCATCCCATAGACTGGGAGTTTGAGATTGACATGTACACACTGCTATATTTAAAACAGATAACCAATAACGACCTACCTACTGTAGAGCACAGGGAACTCTGCTCAGTACTCTGTAACAACCTAAATGGGAAAGAATTTGAAAAAAGATAGATACTTGTATATGTATAACTGAATCACTTTGCTGTACATCTGAAACTAACACAGCATTGTTAATTGACTGTACTCCAATATAAAAAACTAAAAAAAAAAAACAAAGTAGCTTAAAAAAATTAAAAAAAAAAAAAGATTTGTATCCCAGCTCCATTACCCACTAGCTGGGTGGCCTTGAACAGGTGACATATCTTAAGCTCAGTGTGCTGTACTCCGTGTCTTTGTCTGTAAAAGGGTCTACTGCTATCTGCTGCCTAGGCTGGTTAAGAAGATAAAATCGAAAAAAAGATTCTCCAGGGCCTGGTCAAGGCTGGTACTAAATGAATACCCAGCCCCTTTGCCTTCTGTGGCCTCCTCCAGTACCAGCCTCAGGGGATGGCTGCAGGAAGACTCGGCTTCCCCGTACCTTGAGGGTCCACGTCGGAAATAGGGCAACAAGTGATGTGTCCCTTTGGAATACACAAAGCAGGACAAATGTCACCCATTAAAATGCAAACCCTGGATAAAGAAAAACACAGTCTCCCAATATCTTTTCTCTAAGAGGACAGACTTTAAGGTATTAGAGTCACCACAACACGAAGAGCAGTCGGTGAAAAGTGCCGGCATGCCTGGGCCAAGCCGAGCAGCGTCGTGACACACACAGGGCAGTGCAAACAGGGTTTCTTCATGTCATGTCACAGTGCCACCTGCTTAAAGATTCCTTTTAATTCCTGCCGAGCACTTCTCTGCCGGCAAATTTATTCATGGCTCCCATGCCGTCCTGAGGTGCTAGGCAGAGACTCTGCTTTGAACACCCTGGCTCTACCTGTGCTGCGCGGAGCTCCAAACCAAAACTTTCTCCCTAAAAGCTGCAAGGCCATACTATTAAGTCGTTTCAACCTTCCGTTAGCTACCCTGGGAACAGTCAGTGCCCCCGGGTCTCTGGCGATGGTCTAATTTAATTTGATTTAAACTGTAAATATCACGTTTTTCTACCTCCCTCGAGGCCAACCCGTTTCTTCTTCAAATATGCTGACGGCCTAATAAAGACAGAAAGTGCCCTGGCCACTGTTACACACTCAGATCCAGACAGACTGTCTTCGGGGCTGTGTCTCAACCTACAGGAGGCCGGAGAGGGTGGAGGTGGTGGGTTCGACTGCCTGGGTTCAATCCTGATCCTGCCAGCTGAGAGCTGTATGAGCTCGAACTAACCCTTGCTGGGCCTTAACTTCTTCATCAGTAAACCAGGCATGATCGTGGTGCCCATCTTATGGGGCTGCTGTAAGAAATAACTGAAATAATGTGGGTGAGGCGCCCAGCACACCGTCTCGCACAGGATGAGAACGCAAACAGCATTAGCTGCTATTATGATTACTATTGAACAGCACGGCTTGGAGCCTTTTCTGACGGATGAACTGAATTCTTATACTCCACGCCGCAGCCACAGTTTCAGGTACAATTAAAGACTGTTTTCCACGTTGGGAAGAACACCCCCGCCCCTGCCACACACACACACCTGGATTCCCAAGTCCTCGCGTATCTATAACCTGGCCATCTAAGACATGGCTGACCACGCGGATCTCCAAAGAAGCCAGGCCTTCACGGGCACCCCTGTGGCAAGTGCTGCTGACAGACCCAGCTGCCTCTCCCCTGTTGCAATTGAAGTCACTTCCCACAGAGAAAGTCGAGAAGCGATAGTCAACCAACCTCTTAGGCCTCTTGGCAGATTTCATCTTCTGGCACAGATATGCTGAATGAATGACACGTCTGAAAGTTTGTATATGAAATCAAATTGGAGAAACTATTGCTTTAAAGCTTTAAAAAAAGACTAGGAAGGCTGATAATGTAAAGCAGAGAGGGCCAATGCAAATGCCTCGAGGGACCAGGCGGCAAAATCAGGCTGGGTGGGCTAGGGATGTAGCCAGGACTGCCTCTTGGGTACAGGGCAGCACCTGCTGGGCCCTGAGCGAGCACAGACCCACCGCTGTTGGATCGCTGCATATGTTCAAGAGAAACTGGAAATCGAAGAGTTTATGGGAAATTCAACAATGGGTTGTTCAACATTGTCAATAAGTTCAATTTTTTAAATGGCATTAGCCAAATGAAACAGATCTTTGGGCCTGATGTGGATTGAAGGATCTCTGGTTTAAAGGAGTCCCGCAAATGAGTTCACCTTTGAGGGGAAGAATCCTTTGTCATCAGATCCACGTCCACTTCAGCCATCTGCTTTACACATCAAGGTTAAATGAGATAATCACGTCAAGTGCTTTACGCAGTGCCTTGCACATGGTAACATTCAAATGCGGCTCAGTATTATTTTTCCCTAAAGCGGGACCACCTACAGGGGAAGGGGGAGCCTCACAAAAGCCAAGCCCCAGACCTCTGTCTCTAGAGTTTCTCCATCAAAAGGCCCATCAAAAAGCAGTTGTGGTGGAAGCTGCTGTAGCCTCTCTTGTTGCGGAGCACAGGCTCCGGACGCGCAGGCTCAGCGGCCATGGCTCATGGGCCCAGCCGCTCCGCAGCATATGGGAACCTCCCGGACCGGGGCGCAAACCCGTGTCCCCTGCATCGGCAGGCGGACTCTCAACCACTGCGCCACCAGGGAAGCCCTTGTGCTTCCTTTTAAAACATCCCATCAAAAGGCTCTCCAGACTGCCTACGGGTTTGAATCAACATTCATCATTTCACTGCACTTGTCCTCAGTCAAAACTTGAAAATCTGGAGGGGACGCTTCAGAAGGGACCCTGTCTTTGAAGTGTGATTTCCTGCTTGTTTCCTTTTAGCTGAAAGGGATGATCCAGCATTTTTTTCCCCTAAAAGGCTATCCCAAAATTAAACAACCCAGATATTTAACCAAGAGACCCATCAGCTTCAGAAGGCAACGGGAAGCATTCCGTGAGGTTGCACCCAGTGTAGTGCAGTGACAGGGGTAAACACGGGACGCAGAAAGGCTGCGTGCACTGGGGTCGGCAGCTGCCCCTGCCACTCTTTTTTTTTTTTTTTTTTTTTGGTACGCGGGCCTCTCACTGTTGTGGCCTCTCCCGTTGTGGAGCACAGGCTCCAGACGCGCAGGCTCAGTGGCCATGGCTCACGGGTCCAGCCGCTCCGCGGCACGTGGGATCTTCCCGGACCGGGGCACGAACCCGTGTCCCCTGCATTGGCAGGCGGACTCTCAACCACTGCGCCACCAGGGAAGCCCGCCCCTGCCACTCTTGATCGGGCCTCTGAGGACAGCAGACTGGACTTGGCCAAACGCACTCTTTTCTAAATGAGTCATTCAACACTATGGGAGCTCTCCCTTCCCACCCAGGCCCCCAAATGCAGGCTCTGTGGGGGATGGAGATGGTGGTCCAAGGAGGACCTGATCACCTGCTTGGGAAGAAACTGCTACGGATGATGTGGTGCCATAAAAAGAACAGAGACCCTGGAGTCAGACAGAAGTGGATTTGAGCCTGGACTGTGAACCCCAAAAGGTGAGAACCTCTTGTTCACGGCTACCAGCCCAGCATCTGCAAAGGCGCCGGGTTCATCACAGGTGCTTGAAGAAAAGCTGCTGAATGAATGAATAAATCAACGAAGTCTGAATTCAACACTTCATCATCACAAGTCATTGATCAAATTATTGAATGTCTCTGACCTTCAGGTTTCTTATCTCTCAAACAGGAAAACCATCATCACTGTCCAGTGACCATAAAACATGGCGCACAGCACAGGTGTTAATATTCACTCTCCACCCTCCCTTCCTCTGTCCATGTCCTCCTGACTCGTATGAGCACATGCCAACAACATGAGCAGGGCCAACACGGGAGCCTGGAAGTTGGTCCAGGGGAGGAGCTGGCTTGGAGCTGAGGCTTGAAGGATGGGGCAGATGTCATGAGGAGGAAGGAGGGCAGACGAAGCCAAGAGGAAAGAGCAGAAAAGCAGACAGGGCTGTGAGGACAGAGGGGGAGAGCAGAGTCTACAGAATCAACGGCTGGAGCAGGGAAGCGACACAGGTCAGGCTGGGAGGAAAATGAAGAGACAGGTGTCCATCCAGGAGCTGGAGGTGCAGGCAAACCCGGCAGCTGGGCCTAAAGATGGAGTTCTCACGAGCCAGAAGCATCTGCCAAAGGACCCCAGGGGAGCCCACGGCCACCCCACCGAGCACCAGGTCCTTCTCAAGCTTTTTGATCATGGCCTTAAATAAGATCAGGATGGGGGAGGATTGGAAGGCATCATCCAACAGGCAAAACGGACACACAGAGAGTAACCCATTTTTTAAATATCACCAATAAAACTGCTTTAACAAGACATTCCTAACAGGCATGACACTAATGAGCCATCTCGGCGAGAAGCAAATGTTAATTTGCTCAGAATCCATGGAAAACGATGGCATTGCATGCAGGGGAAAACCAGATACAATCCTTTGGCAATGAGGTCAGGCCACACATTACACACAAGCGCACAAACACCCTTGGTTCTGAGCCGGACTAAAAGCCCATCTCCCCTGATCCCCAATTCCTTTCTAAGGTGAGTATAATAGTAACAGCAGCAGTTAACAACAACAAAAGTAACTAATGCTTATGCTGTAAATTATTTAATTCTCCAAACAACACAGCGCAATAGGTCTTCTGTTGTCCCCATTTCACAGATGGGGAAAACTGAGGCTCAGCGAGATTAAGGAACACATCCATGATCATACAGTGTATCTGATGCCACAGACCATGGTCCCAGCACCTATATGGAAGATATGCTGTTTCAACTGCTTTTTGGAACAAGACAGGGTACAAATAAATTTAAAAAATCAAGTTTGAGGCAGCGTCTGCAACCGTTTTTTGGTACAGCTAGACCCCAGAAGTTTGAGCTAAGGGGACCCACCTGGAGCACACAGAAAAGTTGTTAGTCTTTCCTCTGTCCTGTAATCTCAGAATCTCCAGGCAGGAGGTTCTGGGAATGAAGTGTGGCCAAGTCCGGCAGCCTGGAAGTTGGGCCAGAGCAGCCAAGGCCAAGATGCTCTTTCTGGAGAAAGACAAGGCAGGCCTGGGCATCTGGGCCTGGCCCCTGCCCAACTCACACTAGCCCAGGATCCAGAGTGGGAGCCTGTGGGGTGAAGCCACAGCCGCCTGCCAGACACAGGTACAGGCTGTGGAGCAAGGAGGAAACGAAGATGAGAAACTGAACTGTTCCCAGTATGTGGAGGGGGGTTGAGGAATCCTCTAGTCACATGTAAGTGAGGAAAGGAAGCAGGAATGGAGTGGACAACGTGTCCTGTATCCAGGGCTCTGCCCCGGGAGCTCAGGAAGCAGATGCAGGGAAGACACAAAACATGAAACTGCTCCAAGCTCAATCGGCAGTGGATCACAATGGGCTGAGGGAGAAATTAAAATCCACGGCTAAAAATATCTGCTGTGACTTCCTGAGCCAGGATGTCAATATCAGCTCTGGAACTTGCAGGCACTGAGGCCCAGGTCCTGCACTGGGTAAGAACCAGCCTCTGGGACTCGGCTGCCCACTCAACCACCTGCCAGGATGTCACCTCGGGCTACTATTTAAACTCTCCGGAACTCAGTTTCCACATTCTGTGAAACAGTGACGGCAGTGCCTGCTTCCCTCGTAGAGCTACTGGAAGGACGGAATGGCTCGCCTCCTCAGAAAGCCTGGCTCAAAGGTGGACCACACGGTGTTAGCTATTATATACGCATCAAGCCCATCTCAGAGGTGAGGCAGCTGAGGCACAGAGAGGTTACATCACTTGCTCCATGCCACGAGGGGGCCACTGTTCCCTGAGCAACATCTCTGTGCCACACGCTTCCCAAGCCTCCCACCAGCACCGTGAGGTCAGCGCCCCTTTTACAGACGCAGACCAGGGCCTGAGAGGTTTCGTGGCACAGTCACAAGACAGTCAGTGACAGAACAAAATTCACATCTGGATCTTCGAACAAACAGAACCTCCATTCTTTTGACTCTATCACAGAACAACCCCAAAATGAGAAACGCCATGTAAACCACACAGAACCAGGGTTGGCAAACCACAGCCTGCAGACCAAAGCCAGCCCATGGCCTGTTTTCTAAACAAAGTTTTACTGGAACACAGCCATGACCCTGTGTTTACACACTGTTTGTGGCTGCTTTCACAGTACGATGACAGACTGTAAGCCCACAAAGCCTAAAATACTTACTCTCTGGCTCATTATAGAGAAAGTTTGTCAACCTCTGGCTTAGAATAACGGTTGGAAGGCAAGGCTCCATAGGTGGTGGCTGTTTTCATCATCATTACCATTACACACAGGACAGCACAGTGAGGAAGAGCAGACACTCGGCCACCAGGCCAGCCTTGGTTCCAGTCGGGGTTCTGCCACCCTCACTGTGTGACCTGCGGAGACCTAGTGACCGTTCTGCACTCAGCTTCTTCGCATATGCCACAGGGATAAGACTAGCCCAGGGTCCCCAGCCTCGGCACTGTTGACATTTGGGGCCAGATAATGCGTTGCCGTGGGGCCTGTCTCCTGTTTACCGAACAGGGCTGTGCAGGGTACCAGTCACTCTCAGATCATTTACGCCATTGAAAGACACAATCGTCAAAGCCAATAGGAGAGTCCAAGGGAGGATCCAAATTATCTTCATGGGACAACTTGGTTCAGTGCCTGGAATTTATTCGCCACGCATTCTGCAGGGGCCTGAGACAACAAACCCCAGGAAGCCAGAGTTCCCTGCCCTAAGGGGCTTAAGGGGACGTCTGCTGTTTGTGGCAGTCCGGCATCTCCTCCCGTCTGCTGCTGACAGCACCACATTTTGTTTTGGGAAACCCTGACTTGCCCATCTCCAGGGCGCATGGCACCAGGGGTTGGCGCAAGTGTCCGGGTCTGGCCAGTCTACTGAGTCCCCCTCCAAGTGACCACTGAGACTCCATCCCAGGTCTTCAGCTGGGGTTGCTGGGCTGCTAGGATGGAAGCCTGGAGCTGCGGTGCTTATGCTGCCCCTACGTGTGACGCGCGCCCTGAGGATGCAGCCAAGCGAGGAAAGGCAGCTGAGAGCAGGGAGAGCTCGGCCTGACGGCACCACGTCAGCACCCCAACCCAGCCAGACCTGAAGCCACCACCGCTCTTAGAACAGTCTGTTACACGAGCCAGTAAACTCTGCTTAACGATGCCTGAATCATTTTAAGATGGGTTTCTGGCAATCATAACGAAAGGAAGCTTAACAAGTGAGACACACACGTAAAGGATAAGACACCAGACCAGTCGGCAGAGCTGTGATAGAAATGTACTCCGATTACAGGATGCCTGGGGGAAGGGATGGATGACTCCTCTTCAAGAAAAGGCTTGACCGTGGTGAGATAAAAGAAGGTGACTGATCAGTCAGAGAGGTGGGTCCTCTGGGGACAGAGACCCACAGATCCCGGGCACCCAGGAATCGGGCATGCTCCAGGAAGCCTTGCCATCTGCAGCCTCACCCCGGCCAAGAGTCGCTGCTTCGAGGCCAGGGCCACAGCCTGTTCTCCTGTTTCCTAAGAGTGGTTGCCAGCACGAAAAATACCATCACTGGGGGGGTGTGAGGCAGCCCAGGCCTTGCTATTGAGCTTGTGGAAGAATTTTCTTTACATTTAGCTCTAAGATTCTTGAAACCACCACTGAGTCTGCTTGAGAATTAGCTGCCTGAAGACACAATCTTTATCCAAAGACCACGGGATACCAACAAGCTTGAAACATCTTTGGCTGAGGGTACTAACAACTGTAGCAGGAACACAGCAAACGCAATACAGGCAGGGCCTCGCGTACTGCAGGGCTGGCCCCACAGCGCCACGGTGAGGCGGGCAGTACAATAAAGCGAGGCACCAAAGGCTTCCGGTTTCCCGTGCCTATAAAAGGTACGCTCACACCGTACTGTAATCTGTCAAGAACGCCATAGCATTGTGTCTAAAACAAAAAAAGACAACGTGCATATCTTCATTTAAAAGTACGTGACTGCTAAAATTGCTAACCATCATCTGAGCCGTAAGGGAGTCACAGTGCTTTCTGCAATAGTAACATCAAAGATAACTGATCACGGATCACCGTAACAATATAATTTATTGCGAGTTTGAAGTATTGTGAGAATTACCAAAATGTGACCCAGAGATGGGAAGTGAGCAGACGCTGTTGGAAGATGGCGCCAAGAGTTGTTTGCAGAGTTGTTCCACGCAGGGTTGCCACCAACACTCAGTTTGTAAAAACAGTATCGGCGAAGCGCGGTAAAGCCAGGTATGACTGTGACTGTAATAAAAGGACAGCTAGAGTTCACAGACGTATATTGTATGGAAGGCTTGAGCTAAACACCTGACATGCAGGTTCTCACAGTATCTTCCCAATACTCTAAGATAGGTATGTGTATCTGTTTCCAGGTGAGCAGACTGAGGCTCAGGAAAGCAGGGATCTGCCCAGGGGCACACAGCAGCCGAGACGACTTTGGAAAGCCAGGCCGGTCTGCCCTTGCCACTGTGACACTGTCTGAGTACGGCCCCTGAGTGGGGTTGAGCTCCAAGGGAAGGTCCTGCGGAAATCGAGAGGATCATGACCCAGGCCGGTGGCACATAGGGCCCTGCCCGCCTGGCACTCCGTAACATGGTGCTGGGACCTCCTCCAGAACGGCCACCTCACTGGAGCAAGCCCAGCACGTGGCCCAATTTAGCGCCCACATCCACTTCCTCCCTGCACACACCAGTGCCCCACATTCTCTCATTTCTGCACACCTTCTCTCACTTACACACTCCATTTTTATGTGCCTAGAGACTCCGTTCATTAGGGGCTGAACTGTGTTCCCACCAAATTCTCATACCGAAATCCTAACCCCCAGGATATCAGAATGTGACTGTATTTGGAGACAGGGTCTTGAAAGGGGTAATTAAGGTAAAATGAGGTCACTAGGATGGGCCCTAGGCCAGTACGACTGATGTTCTTAGAAGAGGTGATCAGGACACAGGCGTGCACAGAGGGAAGCCCATGTGGGGAAGGCGGCCATCTGCAAGCCAAGGAGGGAGGCCTCAGAGGAAACCGACTCTGCTGAGGCCCTGCTCTCAGCCTTCCCAGCCTCCAGGATTGGTGGAAAATAAACACCTATCATTTAAGCCACCCAGTCTGTGGTACTTTGTCATGGTGGCCTGAGCCAACTGATATTCCATCCAATATCCTCAAATTAGAGGAGTTCCCCACCTGCTGCAAAGGCTGAAGGCTCAGAAGCTTAGTAAGACCCCAGTCATCTACAAATGAAGCTGTCCAGGGGTTGTTACAGCACCAACGCTGACCACCCACGTGACCCACACAGAAGACATGAAATCCTGAGCCTACAGGATCACCCCTCCAGGTGTCTAACACAACAGCCCAGAACTCCGTCTGCCTAACAGGAAGCCTCAAGTATTTCTCTCCCTTCTTAGCAGCTGCCTCCACCCCCAGTTCATTGTTTCCCAAATGTCTCTGACAATGGCCCACAGTAATAAACGGCACCTGCTCCAGCCAAATGGGGCCACCTCCAGTGACCCCGGCCACCAGGCACAATCACTGCACCCCCCCGACACACACTGCTTCCGGCCCCTGCGCCCCCTTCACCGTCACCTCTGAGACTGGGTACTATTATTACCTGCATTTTACTCCAAGAAACCTAATGCATGTGTCCAGGGTTGCAGACTTGGGAGTGACCTAGATTCAAACCCAGGCCCTCTGACGCCAGACTCCAGCTGGAGTTGGCAAACTACGGCCTGTGGGCCAAGTCCAGCCCTGCTGTACATCAAGTCTTATTGGAACACAGCCCTGCCCATTCCTTTCTGTGTTGTCCACACGGTGGAGTAGATGCAACAGTGACCACATGGCCATAAAGCTGAACTTATTATCTGGTCCTTTACGGAAGGTTTGCCAACCTTGCTGAAGACTCTTGACCTCACACCACGTCCACCCCATTCGACCCTTCGAGGATTCTCCCAGACTCTGACTGCCCCTCATACCCTGACAGAAGAAAAAGAAAAAAAGAGAAAAAAATTGTATTTAAATATAATCCTCCTGATAAGATAAAGAGCAAACCAAATTCTCTGCAGATTCTTTTGTTCTCAGAAATTGCCAAGCTGTCAGCCTCACACAAGATAATAAATAAGAAGAACCAGCAAAGTGCTTCCCAATATTTAATTAATGCATTTTATCTGCTTCGCCACCTAGGAACAATGGGCCACAGGTTGGAAGATAAAGTCTAAACCTTAATGCTGAATTCTTGGTTTTTTAAAGTTCTTGTCACAACCTTAATATTACTTAAATGTAGCTTTTTTTCCTGTTATTATTAATTAGGTTTTTCCTAACAGTCAGTATCACAATTAACCTTAAAAGAAGAGCTGCCAGGATACATTTAACTAATTTTTACAAAGCAAACCTTTTCCAAGTCACTTCGTGCTGGCTTTCCATTCCTTCCTCTTTCGGCAGATTCCTCCTTGGCAAATTAAAATCTGCTCTGATACCATGCAAATAAATGCCTGTGACACTCTAACAATGCTGCCGTTCTTACAAATGCCTTTTATAGGGGCTGACTGGAAGGGCA
This sequence comes from Mesoplodon mirus, assembly GCF_964341445.2. Lineage (NCBI taxonomy): Eukaryota > Metazoa > Chordata > Mammalia > Artiodactyla > Ziphiidae > Mesoplodon > Mesoplodon mirus. Next base: position 55,553,885 of record NC_138991.1, read on the forward strand.
ACAGTCAAAATGTAGGCATTTTTAGATTCTGATTCGCTTTTCCCATTTGGAAGGGGCCTCAGAACTGCAGAAACAGGATAAAGTGCTGGCGAGGGCAAAATTTTGCAAAGGAAAATCAGTTAAAAGTTGGGCATCACCACGTGGTTTCTGTGCCTTTCACGAGGCAGTCGCTTTGCAGTACTGCTGTAACATACCTACCATTACAGAGGATTACGTAAAGGGCCAGAGGGAGAGGAACAGCCTTCTGGGTGAAGTCCCTCAGAGCTTGTGTCCTGGGTGAAAGTTTGTTGTTATTTTCTCTGCTGCTCTAATTTCCCTCGATATCTTTCATTACCTGATGAAGTTATCGGGGCTTTAAAAACGGATGTGTAAGCAGAAACTAACACACCACTGTAAAGCAGTTATACTCCAATAAAGATGTTAAAAAACAAAACAAAACAAAAAGGATGTCTAGGTAGCTTGGGAGGTTTCAGGAATTTCCCAGAGATATGGATTGCTGGGTCAGGAGGACCATTTGTCAGCTCTGAGTTGTGTTCACAGCACTGGTTACCATCAAAGGGGCTATGAGATGACCAAAGAACCTAGACTTATTAAACTTCAGGGTCAACTATGTGGGGGCAAAAGCAGTGGCTGGAATTAGTTAAACAGATGCACTCGGGCCAGGGATTACAAATAGGTTTTGCTCACCCTGTATAACCTACAGAAGGAAAACGTTAGCCAGGTGCCGACATTTCAATGCCAAAAGCATTCCCCTGGGGCAAGAATCAGCTGGCACTGACCGAGGGCTATCCTCTTTGGATGCTCCTGTCTTCTTCACAGTCCTCCCGTGGCCTCCATCCCTCACCAATGCCCCCAGCCTGGACCTCGCTGGCGTCTGTGCTGGTGAGGCCTGCCTTCACAGCATCCAGGAACCAGTTGGTGATGAGCTGCTCTGATTTCTGAGGCTCCAAGGATATGATCCTCAAAACTAAAGGGTCCCCTAAGAGCCCAGGGAATGCTGAGAAAGGGGACTGAGTCATGAAAAAACATGGGACAGCTCAAATAACCAACCACTAATAATAAAAGCTTGCATCTACAACTGCATGTTATGTGAAGAGACTTGAAAATATGATTCCATCTAATCCCAGAAACCCTGTGAGGTACGCTCATATTACAGATGGAGAAACTGAGGCACAGGAGTGAAGAGATAAAGTCAGTGCTCAAACTCACGTCCATCCCTCGTGAGAGGCCAAACTCTTAACCACCCCACTGGTGTTTCCCCAGGCAGGGAACTCGGAACCCAGGATCGTTTTCTGCAGTGCCTGGACACCAGAGAGAGCAACGCTGACGCCCCAAAGACAAAGTTCTTCCCTTAGTACATTCTCCGTCTGTCTGAAGATTCAGTGTGGTGCTCATCTCCCTTTTTACCTCTGGGCAGGCCACGGTTTCTGGCCAGAAACGAACAGTTGTTTTGTATTCATCATGGTACTTCTGCAGTTATTTTCTCCTGATGGCAAAGGATCCTGGTTTTCTTTATAAATAAATTTACTTTAGGCAAAAAATGAGAGCCAATTTAGAGAAAATGTTAAATCAGTACTGGTGGGCAGATATGGCAAAAATCATGACAGTAGAATAGGAAGGACTCAACTCAAGGTAATGGCATTAGGACAAGGCGACGGGGATGACTCAGCCTCAGGTAACTGCATCACAACCGGGGCTGTCAGAGCAGGGCGCTCGAGACCGTCCACTGGGACACCAAAAGAACTGCTCCAATTTAGATCCATTTTTACCTGTCATCTTTAAAGGTCTCAGGTTTTTGCTTTGTATGTTACAAATAATCTAACTACGTATATTGCAAACAAAGATGTATACTGCAGATTCTTTTTATCGACTGGGATATTCGATCAAAGAAGCTTGTCTACCCAGGACTAGACTCCTTGCACTTTCCCACAGGGCAGAATCCCACAAGAGCCGCAGTGATCACTAGGCGCACACCCCGCCCCCAGCATCCATTCCCTGCCCTTCCTGTGCTGGCCTCTGATTTCCACTGGGGACCCCACGTAATTCTGGACAAGAGGCTCCTCTCCTGGCTCCAGGGTGGAACATATGATGATGTTAGCCAGTCGGGGAACCCTCCCCACTACCACCACCAGCATAGTCAGGGCCTACGGGCTCCTCCTCAGGTCCTCTGCTGGGAACGCTGGGACAAACACTTGTCCTCTGTGTCTGCCCCATCTGCTTATTATCTAATCAATCTCTCAATATTTCACTGAATAAAAGAATGGTTTTACCACCAATAGGTCAGCCTGGAGCCACCGGTTTTCCTAACTGTTGGACGCGGCCATGTCTAGTGCCTTGGGCTCAGCTACGGAAAGGCAGCCTCTCCTGGAGAGCAGGAAAAGCTGGTGAAGAGGGAAGCCTGGAGCTGGCGGGAGGGGCATTTCAACACTATACCCTGATTTCCTCCTGGTGGGAGGTTAAAGAAACCTGCCACCAACAAACTCATTATGGCTGAGCCCAAGCAGTCCTTGCCGTCCAGGAAATTTCTAAGAGAAAGAATGTTTGTTCTTTCCTTCTTCCTGATTAAATGCCTCCACAGTCACAAAGCAAGCAGGAACCCTCCCTCCCAGGGCGGTTAAGGTGAGCCAACACATGTCGAGCGCAGAGCAGATACTTCCTGTGGTTGCTGCCAATACTATTTCCTCTCCTCCTGGGGTATCAGTCTTCTCATCTGTAAAATGGGTACTAATGATCACTACCTTGCTCAGTTCCTGGGATGAGTGAACGCAGCATCACAGATAATCTGTCGCTCATGCTCTCAAGACAACAGCCCTCATCAAATGGCAGCTGGAAATGTTGTCTTGACTTTTATGAGGATCCCTCTGAAGTGGTGGGATGGGAGCTTGAAATTTTTAAACTTCCATGACTGCTTCCCTAGGAGAGACTACACATCCTTAGAAATGAGGTTCTAACTGCTGCGTCCCACACTTTTCTCTCCCTAAGAAATAACATGAACAAAGCTGCATGGTTCCGCCCTCCCAACTCAATCCTCTCTCTGCACCTCTCCCTGCTCCAGGCAGAGTCTATATCCAAGACACACGTGCATCTCCCACCTGAGGCAGAAAGCCTCACTCTCTACCTGCTGTTCCCATCCACCCTGAGCAGATGACGCAAAATACGGTGCTCATGGGGCCTCCTGTCACCCAGAGAAAACCAAGGGTAACAACATCCAAGGAACCTCGGGGCAGAAAACCCAGCCGGGTCCAAGGCTGCTGCTCATGGTCCAATAAGCACCTCCTGACTGCTGATTCTGGACAGAACACGAAGGTTCCCAAGTATGTGCGTGCTCTGAGAGACACGTGAATTTCAATCCCAGCTCTGCCACATGGGACTGGCTTCCAGCCACACTCAGAGTGCACGCCTTCTCCAAGCCCCACGGACTCATCTGTAAAATGGGCCAGCAATGCCCCAATCACAGAATCACTGCAAGCCAGGAGTGCAAACAGCCAGCACAGAGCCCAGTGCAGGTCGGAACTCCTCCATACACAGGATGATGGCACTGTGATTTCCACTGCTGACCCGGCCACTGCTATCACCTGACCCAAGCCAGGTCCCTGCCCCCCATCCCCAAGCAGCTGTAAATACTAGGAAATGATAAATGCTGGCAGGTCCTGAATGAAGCCACGCGCTTCACATGTGTTAGCTTATTTCGACTTCCCAGCACATAGAGCGATGTATAATCATCACCATTTTGCAGATGAAGCAGCTGAGGCTTAGAGAGTTTAAGAAACACGTCCAGGGTCATCCATAATAATGCTTGTTTGATTCATTTCACAGTCATTCCTCATTTATTAAGTGTCCACTGTATGCAAGCCACCATGTATACAATGGTGCATAATACACACTTAGTCCCTGCCTTCACAGACGGTGTCATATATTAAACAAATGTACACTGAATTGCTCACAAAGAAAGGAGGTGAGACTGTCAAAGAGCAGGACATGGAAATGTAAACCATGTGAGCTGTTCTCTGTGGCTTTACAAGCAGTGCCTCCCGTCTCTGGGGGATGGAAGGGTGGCTGTTACTGTGGGTCTCCAGACAGAACCTAGGAGAGGCCAGCAGGTTCTCGAGGGGTTCAACGGTCTGGGCCCCAGCTGCCCAAACTCCCCAGCACCTCTAGATGAGTCACTAAGCCCCATCATAAAAGAAAGGGACAGGAAAAGAAAGGACGGGTTGTTTGTGAGGACCTGCGGGAAACAGCCACGACAGAAAGCAGGGGAAGGGATGAGGAGGTGATGGAGAAAGGGAACCACCCGCTCAGGGGGCAGGACCCGAGATGAGGAAGCGGGGAGCATCACGTATCCGGGCCTGTGGCCTGTGAGTGGAGCCCTGGGAGCAGCCGTCTCTGTGCCCTGCGGACCAGAAGAGTGCCCCTGGGTTCCTACAGAACATCAAGGTGGAAAGAGAAACTACTGGGGAAACAGAAAAACAAAATACGGCTGTGATTAGATTTCCTCCAAGCAGAGCAGGAAGGAAGCAAGCTGGGCAAGAAGAGTACAAGTCAAATTTCATTTAATAAAACAATAAAGTGGGATGTGTCTAACCCCTGGGGACAGGGGGCTTCTGCCCTAGCCACCACCCCATGGTCTATTTTCAACCCAACAGCCAGAAGGAGCCTTTTAAACCCTGCTTCTGCTCAGAACCCTCCAATGACTTTCCAAGTGGCCCTGGAAGCTCTCACTTCCCGCCATCTTCCGAGCTCACCAGGCAGCGGCCCCGGCCTCATCATTCTATCCACACGGAGGCTGCAGGCAATGCCAAGAAGGAGACGCCGAGAAACCGGGAGGAGGAAGGAGCGGAAGTCAGAGAGGGGGCGCGCCCGCTCTGAGCCCGTGGGGGTGAGGTGGGGACGGCAGTGGGAGCGGAGGGAGTACCTCAGCACTGGTCCCTGAGGCAACAGAGAATAAGACCCTGATTCCACTCAAGGGGACGTTCGCAGGTGACACTGGTCGAGATACAAGTCAGCCGCGTCCCTGGGGCATGTGCCCCCAATTTTTCCACCCCTGAGGCTACCGCCAGGCCCTCCAACCTCCCAAGCTTTCTCCTGCCTCTGGCCTTTGACTCTGGCTGCCTGTCTGCCCGGGACACTGCACTCCTACACCTTGTACCTCAAGCATCACGTCCTCAGAGGACCCCCCGACCATTCTCCCCAGCCCCCACCCAGCAGTCCCCCAATCGTATCACCCCATTCTCCGCGGGATAGGTGGCTCTACCTGAAATCGGCGTGGCTCTGTATTCGTGCCTTTGTTGACTGTCTCCCCCACAAGAATGTCACCTCCATTCCAGCAGAGAACGTGTGCCTCGTGTGCCCCTTAGATCCCCGGCGCCTGATCCAGAGTACGTGATCAAAAAGTTCTACTGATTTCTTTAGCATGGATGGCCCTTCACTGTCTGCTTTTGTCAATGAAGTTTTATTGGCGCTGTATCCATCTCGTAGGGCTGCCAAAACAGCATACTACAGACTGGGTGGCTTAAGGAACAGAAATTTACTGCTCACAGCTCTGGAGGCTGGAAGTCCAAGATCAAGGTGTCAGCGGGTTTGTTTCGTCTGAGGCCTCTCTCGTTGGCCTGCAGATGGGCACCTTCTTGCTGTGACCTCATATGGCCTTTCCTCTGTGAGTGCACAGCCCTGGCGTCTCTTTGTGTGTCCAAATTTCCTCTTCTTATGAGGACATCAGTCCTATTGGCAGCTTGGGGCCCAACTCTTATGACCTCATTTAACCTTAATTACGTCCTTACAGGCCCCACGTCCACTACAGTCACACCGGGGGGTTAGGGCTTAAACACAGGAATTTGGGGCGGGCACGGGGACACAATTCAGTACATAAAAGAACACAGACACACCCATGGTTGACATGTGGCCTCTGGCTGCTTCCATGCTCCAGCGGCAGAGTTGAGTAGTTGTGACCGAGACCAGCAGCTCTGCACAGCAGGAAGCATATCCTATCTAGCCCTTTACAGAAGTTTGCTGACTCCTGGTCTAGAGCAAGGCTCCCGCTGCATTTACCATTAGAAGACCCCAGAGAAGCCCAGCGCAAAGCACCAGGACATTTTCTTTTGCTTCACAATTACCAGCAGTTTTGTCACTCCCCTGGGTCAGCTCCTGAGGCACCCATGACTGCAGAGTATGAAACCAGAGATTAAAAGCCCAAGCCCAAAAGCCATAATTAAGATACATCCAGGAAATGAGGGAAGAGAATTACCTGTCAAATGCCAGCCCCACAGCCATCTGGTAGGATACACAGTTTGCTAACAGCACCTCCATCGTAATTCAGAAACCACTCAAAGACTGTTCAGAGGACAGAGGAATTTGGTGTTCAGGCCTTCTGCGATGAGATGGAGTGATGCCAGAGGTGTCACTTTTTATCCACCAAGAGCTATCAAGGGCCCCAGACATGCCTGGCTTCTTCTGTTCCTCCTGGGTTTTTTTTCTTTCTGTTCAACCACAATTTCAATTACAGTCAAAGAACCTCAGTTTCAAAAGCTCACAGGGAAGAAGATGCTGAGGACCCAATTTTAGTTTTTTTAAAACAAATCTTAACTAGTGCTTCCCATGTTCCAGACACTGCTCTTTTTCATCTCATTTAACTCATTTAGTCCTTATGAAAAACTGATGGGGTGTGTGTTGGGGGAATATTATGATCCTCTTTGTACAGATGAGGAAAAAGAGACTCAGAAAAGCTAAGCAGCTCAACCAAGGTCACATAGCTATGAAGTCACAGGGCCAAAACTGCAACCCATGCGGTCCCGCTCCAGAGTCTACCCCCAACCATCACTGTATTTCTTCCCTTTCAGGTGTGAGCAATGTGGATAGGTCACGTTTGTGGTCCAGTCATCCACAAATGCTATAATATTCCATATAGTTCTAGGAATATATATAGCAGTGAAGTCTGAAAGAACGAATGATTAGCTTAGATACCAAAGAGCTAAGATCATAGACACTCTCTACATTATAGGAAACCATTGTTGCAGGATTCAATTTACTGAGAATCTATTACTTATTGAATCATTCTCTGAACCAGTATCAATGAGGCAGTTAGTCCATACTCAGCACTGGGTGAGTTGCAAGGGATACAATGGTGATCAAAACTAACACCACCCTGCCTTCAAGGGACTTGCAGTCAAGTGGTGAAACAGACATAAAACAAATGCTCACACAAATAACCACAGATTAAGACCAGAGATAATGCGGCAAGGGAAGAAAACAGGATACCACAAGAAGTATGATGGGAACTGTCCTAGTTTATTCTGGTGGGTCATGGAAAGGCCCTTCTCATCTGGTGGGAATTTACCAGGTCATGGTGGCAGGGGCTTTCCCAGAAGAGAGAAGGGCATGTGCAAAGGTCCTGAGCTCAGCCTGTGGTTGGCACCACCATTTACCCTGGCAGAGACCACGAGGGAGGTGTAATTATCCTTATTTCACAGAGGCATCAACCGAGCTTCTGAAAGATTAAGACTCAGGGTCCCAAAGCTCCTACATTACAATGCCGGGATCCCAAAAGCCAGATCTTCCTGATTTCGAAGGCCATCCTGTCCCTGATGGGCAATATATCCTTCTGTCTGTGAAAGGCTTTCAAAGCCAATACGCATATCAAGCATAACTGGTTTTCTTTTTCTTTGGATACCCATAAAATGTCTCAGAGGAAACTATAAAAGCTCTTCTGTCTCCATCTTCTAAGAGTGGATGACATCTAGAAAAACGTTTTCACCCTTAACATGGAAGTTATTTGGTCTATAAATTTTTTAAACAATAGAACCATATGAAAGCATCCCCCACCCCGCGGTGCTCAAGCCAAGCAGCAAAGGGGGTTCCTGAGGAGGCGGAGCAGATGAGGCACCAGGTCCTGGGCTCCCCTGCCCTGCACACCTCACCCCTGCCTCTGGCTCCTGGGGCTTGTTTTCTGGCAAAACCTGCCTCAGTGGGACACTTCATTTTCAGCTGCATTTACAAGAAAAGCTCTTCGGGCTCACAGACAGAGCTTTCTCATACACAGACCCTAACTCCCACCAAACGGCGCAGAGCTAAGGAAAAACCTTTAAACCCCAGGTGCTGGCTTTCCATTCAACTTGTGCTAGGCATCCATTCTGCACCAGACCCTGACCAAACTCTGGGAACTGAGATGGATAAATAAATAAATAAATAAATAAATAAATAAATAAATTACAGTGCGCTAAGTGCTGGGTTAGAAGGAAGCTCAAGGGGCTGGGATGGGGGGAGCATTCACTCATTCATTCATTCATCCATTCATTCATTCAACAAACTGATCAAGCACTGTAAGAGAGACTGCTAACTATCCCTCAATATCCTTTTTGCTTTATGGTAATAAAAGCCAGGAAATTGTGCTGGACACATGGCTGCCAGAGAAAGACTACATTTCCCGGCATCCCTTGCAGCTCAGCGTGGCCATGGGACTAAGTTCTGCCCAGTGGAATGTGAAGAAGTGATGTGGGCAACTTCTGGGTCCCACAGCCAAGGTGCTGGCTCTCCCTTCCCTGTTCCCCTTCCCGAGGGCCAGGAAAGCAATGAGATAGAAGGAGCCTAGGTCCTGCATCCCTAAATCATCTCCTGGAGAAGAGCTGCCTACCTGCACGACCACTTACCAGCTCAGACTTTCATGTAAGAGAGAATTCTTCGTTTTATTTAATGCAATGATAATCTGTGTTAAGCTCATTATAACAAGCCCCACCTATGCTGCCCACCTGTTCTAGGTGCCAGAGACACAGCAGTGACAGCCAAAATCTCTGCTCCACAGGGCTCACATCCTAACTGCAGGCAGACAAGAAACAATTCAGACTGTGTTGCTCCGAAGGATGGAAGATGAAGGGTTTGAGATTAATCTATACGAGCGTGCGCGTTCAGAAACACCCTCTCTAGGAAGTGAGAGCTCAGACCTGAATGCTGAAGAGCCACTGGCCTTGGGGAGAATATTCCAGGCAGAAGGAACTGCAAGTACAGCAGCCCGCAGGCTTTGGGGAGACGTGAAAGGAGGCCAGTGCGGGGCTGTCCAGTGCGGATCCTGAGAGGAGAATGAAACCAGAAATGATGACGGAGGAAGGCACCTAACCCAGCGAGAGAAGTCCAGGAGCTCTGCCTGGAGGAAACATGACCTGGGCAGGATCTCAAATGATATCCACGTAGGGAGGGTGTGCTTCCATCAGAGGGAACTGTACAACAGAAGGAGCTCAGGAGGCTGCCCCTCGAGCCTTCAGTTCCCATCTGCCCCCTTGTGAGAGAACCTGCTGGAAGACCCCTGGACACATGTCCAGCAACCTCTGGAAGGGGAAGCACTGAAGGGTTGGAGAGAGAAGTTCCTAGCTCAGGGGGATCTCAGAAAACCAGAAAGCGACTCCTCTGAGCCCCTGGCAGAGTTTCAAACGAAGAGCTTGATTTTTTAGTGATGCACCCTTGCTCTGTGGAGCTGATATATAGGTGATCAGCCCTAACTTAAAACTTTCCTCTTAAAGGAAGCCTTATTTACTTTATTTTCACCACAATTTATAACTAGGTGTTGGTCCTCTCAGGGAAGCCTCGTCTCATTATATGCCTCCTTCCCTCCTTCCATGGCGATTACTGAAGAAACAACAAACTTCCCCTCTGGGGGATGCACTGCTTGCTCACAATTATCCTCCTCCGAACTGGTGGATTTTGAGTGAGTCTCTCCTGTGGTGGGGCGCTGCTCCTGAGCGCGCCAGCTGTCCTAGGCAGTTCTGGTCATGCTCTTTTTTTTTTTTTTTTAAAGCAACTTTATTGAGGTTTAATTGACATACAATAAACTGCACATACTTCAGGTATGTAATTTGGTAAGTTCTGATGTACGTTTACATGTGTGAAACCATCACCACAATCAACACTGAACATTTCCATCACCTCCAAAGTCTCCTCAGGCCCTCTGGTACTTCCCCTCCTTCTTGTCCTCCCCAGCCCCCATCCCCAAGAGACCACTGATCTGCTTTCTGTCTCTGTAGGTGAGTTTGTATTTTCTACAAGTTTCTTTAAATGGAATTATATGGTATAATATTCATTTTTGGTCTGACTTTATTGATTCAGCATAATCACTGTGAGATTCATCCGTGCTGTTGCATGTACCAGTGATTCATTCCTGTTTAAGAGATGGACATTCTACAATTTGTATATCTCTTCACTGTTAGTAGCCACTTGGGTTTTTCCAGTTTAGGGCTATTACAAATAAAGCTGCTCCGAACTTTCACGCAGAGATCTCTGTGTGGACAGGCGTCTCCTTCTCCTGCTAAAAACCTAGGAGTGGAATGACAACCTTGCCTCTGAAGGTGGAGTATTCTCCGTTTGGTGTTTCTCTCTCTTCAGGTTCAAATATTGGGATCAGTGTTGAGCTGAGTCTCTCCAAATGCATGGATGATCTCTGATATGAGAGAACTAGAAGTGGTGCCGAGGTAAACATTGTTATTGTATTATTACTATTAACATGTTGAGCACTTACTATACATCTCAGGCTGTGATAAACACTTTCCAGTCAGTAGCTAAATGAATCCTCCCAAAGCCTTATGAAGCGAGGATTATTTTCATCACCACTTTGCAGACAAGACAACCAAGGGCGAGGCTGCAGAGGTAACCTGCGCCGGGGGACCAACCCAGCAGGTCCACGTGGAGGCGGGATCCTAACCCAGGCAGTGTGGCTCCTGAGTCCACGTTCTTAACCAGTATGCTAACCTGCCTCAAAGTGCTTAAATGTATTTTAACAGCAGGCATTTTGTGGTGCTTTGTCACCTGTCGACTTGGCTAGCCCGAACTACATTTTCCAGAATTCCCTTTCCTGCAAGTTTCCAGTTAGGGTGGTCCATGAAGAGATTCCCGTGAGAGATTTGGGGGGGTAGAAGTGAAGCAAGCAGCCCTTTTGTAGCTCACGCACCTTCCTGCTCACCCGCTGACTCACATCTCTGGTGAAGCAACAGCTGGGCCTGAAACTCCTCCATCCTCCCTGGTCCTCCTCAGCGTCACCCTCTCCTGAGCGGGGCTGTGGGCTTACCTCCGTGATGAAGGGCCCAGCTGCTTCGGGGCACCCACAGCACCTCAGTGAAGGAGCAAGAACGCACGTGGCTCTGGCTTGAGCATGGGGCCAGCCTGCTCGTCACATCTGTCCCCCCCTTCCTGGTGGCCGCCCTGAGGACTTCAAGCTCCAGCATCAGACGTGAAAACAACAGCCCTACAGAGGCTCAACCTGCTCCTGCACTTGTGTAAGGCCAAGTTCCCGGACCAAATTCTTTAACACATGTGTGTACAGATCTTTTGGTAGTTCTGCTTCCTTTACGGAACTCTAACTGCTGCATATTTGACTTTAGGGATATAAAGACAAAATATGACCCAGCATTGAGCTGGGACGTAAGCTGTGCAGTTGAAAGGGACGCACATGGATTTCAGGCCAAGGGTGGGGGATGATCAAAGGCAAGTGACATCCACGTTGGAGCCTTCAACTCCACTGCCTTTTCTAAAGGAAACGCTTCCAGTTTCTCCAAACCACACCACACCACACCTCCAGCCTGGGAGTCACTGACACGGGTGATTTAAAGCTGTGAGTGTGCCCGGCCTCATCATCGTTCCCGGGGCGGGAGCTGCAGAGTGAGGACGATGGTGCCCTCCTCCCGAGTCCTCGTGAGTGGACTTCAACGCACGTCCTACAAAGGACCTGCTACATGCCAGGAGCCATGGAGGCTCTGAGATACTACAGTGCACAAAGCAGTCTCTGCTCTCGTGGAGCGGACGAGCAAGCTTACCAAGTCAGATGGGACAGACATCAGCCTATGTGCAGGTGCTGGGAAGAAAATAAAGCGGCGGGAGAGGAGGGGCGGCATAGAGCACCGTGGGAGGAGGCAGGGTACTTTGGAGCCGAGAATCAGGCCGGAAGGACTTCCTGAGGGGCAGATCTCTGAGCAGAGACCACGTAACCTTCAGGGCAGTGACCGCTAGCAGGCTGTCGGCTATTGTTATATTATCAGCTACCGGCACAGGCAGGCGTGTGGGGACGGCTAGTTGGAGGTGTACCTGTACATCTCTCCACTCGACCACCTTGGGGACAGGACGAGGATCTCTGCTCAGTGGCTAACAACCTCTGTCTATACCAAAGGTCTTAAGAGCTGAGCACAAGTCCAGCGGACCCAGAACTCTCAGGGGAACCCACCACTTCCCTCCCCTTTCTCGGGGTACACAGGAATCAGAGCGGGGCCTTGAAAACCAAAATCATTCCCAAGCACACCTGGTAGGAAATCTTACCTTGGAGCAGTTTCTGTTGACACTAATGCCCCAAAGAGAGACAACCTTTCCATCCTAGCGGGGCTGCCTTTCACACGGTCTCTGCCGTAACCACTCGTGTTTGCCCCCTTATCCCCAGCCAGCCGTGACCTGCATTTCCCTAACTCACTCTTCTCTTTTCTACACACAGCAGGTTAATGGTCTTCTAATGGGTGTGGACATAACTGACAGCTTACATAATCACACTTACAATCACCGTACCTTGTGCTTTGGCTCGCTAGATAAATCCTAACGTGTTGTCAAGACTCTCCAGCTGAGAAACTAACTGATGAACTGCCTTTAATTTGTACCCGTCTAGGAACATCATTTATGTGTAAACAGCAACAGTGAATATCACACATGCATTGCAGCCATCGGCTCTGTACCTACGACGTCAAGGATCTTTTTCTGTTTTGCTCACTGTTTACCCCTGGCACCCAGAACAGTGACTGGCACGTAGTAGGTACTCAGTACATATCTGGAGAATAAGTCAACACACATAAGGGAGAGGTGATGACAGTACCGCCGAGCAGGCGTGCTGAGGCTCGAGGACAGTACCTGTCCGGGCCCATGTGGTGCCGTGGCCCAGCCATCACCGAGTGAACCTGAGGCCCAAATCAAGTCCAGGACCACCCCAGGCCCTGCGGGTAAGTGGTCACAATACCGAACAGTCAGTACAGACAGAGCAGAGGCTGCGGGTCCCAGAAGCCACCAGGAGAGGGGACCAGGTGGAGTGCCAGCTGGTGGGGGAAAACGAACCGCAGGTATTTGCCTGCCAGGGTCCAGCGAGGTATCACCTCTGCTGCTGGTTGTAAAACATACTCAGAGCAGTGGTGGCTGGTGGTCTGAGAGTCTGGAGGGTCAGGGTCACTGGGGAGGTGAAGGACGACACGGGGAGTCGGTGGCAGCACTTTGGCGAGAGGTGGGGGCGTATGTGACCATTTTAATGACCAGCCCGGCCGCCTCGGTGCTAAATCCAAGCCCTGACAGAAGGCAGCCAGGCACTGCCCTCTGTGCGGACAGGCCTCCCACATTCCCACAGCCACTTGGGCTGTGACACATGCCAGACCGCTCAGGAGCCTGAGTGGCCCCCACAGATGCTACGTTGATGGCTTCCTGTCTCTTCCTGGCCTAGACGTGCAACCAGCAAAGGCCTACAGATGCTAGGCTGCCCGATGCTGTGCCAGATACATGGGATAAAATGGTGAGGAAAAGGGACCCCAACCAGCCCTCATGAGGCAGGGACCTCATGCATCTGCTCCCCTGTTCATGAGGCACGTGTGTGGTGACACTTCCACGTGCAGTGACACCGCTCCTCGCGTTCATGACATCACAGCATTCTCACTGCAGCGAGAGCCGACAGTTCTCTCCGTCCCCTTACTGCCACTGCACCCCACTAATCCCACACCCTCGGTCTGCCATGCACCTGACACGTATAATCATTCATCCTCACGACAACATGCAGTTGGCATCATGACCCCATTTGACAGAGGAGAAAATTTAGACTTGCGACAGCTCTGAGTACCCCGAATTTGAACCTGTATCTTTCTGTTATCAAAGCCATCACAGTTTCTGGAGCTCTCTTCTGATATCCACACTTCATCGACTATTTAAAGACAAGGAAACTGAGGTGCAGGGGGGTGCAGGCACTCGGGGGGCCACGCTCCCACGACCCCAATGCTCTGCGTCTTAAGACAAAGCTTTGAAGAGCAGCAGTTCTCCCCACCCCCACCAAGACCAACACGCTGCCTCCTCTGGACGCGGGTGCTCCCAGTGAGCTCAACGGGACAGCTCAGCTGACAAGTCTGTCCTTTGCTGTCGGATCCCTAATAACTCTTCAAGAGTTATTCCAAAGTGCTGGAGAAGCGGGATCAAACATCTTGCCATTATCCCCGAAGGTCAGGCCACTGCAGCGGCAGCTCTGCCGTCAGCAGTGTCCTCATTCGAGCCGTCACCACTAAACACAAGTTCCCTTCAATTTCGACTACGGGGAGTGTGGTTGTAAAGAGGGCGAAACATGCATTCAAAGACATTTACAAGCTAGCCTTGGCCAGAACAGGAGGAAGACTTCAAAACCTCTGTAATATATGAATTCTCCAGCCAAAGATTCTGTTATTTCAAGAAATCGCAAGATGTATTTAAAGGCCTGTTGTAAATCTGGACAGGTTATAGCTTGTTGGTACTCTACCTTGCCATGTAAAACAGGCAAATAATTTGACCAAATTCTAAATGGGAACACTGTCTTTTCCTATTCAAAGCCCAGAGAAGCATAATTAGGAAACTGTAATTGCAGTGTGAGGTTTTCAGAGCCCGGATGGGCCCCAATGTCAACAGCAATCTGCTTTTCAGGGTGGGACTGGGGTGACTAGGGGCCATGTGCAAAATTTAAGAGGGTGCCAAAAAAATCAGGCATCACGTTTTTGTGCAATATTTTGAAAAATCAAAATAATGTAAAAAACCTATAATGAACAAAACAGCAAAATTTCCCATAAAGACGGGATGAGTAGTACTGATTCCTCCTTTAGCCTCAGGCTGTGATATGACTGGGCTCCGCACTGCTGCTCTTTCTGAAGGTGATAAAACATGCCCACAAAAGCAAAATGACTTGCCATTGTCACAATGTCACTGGGAACTAAAACGTCCAGGTCTCGAGGCCCCCCTCTGCTCTGTGCTCTCGGGATCCCTGCCACCTTGGGTGGGGTCACTGCACCGTCCTCCCCGCCTCCCACTCCAGTCTGGATGTCACTGCTGCCAGGTGATCTTCACCAAGTGTCCATCTAACCTGAGCGGGCACAGCTCTCTGGTTGTGGTCAAGTGCTCCTCCCACATCCAGAGAGGGGAGGCTGGCGGCAACCAGCAAGTTGAATTCAGCGTGCAATGTATATCACTGGACTCCCCGGGTGTTTATGGTTAAAATCAGTTGCGAGCATTTTGAAATTAAGATTTTAGAAAAAAAGGAGATGTGTGACTTCTCTTAACAAAGAAATGTTTTGGCAATACTGGGCCCACTTTCCCATGAGGGGGTGGAGAAAGCACAAGCTCTCCGGCCAGCACCAGCCCCACCATGTGCTGGGTGATGTTCAAGGTACTGGGGACACAGCAGTGGACAAAAGTGACCAAAATACCTGCTCTCGTGGAGATTACATTCCAATGGGACACATGATGGACAGAATAGGTGAAATAAAGTAATTCAAAAGATAAGTAAGATGAAAAAAAAGCAAAAGCTGGTAGAGGAGATCCCAATAGTTATCTGTAGGGGAGAGGGGAGCAGTTTTAAACAGGGTGGTCAGAAAAAGAAGGAAATCTGCCATTTGTGACAACATGGATGGACCTCGGGGGGCATTGTGCTAAGTGAAAGGAGTCAGAGAAAAACAAATACCACGTGGTCTTGCTTATACATGGAATCGAAAAGAGCTGAACTCATCAGAGCAGAAAGTAGAGCGATGGATGCTGAGGGCTGCGGGAAATGGGAAGATGCTGTTCAAAGGTCACAACCTTGCAGTTACGAGAGGAGTAAGTTCTGAGGGTCTAATGTACTGCATGGTGACTGCAGTTAATAACACTGTATTGGGGACTTCCCTGGTGGTCTAGTGGTAAAGAATCCACCTTCCAATGCAGGGAACGCGGGTTTGATCCCTAGTCAGGGAACTAAGATCCCACATGCCGCGGGGCAACTAAGCCCGCGCACCACAACTACTGAGCTCGCGCGCCTCAACTACAGGGACTGCGTGGCGCAAACTACAGAGCCCATGCGCCCTGAGGCCTGCGCGCCACAACTAGAGAAGAGAAAAACCCGCACGCCACAACTAGAGAGAAGGCCACAGGCCGCCACAAAGATCTCGCGTGCCACAACTAAGACCCAACACAGCCAAAAATAAATTAAATAAATAATAAATCTTAAAAACAACAACAACACTGTATTATATGCTTGAAAGCTGTTAAGTGAGTAGATCCCAGATGTTCTGAACCACACACACACAAACAAGGAAACTTTGTGAGGGGATGGAGATGTTAACTAAACTTATTGTGTTAATCGTTTCACAATATATATGTGTATTGAATCACCGCATTGTACGTCTCTTAAACCTACACAGATTTTGTGTCAGTTATCTCTCAGTTAAGCTGGGGGAAAACAGGGTGGTCAGGGAGGGGCCTCTAAGAAGTAGGTATCTGAGTAAAGACCTGATGGAGGTGAGGCGGTGAGCCCATGTCCAGGCCTGCAGCACCCTTCTCACTCCCATCTCTTGAGGAGTGTACTTAACTTCCTCGTGCCTCAGCTTCCTCATCCAGAAAATGGAAAATACAAAAAATACCTACCCTCAGAGGGTTGCTATGAGGATGAATGAAATAGTGTGTGTAAAGGGTGTATAGCATAGTGCCTGGCATGGAAATGCTCAGTAAGTGCTGAAACCAGCATCCCCATCTCCGACACCATCACATTCACCACCTCTCTACCTCCATCAATAACGCCTCCATCACCACCTCCTCCTCCATCAATAACGCCTCCATCACCACCTCCTCCTCCATCAATAACGCCTCCATCACCACCACCTCCTCCGTCAGTAACGCCTCCACCACCACCTCCTCCATCAATAATGCCTCCACCACCACCTCTACCTCCATCACCATCAACACCTTCCATCAGTAACATCACCTTTTCCACCACCTCCTCCGTCAGTAACGCCTCCACCACCACCACCTCCTCCGTCAATAATGCCTCCACCACCACCATCTTCCATCAATAACATCACCCTTTCCACCACCTCCTCCATCAGTAACACCTCCATCACCACCTCCTCCTCCATCAATAATGTGTCCATCACCACCACCTCTACCTCCACCGATAACACCCCCGCCACCATCACATCCTCCATCAATGACACCACCTTCTCCACCAACACCACCTCTATCAATAACACCTTCTCCTTCTCCTCCACCACCACTACCTCGTCCTCCAACAATAATACCACCTTCTCCATCACCTCCCCTATCACCATGAGGGTAAGGATGAAAAAAGAGATAAGCCCCTTAAACAAACCAGGCTGTTCTGGGCCTGCTTGGATCTTTCCATGCCCCAATCCACTTACACTCTGCTTCCCAATGGATGTGCTACTTCCTGGAACAGTGACTCCTTCACTACCCACTTCATGTCCAGGTAAGAGACCAATCTGTGTTGCCACGGCATTCAACACTTAAAAAAAATATATATAGGGCTTCCCTGGTGGCGCGGTGGTTGGGAGTCCGCCTGCCGATGCAGGGGACGCGGGTTCGTGCCCCGGTCCGGGAGGATCCCACATGCCGCGGAGCGGCTGGGCCCGTGAGCCATGGCCGCTGAGCCTGCGCGTCTGGAGCCTGTGCTCCGCAGCGGGAGAGACCACAACAGTGAGAGGCCCGCGTACCGCAAAAAAAAACCAAACAAACAAACAAAAAAAAATATATATATCTACTTACATTCCTGAATTTTGCATCGAACCAAAAAGCAAAGACTTTTCCAGCACTCAGCACATGGCAGGAACTATCTGGCAAACGTTTGGAGAACTGAACTCTTCCTACTACAGGCCTGTCCTTTTCTGACACTCATCAGCTATGAAATCATGTATGAACTATTCGTATGGGGAGGGGGGTGGGTTGAAAGACCATTATATACACTGCACGCATTGACTCTAAATTCTAGTTCCTATAGATTTCAAATAATCAGAAAGCTGAAATAACCAGATTTTTTTATAGTATCACACTATGATAACTGATGTTCGTAATTATGGCCTTGAGGAAAGGCAAGCTCCTTAACTGCCTTCTAAATTATCAAAGATCAAATTATGTTCAGTTGCATTTTAGCGTTAAGTGTATTTTAATTATATTCTCATTCTTGGGAAATTAGTAACCCACATGGCTGAAATACATGACCAAGGCAGCTTTGTGAATAAAACATTCTGGATAAAGCTCAGATTTCCAGAATGTTCTCACAAACCCGTATTCTGCCATCATTCTAGGTAAATGAGAATTGATAATTTACATCCTCTTTTTCCAAATATAATATGGCCACTTATAAACAGGCGTATCATGGAATAGTATTTTAAAATTAAATGAGGAAATAAAGGAGGGAGGAGAGGCAGGAGAACAGATGAAGCCAACAGCAAGGTTAGAACAGAACACACAGGTTACAACATCTCCACTTTAGCTAATGACGAGCCCACACTTGCCTCTGAGATTCTGAGCAGGCAAGGCGAAGAAGAAAACACGATCAGTGACAACATTCACAGCATCCAAAAGACTTGACTACTTACTCAAGAGAATCATTCCTGACACTTATAACTATGAGAAATTTCTCTAACATAGAAATTACTCACGTTACATACAACGTGAGTAATCGCCAACATCCTTACCTACATGCTTGCAGAAAATACAACAATGATTTTCTGCAGGCTGTATCTCCGAACACCCCAAGGATGGAGGACAAAAACTCAAATGCCACTGAAAACACGCAAGATAGGCTGGGCTGGGGGAACACTAGGGAACAATAGGTAGTTAAGGACTGTAATAAGCTGGAAAGTTTGCAAAGCATCTGAAGGAGGCCGCTGGAACTCAGCCCCACCCAACTGCTGCTGTGCAGGAATATGGGCCCAATGCTTCCAGACAATCCAATTTTGTAAACTGTGAAATATTTCAACCATACGAAAGAAGAAATATCATACATACACGGCAGAAATAAATAACAGTAATAAATAGCTGTGTACCCACTCACTGCCTGTATCACTTATGATACAGAACCTTCCAGAACTTTTGAGAACCTCTCCCCTGTTAGCACTACCCTGATTTTTATATTTGTAATCCCTTTGGTTTTCTGGATGGTTTACCACATGGGTGACTTCCTAACCTACCTCCAGTTCCATTCTACATTTTTCTCACCTTTATGTAAATGTGTTCTGTAATTTGCCACATAATATTCCTGAGACCCACCCACGTAGATGTGCACAGCTGAGGTCTGTCCAGTGTCACTGCTATACTGATCACTATGCCACGCCACTATTTCTTAAAATCTCCTCTCTCGTTGATGGATGTTAGAGTTGCACTGAATGTTCTGTCATTATGAGCAACGCTATGGACATGGCTGTCTGTGTCTCTCCTGGTGCCTGTGGGCAAGTATTTCTCTAGGGTGGGGCTCAAATCTAGACTTTAATATTGGCCAAGTTAACTTCAACTAAAAAGAACATTTGGATCAACTGTACACGTGCAAGGAAAACGCACCCATGGGCTAGATGCTGTCTATCGGCTGCTGGTCTGCAGCCTTTAACACAGGCTGACAGCTTCATGGTAAATTGCAAAAGAATAATTCTCTAAGCAGGAAGAGGACTCATGCTACATGCGCTCCTGCCCCTAACTAGCTTCATTCAAGGTCAGAAGGGCCTTACATGGACAGACCATCTGACCTTCAGGCAAGTGTGTGTGAATATCATTTCTTAAAAATAAGCTTTTGGAGGCTTTTGGAAGGAACAAAGTGTGACCTTATACTCACTCATACAAACCCAGAGGGAAGACATACATGCTACTGACCAAGGGCCGATCCCTACCCTTTCCAGGGCTGTTGGGTTGGAAATCTGACCACCTGTTAGTAGGTCACACTGTGCGCTAGAAATGGCACTACTAAACCACCCACCACTGACAATGCGTCGAGTGGGATTTGACTTCAGTGATAAAAGTTACAAAACTCTGCAGACAGTATGATGCCAAGTTTGAAAAACTCAATACATTCCAGTCAAAAATAAGTATACAGGGCTTCCCTGGTGGCGCAGTGGTTGAGAGTCTGCCTGCCGATTCAGGGGACACGGGTTCGTGCCCCGGTCCGGGAGGATCCCGCATGCCGCGGAGTGGCTGGGCCCGTGAGCCATGGCCGCTGAGCCTGCGCGTCCGGAGCCTGTGCTCCACAACGGGAGAGGCCACAACAGTGAGAGGCCCGCGTACCGCAAAAAAAATAAAAAATAAGTATACAGTATGTGACAGATAACACCTATATTTATATAGTAATTATGGGGAAAAAATGTCATAACAGACCCCAAAGTGTCGAGAGTGATCATCTCTGAGATGACCTGCAAGTGAATTTTTTTTAAAGTTTTACTTATCTGTAATTTTTTTTTTTTTTTTTTCCGTACGCGGGCCTCTCACTGTTGTGGCCTCTCCCGCTGCGGAGCACAGGCTCCAGATGCGCAGGCTCAGCGGCCATGGCTCACGGGCCCAGCCACTCCGCGGCATGTGGGATCCTCCCAGACCGGGGCACGAACCCGTGTCCCCTGCATCGGCAGGCGGACTCTCAACCACTGCGCCACCAGGGAGGCCCTATCTGTAATTTTTCAATGATCCTATGTTACCTTTATTCCTAGTGACAGGAGAATGTGACTAATCAAATAACCTTGATTTGCAATGGCTGCGCTCCTAACGAGCCCAGAATGGACCCTCATGAATCAGAAAAGCTTTGAGAAAATAGTGAGGTTTCTTTCAAAAGGTATTCACCCTAAAATGTGGCCCCAAGATAGTCCACTGTGCTTTGTAAAAGGTACTACTTAGCAGAAAGCTTCCAAAATGACAGAAGAGCAGATAATACAATCAACAACGATAAACAGAAAATTACAGTATCAGTGCAAAAAATATATATATATATATATATAGAGAGAGAGAGAGAGAGAGAGAAGTAGGTCTCCTTTTAACTGTGTAAGTCGCTTTTAGTTTTTGGAAATTAAGTTTTCATAAGTAAAGTTTTAGGAGCACACAACTGAGCCTCAATTCCTCTGTGAAGTGGCAATAATCAAACTTACCCTTCACTCAAGTGTTATGAGCACTAAATATGTACTCTGCCTGGCCCGCGACAGGCACTGACTCTGAGAGCGTGATGATCTCCCATCACTACCACCAGCATCATCATCAGTTAGGAGAATCATCTAGATCAGGAGCTGGCACACTACCACCTGCTGGCCAAATCCCGCCCACTGCCTGATTTGATAAGTAAAGTTTTATTGGAACACAACCACGTCCATTTGTTTACACATCATCTGAGGCTGCTTTCGCGCTACAATGGCAGGGGTGAGTAGCTGCAACAGATACTAGGTGGCCTGCAATGCCTAAAATACTTACCACTTGATAGAAAAAAAGTTTGCTGACGCATGATCTAAAAACCGCAAAGTGCTATACCAAAAGAAAGTTATAATTTTGATGTGTCAAAAAAGAACTGTAGGAAACTTACTTTTCTTTTCCCACATACATAAAAGCTGTTGGCACAAAGTTTTGGATGCAAAATGGTATTTTAACTGCTGACGGCCAATTTAATCCAGTCAATTTTATCACTTGACATCCAAATTGACCACGACTTTGCTTTAAAATATATGCCATCAAGCAGCTCAAACCTCAAACATCAGGAAGGCAGTTGTTATGTTATTTACAGAGAAACCGACCATCTTGCTCTCCTCCTGAGCTACAGCGAAGGGATGGAGGAATTTTTCCATTAATTTTAAAAGCTTTTAACTACAAAGCAGAAAAGATTTTTCAGGAAGACCAAAAGGCAATATTTTTGCATTTAAATCCAGTTTTCTTCACAAAAGGAAAATAATTTCTGCGTAGTAGGAATTGGGTCATTTACCCCAGAACACATTTCATTTAGAGGAGAGGAACAGAATTTAAAAGACTCATTTTCAGGAGCATTAATCTCAGGTACCTGGAAATGAAAGAGCTGGGGCACAGAAGCTGGTCTTTGTAGGAGAAAAATTTCCAAGTTTTTGTGAGACTGGTCTCCCTTCTCTATCTCTACACTGTTAAAAATGGATCTTTTTTTAAAACCACCTGGAGGGCGTGGAAGAAAAAAAAAATCAAGAGAACCCAATTTCAATCTCCTTTGCTAAAAAAGAAGTATCATTCTTTGCCCAAAGCAGGCCACAGAGTTGCCTGCATGACCCAGAGAAGTAAATGAACTGGGGCATTTTAAAGGTTCTGTGAAGGGGAAAGAAATTTTTAAGAAGTACTTGTCACGGTATAAAAGAGGCTGACAGTTTGCCCTGGCGAAGCTGAGTTTTCGGTACTGAAATGGAGCCTGTGAGTCACATCGAGGAGGCCTGAGGAAACAGTGTATTCAGGTCTGTGCTTCACCAGGTACAGAGGTAAAATTCACCGGTGTTAACAGAAGCGGCGGAAAAAGCAGGATGCTGATGGGGAAAAATCAGCCACGAAGGATGTTGTGAGACAGAGTTGTTTTCTGAAAAACAAAACTAAGAGAGCTGTGGGCAGCTTGGCAAGTGGAAGCTCTGAGGCTGGGGGCAGCGGGAGGAAGGGCCAGGGATCCCAGCAGCCTTTCCGAACAAGACTGGTGATGACACTCAGAAAGTGGAACAGTGGACTCCGAGGAAGGCGGGAGGCAGGCCTCACTGCCCTGGAGTGGGGTGTGCGGTTCCCTAAAGAGAACCGATGGAAGCCACTGTTCCTCATCCTGGTCAAGTCAATCCCCGGACAGGCAGAGTGGAGAACCAAGGACGGGGGATAGAGAGACATCCTCTCCCTGGGGCTCCAACTACACTGGGAGCAGTAGTCCAGACCCAGAGTGGTTCAGCCCCATAGTGGTCCAGAGCAGCTCCAGTGGTGAAACAAGCCATCCTCAGCCATGTGACAGCAAGCCAGGGAGAGGTGGGGAGCCAGCCTGGGGAGCCAGGCTGCGGAAGGGCCTGAACTTACCCCAGAGAGGAGGCGTGTGCTCACGGCTAAGAAGAGGGTCATGCAGGCAGACAGGCCCAACTCTCTCTCAGGATAGATATCTATCAGGACTAACCAACTATCACGCAGCACAGACGGTGCCTTCTGCTGCAGCAGTGGCAGCAGCAGCCCGAAGCTGCCCAAGTTCCTGCGCAGACGGCAGCAGGGTGATGACCGTGGACTTCCCTGACCTTGGGTCGGAGGGGCGTGTCCTCGGAAACTGGGACTGAGTCACTCCCCCTGAGGAGGCATCCCCCTGAGTGCCCTCGCCAGGCCATTCTCGGCCCACCAGGGGAGGGAGGCCCAAGCTACGACGAGAGGTGGGGCTGCTCTGTGACTGGTGGAGCTCAGGGGTCATTCAACCCAGGAGTGTCACTGTCTGTCCCGCAGCAGGTAAATAAGACAAGAGAGTCCTTCCCCACAGCACAAAAGCCACCCAAGGAGAAGAGGGGTGCCAGGAAGCAATGCGGGCGATTCCCTGACTGATCTGTCAGCAGTGCACATCAGAAATCAATACTTCCAGGCTACAGATGAGGAAAACTGAGGCTCACAGAGGCTGGGTAACAGGGCCAGGGAACACACCCAAGGCCATCACTGGGACTCTCACACTCTGGCCAACATGGGGACAAACCACCTCTACAAGCTCCTGTAGTTCAGATTTAAGGTTCTTTTCAACAGGGAGTAGTTATGAGCTTCGGGCCTGGAATATCACTCCCAGCTCTGCCATCTGTGTGACCTGAAACATCAGTCATCTCACCACGCCTCATCACATCGAGTGATTCTAAGGATAAAAGTGAGATAAAGTGCTCAGAAAAATGCCTGGCACGCTATAAGCACGAACAGATGTAAGCCAGGCAGCCTGACAAGGATCTGAACCATTACTGAGAACAACACCTGCCCCCAAAAGAACAGAATGGCTCACAATTAATTGGTAAAAAGGATTCTTTGTGCTTTTTATTTTATTTTTATTTTTATTTTTTTTATTTTTTTTATTTTTTTTTTTTTGCGGTACGCGGGCCTATCACTGTTGCGGCCTCTCCCGTTGCGGAGCACAGGCTCCGGATGCGCAGGTTCAGTGGCCATGGCTCACGGGCCCAGCCGTTCTGCGGCATGTGGGATCTTCCCGGACCGGGGCACGAACCCATGTCCCCTGCACTGGCAGGCGGACTCTCAACCACTGCGCCACCAGGGAAGCCCTGTGCTTTTTATTTTTTTAAATCAACTCAAACATGCCCCCAAAGTGGATTAAATAAAAACGTTCAACTCATTCTTTTCTACAGAGCTACTGCATCCAGGCAAGTTATTACCTGAGCTACGTAATTCATTTGATTAATCTCCACGCAATGAGCCAGTAGAGGCGGCAAAACCCCCAAATCACTGCAAGTCCAACTTTGAGTCCATTTCGAGATTTGGAAGAGTATTCCGCTAGAAGACAGTCATAAAATGTGTCAGGAAATAGAAATGGTGCGCTTAACCTCCAAGGAGGGCTGTCACACCTCACAGTGACACCTCTGTAAACAAAGGCACAGTCTGAACAGCAAGGTGGCAGGATCTCAGCCCCTGCAGCCACCAGAACTGGCTCAAAAAAAAAAAATCTGTTCTGCAGGGGGTGGCAGGGAGAGATAAACTAGGAGCTTGGGGTCAATATATACACACAATATATATATATATATACAATATATAAAAATAGGTCAATAACAACAAAGTGTACAGCACTTTTTTTTAATACATATGTAAAAAACTGAATCACTTTGCTGTACACCAGAAATTAACACAACACAGTAAATTAACTATACTTCAATATAAAAAAACAAAACAAAAAAACCCCCACGGTTCTACCACTTCTTTGCTGTGTGACTCAGGATATTATACTCACCCTTTCTGAACCTGTTTCCTGACCTCTTGGTGTAAGAATTAAATGAGAGGATGCAGGTGATGCCCCCATTTAGTTTTTGACACACAGTAGGCACTTATTAAATGGTATCAATTGTATTAATTTGTACTTAACAATTATTCATTCATTCCCAGGTGAGTGACTCACTTTGCGGAAAATTTCGATTTATTCCACATAATAGATGGTAGCAGCAATGTTTACATACGAGCTTGGACAGAGTTAGTGGAACCTTGGCTTCTGCAAACCTATTACCAGAGCCACCGTGCTGTGTGTCAGCCTCTTGGTGCAAGAGAACAGGCAGGTGACGAAAGTTTTAGATCCTTTAAATAAAACAAACAAGAGCATCAAGCTATTGAAGGCAAAGTCCCAAGCCTAATGAAGGGCCACTTCTAAAGTGACAGGCACCCTCAGGCAACACTTTTCACAAGATGTGCCCCAACCATACCCAAGCAAAACTGCTACAAATCTTCAAGCTGGAAGCCTTCAGGTTCCCTCCCTGAGGACCAAACTGCAGAGCCTTTTAAGAAACAGAAGTCTCTCAGTACCACCGGCTTGACCCACAAAACTACACCTTCCTGAAAAGGTCAGAAGTGGCTGCCTGGGCTTTAGAAGGGTATTTCTTTCCAAAGGCCGAGAGCGGAGAGTGGGTGGCAGGTGTGGCAGTTCGCGTGTGCCTGTGTCAGGGTGAATCAGACAGACGGGAAAAGGCAAAGGAAAGAGAAAGCTTTCCAATTGTACCGTGTGCCAAAAAATAACCATTAACTGTAGGACCTGAAACAGAAAACTCAAATAGAGTGATAAACGGATAGTGCTAATAAAAAGAAAATCTGAAGGCGTCTGCCTCCGTCTCACCCTATTATGTATCAGTCAGTCGCCTCCTGGGAACCTGGTCGAGCCTTTGCTCATGCTGATCCTGCAACCTGGATTACCCTGCCCTTCCCTGTCTCTCTGGCAAATTCCTATTCTACCCTCAAAACCCAACTTAGAAATGAACAGTCTGCAATATCTTCTCTGAGACACCCCAAGCCATGCACCTCCACTACCAGATCTGGCCAATTCCCCTCTTCCCTGGGTTACTTCTTTTGGTTTACTGATCACTTGCTGCTACTGGCTACTGCTTTATGACGCTAGCACCCCTACCAGGCTGCGAGCCCCCTGGGGCAAGAGAGAGGTTGATTCATCAATGTATCCACTAATCTGGCACTCATTCATTCATCCGTTCATTCATCCATTCATGCATACATGCACTCAAACATTCACTGAGCACCTGTCCCTATGGCACCCGTTTCCTGTCCAGCAACAGTCTCCGTGTTCATTGGGGGATCCACCCCTCTCCCCAGCCCTCATTCTCCACGTTTGAATGGGGTTCTTCCCTCGGCCTCGGCACATGAGAGGGATCCTGCGATTGGGTGAAGAAGAAGAAGGGACCTAAGCTGGCTCTATCAGAGGGAACTCAAGGCTCTTCCCAGGAATCAAGAAAGAGACTCTTGCTTCTTCCCCTGAATGTGAACCTGGAAGAAAAACTATCTGCCCAGGGGTTATCACAGCCAGCTGTGATCAGGAGGGATAAACCCACCAAAATGATGTCAACCCAGACATGGTAGAGGTAAGGGCCAGAGACAGAGAGAGACAGGAGCCTGGTAACAGAGCTCACATCCCAAGATTCAGCCACACCTAAAGCCAAATTCTCCCTTCAATCAATAAATTCTCTTTCTAGGCATAATCAGGGTAAGCTATGCTCTGGCTGTAATAGCAAGCAAACCCTGATATCTCAGTGGCTGAACAGATATGGTCTATTCCTGCTCTCACAAAGTCTGCAGTGGGCCCAGCAGCGCAACAGGGCCAATCCCTTCCAGGCGGTGACTCAGGGATCCAGGCTAGCATCACCCTGTAGCTATGCCACATGGAACACATGGCTGTCAGGGTCATAACGGCAAGCACAACGAGATCAAAGCAAATTCACACCAGCTCTTCCATGCTTCAGCCTTGGAGGATGCTCATCACTTCTACTTATAGCCCACTGGCCCGAATGAGTCACCTGGTCCCAGTCTAGCCTAAGGGAGACTGGGAAATGCACCAGTCAGGCTTGTCAGGGAGAGACAAGTGAGACAGGCCTGATGAACACACAGCACAGGCTCTGCCGCAACAGAACCAGCCACACTTTCTATCACCTGCAACCAAAAGACTCCAAGATGATATATGCTGGGACCACAACAGGGAACAGGACGTGAGAACTGTCATCATGGAACCCACAGCACAGTGAGAGGTGGGGCAAAGAATGAGGGAAACAAGAACCCACAAGACAGGCAAACACACATATGGTACCGTCAGGACGAGGAGTGGGGACGCGGGAGAGGCGGGTAGCAACCAGACACCTGGGGTAACAGAACTTAGCTTTCAGGAGCGCAGAGGGCTGGTAGGGGAAGGGCTCTAGGGCAAGATCTGAAAGCTCAGAAGTCAGCCCAGGAAAATGGGGAGGGAAGGGGACACAGAGAAGGAACAGGGTTCCAGGTAAGAAACCAGTGGGTAGAAAGGTGACACAAGCTCACGGTGAGGTGAGAAACATGGCTGCAGGGGCAGATGAGAGCCACGGCACGAAGGGTCTGACGGTAACACGTAAAAAAGGGGTTACGTTTTAATGACTCCACGGGCAAAGAGGAGCCACTGGAGTCTTAAGCAGGAAAACGGCCCAAGCCAACTGGGCCTGGGGTAGTTTTTCATTATTCCGTCCACGTGCATTAAACTCACCACCTCCTTCCTCCCTGTCTCTGCATCTGCCCCCCACACCTCCAACTGCTATGGTTCCACATTGCTGGGGACAATCCCTAGATGCTCCCAGTGGGCTGGGCTCACCACACGTGACAGCCATGTCCCTTCATCTGGTGCATCCTCAACACTGACCTCAATAGGACAGTGCCACCTATCCACCCCCCTCCCCGACTGAGACCACACAACTCCTCTGGGAGCCCAGGAAGCAGCTTCAAGGAGCCACTTCCCGCCTCAAGAAGGAAAGCAAATATAAAACAGGCCCAAAATAGTGTGGGTCTGAAAAGCTGAAAACCAGCCACCACAATTACAAGTATTTTTATCCATCACCCAAAAAGGAGTAGCAGATCATTTTCCAAGTGTCTCTCTCAGGAAGTTCATCTGTTCAATCTCACGTGCTCCAGACTCCAAAAACGCAAACAGAAATGAGGCTGTAACAGGAACGGCAGCCGAACAGAACACCCAGGGTGGAGACACCGAGCAAACGGCAGGGCCCGTGGTATCATCATCGATGGAGGGTGGTGACCCCACCATGAGATGGGAGAAGAGACGCCCAAAGATCTACGAGAGAAACCAGGAGACGGGCAGGGACGAGCGAGCACTAATGAGTCTGGAGTGTGGGCGTGTCTGCACAGGAGCCGGGCTGTCACCTGCCACTCCACACACCCTGCCAAGTGCAAAGCGTGATGAAAGGCCTGGGGACGTGCGGGAAGGAAAGAAGGCCTGTGCCCGTCCCGCGAGAAGGGCACACTGCCCAAAGTGGAACCTTTCCCTTTGCTGCACTGGGCAGGTCACCTGAGCACACAGGAACAGGCTGGGGACACGTGATGAGCGCAAGAGGCATGGGCAGCAGAAACTAACACAACACTGTAAATCAACTAGACTCCAATAAAAATTAATTTAAAAAAAAGAGGCATCAGAAGAGCCCTGCCATCTGAGCAAGTGCTTGGGCTTGTGTGTGTCAATACAGCTTACAGCAGGGATTGTGTCTGTCAGCCAGAATTTCTTCCCATCATCCCTCCTCATCCTTCAATAATTCCCTTGGGTGTGACAAGCTCAGAGCTAGCACGCTCGTCACTGCTTTCATCACCGTGGCTCCCCTTAGAGTTAAAAGTTAGAGCCAGCCAGCCAGCAAGGCCTGGTTCTGTTGCAGCAGAAATAGAAATGAAGTTTTCCCTCTCCTGAGAACAAGGAAAATAAAGGGAATGGTGCCAGGCTAGAGAAGAAACATAACCTGGCCTGAAAGAGTTAATAATCCAATCCTAGTTTTATTTTAACTGTTACTAAGCAACAGTGTCTGTTGTTAGGTCTGTCCTTCACAAAGCTAACCTGTCACCCCTAATGCTGTGTAATTTACATTCTGCACCTGGTATTTGCTCCCCCTGTGATCTCTTGTAGCAAATCACCCCTTGTAGCTGTTTGCTTTCCAGAAGGGAGCTCTGCACACTGACAACCCAGAGACTAATGGACCCCATTACTGGGTTTCCTGACTGCCAGCAGTGACTATTTTGAAATAATGCAAGAAGAAGAAGAATGCAAGACATTCACTGTTTTAAACTTTATCACTCACTTTGGACTGTGAACTCCCCTGTAAGAATCCCTGTAATTCAGCAGAGTGGGCGCACAGTTCTTGAGGCGCTGGCCTACTGTGTCTTCCCCTTGCCTGGCAAAGAAAATAAAAAGCCTCTCTATTTCTTATCTTCCAAATCTCTGTCTCCGTATTTTTATTCGGCCTGGGTGCACGGGGAGCGAAGATTTGGCAACAGTTCCTGTTTCTAGCTAAGCGTGAGGGGAAGAGCATTAACTCTGGAGTCAGACAGCCAGGGTGACACCCTAGGTCTGCACGGGAAGCCCTGTGACCTTGGGCCGGTGACTTGTCATCTCCAAGCCTTCGATTCCTCATCTGTAAGGATGCAGCAAACAGTAGATTAGACAATCCAATGCGACGCTATTAGCACAGGGACTAAAAGTAGAATAAAGCCCTCAACTTATGCTAACTGCTACTACCATCGTTGTCATCGATGTTTGGGGGTTGCTTTTCTCCAAGTAAATGTCACCAAAAGCCTAAGAGAGCACAGAGTACCAAGCACATGACAGACTCTCAAAAAACACTGGTGGGAGACATTCTCTAGGATCAACAATCTAATTTCTTTAACTAATAAACTTCAAGTAAAGAAGAAAGGGAGAGAAGGGAAGATACAGATGGGAAACCTGCAGATTCAGAGAGATTTAAGAGGTCTATTAACCGATTACAATGTGTGGATGGACCCCATTTGGAAACTTATTCAAACATTTGTTTGAAATGAAAATTTGAACACTCACCAGATATTTGATGATGTTAAGAAATTATTGCTAATTTTTATTTAAGTGTGATATTACAGGATTTTTTTCTTTTAAAAAATAGGAGGACCCTCATGTTGTATTAGAGATATATTTCAAAATACTTTAGGAGGAAACAACGCTGAGCTTTGAACTTGCTTCAGCGTATCTATGAGAAGCTGGGGAGGTAGGAAGATGTATGTACAAAGCGAGATTGGCCATGACTTGGCCACCATTGCAGTTGGGTGATGGGTACGTGAAAGCTCATTATATTCTTCGGGCTATTCTTACATTCAAACTTTCCATAATAAAAATATATTTTGAATAAGGGAAGAGAATGTGAAGAACATATATGTATATATATACATACGCATATACACATACACACATATATGTATAACTGAATCGCTATGTTGTACACCTGAAACTAACACAATATTGTAAATCAACTATACTTCAAATTTTAAAAATAGAATATTAAAAATAAGAAGAGAAAACACACAAAAAATATTTTGAATAAAGTACTGGACTGCCTGTGATCTTCATTAGGGAACTAGTTCATTCACGCACAAGGGCACAGCAGAGGCCTGTGTGCCCAAGCATTCGGAACCCAAGCACTGGGAAACCTGCAAGCCGTGGTGACACTGAGGCAGGAGGTAGATGGGCCCCAAGTTAGACATTTACAACTAGCTTCTTGTTTACACTTCATAGGGCGGGGAAAAAGTGGGTCTCAGGCTGGACACTTACAACTAGCCTCCTGTTTGCATTTCCTGAGACAGGAGATAGGTGGGCTTGAGGTTAGACGTTTAAAATCAGCCTCCTGTTTGTTCTCCAAAATAGAAGCAATGACAGAGACACAGTAAATAGCCAAGATTTGTCTCTTGTGGATGTGTTAAGATAACAGTCATGGCAGGAACAGGGGCAAAACCTTGTCTGAGTAAAGGATCAAGGGATCTCCGCTTCCCCCCTCCTTGGGGCAAGAGAGACACCACACATGCGCAGAAAGGCTCCTTGGGGGTCAAAAGCAAGGGGACAACTCCAAGCCATGGTGACTCTTGCTTCTCCCAGATGCCTTCACGTTGGGACCCATCTTGGCTGAGAGGTGCCTGCACCCCTAAGGGGAGGGTCCTGAGACAAATTAGCCAGGGGGCACAAAACAAGATGATTGGCCGGAAGTAAGACAAAGACCTGGAAAACTGTGCCCTTATAAAGTGTTTAAACTTCCCAGAGGCGCAACTCTCTCTCTGAGTTCACCCCTGCATCTTTCTGCTTGTACTTTGTCTTTCCAATAAACTTTTTACTTTTCTTTACCTTCTGCCTCCTTACCTGAATTCATTCTTGACAAGACAGGCAAGAACTAGGGATCCAGGCCCCAGCTGCTGGCCCCTGTGGTCTAGTGGTTAAGACTCCCAGTCCGGACACTAAGATCTTGCTTCCAGCTACTGCTCGCTGCCGCTTACTGCTGCCTGCATCCGAAATCAACACCTCCTTGTCTCCAACCTGTTCCATTTCCAAGAGTCAGTGCAGCTGTGCTGGTGACAAGGGCTGTAGCTGATATTAACCGGAATTAACATAGAAAGCCAAGCAAAGGGGAGGAAGACCTCGGCTTGGCCATCTCACATGAATTAGGTGCTAAGATTCCTTCCTCAGCAAACTGAGGGGGAGGAACAGGAAGCAAGGGGTCCTGCAATACTGTGATTTACTGTGGGGCACAGTTCTCAGCTCACAGATCCCAAAACCCTTGGAATTTCCTAAGTATTGAGAATGATAAAGGTGTCTTTTGTTATGTTAATAAGATGGCTTTTAGAAGCACCTAAGGATGGGGGCTGGGTGCCAGGAGACCCAATCCTGTGATTAGAAGTTTAGAACTTTTGGTCCTACCCCCTGGCCTCCAGGGAGGGGAGAGGCACTGGAGATTGAGTCAATCACCAATGGTCTATGACCCAGCAATCCCACTACTGGGCATATACCCTGAGAAAGCCATAATTCAAAAAGAGTCATGTACCACTATGTTCATTGCAGCTCTATTTACAATAGCC
Source organism: Mesoplodon mirus (assembly GCF_964341445.2). NCBI lineage: Eukaryota > Metazoa > Chordata > Mammalia > Artiodactyla > Ziphiidae > Mesoplodon > Mesoplodon mirus. The sequence continues at coordinate 55,585,928 of NC_138991.1, forward strand.
AGGACATGGAAGCAACCTAAGTGTCCATCGACAGATGAATGGATAAAGAAGATGTGGCACATATATACAATGGAATATTACTCAGCCATAAAAAGAAACGAAATTGAGTTATTTGTAGTGAGGTGGATGGACCTAGAGACTGTCATACAGAGTGAACTAAGTCAGAAAGAGAAAAACAAATACCGTATGCTAACACATATATATGGAACCTAAAGAAAAAATGGTTCTGAAGAACCTAGGGGCAGGACAGGAACAAAGATGCAGACGTAGAGAATGGACTTGAGGACACTGGGAGGGGGAAGGGTAAGCTGGGACGAAGTGAGAGAGTGGCATGGATATATATACACTACCAAATGTAAGATAGATAGCTAGTGGGAAGCAGCCGCACAGCACAGGGAGATCAGCTCGGTGCTTTGTGACCACCTAGAGGGGTGGGATAGGGAGGGTGGGAGGGAGACGCAAGAGGGAGGGGATATGGGGATATATGTATATGTATAGCTGATTCAGTTTGCTATAAAGCAGAAACTAACACACCTTTGTAAAGCAATTATACTCCAATAAAGATGTTTAAAAAAAAAATCACCAATGGTCAATGATTTCATCATTCCTGCCTCTGTAATGAAGCTTCTAGTTTTATGGATAGGACAGGGTTCCAAAAGCTTCCAAGGTGGTGAACACATGGGGATCTGGGGAGAGTGGCGTGGCTAGAGAGGGCATGGACGGCCGGTGCCCTTTCCCCATACCTTTTCCTATGTATCTCTTCCATCTTGCTGTTCCTGACTTATATCCTTCTACAATATACCAGTAATCTAGTGAGTAAAATTTTGAGCTCTGTGAGACGCTCTAGCAAATTCATCATCTTGGGAACCTCTGATTTATAGCCAGTCGGTCAGAAGCACAGGTAACAATCTGGGCTCACAACTGGTGTCTGAAGTGGAGGGTGATCTTGTGGGACTGGCCTCTTACCTGTACAATCTGATGCTATCTCTGGGTAGATAGTGTCAGAATTCAGTTGAACATGGGCCTCCTTTAGAAGATTTTTTAATGGTATTGTACTTTTGTTTTGTTTTGTTAAGAGCTCTTATATTTTACAGATATAGCCTGAAATAGGAGTGGAATGATATGAAAACTCAGGTTTGCTTCAAAATACCACAAGAGACTGGGAGTAGGATGGGACAGAGATGATGCAAAATTGACCTGGAGTTATTAATGGTTGAAGCCAGATGATGGGTATTTAGAGGCTGATTAAACCTCTAAATTTTCCAATTTTGTATCTTTTTTTTTTTTTTTTTTTTTTTTTTTTTTTTTTTTTTTTTTGCGGTATGCGGGCCTCTCACTGTTGTGGCCTCCCCCGTTGCGGAGCACAGGCTCCGGATGCGCAGGCCCAGCGGCCATGGCTCACGGGCCCAGCCGCTCCGCGGCATATGGGATCCTCCCAGACCGGGGCACGAACCCGTATCCCCTGCATCGGCAGGCGGACTCTCAACCACTGCGCCACCAGGGAGGCCCGCAATTTTGTATCTTTTTCATAATAAAAAGATTTTAAGAATTCCTTGGAGATCTGGCCTTGTTAGTCATTCACACTTTAGTGGGAATTACCCCTATCCCTCCAGAAGGGAGAACTCCTTACCAATTTTCATTCATACATAACAATTTTGCTTCAACACCCAGTTTTGCATGGTGAGCAAACATTTTTCCCCTGACGAGGTGAGAGCCCGGTCTCAATCTGCTCAGTATCATGAGATATTAAAAAACAAAAACAAATTTACATCAAACTCTTCATTTTGAGCAAAAGTTTAATGGAGATGTCAGCTCAGAGTTCTGTATCCTGAGTCCTTACATGGAATCCAGTCTTTTATTTAAAAGCCTGTTTTCTTTTGCATAAAAATGACTCCCAGATATATCAAGAGTGTTGGAACCCATTGGTGCCAATTTATGAAGCCAGTGCTGGTGGTATAACTGCCCCCAAGGTCCTGGCTGCTTCAGGAACTTTTCCATTTTATTAAAATGATGATCACATTCAGAGTTATCCACAGCGTGTGATTATGAATGTACTTTTTACCAGCTTGATGCTTAAGCTTACTTTTCCATTAATAGTAACTCTGCCATTATAATGAGAACAAATGCCGCTAACACACATTTATTTCATCACTCATGAGCAAAAATTCAGGGGCTAACTACATTCACACGGTAAATGATAAGTATCCTATAATTTGAAAAATCAATCAACAGCTAGCTGAGTCCCTCCACACAGGAGGAAGTAAAGATCCGTGTGCTGAGGATGGACGGGCAGTATTGTACACAGCACAGGGGCGAGCAAACAATGGGGAAGCAGGGCTGTGATCAAGACTTAGGTCCGTATGAAAAAGGCAGAACAAAGGAGCCCCAAAGGAGAGGAAGAGGAAACAGCATCTATGGACTGTAGACATTTACAAAACTTCATATGAACGAAGGTATTTTGGAGGTAAGTAACAGAGACAGATTCTAACCTGAGCTACAAAGAAATTACTGTAAACAGCCAGGAAATTAGGAGAACCTGGCCCAGAGAAGGACCTGAAACCAGAACAGCTCTGGCCAGTTCACACAGGAACAAATGGAGAGTCATCAGGACCCAGTTATTGAATAAGTGGCCTCTCAAGCATCCTCGCCATTCTTGTTTAATTTAGGAGTTAAAGCCCCAACTGCCCTGGCTCAGGTCACATGCCTGCCCTGGGGCCAAAGTAGGACAAGATCTACTCTCCTACCAAGACGGCAAGACATGGTGGGGCCATCATTCCTCCAAAGGAAATCAGGACAGAAGGAAGAAAAGAAAGCACTCCTGTCCACTATGGGTACTGAACCTGATTCTTTATATTTAATCCTCAAAGCAACCCTACCAGTAGGTATTACCAGCTCAACTTTACTGACAGAGAAACTGAGGCTTAGAGAGGTCAGGTGGCCTGCCCAGGAACGAATGCATGGCGGTGAGGGACCAATCTGAACTGAGTCTGACATGGGACACCTGTGCTCTCCAAGCCACCAGGCTGCAGGAGATGACGCAGGACCAAAGTCCAAATGCCACCAACAATTCTACATTTTTCTTGATGGCAACTGCTAGAAAGGAATGGAAAAATCTCTGGAGACGAATCCAAACCAAAAGGATTGCACTTGCAGGAGGTAAAGAAGAATCTTAGAGCAGATCTATCTTGGACGTGTCCAGTATCTTTTATCCTCAAAAACCTTGGTGAGAACAAATCCATTTCCTCTGATGTGTGGCTCTTCAGGAGGGATGGGAAGTGGACAAAAGAAATTTCCGAGTGTCATCACTAACAACCCCAAAGGGGAGGAACGTTCTAGAAGCTCCAGTTAGGTGCCCAAGCTCTGCAAGACTGCTGTTAAAGACATAGCTCTAGGAGCCCATGAGGCAGGCGTCACTCTATGTCTGCACTTCTGGCATGTCAACCCTGTTTCCTAATGATCATAACGGACATGTCTGCCTCACCCCCCAGGCCAGGAGCTTCCCCAGAGGCAGGTAATGTGTCTTGTTCATCTTTGTAACCTATGACAAGCCTTGGTTACACAAATGCTACCCACGGACGAAGCATCAATAACTTTGCAATCAAAAAAAGAAGAAAAACTCAGTCTAGGGAAGAAAACGCCACTTGAGGAACGTTTCAGCTTCAGACTCACATCTCTCGTGGCTCATCTCCTAGAATCATCAACTCTATGGCTCCCAGGGTAGGGGAGGCCACTGAGGGTAGAGAAAGGAAGTTGAAGGCTGGACCCTTAGGAAGTAGTCAGTAAATATGTGCTACATGAGCTGGTAGCGGTCATCTTTCTCTCAAGATCCCCTCCAGACTCTCCAAGCTCAAATGCCCCCCTAAAACTGACTGCCAGGAAAACGTGTGCCTCCTCCAAAGAGCCATGCTTCCTCTTATTAGATATGGAATCCTTTCTGCCAGGATGCTCTGAGCTACAGGGGTGCCTTGTACAACCCACTCTTGACCTGAGAGCGGAGAGAAGTCCATCCATCACTCTTTAAACATGACCCCAAACAGCCGAATCCACTTGACAGGCTGTCATCCCATTCGATACTTACAGAGCTCCTACTACATGCTGGAGCCGAATGAGGCAATGAACATACAGTAAAGAAAGATAACATCCCAGCCTGGCATTCTACTGCAAGTGGCTTCAGAATCGAGTAGGTCCGAGCACGGATGGGAGGCGTTCCCTCCTCCTGCAGGAACTGAGGGTGTGGGATGAGGCCCCGCCTGCACCATGCCAAAAGGCCGATGTGCCATGTTTCTGTCAGCTACGGCTGGCAACCCTCACCTCCCTCCACACATTCTCTCAAATGGGACGAGTGACTGGCCCTTCTCTTAGGTGTCTCTTTTTCTCACTGAGCCTGGCCTTCCAGAACACAGCAGGACGAAGGGTTTGGGCTCTGGTGCTAGATGGCCTGAGGGATTCGGACCCAGCTCTGCTTCTTACTAGCTGAGAAATCTTAGACAAGCTACTTCACTTCTCAAAACCCCATCTGTGAACAGTACCTTCCCTCAAGGAACCCTGCTGAGGATTGCAAGAGGTCATCGACGTAAAGACTTAGCACAGTAACCGGAATTGAAAGTATGCGCTGACGGCTAGCTGCTAGTATTACAGTGGCTCCTACACAATGAGTGTTTGTGTGTGTGTGTGTGTGGTACGTGGGCCTCTCACTGTTGTGGCCTCTCCCGTTGCGGAGCACAGGCTCCGGACGCGCAGGCTCAGCAGCCATGGCTCACGGGCCCAGCCGCTCCGCAGCATGCGGGATCCTCCCAGACCGGGGCACAAACCCATGTCCCCTGCATCGGCAGGCGGACTCTCAACCACTGTGCCACCAGGGAAGCCCTATAATGAGTGTTTTGATAGCAGTGTTCTTTCCCTGCCAGATTAACCTACACCTGCCAGAATTCTCTTATCCCTCTTGTTTTCAAAAGTTGACCACCACAGGGTGTCAGGAACAATCTTTGCACGATCTTTCCTGTCCTGGGCCCCTGATTCTCACCAGCTACTACATATGGTGTTGCTTTGGGTTCTGAGCTGTCCATGCAGCGTGCTGTGTATGTGTGCAGGTAGGTGGAATGGTTTTAATGCTTTGAAAGACACCTAGAGAAAGAAGGTTCAGGAACTCCCTTTTCACTGGGATGAATCACAGAAGAGTCATTCAATTGTTGGGGTATTTTAAATAGTCATATTATTTAAAATGATATGTTTTTTCTTCCTTTGCCCTTTCGGAATGGGAAGAGCAATGCCTCAACCCTTCCCCCTCATCCTTTGATTACTCCACTCCAACACACGTTTACAACTCTTTCTTGGTAAAAACCAACTCATTAATAAAATGACAGCCGAGCATCATGAAGAATGGGTTTGATTAATGCCAACAAAGAGGGTTCGGCAAAAGTCGTGGTGAAATGAAACACTATTCAGAGATGAGAGATCACTGACAGGATCTCACTTTGCAAACAAAAACAGAATGAAAAATCAGTGCAGCGTAGTAAATGCCACTGGAGGACCATCTCTGCTTCAACCTCACCTCTCTCCCAGCTTGCTGACTACAGCCATCGACTCCACGGCTCCCAGGGTAACAGGATCACAGAAGGACGTGAAAGAAGGCTTAAATTAAGGCTGGCAAGAGAGGTCTTTTACCCTGATGTGGGAGTTCAACACCTACCTCTCTCGCAGGCAACTAGAGCAACGATGCAAGGGGATCCGACAGTAACTTCACATCACACCTGGATCTTCCCCGCACATCGCAGCTGGAGCGCAGTAAGGTGGTGAGGCTTTCTCATGGTCACAATGGGTGGTGACAGGGCACCCAACCAACACTGAATGAACCAACCAACCAACCAAGCAGCCGGCCCAAGAATGAACTACAGCGTTTCCTCAGTGGGTCGAGCAGCCAGTCACTTCCTCCCAAGCCCCTCCGAGTTTCTGATGAGCATGTCAATCCCCCAGATCGCTGCCCCAGGCCCGGCACCCAAAGGAATCCAGGGACACGAGCACCGGTCTCTAAGCTGTGCAGGTCTGACCACATCATTACAAGTGGACACCTTGCCCTGGTTCCCCTGAAAGGACAGAAGCTCCCAACCCCCTTTGACTCTGGTAAGAACCCTTCACCCTTCCTAGCTCAGCAGCCCTTCCTTCATTCAGCAAACCAGAGCCATCCCTGTCCCAGGAGAATTTCAAATACTTTCACTCAAGGGCTATTTAGCTAAATTCACTGCCTGTCAACAAACAGTCACTGAGAATACAGAGGTGAAAGAGTCTCTGCCATCCAGAGACCCGGAGTCCACTAGGGTTGTCACAGTTCTGAGGGTAAGGGGCCTGCTCCCCTCTCCACCCAGGCTTTCTGCCACAGCCAACTCTGGTCTCATGAGTCCTCTGAATGAAGGTCCACGGTCGGGCATAGTGGTGGACAGAGACGCTGCAGGGGCCACCTCCCCCATGCCCAGGCTCTCCCATTCCGGTTTTTAATTCTTCACCCAGTTGCCTGTTTGGCTAAGACCTTGGCTTGCCTTCCCTTGAGCTCATCTGAGTTAGTACTCCAGTTGCTTCTAAAGTCAGCTCCCTTCTTTCGAGGTCATTTAGAGACAGAGGAAACAGACTACAAGGATGGCAGCCTGAACCAGAATGAGCTCAGGGGCTGCTCCTCAAAGGCCCTACCCCTGA